>NC_066585.1:300249614-300904484 GCF_024323335.1 Lathyrus oleraceus | reverse complement strand
TATATATATATGTAGGATATCTTCATAAGAAGCGATCAAGGTGGAGAGTTCCAAAATGCACATTTTGAAGAGTTTTTTTTTTTGAAGAACATGAGATCTTTCATAATTTTTCAGCAGCAATGACTCCACAACAAAATTGAGTGGTGGAGAGAAAGAATCAGTCTCTAGTAGAACTTGCAAGAACAATGCTTAGTGATTCAAATCTACCAAAATATTTTTGGGCGGGTGCGGTAAGCATGACATGCTATGTAAGTAATTGAGTTATTATAAGACCAATTTTGAAAAAGACTCCATATGAACTCTTCAAGGGAAGAAAGTCAAACATTGCTCACTTTCATATATTTGGATGCAAATACTTTTTCCTCAACATTGACAAAGACAATCTCGGTAAGTTTGACGAGAAGTCCGACGAAGATATTTTTCTTGGCTATTCTCTTACTAGTAAATCATATAACATTTATAATAAAAGAACTTTAACTAAAAAAAATTAATTCATGTTTCATTTGATGAATCTAACACCTCTAAGGAGGATATAGTTGTTTGTGATGATGATGATGATATTTTAAAAGTTCCTATGGAAGATGCTACCAAAGTTAACAAAGATGATCATTTAGAACACAAAGAGGAATCAATCTAACAAGAGTCAAATGAAAAGGACCTTCATCGAGAATGGAGAACACACAGAGATCATCCTATTGACAAAGTTATTAGAGACATAAATCATGGAGTATCTACTCGTTTAAATCTTAAATATGCTTGTCTTAATATGGATTTTGTTTCTCAAGTTTGGGATTTATTTCCTAGACCAAAAGATAAACATATTATTGGCACTACATGGATTTTCAAAAATAAGCTAGATGAAAATGGGATCATTGTAAGGAACAAGGCAAGATTAGTAGCCCAAAGCTATAATTAAGAGGAAGGGATATATTTTGAGGAAACATTTTCTCTTGTTGCTAGACTAGAAGCAATTAGATTATTGGATAGATTGAATGCTTTCTATCCAACTTCACATACATAGGGCCCAAAAATTGGAGAAGTTTTAGTAAGTCCGAAAATAGATAGATTGGTTTGCATGAATGATTTCATATTTCCTGACCTAGTGAGAGCCTTATACACAAACATGACTTACCATGAGGGTGTTATTAGTTCTACTGTTAAAGGAACATATTTAAAGTTTGATTATGAACTTTTGGGAAGAATTTTGGATATACCCCGTGAAGGCTTAGAGTTTTCTATGCACAAAACTCTTCCTATACAAAATTACGAAAAAATAGAATTTTATTTTAGTATCTGAAGAAAATCTAAGCATGAAATTTTTCAGAAGCGTAAAAAAATATATGGGTAGTAAGCTTCCTGATAGGATATCTTGGTCTGCTGGAAATCTATTTATTGATGATAAGTTATTGCACTGTTTTTTGAACTATATTATTGTGCCAAGGTTTTCCAATCACTCTATTATTACTGACACTGAGATATAAATTCCATTTGCTATGAAGCATGGTATTCCAATTAATTGAACTTATATGATTTTGGAGCACATTGCCTCCCATGATCAAAATTCGGAGGAACTTCCTTATACTTTTTTTATCACTAAAATTCTTCAATATTTAAAGGTCAATCTTGTTAAGAAAGATCCAATGCCAATGGAATATTGGGAAATTATTGTTCATATTTGCTACAACAAGATGAGTGTGGTTTATAACTACAAGGAAAATACTATCCGATATCTAGATGATGAAGTTGAGAAATCCTCCTCCTCCGGTTCAACAACCTCCTCAAGAGACTGAAGACATGAGACATGTTTTTGATTTATGGCTTACATTCATCACTCCATATCTACCAAAATCACCAACCTCTACGTTCATACTCAAGCTCCTCCTTCTGAAATTTCTCCTTACCAATATCCATCCCGTCAACCACAAAATGCTCCACCAAACAACTTTAACCAAATATATCCTCAAGACAACTTTGATCAAGATTTCATGAACCAAAATTAATGTGTTTTCTTTATTATTATTATTATTATTATTATTATTATTATTATTATTATTATTATTATTATTATTATTATTATCATTATTATTATGTTTAAGTTTAGGTTTTTGTTAAGTTTATGTTTTATTAAAGTTAAGTTTATGTTCTTGTTATGTTCTAAGACTGCGTCATTGTACTTTTTTTTTATGGTTGATTGTTTTGTTTAAGATAATATGTTTCTATTAAGTTTCTAAATTTTTTTTCTTGACCATTCTTTACTTTCTCTATTTTTTTATTATTTTCAATTATACTTTTTCCTTATTTTTTATAATGACAAAGGGGAATAAGATATTATATATGTGTATGCTTGTAATCTAACAATTTCAGAAAAAATCAAAGTTAGTATGATTTGTCAAAGTTAGAGGGAGTTATCTAAACATATAATTCCTAGAGAAAGGGGGATGATTGTGATCAAAATTAATCTTCTTTGTTCATATGGTTGTCATCATCAAAAAATTGGAGATTGTGAAGACAAACTTCCAACAAGTTTTGATGAAGACAATGCTTTTAAAGCTCAAGTCATATTATCAAAGAAGTGTTGGGAATATAACTAGAGTAAATCTCTAATAATTTATACAAATAAAATAAAACATACTCACAATAAATAAATTTATTATTAACTTGTAATTTTTGACTGGAAAAATTGCAAATCCTCTCAACAACTATTTTTGAACGGAAAAGTAGAAAACCCTCTCAACAACTATTTTGGGATGGAAAAATAGAAAATCCTCTCCACCATAATTTTTGTTTGGAAAAATTGTAAACCCTCTCTATACACACAACTAACCAAATCCGTAATACACCAAAAATACTAGAATTGTTCTGATGAATAAAATCAAACTAACTATCTATATTTATAATAACATTTTACTCCTTTTTTCTTCACATTACTCGATATGGAACTTGGATGAGTAGCCACTTTAACACAACATATCCTCCCTTCATTCAAAATCTCATATCTTTTCACTTCATAGTCATGTTCATCCAAGCTAAACGATCATCTACACAACTAACCATATTTACAGAATGAGCACTTTTTAATTCTTATGTCTTCTTCTTTTTGCTCCACACGTCCTCTATAAATTATGGACATACAGATTGCATGTGACAAAATGGTTGACAATAATTATACTTGACAAAGCTCATATCTCTTGGTTGAAAACTTTTACCATACTGATCACCATAGTTCTTTTTGTGTTATCCTTTGTCTACTAGTGCCTGATTTTCTTCGGGAGATTGATAAATACCCATCATTTGTTTACTCTCTTTCAATGATTTCATTACTTCATCTAACTGTAGTATGCTCTTCCCTTCTAACATTGATTGCACTAATGATTTGTAAGATTTGGGTAGTTAAGCCAACAAAAGTAGCACTTGCTCTTCATCTTTGATATCTTCCCCTGCATTCATGATTCTAGATACCAACTCATTAAATTTATTAATATGATCAAATAAATTACCTCCATCTTCCATCTTCAATGAGTATAAATTCATTTTTATCATCAATTTATTGGTTAATATGGTTGATGCAAACTTGCTTTCTAACAAATCTCACAATTTCTTTGGAGAGGTTTCTTTCAACACATTCACTTTAATATGTGGAGCAAGTGTCAATCGAATTGTACTCATTATCTTTTTTTATATTGAATTCCAATCTGAATCTTTCATCTCACTTGGTTTTTCCTTTTCCAAAGCATAATCAAGACCTTGTTGGACCAAATAGTCTTGTATCGTGCATTGCCATAAGGGGAAATCCATTCTCCCATCAAACAAAGGAATATCCAACTTCAACGTAGGCATGATATTGTTTAAGAAAATATAATTTAAATCAAATAAGATGATAACAAACCTGTGATTTTCTCCCTTGATCGGAACAGGGAAAGAAATGGACATGGTTTGGGTAGGGTATTATAGTACTCATCCCCATACTCGTGATTTGAAAAAATCCATGTACCCGAGCCCATACTTGCTTGGGCGCCAGAGTTAGCACCTGTACCCGTGCCCTATGGGTATGTAAGTATCCATACCCGTTCTCATTACCCGTTCTAATAAATTTTTAACAACTTTTAAGTTCTTAAAAACACTAAAAAGTTGTTAAAAATTTTATCGTTGAAATAAACGAACGCTTATATTAAATATGAAATGGTTTAACATTGATAAACTTTTCAAAATTGATAGACATATATTTTTATATAATAATATAAATTAAAATATATAAATATAAATTAAAATACATAAATATATATTGTACGATATGAGGTGGGGTGGGTACCAAGGTGTCCATCCCCACACCCATATCCACTTATTTTTGTGGATAATTACCCAATCCCGTACCCATTTTTTGGGTTTTTACCCTACCCATTATGAGTAATTTTTCGGGTGCCCATTGAGGATGGATCAAATTGTCATCCCTAATCGGATCTTTTGCTTTAATGCCAGTCGTTGGGAATATAACCATAGTAAATCTCCAATAATTGATACAAATAAAATAAAATATATTCACAATAAAAAATTTAATACTAACTTGCAATTTTTGGAGGGGAAAATTGCAAACCCTCTCAACAACTATCTTTGAACGGAAAAATAGAAAAACCTCTCAACAACTATTTTTGGATGGAAAAATAGAAAACCATCTCCACCATAATTTTTGTACAGAAAAATTGTAAATCCTCTCTAGACACACAACTACCTAAATCCCCAATACATCCAAAAGACTATAATTATTATGGTGAATAAATCAAACTAACTATCTATATTTATAATAACCTTTTACTCTTTTTTCTTCACATTACTCAATGTAGGACTTGAATGAGTACCCATTTTAACACAACAAGAAGAAGGAAAAATTACTTATGATCAACAATCAAGGTATATGTAAATTCTTATCACATGCAATCTTGAAGTGCTTAATAAATTAATTATGCATTTGAAAAAATTCACCCTATACTTTATTAAAATATTTTTCAAATGTTTTACTAGCATTGGTTGAAAATAAGTTACGATGCATTCATGAAGTTTTGGACTTAGAATTTTTTTTCAAAAAATGTCAACATGCAATCGATTGTAGCATCCTTGCAATCAAGTTAATGTAAGTAAGAAAACAAAATTTTGACCATTGCAATTGATTGACAGGTACTTGCCATCGATTGCGGCAGTGTAAAATTTCAAAATTTCAAGCCTTGCAATCGATTGAAGGTCTTGTGCAATCGATTGCACCTGAAGAAATTTTGAAAAATGCTTAATCGTGTTCACTACTTCAGTTCCTCATTTTCATGACATCTCCTAATTTTAAACTCATTATATTTATGAAATACTTTCCAACCATTGCCATGTTTTATCAATAGTTGTTTTCACAATATAAATAGAATTCACATTTCATTTTTACTATTGCCTCTTTCAAGCATATTTTATAAAAACTCTCTGCATAATTCTCAACTCACATGTTTCAGACTTAAATTCTTTTTGAAAACTTTCATATCATTCCCAAAGCACCATTGAGCACTTAGAGAGTTTATGATATTGAACTTTCATATTTGAAAGAGAAGAAGTCCTACTTACAGGATTTAGTGTATCAAACTTATTATTGCTCAAATTCATTACTGTATCTACATCTTATTTTTCAAGGATTTTTGGATATAAGATTGTGTGATTGTTGTACTTGTTATCCAGGACTGTTGGAAACAATGGTGTAAGAAAAGGAATGATTGTTTTCTTTTCTTAAGCTGTAAATCACAATAGGATTATTCTCGGTGATAGGTTAGAACCCACTGTATAGAAGTGGAGATCATGCTTGTACAAAAGTTTTGACATTAGTGAAATCTCTTATTGCGTAAGGGGACTGGATGTACTCTCGGACTGTGAGGGGAACCAGGATAATTCTCGGTGTTCTTTATTTTCCGCCTTTAATCCTTTCATCACTTATCACATCAAGCAAGAAAATAAAGATACACCATACAAAACCCAAATAAGTTTTTAAAAGTCCTAATTCACCCCTCTCTTAGGCATACTCATAACTTACACCTCAAGGCATGCAACATTGTTTCTCTGAGCCCATTGCAATCTGAACAATTGTTGTTATATATGTTTCTGCGAGCCAGGGTATGTTTTGTTTTCAATCTTTTATGTTGCATCAGCCAAACAAAAATGGTAACACGTTCGGGTACCTGAATTTTCCAAGTTTTCCACCAGTTGGAGTTGTTAGTAACATTATCTCTGCTTGTTATTTTATCATAGGCATCAGATATGGAGAAAGCTCCATCATTATTTTCTCCTCAAATGCAAACATTCTTACAAATTTCCCTTTATAGGAGGATGAATCACCGTTATCTTCTACATTATTTCTTGACTAAAGTAGTCATGAAGTCTATTCTAGTCCCATTCCCCATCAATATCAATAAGCTCAACAACTTTGGTAGTTTGTATATCATTCGATCCATTTGGCATATGGTCTTTTAAGATCAGACCTTGATCCACCTAATAATCCTTCCAGGCATGAATCTTCTCACTATTTCCAATAATCCACCTTCTCAGATTCCCAAAAGAGTCTTAAATGTTAACAAGATTCTTCCACAAGCTAGAGTCTTGCACTTTAGCCTCACCGATCCCATCATGTAGATTGTTCCTACCATATTTTCCATACATCACCTTGCACCACAAGTCATTGTTTCCTTTGTAGAACTTCCATCCAAGTTTAGTCAAACACGCCTTGTTCATTAGAGTGAGTTTTCTTAAACCTAAGCCACCTTCTTGCTTTAGTTTAGTGATTTTGTCCCAGCTAATCGTATGGAATTGATTTTTTCCCTATATGTATCGCCATATAAATTGTCTATGAATTTGATGAATCCCTTTGAGGCAGTTTTTAGGAACCATATTACTCATCATCGTTTAAGTTGGAATATCTTCAAGAACTACTTTAGCTAAAGTAAGTCTTCCTGCCATAGAGAGATGTTTTGCTTTCCACATTGTTAACTTTGCCTTGACTTTCTCAACAACATGCTGAAAATCTCTTTCTTTAGGACTCTTACCTGTAATGGTTATGCCAAGGTATAATCCTAACTGTTTTGTTTCTTTGAGACCAACGACTTGAGTTATCCTCTTTCTAGTCAAATGATCAATGTTCTTAGAAAAGAGAATGCTTGATTTTTTATAACTAATATTTTTACCAGAAATCCCACAAAATTCATCCAATACCTCTCTGATCCCCACCATTTGTTATTTAGATGCTTTGCCAAACAAGAGAAGGTCGTCTGCAAACATAATATGTGATATCTTTGGGATATGTCTTAATGCCTTCATACACTCCCAATTTCCACTTTCTACATAATAAGATATTAGGTGTGATAACTTTTCCATACAGAGAACAAACATATATGGGTAAATCGGGTCCCCATGTCGCAATCCATTCCTAGTATTAAAATATCCTTCTTTGCGCGCTTTCCATATCACTGACATTTCAACCGTTGAAATTGAGACCATTATCACTTGTCTGAGGTGGTCAGGGAAGCCAATCTCCACCAACACTTTGTTAATGAAGCTTCAGTTCAGACAATCATATGCTTTAGCCAAGTCAACTTTGAAAACAAAAAAACCTTGCCTTCCTTTTAGACGATTCATACTGTGTAACATCTCTTGCGCTATATTGATGTTATCCTGAATACTTCTTCCAACAATAAATCCCATTTGATGTGGGGAGACAACTTGATCAATAATCATTTTCAATCTCTGCACAATATTCTTGCTTAATACTTTATAGGATGCGCTACACAAGCCTATATGCCGAAATGACGTCACTAGTTTAGGGTTATGAACTTTAGTATTAGGCACAAATCTGTAAAATTTACCTCAGATATCTGAATTGGATCATTCCACAAGGTTTGAATAAATTTGCACAAGCTAGGTCCAACAATATTTCAAGAATTTTGGAAGAAACTTGCAGGAAACCCGTCCGGTCCAGGAGACTTCCAAGGTGCCATAAGAAACATGGTTTTTTTTATTTCCTTAACAATTAAGTTCTCCGTCAACTTCATCTTCTGATTTTTCTCAATATTTAGAAATCTGGTGTTGGTTTGCATCCAATCTTCCACCTTTACCTCAGTGGTGTACACATTCTGATACCAACTCTCGAAGAGTTTTTGAATATCTTCAGGATCTTCAATCCACTCACCATCATTATTCTTGATCAAACTAATGAACTTTCTCCTTCTTCTAATCACAATTGTGAGATGATATAATCTTGTATTGCGATCTTCTTCACCATCCATTTTATTTTCGAACGTAGGAATCACATCAACTCCTCTTGATAGCTTAATATATTCCTCAAAATTTCCAAGCCTAACTTGCCCCGACCCTCCTGAATCGTTGTTTGAATGCCATTAAGCTTGCACATTAGTTTATTTTTCTTTTGCTGCATACCTTTAACCGTCTTCAAATTCCAATCACTAAAAACTTGTTTTATTCTCTCCATGTTAGCTTGTAGATCTTGAATAGGAACCCAAACATCAGATATCATTGCTTCACATATGCTCTCTCTAGAATCCACACACATTAGAATGACTTACGGGTCTAACAAATATATCATCCTTAAAGTATACTAATAATAAATTAAGGCTAAGACTAATATATGCTTCAAAGATACAAATTAATAATCTATTTATAAAAATAGTTTTTTCAATACATGTATTTAATTTCTTAAAATTTAAAATATTGTTTTTTTCAACACAAATTTTCTAATGGTTGTATCCTTAAATTTTCTAGAATAATATCTAAATTTTTGAGTGGGAGTGAAGTTCAAACAATCTGTCATTAGAATTTATTGATTTTTTAATACACAATTTTAAAATAATATACTAGAAAGTATCGAATCAAGTGCACTAACTAACAACAAGCCCCCAGTCGTTGCATCTAGTTTGCTGCTCAACTCAATTTCTCAATCGGAACCCTGAATAACGTTCCGGCACCGGATGGCAGAGAATGACAAAGCTCTGAAGGATTGCGAACGCATGATTCAGAAGAGTCTCAAGTGTATTTCAATTCTTCTCCCTCTCTATTACATCTTCTGGTTTTAGGTTTTTTTCCCCAATTCAATAGCTTATTCATCTCGTTCAGCTCCAACCGTGAGATTCTTGAGGGAACACTTGGAGAAAGCTGGGTGTCCTGTTCAAGACAATTTCTTCAAAGCTATTAAGTGTGATCAGTTTCATGCTGGAGGTTACCTTCCCGGTGAAGGGGTGGGTACACACTTTTTCATTTCTTTATCTGATATTTTCACAAATTCTCTGCTATATTATAGCTGTTTCGAGTGTATTTTCACATATTCTATGGTATATTACAGCTGTTTTGAGTGTATACTATAAGGTTTTCAAGTTAGTGATAGTATTTTTCTTTATTTTTTGGAAATAGATAGTTGTGTGTGGAAATCGAACACAAATGCAAGACGAGGTTACCCAGGCTATAACTCATGAGCTAATTCACGCATTTGATGACTGTCGAGGTGCAAACTTGGATTGGACTGATTGTGCTCACCATGCTTGTAGTGAGGTTCCATTTTAACAACGACCCTTTTATTCATATTAACTTTGATGTAGTTTTATGTATTAGTTTCGATTAATTATTTTTTCTTGATGATTATGTAAAACAGATAAGGGCTGGTCATCTAAGTGGTGATTGTCATTACAAACGGGAACTTCTACGAGGATTTATGACTGTGCGAGGGCACGAACAAGTACACCATTTCTTTCCTACCTTCATTTATTCTAAACATTTATTTTGGTTGAATACTTTTGGAGATAATGTGCAACAGCTTTAGAGAAATTACTAGATTTAAGTAAGTTGCTTTAGTATTGATTGTTTCAAAGTATTTTATTTGAGATGTGCTATGATAATTTGAACATTAAGCATTGCGCAACTTATTTTCTCCTATGTCAACGATAAGCATAGAAATTCACGAAGATGAAAATAGAACTTATGGGATTAGAGGGATAAAGGTTCTCCCCTTAACATGAAGGAAAACATATAACAGATAATGAAAAAAAAGTCATCGAAACAAAGCTACATGGAAACTTATCTTTAAAGACCGTGTCTCATACACCAAATGCCTAATTTTATCCCAGGTCAGCTGCTGATGCAATGAATTCTCCTTAAAATTAAATACGCATTAGTTACCTTCAACATTCATTGATCTAGGGAACACCTAACATTCATCAAAGTGCCGTTCATCTCCCCATAACTCTCAAACAAAGCCTTAGTAGACAAATGATCAACTTCCAGATATTGCATCTTACTAGGAATTATTTTGGTCACTTGGCAAAAAAATAGTGGTGCCATGCAGAATCTGAATTCATATCCATTGCTCAAGGCTTGTGTGAGTTGTTATGGCTAAAAAATCATCTTAGATGATTGGAAAGGAAAATTAGATCTTTTATAGATGATTCTCAATATTTTTTTATATAGGGGTCATATCAAGTGAGTGAAGTATCTTATAGTGAGAGATGGGAGAATAAGACAATGAACCTTAAACAGAAGTTAACGGTTGTGATTAAATCTCGTTTTAACACATATCACGCGACCCATTCGTGTTCTGCTTTGTTTCTTCACGAGTCTTGTTCGTCTCAGTTTTGCCTTTCAACACACATAGGCTGTTCTCATGGATGATGACAAACTTATGGTGGATAAAGAGAAAAATTTGAGGAGTTGAGTGAATTTGCCCTTCTCATTGTATTTTTCTTGGGTGCAAAAGATATATGTGGCATACACAAAGTTTGTTAAAATTGAATCTCAGCATTATATTAATTTGATGGCTTAAGCTTTGTATTTTACAATATTATTATTCTATAATCATTTGATTCCCCTCAGGAAGGGTTTAAGGAGCGATGGAGTTAAGGTTTCAAAACAAGCAGTGGTCCATTACACAATACCCTCATTGCAAAATCACTTCCCACCTGGTCAAATCTCACTCCTTTATCCATAGAGAAGCGGGGAGAGATATAGAAATTTTAGACAACTAGTATAACCGCACAAAATCATGCTTCCTTTAGACTACTTTAGGATACTTCGTACCAGTTTTGGGAGCAGTAATGATAATGTCTAGTCGTGGCTAATGATTTTGTGCCCCCCTTTGGCCCTGTATAACGGTTGTATGCTGCTGTACTCTATCGTTTTCGGTGAAGTGGAATTGCCAAAGATTATTTGCAGATTCATTGTTTCACAGCGAGCAATTATTTCATCATTGTCTAACACTGTTTTAAATATTACGGAGGTTATAGACTAACTACTTCAATACTGATTTGATGTAATTTGCCTTGAAGGAATGCGTCAAGAGAAGAGTTTTGACATCATTGTCTTCAAATCCGTTTTGCTCTGGTTCAACTGCCAAGGATTCTATGGAAGCTGTATGGGATGTTTGTTATAATGATACAGCACCTTTTGATAGAGCTCCTTAGAAATCGCATTGTTCTTGCCAGTTTATGGCATAATAACCATTATTTCCATTCTTTGCCTCAAGGGACCACAAATGTAATTCAAGTTAAAGAAAACAGTGACTTATTTATTTTTAGCTGAGATCTCTTTATCTTTTGCAAATTGTAACTTCATATGGAAACTCTTTTTTCTTCTCATTGTTTCTTTGCTTGTTTGTACTGGAGTACTGGTATGGTGTAGCAGCCATTGGTTGAATTATTATTTGGCTTGCAACCGTCGATGAAGTTATTACTATTACTATTATAATAGTTATTATTTAATTTATGCTATACTCATATTTTTGAAGAAATAGTGTTTTAAATGATTATTTAACTCAAATACTAATCAACATTTTTACTGTTTCTTAGATTATTTTTTCAAGTTGTAGGCCGCAATGTGAAGGATGTTGTTATAGGAAGTTTTAACTTGCCTATCCCCTATAATTTCAGAATTCTGAAAATGTCTCAGCTATTATTTAATCAATTAAAATTTATTTTTCTTCAAAATTTTTCCCTTATACTAACATCCAAAAAATGAAAATTCTGGTATTATAAATGATATTTTTAGTACATACTTTATTTTTGTATTTTTGAAAAATCTTGCATTTTTCTTGGATTTTTCAAAAATTTCGGTGAAGAAATATCGGAAATTTTAAAATTTTCGGTATTTTTCTAAAAAAATCTTAAATCCTTAATGGAAATTATTGAAATTTTCGAAAAAAAAAACACTAAAACATCCGTAAATTTAACAATTTCAGGAATACTGGAAATTTCTAAATTTTTTCGGTATATAAGAAATTTTACCTGTATTTCAAATTTTTGGTAATAGTGCATAAAACAAAAAAAAATGCTTTATTTGTGTAGTCCAGAGTCAACAGGGTCTTCTACATATTCGTATATAGATTTTATACTGTTCTTCATCACTGACGCAATATGTTTTTTATGTAATAAATCTTAAATATTTTTCCGCCTCTATATGATATTGTGATAGTATATTTTTTATATGATGTAAATGACAAATATTTGAGTTCTGATCTGAAGTATTAACATGAAGACAAAATATTGGCAAACATCATGGCATTATCGTTGCGACTGTTCGTTCTAATACTGCAAATGAGAAGCGAGGTAGAAAAGATAAATTGATCATGGATTGTGAGAGAGGAGGAAATTATAAAAAGAAGAATACATTTGAAAGCAATAAATCCTCGTAGGGTATTTATAGTATGAAAGTGAAATGTCCTTTTAGACTGAGATTTGCGCCAAGTGGTAGCGGTTAGAAGGTGATAGTAAGGTGTGAGTTGCACAATCATAAACTATCTAAGGATTTAGAAGGTCATGGCATATTGGGTCGTCTAAAAGTTCTTGAAAGACACTTTACGAATCACATGACGAAGTACAACATGACTCCACGATACATAGTTGCTGTTTTGAAAGACAAATATCCATAAAATGTCACTAGTGTTACCGAGGTGTATAAAGTTAGAGCTACATACAATGCGAGCAAGAGATGTCCACTAACGGAAATATAAATGTTATGGAGTCTTATTCATAGAGAAAAATAGATGTTCTGGACTAGAAATAAGGAAGACTCAAATGTTGTTGCCGATATTTTTTGGATACATCTTGATTCAATGAAGTTGTTGAATACATTTCATTTGGTGTTAATTTTTGTTTGTACATACAAGACAAATAAGTAATGGCCAGATGTCAATTTTTGATATCTTTTCGACATACTTTGATTTATCAGATTTTTGATTATGTGCATCGTGATCATATAGGTACTGGCTATCATTGCTTGAGATTGTTGGTGTTACGTCAACAAAGTTGAAGTTTTTGGTAGACTTTTTTATTTGAACATGAAAGGGAGGAGAACTTCAAATGGGCAATAAATAAGCTCAAAGAGTTGTTCTCTCTTGAGAATTTTCTACCGAAGATTGTGGTGATGGACCGGAAACCTGCGTTATTGAGTGCCATGGAAGTTGTGTTTCCAAATTCAACTCATTTGTTGTGTTGGTTTCATTTTTCAAAAAATGTTAGTATAAAATGTAAAGAGTATGTTAAATCAGAAAGACAAGAACATGTCATGGATCTATGGAACAACATCATGTATGCTAATAGAGAAACTGAGTTTGTCAAACACTTGAAGCACTTTGAGACTGTTTGTGCTGATATTTCTTTATTAGTTAAGCAAGTGAGTGAAACATAGTTGAAACTTTATAAAGAAAGGTTTGTTGCTGCTTGGACTAACAGAGTCACTCATTTAGGGAACACAGCAACAAACATGTACATGGACGTCATTTTGATGTTATTACATTACTAAACATAATTTAACATATATTTGTAATTATGATTTTTAGGATGAAGTCTGCTAATTAGAGACTAAAAAACATGTTGACTACAAATCACAGAGATTTATACCGAAGTTGGGATGCTGTGAATACCATGTTGAAGTTGCAACTAGGTTCAATTAGGGTCTTGTTTCACAAAAGTATTATCAACACTGAGCATCGGTATAACACTCCGTTCTATACCAACTTGTATGGTTTTGTTTCAAGACAATGTATACAACATACTGGAAAGGAACTAGAAATGGTAAAATTTGTTGGTGCAAGCCAACATGTGTGTGATTGTTTCATTAGAACAACACATGGGTTACCATGTGCGTGTTAACTTGCCGATTTTCAAATACAAGGCAATCATGTTCCTTTAGAATCAATTCATGTTTTTTGGAAGAAATTACAAATTGAAGAGCATGATGTCATTCATGAAGAAAATGGTACACGATTGAATTTAGAAACAAAGTGTGAAGAGTTGAAGATATATTTAAGTACTTTGGATATTGTAGTCCAGAGGGTGATGAAGAAAAAAGTCCGGGAACTAACACATCCGTCCACAACTTCTATCCAGTGAAGTACAAGGCAAAAAAAGGGAATAAAAGGAGTAAAAATGGTGAAGAGAGTGATGTGCATCGTGATCCTTCATAGTGAGAGCCTGATGAGGCATCGCAGGGGAGTCACACTACAAAGAGATCACGAAACCAATTGGAAGTCAACCGTCAAGTATGTCGGGTCAAAGTCAACCGTCCACTGCATCTTTGAGCCATCTTTACTTGTCTCAGTTTCCTAATTTCTTACATACATACATTGATGACATTATTGATGTGGGTGACCATAGAAATTATGATTTTCTGGCTATTGCAACTTTACTTGGATATGAAGAAGAGTCATGGTCTTTGATTCAGACGCAGTTAGATACTTAAGTTCATCAACACCCTCAATTATTTTCCAATTGGTTCTATGACACAGTCTCTGAAGTTAGGAATGCTTTATGAGCAGAACACTTGGATGTTCAGGGTATTGATAAATGGATGACGATTCTTGATATGGATTACCCTATTGCTTGTAAGTACAATGTCGTATTTGTCTCCTTGTCAAAGAGACTTAACATTACCTTTTTCCCTCTTACCTTAGCTCCACCTATATATACGAGCAAACATAACATCATTGTTGTTGGTTATGTCAACAACAATCTTTGGGTTTAGGTAAAGTTGAAATCTAATAGTCCATTGCCTCCTGTCACTGACCGTTGGAGACAGAACTGTGTTGAAGATGCAAAAGCATGAGAATTAACATATGCATGACATATTAGACACTAGGAAGATGAAGTTAGTAAGTCATCCTATTTCATTTTGTAATCTTGCATATATAACAATCTTTATTATATGTATATATTATACCAAGTAGTTTTTTATCGAATCAGTTATGCAGAAAAAAATTGAATAGATTTTTATGGAAAATACCAAAATTTAAGTATTTTTTGAAATTTTGTGACACATACCAGGAATTTTAAAATTTCTGGAATTTTGTGTTATTTTTCGGAAATTCGGAAATTTCATAATTTCTAGTAAAATACTCCAGAACTCTACCGAAAATTTTATAATTTTCGATATATTTTTACAGAAAATTCTAAATTTACGGTACATGTGTCTTTGTTGCGATAAAAAAAATTGAAATTTCAAAATATTTCGGTACATACAACAAATTTTCCATAAAAACATGTAAATTTTAAAAAATTCCAATATTTATAAAAGGGTATAATGATAACAATTCTCTAAATATAGGGATATCAAGTATAAGTGTCGGGGTGACAAGTTAAAATCCCATGCTATAGGCTGTTCTTGATTGTACCTTTCGCACTTTACATCCACCACGATAAACCTTTAACGCTCAATACATATAAGTTTTTTCTATGACCTATGTTGTTTATACATACTTTGTCCGGATAGAAATACATCTAGATAAATATATAGGTAAAATTCTGACAGTTTTAGGCACCACAAAATATTTCTCAATTTAAATATAGTTGTTAATTGATTTAGGGGTCTGTTCAGACAAACATATAGTTGCAAAATATGATGTTTATGTATGGTTTGTTGGGATATAAACACTATAAGAATGCGTTTAATTCGCAAAGTAGTAAGTACTGAATATTACATAACATAACACAATTTTTTGAACTCTATTATACAAAATAGGTAAGTATTGGATATTACATGACACAAGACAACTTTTTGTGCGCTATCATGCAAAAGTATTGGAAGTTACATAGCATAAGACAACTTTTTTGTACTCTATTATGTTTAATGATAAATGCATTAGACTTTTTCTTTTTTAAATATTTTTAATTGTACTTTGTTTGATTTGTCTATTTGATTTTTCTATGCAATAAACAATTTTTTTATTATAATACTCTTTTTTAAGAGAGAGGGGGAGAGAGGGAGGGATAGAGAGAGATATATTTTATATTTTAAGTAAAAAATATAAAAATAAAGTATTTGCTTTTTTTATAACTTGTTCTTAGAATAAAATTTTATGTTTTTGTCCAGTCTCATGTTATAAATTTTGTCTTATCTCATGATCACTTTCTACATCAAACAAGCTACAAGAAAAATTGTCATTTCTAATCCCTCGTTCATGATCAAACACCACTCTTTCTTTTCCAAAATCCAAATCTTCAGTTTCAACATGTAGCTAAGCTGTTTAGTGGTGCGAATAAGTCCTTCCTCTGTACCATCGTGTTACCTTTGGGGTTTTCTGACATTGACTTTCAGACGGACGTCGCCGTACAGTTTCTCCTAGTAGTTACTCTCTGATCGACGCCATCGGTAAGTGGTTGTTGGATTCTCGTTCTTCTCTCACACAGATAGCTCGCTCACGTTGCCAGATTGTGGTCGACTGAGTCATGTGTATTGGTTTTCTAGAGGTTGTATGAGCTTGCGTGAAAAGTTTTTTTTTATTGAATCGTTCATTATGAGACTTATTCTTTTTAGAGCAACACTTTTGTGAGAGATACACACCACACGTTCACCCAAAACTTTAAGGTGATATATGGATGAATTCTCTCACTTATAAATGCCGTTTCCACATTTCCAACCAATGTGAGACTATTACCCACACTACTCACATTTGATACATTCTCAACACTCCCCCTCAAGTGTGAGTCCATAATGCCCCCCTTCAAGTGAAAGCTCTTATTACTTTTACAAACTCTTATATCGCACGAAACGTTTCTTATTCACCACACTGGCGCCCTTTACACTCTTCAAGGGAACATTTCTTATTCACCACACTGTCGCCGTTGACTTTCGATACAAGTAAGCCGATCCCTTTCCGAACCAAAGACTCATGATACCATTTGTTTGGGGAGTTTTTCACTAGGGAGCATTGAACATTGTGAGACTTATTCTTTTTAGAGTAACACCTTTGTGAGAGACACACCACATATTCACCCAAAATTTTAAGGTGATATGTGAATGAGTTCTCTCACTTAAAAATACTAAAGTCTTCACATTTTCAACCAATGCGAGACTATTACCCACACAACTCACACTTGATACATTCTCAACAATCAAAGCGATTGGGTTGACGCTACCACAACAACGATTTTGTTCTATTTCACAACTTTATCGTCCCCGTTCCTTGTTATGGTTCGTTGTGATATAGGCTTGTTTAGCTTGAAAAGCTATTATGCTTGCTGTGATTTTTCAGACGGAGTTATTGGTACATGAGTTGGTTCGTGTTGGCGGTCGATTCATTCACCATTAATTAAAGTTTGTGAAGACTCATACAACACCTTTCTTTTATTATCTTATTTCATTCCTGTATGCAAGATTCACTAGGTAATATCTTCTTATGTGCGTTTTTATTGTTGTAATAATTATATTATGATTAGAATACTAAATACTTTTTATATGGTTTTGACTAAATCAGATTTTACGCCCTCCCTATTTTGTACAAACTTTATTTTTATTTAATATGTTAGTGGTATATAAAAAATGTGATTTGTCCTGATATTTAAATATCAAATGTTTATTTTTAATAGATTTTGTAATTAGAAAAGAGTCAAACATACTCTAATATAAATTTTTACACTCTTAATTAGTGTTATTTTTTAATTTTTATTTATAAAATTTAAGATAATATTAATTGAATTTTTATTAAAATATTCATCGATAATTATTATTTAGAAAAATAAAATAAAATAAATGCAATAAATAATGAAGAGGATTTTAAGAAAAAATAGAACTATTGTTTGAAAAGAACATAAATTCAAACTCTTTTGCTGCTCAACTCGATTTCTCAAGCGGAACCCCAAATCAAGTTCCGGCGCCGGATGGAAGAGATTGCCGCATTCTCCTCCGCCGATGCCGACAAAGCTCTGAAGGATTGCGAACGCATGATTCAGAAGAGTCTCAAATGTATTTCAATTCTTCCCCTTTCTCTATTAGTGTTACTATTGCATTTTCTGGTTTTAGGTTTATTTTCTCTACAATTCTAATAGCTTATTCATCGTGTTATTATGTTATTATCAGCTCCAATCGTGAAATTCTTGAGGGAACACTTGGAGAAAGCTGGGTGTCCTGTTCAAGACAATTTCTTCAAAGCTATCAAGTGTGATAAGTTTCATGCCGGCGGTTACATTCCCGGTGAAGGGGTGGGTAAACACTTTTTCATTTCTTTATCAAGAAATAATTCATATCTGTTGACGATGATAACTATGAATTTGTTTGAGAGAATTTATGAAATGTTCATAGATGATTTTCAGTGTATTTTCACATATTCTTTGGTATAGCTTATGAAAATAGTTTATATGAAATCAATTTGACTCTGTCTTGTCTTTTGTTATTAGAATAACTGATACATAAGCACTAATATGATAAATGCTTATGTTATGAGTGTTAAATTAAGTTATTTATCTAAGCATGATTTTTGTTATAAAAAAGGAAGGGAATTGATTGTCTAACACCATGATTTTGTGACTTTAGTCTATTTATGAGAGAGAATAGTGATTAAATTAAGATTGTTTGGATGAGAGGTAATGGTGTGTTAAGAGATAGATAAATAGAAAGTCACCAAAGTTATACAATTGAAAAGTAGACAATCACACCTTAGAAAGGAGGGTGTGCCGTTTCTTATGCCGGTACATATTACCATTAGCAAGTTTGAGTTGAGCTGAAGCAAGTTTTGTTGGCATAAAAAGCTGATTTCACTCACACATTTATGGAGAAAATAATGTCAGTTGTTGTTGTTTTCCCATTTAGTGGTTGAATAATGATGTATTCCATGCTTCCTTCCTATGATTATTCTATTATGGTTGTTTTTCTACATTTTTTGGAAACAGATAGTTGTGTGTGGAAATCGAACAGAAATGCAAGATGATGTTAACCAGGCTATAACTCATGAGCTAATTCATGCCTTTGATGACTGTCGAGCTGCAAACTTGGATTGGACTGATTGTGCACATCATGCTTGTAGTGAGGTTTCTTTTTAACAATGCTCCTTTTATTGATATTAACTTTGATGTAGTTTTATGTATTGGTTTCATTAATCAATTTTTCTTGATGATTATGTGAAACAGATAAGGGCTGGTCATCTAAGTGGTGATTGTCATTTCAAACGGGAACTTCTACGAGGATTTATAAACATACGAGGGCATGAACAAGTACACCATTTCTTTCCTTCTTTCATTTATTCTAAACATTTATTTTGGTTGAATATTTTTGGATATAATGTGCAACAACTTTAGAGAAATTACTAGATTTGAGTAACTTGCTTTAGTATTGAATGTTTCAAAGTATTTTATTTGAGATATGCTATGATAATTTGAACATTACGCACTGGCCAACTTTTTTTTCCCTTTCATCGAAAATTATGGAAATTCAGGAAGATGAAAATAGAACTCATAGGATTAGAGGGATTAAAGTTCCTTTTTTTCTCCTTTTCGTTGAAAATCATAGAAACTTAGGAAGATGAAAATATAACTTATAGGATTAGAGGGATAAAGGTTCCCCTTAACATGAAAGAAAACACAAAGAACAGTTAATGGAGAAAAATATCAATGAAACAAAGCTACAATGAAACTTTTCTTGAAAAGACTGTGTCTCATACACCAAATGCCTTATTTTATCCCAGATCTGCTGCTGATGCAATGAAATCTCCTTAAAACTAAATATGCATTACTTACCTCCAATTATTGATTGACCTACGGAACACTGAATTCATCAAAGTGTCAAATAATGAATTGCAAAACAAAACGGCAGCAGAGCAATATACAACAACAAATTAGGACCTTGCAAACCACCCTCCAATCCTGTAGATTCGAACCATATATTGGGAGAAGCAACAGTAGAATCCGGAGTAGGCACAGGATGTGCCAAGGACTGGTTGGTCGGCTCTTGTTTCTTGCCCACACTTGACCGGTTATCCCATCCTATGTATTTGTAGTTAGCGACTTATCATGATACTAGAGAACCTCATCTTTGAACTGCGTACAAAATGCTGCACTTGGTGTTAATTGAGACACTATTTACACAAGGTAAATTGAGCCTAGAAGCTTATGCTGATGCAGACTATGAGAATTCTTTAGGTTTTATTTAGAAGTTAGGAAGGAAAAGAAGAAAGAGCAATGGGGAGCAAAGTACAGAGAAAATGGAAGTGGAAGGGATAATAGCCTCCCCTTGCATGGAGGTTTATTTTTTGCATAAAATTTAAGAATAATGCTAGCAATATATTCTCTAAAACACACTTTTCAACGCACTCTCTTTTATTGGTTAAAATTCATGAGTCCCTCCAAATTTATATGGGATGGGACCCACATTATTTTGTGGAGCCCATATGAATTTTAATCAATTAAAAGAGCGCGTGGTCAAAAGTTGTGTGTTGCTAGCACTCTTTGAAATTTAAACCCTCGTATATGGAGGAACTAATATATTGAAGATGAGTTTTGGACTTTTTATTTGTCTTTTTATTATAATACTATCATAATAAAAAAAAACTCATTCATAAGCTTTCTTCTTCCTATCTGTTTTAAAATCCTCCTCTAGCCACAACAGCCTTACCTCCCTCCGCCTTCTAACTCTCAAAGAAAGACTTAGTAGACAAATGATCAACTTCTAGATATTGCATGTTTCTAGGAAGTATTTTGGTTACTTGGCAAAAAAAAGTGGTGGTAAGATCTTCTGTAGAATCTGAATTCATATCCATTGCTCAAGGCTTGTGTGAGTTGTTATGGCTAAAATATCATCTGAGATGAATGGAAAGGAAAATTAGATATTTTTTAAATGATTCTTATATTTATTTTTATATCAAATGAGAGGAGTGTCTTATAGTGAGAGATGAGAGAATAAGATAATGACCCTTAAATGAAAGTTAACGGTTGTGATTAAATCCCGATTTAAACATATCAGGTGACCCCTTCGCACTCTCCTTCGTTTCTACACGAGTCTTGTTTACTCAGTTTTTCCATTCAACAATGGGCTGTTCTCATGGATGATGACAATCGTATGGTGGATAAAATGAAAAATTGAGGAACTGAGTAAATTTACCCTTTTCATTGTATTTTCTTTGGTGCAAAAGATATTTTATTTTGATCTCTTCAGCCAAAAAACCATTGTTTCACAGCGAGCAATTATTTTTAGATTTCATTGTTTCAAAGAGAGCAATTAATTAAATTTAATTTATCTTGAAGGAATGCATCAAAAGAAGAGTTTTGACATCACTGTCTTCAAATCCTTTTTGCTCTGGTTCAACTGCCAAGGATTATATGGAATCTGTATGGGATGTTTGTTATAATGATACAGCACCTTTCGATAGAGCTCCTTAAAATTTGCATGTGGTTACCAGTGTATGGGATGTTTCTTTGCCTCAACTGACCAAAAGTGTAATTAAAGAAAACGACGACTTATTTATTTTTAGCTCAGATCTCTTTATCTTTTTGAAGTTGTAACTGTATATGGAAACTTTTTTTCTTCTCATAAGTTTCTTGGTTTTCATAAATGGATGTTAGTTGAACACTTGTGCAGTATACTGAATCGAAATTTGGTTGATGTTACTAGTATGTAACACCGACAACTCTGAAAAAATGTGTGTCAATTTCAGTGTCGGCATCAAACACCTGCATCGACATTTGTGTTTACGTTTAATTTATTCAAATTTTTAAATTATTATCGGTATTGCCGTGTCAATGTTGGAGGTTGTGTTCGGGATGTCCATACTTGATATCTATTGGAGTATGGTGTATCAGCCATTTGTTGCATTTGGCTTGCAGCCATCGTTGTAGTTATAGTTATTATTATGTAATTTACGTCTTTATACATCTTTAAGTAGATGTTTAGGATCAATATATTGGTTTGTAAGTATTGCTTCAATATCTGTATTAGAATTTAGAAGTGTGTTGGCAGGAGGAATTCAAGTTTATATACCCTCTATTGATTAACCACTCAATTTAGCTTCAACATTAATACCAAAATAAAATACTTGGACATAAGTCAATATATTGCTTTACTACACCAGTCACAAATAACATTGATGCATCAACAACAAATACTTTTGTAGCAGACAAATTAGTAATCTTTCCAAAGGTGGAAAAAAATCTACGGTCTAAATTAATAGTTATAAGAATAAATCAACTAATAATAATGTTCATTTCATTCTAAAAATAAATGAAATAAGAATATTTATTTAAAATGGAAAATTTTGTTCATTTTTTTTATTTTCCTCAAAAACAATTCATCAAAAACATACATTCCAATACACGTTTTTTAACCGGTGATTCCAAAAATATGGACATTAAAATACTTATACCAAATTATAAGCGAAAAACAATTCCTCTCTAAATACTAAAGTGGAAAGAAATGAACTCAATTCAATTGTCAACTGGTTACTTAAAATTATAAGTTTCATAAAACACCATTTAATTGGTTACTATTTGATGGTCTGTTTTTAGGCGGTTGGAGTCTAAGGCCAACCTCATGCAACATTGTTTTAGCTATCTAAAAAACGCATATCAGTTAGTTACTTTACGGTAGCCAACAATCAACATTCATAATTCATGAAAAATCAAGAACTTTAAATTGTTTGATTTTAAATGCTTTAATGGTAGCTGTTATTGGTAACCTTTGATTTTAGTGATGGATTTTGGTTCTATACAACGAATATTCATCTTCTTCTACAATTTTAATAATCAATTTTAGATTTGAATAGTCTTTTCGTCGGTTTAAATTGACGCGTTTTTTTTACATATTTTAATCTCTAAATCTTTTCTTAGATGGAGTCTCCAATTGTTATTTTTTTTGGATTAGTCTATGACGTTATACTTATGTTAAAAAAAAGACGATGTGACTAACATTGATGATGTGAAATTATTTTTCCATTTTTCTCTCTCCCGAACATTCTTTTATGACGTGGTCTCAATTGTTTCCCATAAAAAAAATTCTCAAATATCTTTTTATATTTAATCCCTACAAATTAGCATTTTAAAATAGGAAAAATAGGAAGCTTCGTGGGAGGTGATTGCATGAGGAATACGACGAGGATCCAATGTGGTACATGACTTAGGTAGAAGAATGTATCATTTGAATGTGGTAGACAATTCAAGAACGCGATTGAGGAAGACAAACGATTCAAGCAAAAGATTCTTCGATTATCCCGATTATATATTTCTCGCAGTTCAAATTATAAGAGTTGGTTCTTTTCGTTGTGTGTTTTTGAAATTTTTCAGGGATGAGTTTTAGTTTGAATTTTTATTGTGGGGGGTAGCTTTGTTAGAGACTATGCAGTATATTACACAGGGGGACATGAACATGTAGTAGACACTGATCATGATAAGTGGATTTTCTTTAAAGCTACTGGTATTGTGAAAGAGATTATTCAATTTGATCATTCAAAATATTGGTTATGGTGGTATAACAATGATGTAGACATGTAGAATATAATGATTAGTGATAGTGATGTTGATGAGGTTTATAAATAAGTCATTGAAATGAAATGTGTAGTGCGCACATATGTTGAGCATAATGTTAAAGACATGAATGAAGTTAATGTTGTAGAAGATGAAATAAATGATGGTGATATTAATGTTGATGAAGTAGGTGATGTTGGAAATAATGTTGAAGAAGATGAATATTAGGATAATCATGATAGCGATTTTGAAGTTGATGGTATATCATTTGATGATAGTGAGGATGAGATGGCTCTTGGGTTGGATGATGACTTTGATTTAATTGATGATAGCAGGGTAAAAATTATAGCAAGAAAGCACAAGAACACTCAAAAGAAATTACCAATTGTTGTTGATAATATTCGTTCATCTAGTGATGTTGATAATGAGATGAACATTAACTATGCTAGTTGTAACACCCTAAACCCAAACACTTAATTTATAGAATATGTGAAATAAAATACTCAAAAGGGTGACACATTTTCTCAACACAACAACTCTCTGAAATCACATTATAGCAATGGACATAATTATTCAACACAACTTCATTAATTGTCTCATAAAATAGAAATCAACCTCATTTTAAATCATAAAATAAATAGTTCAACAACTCGCAAAAACAAAAAACAGAAAAAAAATTCCAATCCCAATATTACACTATCAGAGCGATACATGAAAACTAAACAAATAATAAATAATAAATAGTGAAGAAGGCCACTATGCCATCCCTAACACAAGCATAGCTAAAACTCCTCCACCTAAGTATCTGCACGCGTAAAGAAATAATACCGAAACAAATAGGGGGTGAAAATACATTCACATATGTTAACGATGCATAAAATAACAAGGATAGTAGAATCAACATAATAATCAATCATACAATTCAACCACAACAATAATCAATCACAAATGCATTATGTATGCAATGTATTCATCTCATATACTCCAATGCATGTAGTACCAAGGTTTTGGATATTCAGAGGTGTGTTACTGAATCATCCACTTGCCACTGGACCAAAGTCATACTCGTCACTGGATCGAAGTCATACTCGTCATTGAACCTAGGTCCTACCTATCTCCAATATACATGATACATGATGCAACAACAATACAAATGCAATACTCTTCTCAACCTCCAACTCCAATACTCTTCACTGATTCCCTTAAAACCTAAAACTCAACATAATTATCGCCAAAACAAGGCCATATCAATTATTCATCTGAACCGAACATCTCAGCATAACTCAACATTTTTCCTCTTCACGAGGAATTCATTTTAAACTCAACATAATAATTAAAAATAATTAATTTCTCATCATCAACATCAAAACAACATCAAATAACCATCAAATACAAAATCCACTTAAAAAATCGAGTCGAACGATCCAAAATTGGTCAAACAAGGGTTGAGCGTCAACCCTATAGGCATGACGATCGTCATGCCCACCCATCACCTCTCTCTCTCTCATTCGTCCGTCATCTCGCTGATGATTGGAAATGGCGCTCGTCGCCGACCGCTAACAGTCAGCCCATCTTCCAACTGATGCCCATCAGCTTCGTCCAAGTGGACATCTTCCCCAGGCGCGATGACAGTTGGACCATCACTCTCGTGACGCCCGTCATCTCTGTGTAGAACACAAATTTCCGTGCTTTCTCCGTTGGAGCACTTACGAAGCTCGGATTTTAATTCTAGATAACCCAATCGCACAACAAAACATCAACCATCAATCATATAACATTTACATAATAAAAAACTCATAGATTAACATTTAAATAATCAATTTATCATGAAATCATCATCATATTTTATCAAATTATCATTTATACTCATGAATATCAAACTCATAATTAAACACAAACATTCACATCAAATCCAACAATTAACATAACACGAATTCATGATTAAACAACAATAACCTAAGAGGTTTTATACAACCTCCTTCAAGGTTTAAGTCCTTCAATAATGGAGTAAAAGGAAAGAGAATAGGAAATAGGATAAAGACTCCTCTCTACCATTCATGCTAAAAAACACCCATATCATGAACATTCTTCCCCTTACCTCGAATTTGCAGCAAAGATTGAAACTTCGGTTATGAAGTCTCTTCTCCTTCAAAAGGTCTCCTAGGGTTTGGTATTCTCTTGTCTCTTTTTACAAAAACACGTACTGACCTCTCTCTCACTTCTTTTCTCCTATTTAAATATATAAAACCTAATATCCTTTTATTTTAATTAATTCTACAAACTCTACTCTCACTAATTCCACTCTCCCCTTATTTTAATAAAAAAACATTTTTCTCCCCAAAGTTTCAGTTTCTCTTATTTCTCTATTAATTAAACTATTAATATATATAATCAATTTCTAATTTAATATTAAACTATCATTCCTCACTTCTACACTAATTTTAAATATAATAAAATTCTACCAAAATTCCAATAACTTAAATAAAATCAATTAAATAAGTCTAAAACACTCCAAACTCAATTAAAATCAAATTAATCAAAATTGGGGTGTTACAACTCACCCCCACTTAAAGACTTTTTTCCCTCGAGAATTACATGAAAGAAACAAATTAGGATAACACTATCTCATATGGCTCTCCTGCTCCCACGTCACGCTTCCTCCAGCAGGTCCTCCCCACACCACCTTAACAAAAACAATCTATTTACCTCTCAAGTGTTTTGCTTCTCGATCCTCAATCCGCAAGGGTGATGCCTCAACAGTCAAGTTATGTCTCACTTTAACATCAGCCAATTGGATCACATGGGACGATTCATGAATATACTTCCTAAGTTGAGACACATAAAAGACACTATGAAGAATTGAAAGAGACGGTGGTAAGGAAACTCTGTAGGTAACTTCTCTTACTCTTTGGAGGATCTGATACAGAATAATAAAAAGAGGCGTAAGCTTTCGAGACTTAAACACACGTCCAACACTAGTCACTAGAGTGATTCCCAAGAACACATGATCTCCCTTTTGGAACTCAAAAGCTTTCCTTCACTTATCATGACAACTCTTATGTCTTCTCTGCGATGCCTTCATCTTTTCCTGAATCATATTAACCTTCTCACTAGTTTGTTGAACAATCTCTGGTCCATGCACAACACTTTCACTTAATTCATACCAACGCATAGGTGTCATACACCTTTTACCATACAAATATTTAAAAGGTGAATGGAAACTATTTTTATATGTAAACTCAATTAACGACAAAAAATTATCCCAATGGCCTCATTGCTCCAAGACACAAGTGTTGGTGTAAGCCCTAGAGGCCAATACTTTTGGTACTTGTATCGAATTATTTATTAATAATAAAAGGCTTTTTCTTTATTATGTTTGTTTAATAAAGTCCATAGAATAGATAGTCCATTTAATGTATCAAGTGTGACTTAATCATGAGATCACATTAAATATAAGGACACTATTCTTAAAGTATCCGTAGTCGAGCTTTATTAAGAAGTGGGATAACATTAAAGCATTAAGACTATTATGTATATAAACTGATGATCACATCTCATGGATCATGGATAAGGAGTTATCAAGTCTTAAACATAGGTATGAATATTAAGAGTAATATTTATACTGGATTGACCCGCTATGAGAATACTATATAGAATGTTATGCAAAGTGTCATAAGTTATTCTCATGGTGATAATGGTGTATACCACCCTTCGACCTGAAACCACTATGGACCCTAGATGTAGAGTCGAGTGCTTTATTGTTGATAAAACGTTGTCCGTTACTGGATGACCATAAAGATAGTTGATAGGTACTCCACGAAGCATGCTAAGGGACATGAGTGACCTAGATGGAATTTTCCCATCCTGCGTAACAGGATAAATGTCTATGGGCCCAATATTGAACTGGACAAGGATGACACAGTCTATGCTTTGTGTTCAATATAGACATAAGGGCAAAAAGGTAATTATACACATAAGTATTATCACAAAAGGATTTGTCAGATCACATGACATTTTCGTGTCTTGGGTAGCAGTGATGTGTTGCTAGATACCGCTCACTGTTTATCATGTTAAATACATGATTTAATATAATTGCCAATACCGCGAAAACCTACAGGGTCACACACAAAGTACGGATTGATGAGAGATAAAGTAACTAAGGAACACCGTAAGGTACGGTGCACTTAAGTGAATTGTAGAACATCGTAAGGTACGGTGTACTTAAGTAGAATACGAAATATGGTAAGGTACCACACGCTTAAGTGATTTTGGCATATTATAAAATATGGGCCACTTACACTTAAGTGGGCTTTTCAGCTTGCAGCCCACACAAGTGGTTCTATAAATAGAACCCTTGTGTAGAAGCATTTGTGCAGTTGCAATTTCGTTTCTCTCTCTCTCTCTCTCTCTCTCTCTCTCTCTCTCTCACTCAAAGCCTTCATTTGTAGCAGCTAGCACTGAGATTGAAGGATTCCGTTCGTGTGGACTGAGTAGAGGCGTTGTCATCGTTCAACGTTCGTGATCGCTCCGTAGACCTGCATCAAAGGTTACAATCGCCACAAGAGGTAACGATTCTATCACTGATCATGTCCATTCATAAGGATCATTAAAGGAGAAATTTTAAATTCCGTTGCGTTTTGGATCGTTATTCTCCTTCAACAAGCTCTCAACAAACCTTACAAAGACTAGATAATCCTCTCTGACTAACCGTCAATCTGCGGACGGTAAGCAGAACTCAACCTCAACTTGATTCCCAAGGCTTCTTGCAAACTCTCCCAAAACCTTGACATGAACCTCAGATATATATCTAAAACAATTCTTGAAGAATTCCATGCAACTTCACAATCTCATAAATGTAAATCTCTGCTAGCTTTTGCAACGGGTAACTAATCTTTATCGGAACAAAATGAGTTGACTTAGTCAGTTTATCCGCAACAACCCATATCGAATAACTCCCTTTCAAGGTCTTTGGAAAACCCACTAAAAAATCCATATAAATGATATCCCACTTCCACCTAAGAATACTTAAAGGTTGCATCAATCCAGATAGTTTCTGATGCTCGATCTTCAACTTCTGACAAGTCAAACAAGAATATAAAAACTCTGCAACATCCTTTTTCATACCTGGCCACCAAAATATCTTCTTAAGATCTTGATACATGTTATTGGCTTCGGGATGAATGCTCAAACTACTCCTGTGACTTTCTTCTAGAATTTTCTTCTTAAGCTCTGGAAAATCTGACACACAAACTCTGTCCCGTAATTTTGTAATCCCATTCTCATCTACATTGAAGTCCACTTCTTGATTAGTAACAATCGATCAATTAATCCCAAATCCAACTTCTGACCTTTTTTCATTTCTTCTAGCACACTATTAGTCAACTTTAGCATACCTAGCTTCACACTTTATGGTGTTATTTCACACACCAAGCTAAGATCTCTGAACTGCTCAATCAATTCCATTTCTCTAACCATCAGCGTCGACATATGCAAGGACTTTCTACTCAACACATCTGCTACCATATTAGCTTTAACAAGATGGTAATTCAACTAAAAGTCGTAATCCTTAAAAAATTCTAGCCATATCCTCTACCTCATATTCAGCTCTTTCTGATCAAACAGATACTTTAAACTCTTATGATCACTGAAAACTTCAAACCTCGAACCATATAAATAATGTCTCCAAATTTTAAGCACAAATACCACTGATACCAACTCCAAATCATGGATAGAATAATTCCTCTCATGAGTTTTGAGTTGTCTCTAAGAATACACTACAACTTGACTCTTCCGCATAAGCATACCACCTAAACCCATCTTAGAAGCATCACAATATACAACAAAAGATTCACTTACATCTGGTAAGATACAAAATGACGCCAATGTCAACCTCTTCTTTAGCTCTTGGAAACTTTCTCCACACTGAACATCCCACACATAAGCTTATCCTTTCCGGGACAACTGAGTCAAAGGAAAAATCGACTTGGAAAAGACTTCTATAAACCTTCTATAGTAACTAGCTAAACCCATAAAGCTTATGATCTCAGTAACTGACTTAAGAGTCTCCCACTGTAACACTGTGTCTACCTTAGACGGATATACTGCTATTCCACCACTGGAGATTACATGACCAAGGAAACTTACTTCTCTTAACCAGATCTCACACTTGGATAACTTAGCATACAACTTCTTGTCCTTCAGGGTTGTCAGCATAACTCATATGTATTCTGCATGCTCTTTGTCTGACCTAGAATACACCAAAATATCATCTATGAACACCACAACGAACTGATCCAAGTAGGGGGAAAATCCTATTCATATACTCTATGAATACTCCTGACGCATTAGACATACCAAAAGGCATGACTGAATACTCTTAATGACCATAACGAGTTCTAAATGCAATCTTCAGTATATCTTTTGACTTTACTCGAATATGATGATAACCTGATCTATGATCAATCTTGCTAAACACTCAAGCTCCAACCAACTGATCCATAAGGTCGTCAATTCTAGTAAGAGGATACTTATACTTAATAGTAACATTGTTCAACTATCGATAATCCATACTGTCATACGGTGAACTGACTTGGGGTGTTTTGCTTTTTATCGCAATGTCGCGGATAGCAAGAGTCGCCACCGACTTTTCTTTTATCCAATAAGGAAAGGTGGAAAAGAACAGGAAAGACCTCAATAGATTTTGGGTTCGGGAGGTACATTATACAAAGGGAAGGTGTTAGCACCCTTTGTATCCATGGTTATCCATGGGCTCTTAATTGCTGGATCACTTATATTTTTGTCTAAAAAGTGTCGGTGAATTGCTTAAAAAATGTTTGAAAGAGAGTTTAACTTTGTAATGATTCTCGTATGAATGTATACAAAGTATTTATCTCATTTAATTTTGAAAATGGTTTAGAAAAATATAACTCGGTAATGATTCTAGTATGAATGTATACCAAGTGGTGATTTTCTAGGATTTGTAAAGTGTAAAGTGTGAGGGGTGGAAAATGTTTTAGGTTAGGATCCAGTAATTGAGAGTTATACCTTCCTAAGGTCGTTATGAACGTTTCCTATCCTTATGAGGGTAAAACTGTCCTTACTATTGAGAAGTAAGTAATTTTACCCTTTGGATGTTTAAGGGTCACCGTAGGGTCATCGATAGGTCATTGAAGGCAACAGTTGTAAGGATACCTTAGCATTCGAAGGGACGATCATCATTTAACCGTAGGCTACACCGAAGGGTCATCGAGGGACAAAATCGTATTTTCGAAGGCAACATCCGAGGGACTATGATTTATTTTATGATGATTTAATCGAAGGGCCATTGCTAAGTGTATCCCCACATTCGCGGGACATGACCGTTATACCGTAATACCGTAAGGCAGCAAAGAGAGGTCCAAGATCACTTATTTAAAGGTCATATTTTAAAGTCAATTAAGTAATTAAGTCCATACTAAAATCAATACATTAAAATTAATACATTAAAATTAATACATTAAAATTAACACATTAAAATTAATTAAGCAATTTAGGGTGAGTCTCCCCAAGGGTATCCCACAAATAAAGTGGAAGACCTAAACGGCGATCTTTTTTCGGGGACATATGAACCTTTGCAAAATTCAACAAACGGGTTAGCATACCAAATCCGGGTGCAATCGAGGATTACACCGTAAAAGAAAAACAGCAGCAAGAAAACAGTGTATAATTAACATAGAATCGACCAGATACGCATAAGACATAACAAACAAAATATTGGCGGCTGCCCTTGTTCGCCTCTGCTTCGCCTAGCGAAGGTCTAGCGAACACTCGCTGCGTGCTCGCTTAGCGATGTGCTAGCGAGCGGCTGCGGGCTTTGAATTTCAGAACAGTATGACTTCAACCTGCGGCATGGCTTATGGCATCCAACACATAATTATATGGTTCAGCATTCACAATATCCAGGCACACTTAAATTCACATGCAAAACCTCAAATATGTTTATGAATTCAATTATATTATCACATACAAGTTAAGAACATAAAGCGGTATCACATGCAAATTAAGAAAATAACACGATAATAGTAATGCAAACCTGTTTGCAATCGAATTGCAACCTTGAATTGGCGAGCCGGATTGAGTTGGGCGGCGGTAGCTTCGGGGCTGGGAAGCGGCCTTCAGGGTTTCTTCACTCGGAACTCTCTAAAGTAGCCTCCAGGGTTTCCGTGCCAGGGTTTCCGTCCGTCTTCCTCTGTTTTTTCGTCCTCCTTTTCATCACTGAAGTGCTGGTATTTATAATGCCCTTTTTCATGACCTAATGGGCTCAGAACGAAGCCCGAAATTTTTTGTTGTCTGTCAGCCTCGCTAGGCGAGCTGGTAGCGAACGTTCGCTAGGCGAGCGTGTAGCGAACGTAACGTTCGCTAGGCGAGCGTGTAGCGAACATGCCAGTTTGCCATTTTCTGGATTGGGCCATTTGTGAGCTGGGCCTTTGTCCCTTTAAGATCAGTGCCATAAAATGAGTCAGAATGCCCCTGAAAAATGTCTTGAACTATTGATGGGCAAATTTTGGGGTATGACAGCTGCCCCTGTTCAATATTCTTGAACCGAGAGAGTCAGAATGGTATGTGCCGTTCGTGGTCTGGAGGTGAAAGATTATTGAACACTAGAATGCCCCAACAATTTGCGCTTGTCCATCAGTCTTGACGGAGATGGGCTTAAAGATGCCATCTAGGAAGTTTGATGAGGAGATTTCCAGATTGTGTCGTACGTTAGACGATATCTGGAGACATGGGTGTCACACCGGGTCGTACATCAGACCGTATAGTGAGTCATCCATTATGCTGTCGACTTCGCCGGGGAGTCGGAGTATGCTATATACTGCTGGGGATAAGGGATCAGAATGGATCATACACTGGACCGTATCTGAATACCAGAGTGAGCTGTTCGTTAGGCAGATGACTTTGCCGAGGATGAAAAATCAGAATGGATCGTACGCTAGATCGTCTCTGAGTTGAAGATCCAAATGGGTCTTATGATAGACTGTATTGGAGTTGCAGGATGAGCCGTCCATTAGGCTGAATCTGATGATAAAAGGGGGTAGTCGTACACTAGACTACACTTCAGAAATGTACCGTACACTAGGTAGCATCTGAGGAGACGAAGGTCTAATTGGGTCGTACATTAGACCGTATCTGAGCAGAATGAGCCGTCCATTAGGCTGAATCTGATGATAAAAGGGGGTAGTCATACACTAGACTACACTTCAGAAATGTACCGTACACTAGGTAGCATCTGAGAAGATGAAGGTTTAACTTGGTCGTACATTAAACCATCTCTGAGCAGAATGAGTCGTCCATTAGGCTAAATCTGATGATAAAAGGGGATAGTCGTACACTAGACTACACTTCAGAAATGTACCGTACACTAGGTAGCATCTGAGAAGATGAAGGTTTAACTTGGTCGTACATTAAACCATATCTGAGCAGAATGAGCCGTCCATTAGGCTAAATCTGATGATAAAAGGGGGTAGTCGTACACTAGACTACACTTCAGAAATGTACCGTACACTAGGTAGCATCTGAGAAGATGAAGGTTTAACTTGGTCGTACATTAAACCATATCTGGGAAGAATCCGAGGACTTGACGGTCTAACTTGGTCGCACATTAGACTGTCACTGAGCAGAATCTGAGGACTTGAAGGTCTAACTTGGTCGTACATTAGACTATATCTGAGCAGAATCCGAGGACTTGACGGTCTAACTCGGTCGCACATTAGACTGTCACTGAGCAGAATCTGGTCTAACTTGGTCGTACATTAGACTGTATCTGAGCAGAATCCGAGGACTTGACGGTCTAACTTGGTCGTACATTAGACTGTCACTGAGCAGAATCTGGTCTAACTTGGTCGTACATTAGACTGTATTTGAGCAGCATCTGGTCTAACTTGGTCGTACATTAGACTATATCTGGGCAGAATCCGAGGACTTGACGGTCTAACTTGGTCGCACATTAGACTGTCACTGAGCAGAATCTGGTCTAACTTGATCGTACATTAGACTGTATTTGATGACTGGAAGGTCTAACTTGGTCGTACATTAGACTGTATTTGATGACTGGAAGGTCTAACTTGGTCGTACATTAGACTGTATTTGATGACTGGAAGGTCTAACTTGGTCGTACATTAGACTGTATTTGATGACTGGAAGGTCTAACTTGGTCGTACATTAGACTGTATTTGCAGAATCTGACTTGAAGGTCTAACTTGGTCGTACATTAGACTGTCTTTGAGTGGTTGAAGGTCAGAATGGATCGTACGCTAGATCGTATCTGAGTTGTTGAAGGTCAGAATGGATCGTACGCTAGATCGTATCTGAGTTGTTGAAGGTCAGAATGGATCGTACGCTAGATCGTATTTGAGTTGAAGGAGTCATATGTTGAGATGAATCAGGATGAACCGTACGCTAGGCTATATCTGATAGTATTTGTGTATGCTGTATTTGCGATAAATGTCTGGGATGGGCTTATAGATGCCATCGTTAGGAGGATGTCAAAATGAATGTTGACATGGAGTATATCTGAAAGATGTATCTGAAGAAGAAAGTAGTCGTACGCTAGACTACACCTCGGAATATACCGTATGCTAGGCAGTGTCTGAGGGTTATAGTTGAATTTTGAATGTAATTGATGAGGATATCCGTCTGAATGGACCTTTGTTTTGACTGTGTCAGGAGGATGATTAACCTGAAAAATAAAGTTAGCTTCATGCCATGTCATGATGCATGAGATGCAAATGTTGTATGCATGCGTATGCTGTGAAATGATGTAATGAGCGAATTATGCGTTTGGAATAAATGAGAGCATTGTATACATGTATATGTTATGAAATGATGTAATGTATATGATGCGGAACGAAAATTGTATGTAGGTATGTGATGTGAAATGATGTAATGTATATGATGCGGAACGAAAATTGTATGTAGGTATGTGATGTGAAATGATGTAATGTATATGATGCGGAACAAAAATTGTATGTAGGTATGTGATGTGAAATGATGTAATGAATGCACTATGTGTCTGAAACGTTCTTCCAGGGGACTCTACTGGGGAAACAAATCTCAGTCTTCGGGTCGGAGATATTTGTATTGATGACCCTGTCTCAGCTGGGGGATTTGATTTCTGTCTGATGGTAGAAACATTCGACAGAGCCTGGCTGGGGATAGAAGAGATGACCAGTATGTCTGGTGATGCCGACCTCTGCTGGGCAATAGCTGGTTCTTGTTGGGGAATAGAATTAGCAACGGATTCATTGGGAAGCATGATTAGACCTTCTCCTCGATCCTGAAGTCGTGTAGTAATTGCTATTACTATTCTAGGCATGTATTTTTGGTAAACATTGATCATATTCAAATGCATATATCAATTCAAGTTAAATCAATGGATGTTTACGCAAACAAAACAGAGAAAGTAAAACAAAAGCATCTTTTTGGAAATGAAATTGTACTGATTTTGAAAGAGGGCCTATGAACAGGCAATTTGTGTACAAGGAGACAGAAATCCTGGTAAGAGGAAATTGTCAGGCAAACAAAGAGAAAGCTATGCAGAAAAAGTCCTATCGATTCTAATTCCACCACTGTCATTATGTCTTCAAGCATCTCATCTCCTGCTGTCGGATAGAAGTGATTGGCTTGTTCAGTCCCTTGAACTTGGATGAAGCTGACAGAGGACGGGACATAGTCATACGCTTTAATCCCTAATTTTGCCTGGACCGCCTTTTCAGGTTTTCAGTCCACCAGGATACCCTTTTTTGCCCAAGCCGCCTTTTCAGGCTTTCGACTTGCCGGGTGTACGTTTTTATATGTTTATCCCTAATTTTTGCCCAAGCCGCCTTTTCAGGCTTTCGACTTGCCGGGTGTACGTTTTTATATGTTTATCCCTAACTTTTGCCCGAACCCTTTTGGTTCGCCGGGATGCCCTTACTTTTGCCTAGATACGTCGACCTAGCGGGTCTCTTTTATGCGTAGTATTTTTTGACTATGTCTGCGTTCACGGGATGCGGAACATCTTCGCCATCCATTGTAGCAAGTATCATGGCTCCACCAGAGAATATCTTCTTAACCACACACGGCCCTTCGTATGTGGGAGTCCATTTGCCCCTGGGATCACTTTGTGGTAGAATGATACGTTTGATCACCAAGTCGCCAATTTGACATACCTGTCTCTTGACCTTTTTGTTAAATGCCTGGATCATGCGCTTCTGATATATCTGCCTATGACAAACAGCCGCGAGTCTCTTCAATCAAATTTATCTGATCGAGTTGAGTCTGAATCCGTTCATCCTCATCTAAGCCCGCCTTTTTCATGATTCTTAGAGAGGGAATCTGAACTTCCATTCCATAGACTAAAGAGAAAGGGGTTGCCCCTGTCGAAGTGCGGTAACCATGAAGAGCAAAAGGTAACATCTCATGCTAGTCTTTGTGCGTTACTGTTATATTCTTGATATTGTTAGCAGCCTCCACGGCGCCGTTCGTCTTTGGCCGGTACGGAGAAGAGTTATGGTGTTTTATTTTGAACTGCATGCAGAGTTCAGTTTAGTACCATTATCAGTGATAACTCTTTCAGGAGACAGCAGGTTTCTCAAATAGATATTTGATAAGATCCATCTTAGAAATCAATAAAGTGGTATGATTCAACATATACTGTCTTAGTCGGCGAGCAGCCCAAGCCAAAGCGCAGCAAGCTTTCTCGAGCTGTGAGTATCTTGTTTCACAGTCGGTACCTTTTGCTAAGGCAGTGTATGGCATGCTCTTTTCGACCAGACTCGTCATGTTGCCCCAACACACCCTATTGAATTTTCTAACACGGTCAAATACATAGTTAAAGGTCTTCCTTCAACTGGTGGTATCAGGATTGGAGGTTCTTGGAGATATTTCCTGATTTTGTTATTCATCATTCCATACCATCTCTTGATTTTTCTTTTTTTTAGTAATTTGAAGATGGGTTTGCAGGTAGCAGTGGAATGAATCGGGCAATGTAATTCGAGTGCCCCAAGAAACCTCTGACTTCTTTCTTGTTTATTTCAGTACCCAGATTTATAATTTCAATTGATTCCTCATGCGGCTGTATGGTCTTTTCTTCTTGTAGTACCAGTCTGGCAAGTTCTCCAGGGACTTCACAATCTTCCTCGCTTCCATCCTCGACTTGGTAGATCGGATTTTCAAAGTCATAACGAACAGTAGCAGAGTCATTACCAACAGGATCCAGAGTGGATATGGATCGGCAAATTGTTACGTGAGTGTGTGCAAGAAAACATAGCTTGTTTGAAAAATGACAGGAAAGATAAAGAGCGCAAAAAAAAGTCCATTGATTTATTGAATATGAATATGCTTATGAAAATGACAAAACCCTTGAAAAATTAGCTATTGTGCCCCGGGCATAGACACAATGCTTTAAAATGTTAAAATAGCAATAACAATTACTCCCGACTAAAGGAAATCGGGATAGTGTCTTCAGCTTTCCAATTATTGAGTCCGTCACCAATTGTTGGGTAGACCCAGCTATCCAGGTCGCAATCGCTGTCAGCATCCTCTATAGCATTAAGAGTTTTGTCATGATTAGGCAGAGGAGCGGTGATGACCTTAGGAGTCTCAGGCGGATCCAATTCAAATTCTCCGGCGTCGATCATATCCTGAATTTTATTCTTCAACGACCAACAATCGTTCGTATTATGCCCGGGGCTATCGGAGTGATACGCACACCTGGCATCGGGATTATACCTAGGAGAAGTAATGTTGGGTTTTGCCGGAGGATCTCTGAGGGTAATTAAATTTGCTTTTAGCATACCCTGCAGTGCTTGTGCTAAAGTCATATTGATCTTCGTAAACTGCCTTCTTCCCGGGTTAATGTGCCTCACAGATTTCTTGTCTTTTTCTTCTCGAGCAAGAGAGCCTTCAGTTCTTCCTGCCCCTTGGATAAGTTCAAGATCATCTTCTGGAGTTGAGCATTCTGAGCATGGAGATCTTTGACAGTTTGCCCGAGGTCCATTTTTCTGCTTGCATGAAAACCGTGAGAACATTGATCCCTTTAGAACACCTGTTGTGCAATGTTATGCTATGCAATGTATGAAATGTTTTCAAGGACTTTTGGAATTTAACTTTGCATAAACTACCAAAAAGGGAAACTTTTTTTTTTTGTTTTTTTTTTTTTGTTTTTTTTTTCATACAAAACAGAGCAAAGTTAAATCCCTAAGTCCTTGAAATGGTTAGTACAATGTTATGATGTCATGATGTTATGATGTTATGATGTTATGAGGTTAAATAAATAACAAGCACAAGCAAGTCACACAACCATCATTCCTAGGTTTTAAGGCTTGCATGAGTTCCATAGGTAAGTACCCTCCCCACTGAAGTTTAGTTGGTTCAACCTGTCCTAGAATAGTAACCGGGTTCTAAAAGGATCTCCAATCATTGACCTTCCTTCAAGTCCACCTCAGTGCAACACCAAGTGGTTGACCGAAGCTTTCCTAAAGTCCAATCTCAAAGAGTGTAGTATCGAGTCTCAACCAACCCCAGTCGGAACCGAAGTCAGTTATCTCACTACTTTCTAATGGCTAGGATGAGTCAATTAGGGTTCTAAAGGTCTGGTTAATGCTTTGATGACACCACGCAGATGCCAAATTTTTCCTCAAGTAAACATGAGGAACATCAGGACATCCAAAGTGTCACATTAACCGTAGCCATCATTTTAACCATTCCAGTATACGCCGGATAGTCGCGATGATCTATTGCTACTTACCTAAGGTACACTAGATCCGGGTGTAGGATCTTTCACTCAAAAATACCCAAGCAATCCCTTAAAAGTAAATCAGACAATTTGGAATAAGTGATCTTGTTTTTAAGGTAACCTCTCTTTTTAAAGTCCCCAGCAGAGTCGCCAGTTCTGTCATACGGTGAACTGACTTGGGGTGTTTTGCTTTTTATCGCAATGTCGCGGATAGCAAGAGTCGCCACCGACTTTTCTTTTATCCAATAAGGAAAGGTGGAAAAGAACAGGAAAGACCTCAATAGATTTTGGGTTCGGGAGGTACATTATACAAAGGGAAGGTGTTAGCACCCTTTGTATCCATGGTTATCCATGGGCTCTTAATTGCTGGATCACTTATATTTTTGTCTAAAAAGTGTCGGTGAATTGCTTAAAAAATGTTTGAAAGAGAGTTTAACTTTGTAATGATTCTCGTATGAATGTATACAAAGTATTTATCTCATTTAATTTTGAAAATGGTTTAGAAAAATATAACTCGGTAATGATTCTAGTATGAATGTATACCAAGTGGTGATTTTCTAGGATTTGTAAAGTGTAAAGTGTGAGGGGTGGAAAATGTTTTAGGTTAGGATCCAGTAATTGAGAGTTATACCTTCCTAAGGTCGTTATGAACGTTTCCTATCCTTATGAGGGTAAAACTGTCCTTACTATTGAGAAGTAAGTAATTTTACCCTTTGGATGTTTAAGGGTCACCGTAGGGTCATCGATAGGTCATTGAAGGCAACAGTTGTAAGGATACCTTAGCATTCGAAGGGACGATCATCATTTAACCGTAGGCTACACCGAAGGGTCATCGAGGGACAAAATCGTATTTTCGAAGGCAACATCCGAGGGACTATGATTTATTTTATGATGATTTAATCGAAGGGCCATTGCTAAGTGTATCCCCACATTCGCGGGACATGACCGTTATACCGTAATACCGTAAGGCAGCAAAGAGAGGTCCAAGATCACTTATTTAAAGGTCATATTTTAAAGTCAATTAAGTAATTAAGTCCATACTAAAATCAATACATTAAAATTAATACATTAAAATTAATACATTAAAATTAACACATTAAAATTAATTAAGCAATTTAGGGTGAGTCTCCCCAAGGGTATCCCACAAATAAAGTGGAAGACCTAAACGGCGATCTTTTTTCGGGGACATATGAACCTTTGCAAAATTCAACAAACGGGTTAGCATACCAAATCCGGGTGCAATCGAGGATTACACCGTAAAAGAAAAACAGCAGCAAGAAAACAGTGTATAATTAACATAGAATCGACCAGATACGCATAAGACATAACAAACAAAATATTGGCGGCTGCCCTTGTTCGCCTCTGCTTCGCCTAGCGAAGGTCTAGCGAACACTCGCTGCGTGCTCGCTTAGCGATGTGCTAGCGAGCGGCTGCGGGCTTTGAATTTCAGAACAGTATGACTTCAACCTGCGGCATGGCTTATGGCATCCAACACATAATTATATGGTTCAGCATTCACAATATCCAGGCACACTTAAATTCACATGCAAAACCTCAAATATGTTTATGAATTCAATTATATTATCACATACAAGTTAAGAACATAAAGCGGTATCACATGCAAATTAAGAAAATAACACGATAATAGTAATGCAAACCTGTTTGCAATCGAATTGCAACCTTGAATTGGCGAGCCGGATTGAGTTGGGCGGCGGTAGCTTCGGGGCGGGGAAGCGGCCTTCAGGGTTTCTTCACTCGGAACTCTCTAAAGTAGCCTCCAGGGTTTCCGTCCGTCTTCCTCTGTTTTTTCGTCCTCCTTTTCATCACTGAAGTGCTGGTATTTATAATGCCCTTTTTCATGACCTAATGGGCTCAGAACGAAGCCCGAAATTTTTTGTTGTCTGTCAGCCTCGCTAGGCGAGCTGGTAGCGAACGTTTGCTTCGCTAGGCGAGCGTGTAGCGAACGTTCGCTAGGCGAGCGTGTAGCGAACGTAACGTTCGCTAGGCGAGCGTGTAGCGAACATGCCAGTTTGCCATTTTCTGGATTGGGCCATTCGTGAGCTGGGCCTTTGTCCCTTTAAGATCAGTGCCATAAAATGAGTCGGAATGCCCTTGAAAAATGTCTTGAACTATTGATGGGCAAATTTTGGGGTATGACACATACATAACCTCATGCTCCCATCTTTCTTCTTAACCAATAACACCGGTGCTCCTCACGATGATACACTAGGTTGGACAAACTTCTGCTCCAACAAATCTTCTAATTGCTTCTTCAACTTGCTCAACTCTGATTTAGACATTCTGTACGGTGCCATTGACATATGTCTAGTACCCGATACTAAATTTATGACAAAATCCATTTCACACTCCAGCGGTAAATCGCTAATATCCTCAAGAAAAAAATTAGGGAACTCACACACAATAGGAAGATCAACAATCATAACTCCACTCTCCATTCTCAAGGAGGTAAACATCACGAGCACATGATCATCATGTTTCAAGGACGTATCTACTTTATTGGAAAATATGAATCTCAAATTTGTACTCTCTTTGGACTTGGGAAACAACATGATCTTATTAAAACAATTGATGTGAACATGGTTGAACTCCAACCAGTTCATTCCTAGAATAACATCTAGTTGATTCAGAGGTAAACATATCAAGTCAACTCCAAAGTCTTTACCATAAATGGTCAAGGGACAATTAAGGCAAACCAAGAAGTAGTTACAGAACCATTGTCCGAGGTGTCAATGACCATACTACCTTTCATATGAGACACTTCCTAATTCAACTTCTCAACACAATCATGTAAGATGAACGAATGTGTCACACCCGTATCAATGATAGCAATCAGAGAGACACCATTAATAAAATACGTACCTCAAATAAAATAATTTGATTCCGAGACCTCCATACCACTAAGAGCAAACACCCTCCCACTAGCTTGTGCGACATCTGGTGCTTTCTTTAATTTCTTACAATAGGTACTGATATGACCTAGTTCTCCATAGTTGAAACAACTAAAAACTTCATTCTTTCACTCAACAACATGATGTCCCTGCTTTCCACACTTGAAACATGTTAGACATGTGCTCTTTCACTTAGCAGCATGATGACCTAACCCTCTACACTTGAAACATCTCAGAGAATCAGAACCCCCTCCCCCACTTGATCCACTCCCACCTGCGACCTTATGCTGGGACTTCTAATTCCTCTTAGCGATTGAGTCACATACAGCTTACCGCGCTTTTGACTCCCACTCTTCTTCTCACTCACACTCTTGTAGAGAGCATACCTGACTCTACTATCCTCATCATAAAATTTTCATTTGTTAACCAATGTTGAGAATCGATGAATCTCCTAATAGCCGATAAAATGATTGATATTAAGATGTAAACCACTCTCAAACTTCATGCACTTGGAACCCTCGACTTCCACACCATTATAGTGAGGATAAAACCCAACAACTCTTCAAACTTGGCTGCATAGTCAACCACAATCATATTTCCCTTCTTCAGCTCCAAGAACTCAATCTCTTTGCAGCTATGAACATCACCTGGAAAATACTTGTCCAAAAACTCATTATTGAGATTAACCCAAGTAATTTCCTCATTATCAACTTCCATCCTCTCACGGGTATTCTCCCCCAAATACTTAACTTCCTCAAACAACATATGCATTCCGAACAACACCTTCCGCGCATCAGTGCATGCTATAACCATGAAAATGTTCTCAATATCCTGAAGCCAAGCTTGAGAACCTTGAGGATCATACTTCCCCTTGAAAGTAGGAGATTGTTCTACTGGAACATTCCTAGCCCATGAAACTCATCAACTCCACCATTCTGATTCTGATTCGCATGTAACACCTCATTCTCTTGCGCCATCACATGAGTTATTGCCTCAAGAGCATGAATAATCACATGATTGTTCATTCCAACCATTTCTCTATGCATAACCAACAGAAACAAGTTAACTAATCATAAATAGTCAAGCAACTAACTGTTAACAAACTCAAGCATCGACAATGTTTGCACCCATGTCGCATACCAGGGTATAAACAAGTTCACAAAACCTAGAATGAGTGGATCGACCTCCTCTGATACTAACTATGTAACACCCTAATCTTAAAACACTTAGTTTATAAATATGCAGAATAAAATACTCAAAAGGGTGTCACATTTTCTCAGCATAACAACTCACTTAAATCACATTATAGCAGCATAAATAATTATTCAACATAACTTTATTAATTGCACCAGAAAATAGAAATCAAATTAATTTTAAATCATAAAACAAATAATTCAATAACTCGTAGAACACAAAACAAAAAATGATATTCCCATCCCAGTGTTACATCATCAAAGCGACAAACGGAAACTAAACAACTGAAAAACGATAAATAACAAAGAAGACAACAATGCCATCTTCCAACACAACCAACATCTAAAGCTTCTCTACCCAAGTATCTGCACTGCAGGCGTAAAGAAACAACAACAAGATAAACAGGGGGTGAGAATACATTCACATATGATAATGATGCATAAAACAAAAAGGATAGTACAATCAACATAATAATCAATCATATAATTCAACCACAACAATAATCATTGATAAATGCCATTATGTATGCAGTGTATTCATCTCCTCTACTCCAATTCATGTGGTACTAAGGTTTCGGATATTCATAGGTGTGTTACTGAAGCATCCACTCGTCACTTGACCAAAGTCCTACTCGTCATTGGACTGAAGTCCTACTCGTCACTGGACTGAAGTCCTAACTCGTCATTGGACTAAAGTCCTACATATCTCCGATATACATGATGCATTAGTGCAATAATAATACAAATGAAATACTCGTCACTAGTTCCTCTCGAACCTAAAACTCAACATAATTATCGCCAATACAAGGCTACGCCAATGGTTCCTCTAAATCGAACATCTCAGTATAACTCAACATTTTTATTCTTCATGAGGAATTTATCATAAACTCAACATAATAATTAAAAATAATTAATTTCTCATCATTACTCATCATCAACATCAAAAACCATCAAATACAGAAACCACTCGAAAATCGAGCAGAACGACCCGTAGTCGGTCAAACGAGGGCTGACGGTCAGCCCTCTAGGCATGACGGGCGTTACGCCCACCCGTCACCTCACTTTCACATTCTCCCGTCATCTTGCTAAAGATTGGCAATGGTGCTTGTTGTTGGTCACTGATGGTCGACTGATCTTCCAGCTGGCGCCCGTCAGCTTCGTCAAAGTAGACGTATTCCCGAAGCACGATGACAGTTGGAGCGTCACTCCCGTGACACCCGTCATTGCTGTGCAGAACACATATTTTTGCATTTTCTCCATTGAAGCACTTTCGAAGCTCCAATTTCTATTCAAGAAAACCACAATCACACAACAAACATCAACCATCAATCATATAACATTTTCATCATCAAAAACTCATAGATTAACATTTAAATCATCAATTTATCATGAAAATCATCATCATATTTATAAAATTATCATTTATACTCATGAACATCAAACTCATAATTCAACATAATCATTCACATCAAACCCAATAATTAACAGAGCACGAATTCATGATTAAACAACAACCTAATAGGTTTTACACAAACCCTTTCAAGGTTTAAATCCCTCAACAATGGAGGAAAGGGAAAGGAAAAAGGAAAGAGGATAAGGACTTCTCTCTATCCTTCATGCTTAAAAAAACCCATATAATGAAAAGTCCCCCTTACCTCGAATTTGTAGCAAAGGTAAAGCTTTGGTTATGGCGTCTCTTCTCCATCAAAAGCTCTCCTAGGATTTCCTGTTCTATTGCTTCTTTCCACAAAAACACGTATTGACCACTCTCTCATTCCTTTTCTCTTATTTAAATAAATAAAATCTAATTTCCTTTTATTTTAATTTATTCTACAAACTCCCCTCAACTCTCACTAAATCCACCCACCTCCTTATTTTATTAAAAAACTATTTATCTCCCCAAAGTCTTAGTTTCTCTAATTTCTCTATTAAAATATTATTAAAAATATAATTAAATTCTAGTTAAATATTTAATTAACATTCCTCATTTCTACACTAATTTTAAATATAATAAAATTCTATCCGAAATCCAAATAACTTAAATAAAAATAATTAAATAAGTCAAAACACTCCAAACTCAATCAAAATAAAATTAATCAAAATCAAAGTGTTACACTAGTGATGAGCTTGTTGGCAGTGACTCCTGATGCTTCAGATGAAGAGAAGGAACTAAAGTATCCTAGGTTTTTGATGGAGGAGTTGGACAATAATTACAAGTTCAAAGTGGGACTGAAGTTTATATCACTTGATGAATTTAAAAAAGCAATTATTGAATGATTAATGTTAAATGGGAGAGAGATAAAGTCGGGTAAAAATGAGAAAGTTAGAGTAAGGGTAATTTGCAAGGGCAAATGTGAGTTTTTGGCACTTGTAAGTAAAGTTGAGAATAAGCACACACATATAATAAAGATATGGGTTGGTACTCACATGTGGTAGGATATTGAATAATAGTTAAGCCAATTTCAAGTGGGTTGCTAAGACTGTGGCAGCTAGAATAATATCTTCTGATGGTGTTAAGATTTATGATATTGATTCTGAGATTAAGAGTAATTATTTTGTTGGCATAACTAAGAACAGAGCATGGAAGGCCAAACAAATTGAAAAAGCTTTGGTTGAAGGTAATACAACCAAACTATACAACATGTTGTGGAGACACTATGCAGAGTTAAGGAGAGTAAATTCAGGGAACAATTGCAAGATTAATGTGGCAAGGGTTAGAGCAACAATACAACCAAAGTTTGGTAGTTTTTATTTTTATTTTTATGGACTTAAGAAGGGGTTCACAACATCTTTCATGCTGTTCATTGGAGTTGATGGATGTCATCTTAAGACTAAATATGGAAAGACTTTTCTTATTACTGTTGGTAGAGGTCCAAATGATAAATATTGTCCCATAACTTTTGGTGTTTGTGAAACTGAAACAAAGGAGTCATGAAAGTGGTTCCTTACTTTGATTTTGGAGGACATTGGTCAAGAAAAAAAAAATGAGTTTTCATTTCTGACCAACAAAAGGTACTTTCTCAAATATTTTATTACAGGTATTAATTTTGGATATGATACTGATATTAATTTAGATTTCATCCTTGATTCTGACATTAATTTCATCTCTGATATTGTTATGTATTTTTGAAATTGATACCTGTTTGTTTGTTTGAAACTCATTTGTAGAGACTAATCCCTGTGTTTGAAGAAATGTTTGAGAGGGTAGAGCACATGTTATGTCCTAGGCATTTATATGCCAATTTGAAAAAGAAGTTTAGAGGAGGCATACAAATTATGGATTTGATGATGTGATCATTTATATATAATATGAATTTATATTCCAGTTGAGTTTCTTAAACCAATAAAGCTCTTACAATTATTATATCAAATTGTTCCTCTAATATTCTAATGTTTGTGTTATTTAGAAGAAGAAAATTAAACCAAAAGTAGCAAGAAAATTGAAGTTGAGGAGAAGTGATAAAGCAAGGTTCCTTAAATGCAAAAACTTCAAGGGAGAAGGAAGTGGTCCAAAACAACCTTTGAATTTGTGGACATTAAACTTCTCAGTGAATTTTAATTATGATTTAATTATGATATATTTTGAGATCTGGTTATGCCTTTTGTCTTTGTAGACATGAACCATCCTATTGATTTAGTTATGATGTATTTTTGTTGTATTTTGCGACATAACACAAACTTGTATGACAAGTTCATATGGACTATATGTATTATGGTTATGTAACACATTATTAGTTTGTGCAAATCTTAATTTTAGTTCATTAAGACACATGGATGAAAGCAAAAAAATCACAAATTTATAGGGACGAAAATCATAAAATTCAAAACTTCATCTTCATCTTCATAAATTGTCCTTGTTAGAGAGACGGAAACCAAAAAATATAGAATCATTAAAATGACATTCAACGCCATTTCTTGTAAGCAATGAACACACTCCATGAAACAGTCAACAAAAACTTAAACAAGTTGATTTTTTCCCTTTCGTTTTCCAACTTCGTATTCATCTTCTCCTTTTTTCTAGACTCAAGTTATTTAATAATGCAACCTAAATCCTTCGCAACCTCAGAGAAATTCTAACCGCTTGAATTTATGGGTTCACTAGCAGGGCTCAAGTTCATCATCTCATACGAACAACTTGTAACCAAATAATGCTTACGAATGTAGTACATTGGAAAAATCAGATAAATAATAAAAAATCAGTAATGAACATTGCCATTAATAGATGAACAATCAACATTGAACATCACCCCCGAATTTGCACATTTCCAATATCTCTTTTTAGGATTTTCAATGGAACTTAACATGTACATCCTCATTATGCAATTGCAACCACATATAGGAATTTGAAATGGAGTAGAGTTTCCAAATGAGGACGTAGCCATGCTTCACTATGTAGAAATGGATGATAACCTGTAATAAGATGAATTTGAGTGGAGGAAGAAGAAGTTCAATTTAAAATATCATTCCCATTTTGGATTTAGTCCTCCTTTTTAAAACCATTACTATGTACTTTTCACGTTATAAAAGAGTGTAAAAAAAGGAAAATGGAAAAATAATTTCACATCATCAACGTTAGCCAAAAGAAGTTTAACGTCAGAGACTAACTCCAAAAGAAAATCAACAGTTAGGGATTCCATTAAAAAAAAATTCAAATGCGCCAACTTACGGGGATAAAATGACGATTTAAGTCTAAATTCTATGTTAAAATATGAATATTCATCTTCTTCGATAATTTTAGTAATGGATTCTTGATCTTATTGATGGATGGATTCTGAGTTCAATTATGAATGTTCAACTTCTAGGACAATTTTATTGACGAATATTGAGTTTTAATGACAAATTTTAAATTTAGCTATGAATCTTCATCTTTTTTATCTTATGCGACTAATTTAATATATTTAGGAAAATCACAAACATATTTAATTTAATAAATTTATTTATTTACAAAAATGAATCATTTAATAAAATGATATGACAATTTATGTTTACATGCCAAAAAGGCATTATCACGTATTAAAAGAAAAATATATCTAAAAAAAATGAAGGCGGAAAAGGCAGTCTTAGAAATTACTATGAAATAAGGATACAAAGCCTGAGTTTAAAATGGGAGACACAAACATTTGAGTTTAAGGCTATATTTTAAACTAGTTTTAATAATAATTGGAACATAGTATAAATTCCTTTCTCACTTTGGGCGTAAGGTCCCAAATGACTATCCTATTTTTTGATTGAAACCTGTATTACAATCCTCCATAACAAAACATGTATAACATGAAATAAAGTATTATTTCTATAATTATTAATAAAACCAATAACTAAAAAACAAAATAGTTTCCCATGGCTAATTTCCATTGGTGTGATTTCATTGCTAAATGACACAATCAAACAGCTGCAAACTACATGCAACATTTTCTTGTAAAAATCCATTGGTGTTCTCGTCGACCGTAAAGGCCTGCATGAGATACATCATAACAATACAAACCATACAATTGCAAAACATTCCTATAAATAAACACATAACATTCCTCAAATCCCACCACATCTTTGTTTTCTTCAACATTATAATTCAACAAAAAAACATGTCTTCCCATACCTTAAAAGTTGTTCTCTCATTCATCATTTACACATTTACCCTTGTGACCATAACAAGGGCCGGCGACCCGGACATACTAACCGACTTCATAAGCCCAATAACCGGCCCAATCGATGCAAACTTCTTCACTTACACGGGCTTTCGCGTGCTCGTCGGACCACAAAACCCAAGCCCGCCACCTTTCAAAGTACTAAAAGCAACCATGATAGAATTTCCATCATTGAATGGACAAAGTGTGTCCTATGCTTCTCTTCAATTCCAACCTAAAAGCATTAATCCACCACACATTCACCCACGTTCAGCTGAACTACTCTTTCTTGTTCAAGGCTCACTTCAAGTTGGATTCGTCGACACAACGAATAAACTCTTCACACAAACTCTTTCAACCGGCGATTTGTTTGTGTTTCCAAAGGGTCTCGTTCATTTTCAATATAATGCTGATGATAAGGCTGCTGCTGTTGCTATATCAGCCTTTGGCAGTGCTAATGCTGGCACTATTTCACTTCCTAATACGTTGTTTAATACTTCTATTAGTGATAATGTCTTGGCTTTGGCTTTTAAGACTGATGTTTCCACCATTCAAAACTTGAAGAAAGGGTTTTCTACCTAGTCAGAAAGGCCTTGTGATGGGTAATAGATTTGTGTTTATCTTATGTTGATTTTTATGTTTTTGTTTTATTGTTGAATGAGTGCTTTTATGTGTAAGTCTGAGATGGACATTGTTTGATTGTGTTTTCTGTATTAATAATCATGTGAAATGGGAAATGAAAACATCAAGGAAATTGGTGATTTCCTAACTTAGTTTTGTTTGCTCGTGGCTTCATTATTCTTGAAATGCAAGAAAACTATTAGTAAATGTGACAAGTTTATTGAGTAAAAATACCCATGGCAAATTTAGTAACTAATAGTAACTCATCTTTAATATTTTAGAGATGACTCAACAACAAATTAGTGAGGTGGACGAAATAACTAATGCGTGGTATTTGAAATAAATAAGTGTAATTAATTAATGTATGATTTAATAGTATATATATATATATATATATATATATATATATATATATAAACAAGTTATTAAAACTTATAAACCATCAACTTTTGTAAAATAAAAAAACAAATTGGTGGAAAAAATCAGTTATTTTGAGGAGTTATCCACATAGTTTAGATGTGTCATCCTAGGGGTAAGAGATTGATTTTAGAAACGCAATAAATATATTTTAAATTTAGTTTAATAACATTTTGACCATTTACTGTTCAATTTTTTTTTATGAAACGAGATCTTCCAACACGATTGTTATGTAATGTTTTACTTCTTTGATTTGGAAAGGACTTGATCATTTGAACTTTAATTTACTCGGAAACAGTTTTAATCTAGGATTGAACAATAGTATCATCTTTTCGAGTTTGAAGTTTTTTCTGAATTTTTTTTGTCATGATACCTCTGAATTTTTTGCTTGTAGAGCTTATTGCAATCATAGGTTTGAAGTCCCAGCTCATCAATTTCATGCAACTATAAATTCCTCTTTTCTCCGGATAACTTGAGATCAAAGTTTACAAACTTCAATGCCCAGAAAGCTTTATGCTCTAATTCCACCGAAAGATGACAAGTTTTCCCATAAACCATCTGAAAAGGGGTAAGACCAATTGAAGCTTTGTAAGCGGTACGATACGCCCACAAAGCTTCATCAAGCTTGAGAGACCAATCATTTCTTGAAGCAAACACTGTTTTCTCCAAGATTTTCTTTATTTTTCTATTAGACACCTCAGATTGGCCATTTGATTGCGGATGGTATGGTGATGCAACTTTGTGTTTAACACCATAGTGCTCCAAGGCTTTCTCTAACTGTGAATTGCAAAAGTGTGAACCGCCATCACTAATCAACACTCTCGGAGTACCAAAATAGGTAAATATATTTTTTTTAGAAACTTGATCATCGTTTTCCATCGGCTTTTTATGAAGCAATCACTTCAACCCACTTGGAAACGTAATGGACCGCCACCAAAATGTACTCATTTGAGAAGAACACATGAAATGGACAAAAAAAATCAATACCCCAACAATAAAAAACTTCCACCTCTAACATGATTTATAAATGAATTTCATTTCGTTTGCTTATTCCTCCGATCCTTTGACAACTATCACAATTCTGAGCATGCATATGTGCATCTTTGAACAAGGAAGGCCAATAAAATCCCAAATGAAGAACTTTTATTTCCTTACTTATACTATTATAATGACCACCATAAGGTGAATTTTGACAGTGCCATAGAAGATTATCAGTTTCAATCTTGAACAAGTAAGGCTCATCCTAAACATAGTATTTTGCATCAGAAAGGAATTTCTTTTTCTGGCTCCAAGTCAAATTCTCAGGTATTATCCCAGTTGCTTTGTAATTTTCTAGATCGGAAAACCACAGTCTTTCCTGTACCATGAGTAATTTTTCATCTGAAAACTCCTCCATAACCTCACTTTCCTGCTTGGTCACCTCAACGTTCACCAACCTAGACAAATGATCCTCCACCAAATTCTCTGAACCCTTTTTGTCACGAATTTCTAGATCAAAGTCTTGCTACAAAAGAATCTATCTAATAAGCCTTTGCTTTGAGTCAGGTTTGTTGAGAAAGTATTTTATCGCTGCATGGTCAGTATAAACAATAAACTTTGAACCAATGAGATAAGACCTAAATTTCTCCAATGCATACACTATAGCAAGAAACTCTTTCTATGGTAGCATAATTAATTTGAGTTTCATTCAAAACCTTCCTCGTATAGTGTATATCATGCTTTTTTTTATCTTTCTTTGACCAAGAACTATACCAACCGCATAATCACTTGCATCACACATTAGTTCAAAATCAAGTTTCCAATCAGGAGAAATGATTAAGTCCTCAAAAGCAATTAAACAAGCATTATCAAAATCAAAAGACTTATCTTCGTTGAGCAGATTGCTCAATGGTTTGGCAATTTTTGAGAAGTCTTTGATGAATTTCTGATAGAATCATGCATGTCTCAAAAAGATTCTGATTCCTTTGACGTTCAATGGTGGTGGAAGCTTCCCAATCACTTCAACCTTTTCTTTGTCAACTTCGATGCCTCTGGAAGAGATCTTGTCACCAAGAACTATGCCTTCAGTTACGATAAAGTTGCATTTCTCCCAATTTAGAACTAGATTGGTTTCCACACACCACTTCAATACAGTGTCCAAATTCCTCAAACATAATTCAAAAGAAAGACAAATTACAAAGAAGTCATCCATGAAGACTTCAATGCATTTGTCGATCAAATCAGAAAAGATGGCTTGCATGTATCTTTGAAAAGTTGCAGGAGCATTACACAACCCAAAAGACATTCTTCTATAAGAAAAAACACCAAAAGGACATGTAAAAGCCATATTCTCATGATCTTCCGGGTTGACGGTAATTTGATTGTACCCGAAATAACCATCCAAGAAACAATATAATTCTTGACCAAACAATATTTCAATCATTTGATCCATAAACGGTAAGGGAAAATGGTATTATACACATCCTCTATCCCGTCATAGTTCTTGTCAGAATCAACTCATTATTTTCATTTGTAATCACTGTCATCCATCCTTTCTTGGGTACCACTTGCACATGACTAACCCAAACATTATCCGAAATATGATAAATCATGTCGGCCACTAATAATTTCACTACTTCTTTGCTTACTACCTCTTTCATAGTAGGATTCAAATGACGTTGTGATTGAGCTACCAACTTGTAATCCTCTTCCATCATGATTTTATGCATACAATAAGTTGGACTTATTCCTTTCAAGTCGGAAAGTTCCTAACCCATTGCCTTTTGATTTTTCTTCAAAACTTAAATCAATTTTTGTTCTTCATTGTTGGATAATACATTGCTAATAAACATAGGTTTATGACCACCCTCTTCAAGAAACACATGCTTCAAGTGTGAGGGTAGCATCTTCAATTAACTTTTTGAGTCATCTTTCTTTGACTCATCTTTCAATTCTTCAACTTTGGCTTCAAGAGGAGGAATTTCTTCCAATGACTCAAGTTATCTTAAGCATTCTTCAATCTTTTTTTCTTCATCTTCATTAAGAACTTTGAGTGCATCGGTAAGAGTTTTCTAAAGTGGAGTGGATAAATGAACTTGTCTTTTTACATCCATTATGGCTTTATCTGTGGCATCAATCCGGAAGCAATCTCCTTTATCGTATGAGTATTTCATGGCTTCAAAGAGGTTGAAACCCACTTCTTCATCTTGAACTCTAACCTTCATTAAGCCATCATCAATATCATCCGTCATTTTTGCGGTTTTCATGAAACGTCGACCTAGAATTAGAGGTGCATCATCATCCTCCTCCATGTCTATAACAACGAAATCAATAGGAAACATGAACTTGTTCATCTTAACTAAAACATCTTCAGTTACTCCATGCGGACGAGTGATAGACTTTTCGGCCAATTGTAATGTCATCTTTGTTGATTTCATTTCAATGTTACCTAACCTTTAAACAACGGACAATGTAATCAAGTTTATGCTAGATCCCAAGTCAATCAATGTTTTGCCAATGTATGCATTTCCTATCGTGACAAGTAATGTAACCCTCCCAGGATCGATTTCTTTCCGTGGAAGAGTTCTTTGAATGATTGCGCTACAACTAGCATCAAGATTGATGGCTTCTTGATCTGTATACCTCATTTTCTTTGTGAGAATATCCTTCATAAACTTAGCACAAGTTGATATTTGTTCAAGAGCTTCAGAAAATGGAATATTTATTTGCAAACGACTAAATATATCCATAAACCTTGCATAATGCCTTGCATTGTCTTTCTTGAAAGGAACATGTGGATAAGGTAAGTGTTAAACTGGAATACTCTTCATCTTTTCCTTCTCCTTTTGAATTTTATTCTTCTTTTCCTCTCTCTTTTTCTTTTCTAACTCTTCTTTTTCAAGTTTCTAATTTTCAACTAATTCTTCCTCTTTATTTTTTTCTACTTCAACCTCATCTTTTTCTTCTTTTATTTCTACCATAACCTTCACATTCTAAACATCATCACGAATTCCTTTGGCAATTTCTCTAGCATTACGAGTTAGAATGGACTTACAATGCTCTTTCAGATTATCTTGAGTATTTTTAGAAAATGTTCCTTTTTGTTGATCATCTAATTGCTTAATTAATTGACCAACTTGAGTTTCAAGATTCTTGATGGCCACCTCATTGCTCTTTTGATTTTCCATAGACATCTGCATGAATTGATTCAAAGTGTCCTCAATCTTAGAAGGTCTTTCTTGGGATTGAGGATTCTGATAAGGATTTTGTCTATTGGATGGTCCTCCTTATTGTCTCCACCCTTGGCCATATTGTGCATTGTTTCCTCTTTGTTGATAATCAGAGTTATTCTGGTACGGTGCTTGCCTTTGTTGGTATTGATTTTGATTTCCCATATAATTTGCCTCTTCATTAACCGGAGGATAATAGTCGGTAGGATGATCTCCATTGCACAATTCACAAGAAGCAACTTGTTGATGTTTTATAGGAAGCTCGTGCATCTCTTTGAGTTGTTGTGGAAGCTTTGACATTTGCTTTGTAAGTTCTTCTACTTGTTGAGATAACAACTTGTTTTGCGTCAAAATTACATCATTTGTCCCCAACTCAATAATTCCAACTTTCTTTTGAGTAGGCCCTATATTGTGTTTCCCTTGGTGATCATTTAGTGTCATTCGATCAATAATTGCATCTTCTGTATTCTTAGACATCAAAGAACCACCCGCAGTTGCATCCAAAAGAAGTTTTAGTTGCGGTTGAAGTCAATTGTGAAAGATAAGGATTTGAATAAGTTCATCAAAACCATGATTGGGACATTTTCTTAGCATTGACTTGTACCGCTCACATGCTTCATTAAGAGATTCACTTGAACCTTGAGAAAATACCGCAATTAAAATCTTGGCCTCCATAAATCTGTTATGTGGAAAGAACCTATAAAAGAATTTCTCCTATAGCATATTCCAATCCGTCATTATTTGAGTTGCTTGATCAAGATACCATTCTTTCTCTTTTTCGATCAAAGAATGAGGAAACAATATCATGAACACTTGTTCCTCTTTAACTTCTAGAGGACCAAGTGTGTTGACAATCTCATAGAATTTATTGAGATGAGTGACATACCCTGATTTTGGTCCTGAATTTTTTATTTTTATTTGGCACTTGGCCTGAAATTCATTTGCATACATTCATTCCCAAATCCATTTTTTTATTGATAGACATTGGTCATTATCTAGCTTCTTGATCATGGTGTATTTTGATTATAAAATGAATTTTAATTATTTGACTTTTTTTAATTTTCGATTTGATTTTAAGTTCGAATTAAGTTTAATTCCAAGTTTCAATTTAATCTTAATTGTTTATTTTACTAATGATTCAAACTCTAATTGATTTTAATTTTCAAATGAATGTTAGAGTTGATATCAAAGTAATTTTAATGAATTATAGATTAATTTGATTTTAATTTGGTTTTTGCTGATTTGTTATTATTATTTAAATTGATATTTAGATTAGTCTTGGATTATTCCTAAAAATCCATATCCATTTTTATAATCAAATATCCAATAACCCAACTGGGTTACTGTGGTTAGTGCATTGCGAGTTGGTGCTTACACCTCCAATTTGGAATAAGGCATGAAGATTCATGAATTGGCAGTGAAATATGGTATTTGAAATAAGATTGACTCTCTCTGCAACTTTGATCGACATGTACATGAATTGCTTTTCAGCTGAAAAGCAGTTTATCTTTTCTATAGAATGCCCAAGAAGGATGTAATTGATTGGGCTGTATTATTTAGTGGCTATGCTGACATCGGAATGGTGCACGACTCAAGGGAGGTTTTTTTTCGCAACATGATTCTAGCGGAACTCGACCCGATGCTATTGCTCTAGCTAAGATTCTCACCGCTGTTTCAGATCTGGGGGATTCCCCAACAAGCTGAGCATAGAAGATGTTAACAAGGTTTTCAAAGGAATGGCATATAGAGATGTTGTTACTTGGAACTCAACAATTACAGCTACCAAAAATTAAGGATTATAATATGCATCTAATTACAAACAACCGTAAACTACAAATTTGAGGCACTAAAGCTAATCACCGGCATTTTAAACTTTACAGTGCTGCTTGTTGTAATCACGTATCCCAGGTTTTGTTCCGGTACCTAATATCAGCAATCTCAAATTGCCACTCCTCCTTCACGTGCCATTGGTTCTGGGCCAAGTTTTGGCATGTCACCATCTGTTGGCTATCTCCCTCACTGTCTTTGAAGCAACCAGGCTTGCCAAGAGGAAACCTTTCTTCATTTCCAAATAAACCTGCAATATCACAGCAGTCCATATTTCGGTTACAAAGGCCACAACAGAAAATTGGAAAGAACATGACAGCATCAAAAAAACTCACCGTAACCGCTGATAATTGTTTGGCTCCCCACAACAGAAACTTCAGCAACAGCTTGTAAACGAAGCCCGTGTTCGAGAAATTGAAGAAGGTTGGTGTGACAGTGTTGGGATCTGTTGAAGAAATTCAAACCAAAATATTAAAGAGACAGGAGGCTGCAGCAAAACGCGAGAAAGCCATGGCATATGCTCTAGCTCATCAACGGCAGTGCAGAATCTAAATCCTCAAGTGGAAATACAACTGTATTGACTGAAATCACAGCTAAGGTTAGGCTATCTAGCTCACAAAATCCGGATCCATTACTCAAAGAAACAAGATCTCTTGGAAGGTTGTCAATTTCTCATGATTCAGACCCCTTGAAGGAAGGAAAATATCTGGAAGTGCACCAAGTACTCCTCAAAGGATAAATTCTAATTCTGGTTCAAAAACAGTCTCTATTGGTTCAGCAGCAGGTGCTTCCAACCTTTATGCTCACAAACCAAACTCAGTATGTCCTCCTGCAACATCAAACACAACGAGACCTTTATGCTCGCAAACCAAACTCAGTATGTCCTCCTGCAACATCAAACACAACGAGTTTCTGCATAAATGTACCAAGTTTCGATGCATTGGATGGCATGGGCAAAGAAGAAGCCTACCGTAAATGAGTGTCGGCATGATGTGAACTACAAGACATGATTTTTGTTACTTTGGCTTCAAGTCCGTCCGACAGCCCTTTGAGCCCGTCTTTCAATTTCAGTCTTGAGCTTGTCAAAAGCTCTCAGTTTGTTGCCTCATTTTATCAGCATATGGTTGTTCAAAGACGGGTGAAGAACCCCCTCGAAGAGAATTCTGTTGTGGGAATTACAAACTACATTGACTTTGGGTTTGAGTTACAAACAAGTGTTGATGATGCGATAGCAGCAAACAGTATCTCAGACTCCACTTTTCAAATAGGTGCGTCCTGGCAAGCCAATAAGAACTTCTTGCTGAAGGCAAAAGTTGGACCTAAAAGCTCAACATTGGCTGTTGCATTCAAGTCATGTTGGAAGCCTTCTTTCACATTCAACATTTTCAGCCACCAGAGATCGTGCAGACGGTCAATTGCAATATGGATTTGGCAAAAACATTGAAATCAAGGCAAAATCAAAACAACTCTCACCAATTTCACTGCAGTAAAAAAAAGCAGAGAAAATTCCCAAGCGTTAAAAATCCAGAATATCCCGATTAGGCAATAGAGACAAAACTCAAAGAGAAAGTTTGAGCTCAGATTACCTTTCCCAAATTGTAGCATCAAATAGGATAAAATTGATTCTGAGCAGACAAAAGCACTTCTGGAATTTTTCTTCTTTGAACTTTTGAGTACCAAATCAAAACCCTAAGCTGTGAGCATAAATAGAGAGAGCGAATCAGTGGAGAACAACAAAAAAATTAACGAAGACAAAATCGGAGGCGGAAAAAACCCTAAGAAAAAGAGGCGAAGAAAAACTCCACCAAGAACCTTAATCCGGAAATCAAATCGATTGAGAGAGGCGAAGTGAGAAGGGTCGATCGTTACCTGATAATGTCGTCGTCGTCGAAGGTCCGGAGGTGAGCTCCCTGTTTTTGTTTCAGCCATGACCTTTTGTATGTTTGAGAGAGACGCGATTGAAAGAGGGTTTGGTGTGAGTGAGATTGAGAGAGACGCGACTGAGAGAGTTTTGCTGAGAGTGATTGAAAGAGATTCGTAGAGGGAAGCGAGAGAGAAAAACGGAGATTGTGAGTTTTGATTTCGTGAAAGTGAGATTGGGAGAGAGGAGGACGATGAAGCATTTTGTTGCTGTTGCTTTTGTTTTTTGTTTTTATTTTATTTAGTTCAAGCCAAACAAACCCTTTAGTTATTAAAAAACCATAAAAAAATTTTAATATGTTTAGTATTTCTTTTTTTATATAGTGTTTATTAATGATTGTTAATTTTGTTTAAGAGTTCCCAACCCATTAACCTCTAGAACCCAACAGCCAGGCGGCTGGGTTTCTTTTGGGTAATCCAACAAATCTTTTTATTATTATTTAGTTTTTATTTTTAATATTTTTTGTTCCAATCCTTTCTGGTTTATATATTCAAAGGGTTGTGGTAAATAATAACTAATGATAAATGGTCTAGTGGAGAGAGGGTAGTTTCTAGGTTTTAGTGGATTGGGTTCGATACCCGTATTTGGCATTTTATTTCTTTTGGTATTTTTTTTCATGTTTATGTTTTATTTTAATTTCTCCCGTATTCATAGTTTCATTATCATAACATAGATTTGATTTCTTTTAATTTCATCATCCATTCAAAACCATTTTAAACTATTAAAATCACACTTTTCTCGATTCAATATCGAGCCCATTTCCATACCCTTGTAAGTCGATTACTTTTAAGCATCGCCATCAACCTCACATAGCTTACTCTTGGGCTTTCTTACAATGAGCCAGTTCTCTTGCACTTACACTCATACTTTGCATCATTTGTTGTTTAGGCCCGATTTAATTATTTCATGATTTTGAATCCCCATTTGACAAAATGTACCCCACTTCCCCGATGTGTAATAATTTTGTACTGTTTTATTTCTTTATTTGTTTGACTGTTTAGTTAGATACTAACACAAGAATAAAATCAACCATTTCCAAAAAATGCAAAAATATGACTCGATCCAACGTCGAGTATTTTCTCAATAAACAAATCGATTCATTTCTCCCTCCTATTCCATTCCATTTCTTTCAAACTTTCATCAAACGCTTGATTCAACGTCGAGCCATTTTTTCTAATAAAAACTCAATTCATAATTAAGACCTTTTCAATAAAGATGGAAGTGGAACGTGGTGTATACCACGCACTCCTGAGACTAAGATTCGAGATGTATATTTCGCCAATCCTAGCTCTCGCCATCATCCAAATTTATCCACTTTGTTTTCTCTCAAACACTCATTCAAATTTCTATTAAACGTCCATCAACACTTGATCTAGGGTCAAGTCATTTTCACAACAAAAACCAAAATACTTAATTCTTACTTAACACTTTTCCAGTAAAGGTGGAAATGGAACATGGTGTATACCATGCACTCCTGAGGTTAAGATTCGAGACGTATGCCTCGCCAATCTTAACTCTCGCCATCGTCTAAAATTGTCAATGTGGTTTCGTCCAACCCTTTCTCAATCAAATCTAAGATACTTAAATCTTATTTAACACTTTTTTCAATAAAGGTGGAAATGGAACATGGTGTATACCATGCACTCCTGAGATTAAGATTCGAGACGTATGCCTCGCCAATCTTAACTCTCGCCATCTTCTAAAACTGTCAATGCGGTTTCTTCAAACCCTTTCTCAATCAAATTCAAAAACACTTAATGCTTATTAAACATTTTTGCAAATAAAGGTGGAAATGGAACATGGTGTATACCGTGCATTCCTGAGACTAGGATTCGAGATGTATATCTCGCTCATCCAAGTTCTCGCCATCACTCAAAATGCATCCAACCGATCAAACTCTTTTCTCGCCGCCGTGCGACTAATCAAAATATTTTTTTCATAAATGAAAGATATATTGTCTTAAGTGATACAAAACAATGTTTCGGCCACGATTGTTGAGTAGAGATAAGTGACGCTTTTCCGAATGTAGATCTATAAATCCGTTCGATGTGTGGTATGCGTCCACTCCTCATCTGTTTTGGGTAAAACGATGTTTTCGTCGATTAATACAATATAGCTTTTGCTAAAATCGACCAACAAACAAACATTTTTCTACCCAGAACTACGTAAGCCTTGATTTCTCTTTTGAGATACGTAGGAGCAGGATTTGTAAATCTTGTCAGGCCCACTAATAAAAAACTTAGGTTTAGTCCTTTGTCAAAAAACCAAAAACATTTTCCTTTCTTTTATTCTTTCTTTCCCACCTGATAATTCGAAAAGCCTAATATTTTAACTAACACTAACGCACACTACTGACCTAATGGTTCGCGTTGAGTACAACGGACGTGAGGGGTGCTAATACCTTCCCCTTGCGTAATCGACTCCCGAACCCTGATATTGGTTGCGATGACCATATCTTATCCTTTCTTTTGTCCTGGGTTTTATCGATATTTCCCTTTTCCTTTTTAGGAATAAATAAAGTTCGGTGGAGACTCTGTTCAGTCCATCATTGCGAGCGTGCGATCGCGCTTCGCTTTGAAGTCGTATCCCCATTTTTTTCGAGGTGCGACAGATGGCGACTCTGCTGGGGAGTGGAACAACCCTAAGTGAGTCAAGCCTAGTTAGGTCGTTTGTGTGCCTTTGTTTGTTTAATTATGTGGCTTTTCCCTTATTTGTTGCTTTTTAATATCTTTATTGTTATATTGATATTTGTTGTATATTGGTTCCACCGTGTTGGGTACTTGGATTTTGATTGCAAACCATGTGGGAAAGACTCTACACCCGAGTCTAGAGTGAAAAAATAACATAAGATAGGACGACGGTTGAGTAGTACGGACTCCCGAGGTGAATACTTCATAAGAGTCGGTACGAGAACCTCACTTAGAGTAGATTCTTTTGCAAATATTGTCGCCCGAGGTGTATACCTCGTAAGCGCCGATGTTTCAAAAGGGTCCGTGACTCTAAGGACCTTTTAGAACATTGAACCTTTGGCCAACTAGAAATGATGGTTGCGTAGTATGGATTCCCGAGGTGGATACCTCGTAAGGATCGATACGAGAACCTCGCTCAGAATAGATTCTCCAGATGGAGTTGATGACCGGAAAGTATTTCCCGTAAGCGTCAAACATTCTTGTGAATCGATGACTCTGGGGATCCTTTGTAACAAAGCCCTAGATCATACCCGGTGAGAACCCCGTTTTGGAAAAGCAATCAAATTTATCAGTACCTCGGACTTTTGAACCCGTGTATTGAAGAAAAAACACAAATAGGCATGGCTTGCATCGCATTCATTCGCATTCCATTGCATCTGCATCGCATCATGATGCATGTCATTTTCCAGACAAAATACAAAAAAAAACTCATCCATCCTTTGTCCGTGATCAGCAAAGTGATTCTCAACACGCGTTTAGAGCAAAGAACCATGTCTCAGGGGATGGTGGACGAGCTAAGGAAAAGTCAAGAAGCACTGAAGGAGGAACTTAATCTTTTGAAGAGCCAAATGAGATGGGTCTTGGAAACCCTACAAGTCTTGTTGAGAAAAGAGGGTCACCCAATATACGCTGCTGCAACAAAGAGAGCTACTACGCCACATCCATCTGGTGTTACCCCAAGTCAAGGGAAATTCTATGTGGCAACTCCTCATTTACCAGTATATGGACCTCCCTCAAGACGTCATCATCAACATCCTCTGGCTATTGCTCCTCAAAGTCACCAAAGCCAGGTTCAAAACAAAAATCAGAATCAGAACAAGAGGAACAAGGATCACAATGACTCGATTCTGGTGCCATATAGCAAGCTCTACCCGCAACTGATCCAAAATGCTTTGGTGACCCCTCGAGCTCTCACACCTGTGTCACCGTACCTGCCATGGTACAATCCAAATGCAACATGTGAATTCCATAAAGGAGCATTGGGACATGACTTGGATTCTTGCTTAGCGCTGAAAGCCTTGGTGCGAGGGTTGATTAACAAAAAGAGCTTAATCTTTGAAGAAGATCATCTGAAGGTCAAGTGCGAATACCATACTGGGACAATGGGGCACTCCATCGAGGAATGCAAGAGTTTTAAGCTCAAGCTGCAAGGATTGATTGACATAGGGTCACTAACACTCAAGGAGGAAGGCTCAGGTACATATACCTTGATTTCTGGGCTAGGTAATGAGAAAGGGAAAGGACCCTTGAAACCCCTCAAGGTTTTGTACCACAAGGAAGATGTCAGGGATGTGGCTAACGAGCTATCATTGTTTCCTGGTAAGAGCATTGAGATACCGCCTTGGATTTCCAATGTCACGACCCATACCAATGAAAGAAAAGGAGAAGTGAGTAGTGGATCCAAGAGGGTTGCGTTCGACGATGAGATTGAAAGAAAAGAATTTGAAGATCATCATGTCAAAAAGCTGGTTGATCCCAATCTTCAAGTTTGAAGAAATCAATTCCCTAAAGCTGGCAATCATTTGGCTGTTTCAACACTTCTTTTGTAGTTTCTTTGCATGTTGGTTGTTATTTGCTTTTAAGCATTGTTGTTTTATTTGAATTGGTAAGATTAATGAAATGTTTATGCATCTTTTGAATTAATCCATTCGTATTCACTCGTTTTTCATTTATGTTAAAAACAAAAACAAAAATACTCCTCTCATTCACTTTTGTTTATCAAACCGTTGTGTTAACAAAGATTGGAAGGAGGATGATGAAAACGAAACACCTGAAATTGTTGTGGTATGCTTTTGAGTAAAACCTTGTCGATGATGTAAGGCATTGTTTCAAATCCCCAAACACTGAAGAAATAAGGAGTTAATCCCTAGACAACCACTTTGAGCCTAGAATTTGGTGTTTATTTCGGATCTAAAACCCTTAATCTTAACCTGGGGCAGGGTAGTTGTGTTCAGATAGTTTGATCATGCATTCGATCTTTCAAAAAATCGTCCATATGAACACCCTCCAGTTAGGTTCAACCACATGTTATCCTTCGCGCACATGTTAAAGTGTCGAAGAAGTTAAGAAAAGTTAAAATTAGTGTTGGTTGATCCTTATCCACCAATAATGTGGCAGTCAATACCTTTAAAAAATAAAAAAGCCCGCTAAATCAAATACCACGAAATGACTTAGGCAAAAGTTAGGGCATCCCGATGGACCGAAAGCTTCAAAAAAAGCGGTCCAGGCAAAAGTAGGGATAAAACAAATCAATCAAAAGAGGTCATTAAATCCTCGACAAAAACAAAATAAGGTGACTGCCATTTCAAGAAAATTCGTCTTGAACCCTCATCACACCTTCAAACCATCTTGGAAGTCGGATGCGTGTATCGAATTAACTGAACGTAGGAACTGGAGATCATCAAGAAGAAAGGGTGGGTAAAAAAATAAATTTTGAGCCTTATATCCTTTTGTTTAAAAATCGTGAACCAGACCACGTTATAACCCTTAAAAGACCTAATTGAGGCAGGGTTTATTTTGAAAGCATACTATAACAAGGTTGTGTTAACTTGACTCCAAACGATTTTTGTTAATCATGTGATGACACCAACTTGCATACTGTGAATGACTTGATCACCATTGTGTTCTTATCAACGACTCGTTCACTGTATTTCACCCGTTCATATCAATAAATTTTGATTTCAAATTTTTGCATAAACACTGCATTAAAATTACCATTTTTTGAATGAACAATTTTATTTGCGATTCAACACTTAGAATCAAAGAAATTCCAACAGTACACAGTTGAGGAAATTGATAAAGTGAAAGAAGTCCAAACAGGGGAAATCACTTTGAGCATCAGTTAATTCGAGCTAGTCACCCTAAGGGCCATCTTGCCAAGAGTAATTTGCTTCAAGACTTAGACTGGGGCAAGCCACCTCAGAGCTCAATGAGTCCAACTATCCAAAAGACAGTCAACCAAGAGTCTGCCATTCCAGCATTTGTTTAGTCAAGTTCGGACCGTTGCAAGTCTCAAACACTTGGGGCAAGCCATCTCGAGGTAATCTCATGGAAAGTTGTTTCCAAACCCATTTTCAAGGTGAACATTTCCAAAGACCCAACAGACTGGGGCAAGATGAGCCACAGAGGGGCAGAACCTATTTCTTCGTGCTTTCAAACTGTCCAAACAAATTCTGCCATACGTCAACAACTATTGAGTTTAAGACGAGTGCCCGAAAATTATGCTAGCACGATTCATTAATCCTCCAAAAGGATCCATTGGCTAAGTTGTGGCTATCAAACTGGATAGAATCCTCCTTTGACAACGTCTATCATAAAATATTTGGTTGAGTTCTCGGTGTTGAGGAATCATGAGCTTCCATAAAAAGCCTTTACAAACTCCCAGTCTGCCCAGTGTCAGCATTCTCATAATCATGATCATTCATATATCATGCATAAAAGCAAGTTCAAATCATGCATAGCCGAAATGTACTTCGTGCTCATTTTGCATTGACTCGGGTCTTGTTGTCGATCTTATGATCCTTTGACCTTTGATTCCAGTTTGTATTTGGTGCCCTTAAACCCACATCCGGTTTTCGCAGTCATTCTCAAATCCAATTTTTGTTCAATACCACTCAGGTCATACATGAACCTGTTGTTGAGCTTTATTCCGGTGTCAGGTCATACATGAACCTGCTCTGAAGATTTTTTTTCCCTGTGTTCAATAATATTCAGGTCATGTATGAACCTGTTGTTGAGCTTTATTCCGGTGTCAGGTCATACTTGAACCTGTTCTGAAGATTCTTTCCCAGTCGTTCAATACTATTCAGGTCATACATGAACCTGTTGTTGAGCTTTATTCCGGTGTCAGGTCATACTTGAACCTGCTCTGAAGATTATTTCCCAGTCGTTCAATACTATTCAGGTCATACATGAACCTGTTGTTGAGCCTTATTCCGGTATCAGGTCATACTTGAACCTGTTCTGAAGATTTTTTCTCTGTTTGTTCAATACTATTCAGGTCATGTATGAACCTGTTGTTGAACCTTTATTCCGGTGTCAGGTCATACTTGAACCTGTTCTGAAGATTTTTTCTCTGTTTGTTCAATACTATTCAGGTCATGTATGAACCTGTTGTTGAACCCTTATTCCGGTATCAGGTCATACATGAACCTGTTCTGAAGATTTTTTCCTATGTTGTTCAATACTATTCAGGTTATGTATGAACCTGTTGTTGAGCTTCATTCCGGTGTCAGGTCATACTTGAACCTGCTCTGAAGATTTTTTCTCTGTTTGTTCAATACTATTCAGGTCATGTATGAACCTGTTGTTGAGCCTTATTCCGGTGTCAGGTCATACTTGAACCTGTTCTGAAGATTCTTTCTCTATTTGTTCAATACTATTCAGGTCATGTATGAACCTGTTGTTGAGCTTTATTCCGGTGTCAGGTCATACTTGAACCTGATCTGAAGATTCTTTATCTATTTGTTCAATACTATTCAGGTCATGTATGAACCTGTTGTTGAGCTTTATTCTGGTGTCAGGTTATACATGAACCTGTTCTGAAGATTTTTCCCTATGTTTGTTCAATACTATTCAGGTCATGTATGAACCTGTTGTTGAGCTTTATTCCGGTGTCAGGTCATATATGAACCTGTTCTGAAGAGTTTTTCCCCATGATTATTCCCCAGCATTGTCAGGTCATATATGAACCTGTTTGTTGTGTCTGAACCTGTTGTGCATTTTTCTTTCTTATTCAGGTCTGGCAAGTCATATGTGAACTTACTCCCGATATCTCTTGTACTCTGAATGCTGCTTATCAAATTCCACTTCGATTACTCCCCAGTGTGTGTTTGACTCTCCAGCAGGATTTTGTTTTCCCCAGCGAGTTTGTTTCTTACCACTTGTCTGTCTTCCTGTGGACCATCAGCATTCCCCACAACTTGGTCTGTCTAGTAGCATCCCCTGTCAAGGGTCCACCATATCCCTAGCAGGGAAGAAAATTAAAAATTAAAAAAGAGAATCATGCATCCACGCATATCATGTCACGCATATCATGTCATGCATATCATATCATATCACACCATGTCATAGGTATTCAGGATCAAAATCTGGGTCTTCTTAGTATTTAACCATCTCCCACTATGATCATATGAAGAACGTCCTGCTTCATATTCTCTAGTTGAAGACGCTTAAATAGGGGCAACTGTCATACCCCGATTTTGGTCCTGAATTTTTTATTTTTATTTGGCACTTGGCCTGAAATTCATTTGCATACATTCATTCCCAAATCCATTTTTTTATTGATAGACATTGGTCATTATCTAGCTTCTTGATCATGGTGTATTTTGATTATAAAATGAATTTTAATTATTTGACTTTTTTTAATTTTCGATTTGATTTTAAGTTCGAATTAAGTTTAATTCCAAGTTTCAATTTAATCTTAATTGTTTATTTTACTAATGATTCAAACTCTAATTGATTTTAATTTTCAAATGAATGTTAGAGTTGATATCAAAGTAATTTTAATGAATTATAGATTAATTTGATTTTAATTTGGTTTTTGCTGATTTGTTATTATTATTTAAATTGATATTTAGATTAGTCTTGGATTATTCCTAAAAATCCATATCCATTTTTATAATCAAATATCCAATAACCCAACTGGGTTACTGTGGTTAGTGCATTGCGAGTTGGTGCTTACACCTCCAATTTGGAATAAGGCATGAAGATTCATGAATTGGCAGTGAAATATGGTATTTGAAATAAGATTGACTCTCTCTGCAACTTTGATCGACATGTACATGAATTGCTTTTCAGCTGAAAAGCAGTTTATCTTTTCTATAGAATGCCCAAGAAGGATGTAATTGATTGGGCTGTATTATTTAGTGGCTATGCTGACATCGGAATGGTGCACGACTCAAGGGAGGTTTTTTTTCGCAACATGATTCTAGCGGAACTCGACCCGATGCTATTGCTCTAGCTAAGATTCTCACCGCTGTTTCAGATCTGGGGGATTCCCCAACAAGCTGAGCATAGAAGATGTTAACAAGGTTTTCAAAGGAATGGCATATAGAGATGTTGTTACTTGGAACTCAACAATTACAGCTACCAAAAATTAAGGATTATAATATGCATCTAATTACAAACAACCGTAAACTACAAATTTGAGGCACTAAAGCTAATCACCGGCATTTTAAACTTTACAGTGCTGCTTGTTGTAATCACGTATCCCAGGTTTTGTTCCGGTACCTAATATCAGCAATCTCAAATTGCCACTCCTCCTTCACGTGCCATTGGTTCTGGGCCAAGTTTTGGCATGTCACCATCTGTTGGCTATCTCCCTCACTGTCTTTGAAGCAACCAGGCTTGCCAAGAGGAAACCTTTCTTCATTTCCAAATAAACCTGCAATATCACAGCAGTCCATATTTCGGTTACAAAGGCCACAACAGAAAATTGGAAAGAACATGACAGCATCAAAAAAACTCACCGTAACCGCTGATAATTGTTTGGCTCCCCACAACAGAAACTTCAGCAACAGCTTGTAAACGAAGCCCGTGTTCGAGAAATTGAAGAAGGTTGGTGTGACAGTGTTGGGATCTGTTGAAGAAATTCAAACCAAAATATTAAAGAGACAGGAGGCTGCAGCAAAACGCGAGAAAGCCATGGCATATGCTCTAGCTCATCAACGGCAGTGCAGAATCTAAACCCTCAAGTGGAAATACAACTGTATTGACTGAAATCACAGCTAAGGTTAGGCTATCTAGCTCACAAAATCCGGATCCATTACTCAAAGAAACAAGATCTCTTGGAAGGTTGTCAATTTCTCATGATTCAGACCCCTTGAAGGAAGGAAAATATCTGGAAGTGCACCAAGTACTCCTCAAAGGATAAATTCTAATTCTGGTTCAAAAACAGTCTCTGTTGGTTCAGCAGCAGGTGCTTCCAACCTTTATGCTCACAAACCAAACTCAGTATGTCCTCCTGCAACATCAAACACAACGAGACCTTTATGCTCGCAAACCAAACTCAGTATGTCCTCCTGCAACATCAAACACAACGAGTTTCTGCATAAATGTACCAAGTTTCGATGCATTGGATGGCATGGGCAAAGAAGAAGCCTACCGTAAATGAGTGTCGGCATGATGTGAACTACAAGACATGATTTTTGTTACTTTGGCTTCAAGTCCGTCCGACAGCCCTTTGAGCCCGTCTTTCAATTTCAGTCTTGAGCTTGTCAAAAGCTCTCAGTTTGTTGCCTCATTTTATCAGCATATGGTTGTTCAAAGACGGGTGAAGAACCCCCTCGAAGAGAATTCTGTTGTGGGAATTACAAACTACATTGACTTTGGGTTTGAGTTACAAACAAGTGTTGATGATGCGATAGCAGCAAACAGTATCTCAGACTCCACTTTTCAAATAGGTGCGTCCTGGCAAGCCAATAAGAACTTCTTGCTGAAGGCAAAAGTTGGACCTAAAAGCTCAACATTGGCTGTTGCATTCAAGTCATGTTGGAAGCCTTCTTTCACATTCAACATTTTCAGCCACCAGAGATCGTGCAAACGGTCAATTGCAATATGGATTTGGCAAAAACATTGAAATCAAGGCAAAATCAAAACAACTCTCACCAATTTCACTGCAGTAAAAAAAAGCAGAGAAAATTCCCAAGCGTTAAAAATCCAGAATATCCCGATTAGGCAATAGAGACAAAACTCAAAGAGAAAGTTTGAGCTCAGATTACCTTTCCCAAATTGTAGCATCAAATAGGATAAAATTGATTCTGAGCAGACAAAAGCACTTCTGGAATTTTTCTTCTTTGAACTTTTGAGTACCAAATCAAAACCCTAAGCTGTGAGCATAAATAGAGAGAGCGAATCAGTGGAGAACAACAAAAAAATTAACGAAGACAAAATCGGAGGCGGAAAAAACCCTAAGAAAAAGAGGCGAAGAAAAACTCCACCAAGAACCTTAATCCGGAAATCAAATCGATTGAGAGAGGCGAAGTGAGAAGGGTCGATCGTTACCTGATAATGTCGTCGTCGTCGAAGGTCCGGAGGTGAGCTCCCTGTTTTTGTTTCAGCCATGACCTTTTGTATGTTTGAGAGAGACGCGATTGAAAGAGGGTTTGGTGTGAGTGAGATTGAGAGAGACGCGACTGAGAGAGTTTTGCTGAGAGTGATTGAAAGAGATTCGTAGAGGGAAGCGAGAGAGAAAAACGGAGATTGTGAGTTTTGATTTCGTGAAAGTGAGATTGGGAGAGAGGAGGACGATGAAGCATTTTGTTGCTGTTGCTTTTGTTTTTTGTTTTTATTTTATTTAGTTCAAGCCAAACAAACCCTTTAGTTATTAAAAAACCATAAAAAAATTTTAATATGTTTAGTATTTCTTTTTTTATATAGTGTTTATTAATGATTGTTAATTTTGTTTAAGAGTTCCCAACCCATTAACCTCTAGAACCCAACAGCCAGGCGGCTGGGTTTCTTTTGGGTAATCCAACAAATCTTTTTATTATTATTTAGTTTTTATTTTTAATATTTTTTGTTCCAATCCTTTCTGGTTTATATATTCAAAGGGTTGTGGTAAATAATAACTAATGATAAATGGTCTAGTGGAGAGAGGGTAGTTTCTAGGTTTTAGTGGATTGGGTTCGATACCCGTATTTGGCATTTTATTTCTTTTGGTATTTTTTTTCATGTTTATGTTTTATTTTAATTTCTCCCGTATTCATAGTTTCATTATCATAACATAGATTTGATTTCTTTTAATTTCATCATCCATTCAAAACCATTTTAAACTATTAAAATCACACTTTTCTCGATTCAATATCGAGCCCATTTCCATACCCTTGTAAGTCGATTACTTTTAAGCATCGCCATCAACCTCACATAGCTTACTCTTGGGCTTTCTTACAATGAGCCAGTTCTCTTGCACTTACACTCATACTTTGCATCATTTGTTGTTTAGGCCCGATTTAATTATTTCATGATTTTGAATCCCCATTTGACAAAATGTACCCCACTTCCCCGATGTGTAATAATTTTGTACTGTTTTATTTCTTTATTTGTTTGACTGTTTAGTTAGATACTAACACAAGAATAAAATCAACCATTTCCAAAAAATGCAAAAATATGACTCGATCCAACGTCGAGTATTTTCTCAATAAACAAATCGATTCATTTCTCCCTCCTATTCCATTCCATTTCTTTCAAACTTTCATCAAACGCTTGATTCAACGTCGAGCCATTTTTTCTAATAAAAACTCAATTCATAATTAAGACCTTTTCAATAAAGATGGAAGTGGAACGTGGTGTATACCACGCACTCCTGAGACTAAGATTCGAGATGTATATTTCGCCAATCCTAGCTCTCGCCATCATCCAAATTTATCCACTTTGTTTTCTCTCAAACACTCATTCAAATTTCTATTAAACGTCCATCAACACTTGATCTAGGGTCAAGTCATTTTCACAACAAAAACCAAAATACTTAATTCTTACTTAACACTTTTCCAGTAAAGGTGGAAATGGAACATGGTGTATACCATGCACTCCTGAGGTTAAGATTCGAGACGTATGCCTCGCCAATCTTAACTCTCGCCATCGTCTAAAATTGTCAATGTGGTTTCGTCCAACCCTTTCTCAATCAAATCTAAGATACTTAAATCTTATTTAACACTTTTTTCAATAAAGGTGGAAATGGAACATGGTGTATACCATGCACTCCTGAGATTAAGATTCGAGACGTATGCCTCGCCAATCTTAACTCTCGCCATCTTCTAAAACTGTCAATGCGGTTTCTTCAAACCCTTTCTCAATCAAATTCAAAAACACTTAATGCTTATTAAACATTTTTGCAAATAAAGGTGGAAATGGAACATGGTGTATACCGTGCATTCCTGAGACTAGGATTCGAGATGTATATCTCGCTCATCCAAGTTCTCGCCATCACTCAAAATGCATCCAACCGATCAAACTCTTTTCTCGCCGCCGTGCGACTAATCAAAATATTTTTTTCATAAATGAAAGATATATTGTCTTAAGTGATACAAAACAATGTTTCGGCCACGATTGTTGAGTAGAGATAAGTGACGCTTTTCCGAATGTAGATCTATAAATCCGTTCGATGTGTGGTATGCGTCCACTCCTCATCTGTTTTGGGTAAAACGATGTTTTCGTCGATTAATACAATATAGCTTTTGCTAAAATCGACCAACAAACAAACATTTTTCTACCCAGAACTACGTAAGCCTTGATTTCTCTTTTGAGATACGTAGGAGCAGGATTTGTAAATCTTGTCAGGCCCACTAATAAAAAACTTAGGTTTAGTCCTTTGTCAAAAAACCAAAAACATTTTCCTTTCTTTTATTCTTTCTTTCCCACCTGATAATTCGAAAAGCCTAATATTTTAACTAACACTAACGCGCACTACTGACCTAATGGTTCGCGTTGAGTACAACGGACGTGAGGGGTGCTAATACCTTCCCCTTGCGTAATCGACTCCCGAACCCTGACATTGGTTGCGATGACCATATCTTATCCTTTCTTTAGTCCTGGGTTTTATCGATATTTCCCTTTTCCTTTTTAGGAATAAATAAAGTTCGGTGGAGACTCTGTTCAGTCCATCATTGCGAGCGTGCGATCGCGCTTCGCTTTGAAGTCGTATCCCCATTTTTTTCGAGGTGCGACAGATGGCGACTCTGCTGGGGAGTGGAACAACCCTAAGTGAGTCAAGCCTAGTTAGGTCGTTTGTGTGCCTTTGTTTGTTTAATTATGTGGCTTTTCCCTTATTTGTTGCTTTTTAATATCTTTATTGTTATATTGATATTTGTTGTATATTGGTTCCACCGTGTTGGGTACTTGGATTTTGATTGCAAACCATGTGGGAAAGACTCTACACCCGAGTCTAGAGTGAAAAAATAACATAAGATAGGACGACGGTTGAGTAGTACGGACTCCCGAGGTGAATACTTCATAAGAGTCGGTACGAGAACCTCACTTAGAGTAGATTCTTTTGCAAATATTGTCGCCCGAGGTGTATACCTCGTAAGCGCCGATGTTTCAAAAGGGTCCGTGACTCTAAGGACCTTTTAGAACATTGAACCTTTGGCCAACTAGAAATGATGGTTGCGTAGTATGGATTCCCGAGGTGGATACCTCGTAAGGATCGATACGAGAACCTCGCTCAGAATAGATTCTCCAGATGGAGTTGATGACCGGAAAGTATTTCCCGTAAGCGTCAAACATTCTTGTGAATCGATGACTCTGGGGATCCTTTGTAACAAAGCCCTAGATCATACCCGGTGAGAACCCCGTTTTGGAAAAGCAATCAAATTTATCAGTACCTCGGACTTTTGAACCCGTGTATTGAAGAAAAAACACAAATAGGCATGGCTTGCATCGCATTCATTCGCATTCCATTGCATCTGCATCGCATCATGATGCATGTCATTTTCCAGACAAAATACAAAAAAAAACTCATCCATCCTTTGTCCGTGATCAGCAAAGTGATTCTCAACACGCGTTTAGAGCAAAGAACCATGTCTCAGGGGATGGTGGACGAGCTAAGGAAAAGTCAAGAAGCACTGAAGGAGGAACTTAATCATTTGAAGAGCCAAATGAGATGGGTCTTGGAAACCCTACAAGTCTTGTTGAGAAAAGAGGGTCACCCAATATACGCTGCTGCAACAAAGAGAGCTACTACGCCACATCCATCTGGTGTTACCCCAAGTCAAGGGAAATTCTATGTGGCAACTCCTCATTTACCAGTATATGGACCTCCCTCAAGACGTCATCATCAACATCCTCTGGCTATTGCTCCTCAAAGTCACCAAAGCCAGGTTCAAAACAAAAATCAGAATCAGAACAAGAGGAACAAGGATCACAATGACTCGATTCTGGTGCCATATAGCAAGCTCTACCCGCAACTGATCCAAAATGCTTTGGTGACCCCTCGAGCTCTCACACCTGTGTCACCGTACCTGCCATGGTACAATCCAAATGCAACATGTGAATTCCATAAAGGAGCATTGGGACATGACTTGGATTCTTGCTTAGCGCTGAAAGCCTTGGTGCGAGGGTTGATTAACAAAAAGAGCTTAATCTTTGAAGAAGATCATCTGAAGGTCAAGTGCGAATACCATACTGGGACAATGGGGCACTCCATCGAGGAATGCAAGAGTTTTAAGCTCAAGCTGCAAGGATTGATTGACATAGGGTCACTAACACTCAAGGAGGAAGGCTCAGGTACATATACCTTGATTTCTGGGCTAGGTAATGAGAAAGGGAAAGGACCCTTGAAACCCCTCAAGGTTTTGTACCACAAGGAAGATGTCAGGGATGTGGCTAACGAGCTATCATTGTTTCCTGGTAAGAGCATTGAGATACCGCCTTGGATTTCCAATGTCACGACCCATACCAATGAAAGAAAAGGAGAAGTGAGTAGTGGATCCAAGAGGGTTGCGTTCGACGATGAGATTGAAAGAAAAGAATTTGAAGATCATCATGTCAAAAAGCTGGTTGATCCCAATCTTCAAGTTTGAAGAAATCAATTCCCTAAAGCTGGCAATCATTTGGCTGTTTCAACACTTCTTTTGTAGTTTCTTTGCATGTTGGTTGTTATTTGCTTTTAAGCATTGTTGTTTTATTTGAATTGGTAAGATTAATGAAATGTTTATGCATCTTTTGAATTAATCCATTCGTATTCACTCGTTTTTCATTTATGTTAAAAACAAAAACAAAAATACTCCTCTCATTCACTTTTGTTTATCAAACCGTTGTGTTAACAAAGATTGGAAGGAGGATGATGAAAACGAAACACCTGAAATTGTTGTGGTATGCTTTTGAGTAAAACCTTGTCGATGATGTAAGGCATTGTTTCAAATCCCCAAACACTGAAGAAATAAGGAGTTAATCCCTAGACAACCACTTTGAGCCTAGAATTTGGTGTTTATTTCGGATCTAAAACCCTTAATCTTAACCTGGGGCAGGGTAGTTGTGTTCAGATAGTTTGATCATGCATTCGATCTTTCAAAAAATCGTCCATATGAACACCCTCCAGTTAGGTTCAACCACATGTTATCCTTCGCGCACATGTTAAAGTGTCGAAGAAGTTAAGAAAAGTTAAAATTAGTGTTGGTTGATCCTTATCCACCAATAATGTGGCAGTCAATACCTTTAAAAAATAAAAAAGCCCGCTAAATCAAATACCACGAAATGACTTAGGCAAAAGTTAGGGCATCCCGATGGACCGAAAGCTTCAAAAAAAGCGGTCCAGGCAAAAGTAGGGATAAAACAAATCAATCAAAAGAGGTCATTAAATCCTCGACAAAAACAAAATAAGGTGACTGCCATTTCAAGAAAATTCGTCTTGAACCCTCATCACACCTTCAAACCATCTTGGAAGTCGGATGCGTGTATCGAATTAACTGAACGTAGGAACTGGAGATCATCAAGAAGAAAGGGTGGGTAAAAAAATAAATTTTGAGCCTTATATCCTTTTGTTTAAAAATCGTGAACCAGACCACGTTATAACCCTTAAAAGACCTAATTGAGGCAGGGTTTATTTTGAAAGCATACTATAACAAGGTTGTGTTAACTTGACTCCAAACGATTTTTGTTAATCATGTGATGACACCAACTTGCATACTGTGAATGACTTGATCACCATTGTGTTCTTATCAACGACTCGTTCACTGTATTTCACCCGTTCATATCAATAAATTTTGATTTCAAATTTTTGCATAAACACTGCATTAAAATTACCATTTTTTGAATGAACAATTTTATTTGCGATTCAACACTTAGAATCAAAGAAATTCCAACAGTACACAGTTGAGGAAATTGATAAAGTGAAAGAAGTCCAAACAGGGGAAATCACTTTGAGCATCAGTTAATTCGAGCTAGTCACCCTAAGGGCCATCTAGCCAAGAGTAATTTGCTTCAAGACTTAGACTGGGGCAAGCCACCTCAGAGCTCAATGAGTCCAACTATCCAAAAGACAGTCAACCAAGAGTCTGCCATTCCAGCATTTGTTTAGTCAAGTTCGGACCGTTGCAAGTCTCAAACACTTGGGGCAAGCCATCTCGAGGTAATCTCATGGAAAGTTGTTTCCAAACCCATTTTCAAGGTGAACATTTCCAAAGACCCAACAGACTGGGGCAAGATGAGCCACAGAGGGGCAGAACCTATTTCTTCGTGCTTTCAAACTGTCCAAACAAATTCTGCCATACGTCAACAACTATTGAGTTTAAGACGAGTGCCCGAAAATTATGCTAGCACGATTCATTAATCCTCCAAAAGGATCCATTGGCTAAGCTGTGGCTATCAAACTGGATAGAATCCTCCTTTGACAACGTCTATCATAAAATATTTGGTTGAGTTCTCGGTGTTGAGGAATCATGAGCTTCCATAAAAAGCCTTTACAAACTCCCAGTCTGCCCAGTGTCAGCATTCTCATAATCATGATCATTCATATATCATGCATAAAAGCAAGTTCAAATCATGCATAGCCGAAATGTACTTCGTGCTCATTTTGCATTGACTCGGGTCTTGTTGTCGATCTTATGATCCTTTGACCTTTGATTCCAGTTTGTATTTGGTGCCCTTAAACCCACATCCGGTTTTCGCAGTCATTCTCAAATCCAATTTTTGTTCAATACCACTCAGGTCATACATGAACCTGTTGTTGAGCTTTATTCCGGTGTCAGGTCATACATGAACCTACTCTGAAGATTTTTTTTCCCTGTGTTCAATAATATTCAGGTCATGTATGAACCTGTTGTTGAGCTTTATTCCGGTGTCAGGTCATACTTGAACCTGTTCTGAAGATTCTTTCCCAGTCGTTCAATACTATTCAGGTCATACATGAACCTGTTGTTGAGCTTTATTCCGGTGTCAGGTCATACTTGAACCTGCTCTGAAGATTATTTCCCAGTCGTTCAATACTATTCAGGTCATACATGAACCTGTTGTTGAGCCTTATTCCGGTATCAGGTCATACTTGAACCTGTTCTGAAGATTTTTTCTCTGTTTGTTCAATACTATTCAGGTCATGTATGAACCTGTTGTTGAACCTTTATTCCGGTGTCAGGTCATACTTGAACCTGTTCTGAAGATTTTTTCTCTGTTTGTTCAATACTATTCAGGTCATGTATGAACCTGTTGTTGAACCCTTATTCCGGTATCAGGTCATACATGAACCTGTTCTGAAGATTTTTTCCTATGTTGTTCAATACTATTCAGGTTATGTATGAACCTGTTGTTGAGCTTCATTCCGGTGTCAGGTCATACTTGAACCTGCTCTGAAGATTTTTTCTCTGTTTGTTCAATACTATTCAGGTCATGTATGAACCTGTTGTTGAGCCTTATTCCGGTGTCAGGTCATACTTGAACCTGTTCTGAAGATTCTTTCTCTATTTGTTCAATACTATTCAGGTCATGTATGAACCTGTTGTTGAGCTTTATTCCGGTGTCAGGTCATACTTGAACCTGATCTGAAGATTCTTTATCTATTTGTTCAATACTATTCAGGTCATGTATGAACCTGTTGTTGAGCTTTATTCTGGTGTCAGGTTATACATGAACCTGTTCTGAAGATTTTTCCCTATGTTTGTTCAATACTATTCAGGTCATGTATGAACCTGTTGTTGAGCTTTATTCCGGTGTCAGGTCATATATGAACCTGTTCTGAAGAGTTTTTCCCCATGATTATTCCCCAGCATTGTCAGGTCATATATGAACCTGTTTGTTGTGTCTGAACCTGTTGTGCATTTTTCTTTCTTATTCAGGTCTGGCAAGTCATATGTGAACTTACTCCCGATATCTCTTGTACTCTGAATGCTGCTTATCAAATTCCACTTCGATTACTCCCCAGTGTGTGTTTGACTCTCCAGCAGGATTTTGTTTTCCCCAGCGAGTTTGTTTCTTACCACTTGTCTGTCTTCCTGTGGACCATCAGCATTCCCCACAACTTGGTCTGTCTAGTAGCATCCCCTGTCAAGGGTCCACCATATCCCTAGCAGGGAAGAAAATTAAAAATTAAAAAAGAGAATCATGCATCCACGCATATCATGTCACGCATATCATGTCATGCATATCATATCATATCACACCATGTCATAGGTATTCAGGATCAAAATCTGGGTCTTCTTAGTATTTAACCATCTCCCACTATGATCATATGAAGAACGTCCTGCTTCATATTCTCTAGTTGAAGACGCTTAAATAGGGGCAACTGTCATACCCCGATTTTGGTCCTGAATTTTTTATTTTTATTTGGCACTTGGCCTGAAATTCATTTGCATACATTCATTCCCAAATCCATTTTTTTATTGATAGACATTGGTCATTATCTAGCTTCTTGATCATGGTGTATTTTGATTATAAAATGAATTTTAATTATTTGACTTTTTTTAATTTTCGATTTGATTTTAAGTTCGAATTAAGTTTAATTCCAAGTTTCAATTTAATCTTAATTGTTTATTTTACTAATGATTCAAACTCTAATTGATTTTAATTTTCAAATGAATGTTAGAGTTGATATCAAAGTAATTTTAATGAATTATAGATTAATTTGATTTTAATTTGGTTTTTGCTGATTTGTTATTATTATTTAAATTGATATTTAGATTAGTCTTGGATTATTCCTAAAAATCCATATCCATTTTTATAATCAAATATCCAATAACCCAACTGGGTTACTGTGGTTAGTGCATTGCGAGTTGGTGCTTACACCTCCAATTTGGAATAAGGCATGAAGATTCATGAATTGGCAGTGAAATATGGTATTTGAAATAAGATTGACTCTCTCTGCAACTTTGATCGACATGTACATGAATTGCTTTTCAGCTGAAAAGCAGTTTATCTTTTCTATAGAATGCCCAAGAAGGATGTAATTGATTGGGCTGTATTATTTAGTGGCTATGCTGACATCGGAATGGTGCACGACTCAAGGGAGGTTTTTTTTCGCAACATGATTCTAGCGGAACTCGACCCGATGCTATTGCTCTAGCTAAGATTCTCACCGCTGTTTCAGATCTGGGGGATTCCCCAACAAGCTGAGCATAGAAGATGTTAACAAGGTTTTCAAAGGAATGGCATATAGAGATGTTGTTACTTGGAACTCAACAATTACAGCTACCAAAAATTAAGGATTATAATATGCATCTAATTACAAACAACCGTAAACTACAAATTTGAGGCACTAAAGCTAATCACCGGCATTTTAAACTTTACAGTGCTGCTTGTTGTAATCACGTATCCCAGGTTTTGTTCCGGTACCTAATATCAGCAATCTCAAATTGCCACTCCTCCTTCACGTGCCATTGGTTCTGGGCCAAGTTTTGGCATGTCACCATCTGTTGGCTATCTCCCTCACTGTCTTTGAAGCAACCAGGCTTGCCAAGAGGAAACCTTTCTTCATTTCCAAATAAACCTGCAATATCACAGCAGTCCATATTTCGGTTACAAAGGCCACAACAGAAAATTGGAAAGAACATGACAGCATCAAAAAAACTCACCGTAACCGCTGATAATTGTTTGGCTCCCCACAACAGAAACTTCAGCAACAGCTTGTAAACGAAGCCCGTGTTCGAGAAATTGAAGAAGGTTGGTGTGACAGTGTTGGGATCTGTTGAAGAAATTCAAACCAAAATATTAAAGAGACAGGAGGCTGCAGCAAAACGCGAGAAAGCCATGGCATATGCTCTAGCTCATCAACGGCAGTGCAGAATCTAAACCCTCAAGTGGAAATACAACTGTATTGACTGAAATCACAGCTAAGGTTAGGCTATCTAGCTCACAAAATCCGGATCCATTACTCAAAGAAACAAGATCTCTTGGAAGGTTGTCAATTTCTCATGATTCAGACCCCTTGAAGGAAGGAAAATATCTGGAAGTGCACCAAGTACTCCTCAAAGGATAAATTCTAATTCTAGTTCAAAAACAGTCTCTGTTGGTTCAGCAGCAGGTGCTTCCAACCTTTATGCTCACAAACCAAACTCAGTATGTCCTCCTGCAACATCAAACACAACGAGACCTTTATGCTCGCAAACCAAACTCAGTATGTCCTCCTGCAACATCAAACACAACGAGTTTCTGCATAAATGTACCAAGTTTCGATGCATTGGATGGCATGGGCAAAGAAGAAGCCTACCGTAAATGAGTGTCGGCATGATGTGAACTACAAGACATGATTTTTGTTACTTTGGCTTCAAGTCCGTCCGACAGCCCTTTGAGCCCGTCTTTCAATTTCAGTCTTGAGCTTGTCAAAAGCTCTCAGTTTGTTGCCTCATTTTATCAGCATATGGTTGTTCAAAGACGGGTGAAGAACCCCCTCGAAGAGAATTCTGTTGTGGGAATTACAAACTACATTGACTTTGGGTTTGAGTTACAAACAAGTGTTGATGATGCGATAGCAGCAAACAGTATCTCAGACTCCACTTTTCAAATAGGTGCGTCCTGGCAAGCCAATAAGAACTTCTTGCTGAAGGCAAAAGTTGGACCTAAAAGCTCAACATTGGCTGTTGCATTCAAGTCATGTTGGAAGCCTTCTTTCACATTTAACATTTTCAGCCACCAGAGATCGTGCAGACGGTCAATTGCAATATGGATTTGGCAAAAACATTGAAATCAAGGCAAAATCAAAACAACTCTCACCAATTTCACTGCAGTAAAAAAAAGCAGAGAAAATTCCCAAGCGTTAAAAATCCAGAATATCCCGATTAGGCAATAGAGACAAAACTCAAAGAGAAAGTTTGAGCTCAGATTACCTTTCCCAAATTGTAGCATAAAATAGGATAAAATTGATTCTGAGCAGACAAAAGCACTTCTGGAATTTTTCTTCTTTGAACTTTTGAGTACCAAATCAAAACCCTAAGCTGTGAGCATAAATAGAGAGAGCGAATCAGTGGAGAACAACAAAAAAATTAACGAAGACAAAATCGGAGGCGGAAAAAACCCTAAGAAAAAGAGGCGAAGAAAAACTCCACCAAGAACCTTAATCCGGAAATCAAATCGATTGAGAGAGGCGAAGTGAGAAGGGTCGATCGTTACCTGATAATGTCGTCGTCGTCGAAGGTCCGGAGGTGAGCTCCCTGTTTTTGTTTCAGCCATGACCTTTTGTATGTTTGAGAGAGACGCGATTGAAAGAGGGTTTGGTGTGAGTGAGATTGAGAGAGACGCGACTGAGAGAGTTTTGCTGAGAGTGATTGAAAGAGATTCGTAGAGGGAAGCGAGAGAGAAAAACGGAGATTGTGAGTTTTGATTTCGTGAAAGTGAGATTGGGAGAGAGGAGGACGATGAAGCATTTTGTTGTTGTTGCTTTTGTTTTTTGTTTTTATTTTATTTAGTTCAAGCCAAACAAACCCTTTAGTTATTAAAAAACCATAAAAAAATTTTAATATGTTTAGTATTTCTTTTTTTATATAGTGTTTATTAATGATTGTTAATTTTGTTTAAGAGTTCCCAACCCATTAACCTCTAGAACCCAACAGCCAGGCGACTGGGTTTCTTTTGGGTAATCCAACAAATCTTTTTATTATTATTTAGTTTTTATTTTTAATATTTTTTGTTCCAATCCTTTCTGGTTTATATATTCAAAGGGTTGTGGTAAATAATAACTAATGATAAATGGTCTATTGGAGAGAGGGTAGTTTCTAGGTTTTAGTGGATTGGGTTCGATACCCGTATTTGGCATTTTATTTCTTTTGGTATTTTTTTTCATGTTTATGTTTTATTTTAATTTCTCCCGTATTCATAGTTTCATTATCATAACATAGATTTGATTTCTTTTAATTTCATCATCCATTCAAAACCATTTTAAACTATTAAAATCACACTTTTCTCGATTCAATATCGAGCCCATTTCCATACCCTTGTAAGTCGATTACTTTTAAGCATCGCCATCAACCTCACATAGCTTACTCTTGGGCTTTCTTACAATGAGCCAGTTCTCTTGCACTTACACTCATACTTTGCATCATTTGTTGTTTAGGCCCGATTTAATTATTTCATGATTTTGAATCCCCATTTGACAAAATGTACCCCACTTCCCCGATGTGTAATAATTTTGTACTGTTTTATTTCTTTATTTGTTTGACTGTTTAGTTAGATACTAACACAAGAATAAAATCAACCATTTCCAAAAAATGCAAAAATATGACTCGATCCAACGTCGAGTATTTTCTCAATAAACAAATCGATTCATTTCTCCCTCCTATTCCATTCCATTTCTTTCAAACTTTCATCAAACGCTTGATTCAACGTCGAGCCATTTTTTCTAATAAAAACTCAATTCATAATTAAGACCTTTTCAATAAAGATGGAAGTGGAACGTGGTGTATACCACGCACTCCTGAGACTAAGATTCGAGATGTATATTTCGCCAATCCTAGCTCTCGCCATCATCCAAATTTATCCACTTTGTTTTCTCTCAAACACTCATTCAAATTTCTATTAAACGTCCATCAACACTTGATCTAGGGTCAAGTCATTTTCACAACAAAAACCAAAATACTTAATTCTTACTTAACACTTTTCCAGTAAAGGTGGAAATGGAACATGGTGTATACCATGCACTCCTGAGGTTAAGATTCGAGACGTATGCCTCGCCAATCTTAACTCTCGCCATCGTCTAAAATTGTCAATGTGGTTTCGTCCAACCCTTTCTCAATCAAATCTAAGATACTTAAATCTTATTTAACACTTTTTTCAATAAAGGTGGAAATGGAACATGGTGTATACCATGCACTCCTTAGATTAAGATTCGAGACGTATGCCTCGCCAATCTTAACTCTCGCCATCTTCTAAAACTGTCAATGCGGTTTCTTCAAACCCTTTCTCAATCAAATTCAAAACCACTTAATGCTTATTAAACATTTTTGCAAATAAAGGTGGAAATGGAACATGGTGTATACCGTGCATTCCTGAGACTAGGATTCGAGATGTATATCTCGCTCATCCAAGTTCTCGCCATCACTCAAAATGCATCCAACCGATCAAACTCTTTTCTCGCCGCCGTGCGACTAATCAAAATATTTTTTTCATAAATGAAAGATATATTGTCTTAAGTGATACAAAACAATGTTTCGGCCACGATTGTTGAGTAGAGATAAGTGACGCTTTTCCGAATGTAGATCTATAAATCCGTTCGATGTGTGGTATGCGTCCACTCCTCATCTGTTTTGGGTAAAACGATGTTTTCGTCGATTAATACAATATAGCTTTTGCTAAAATCGACCAACAAACAAACATTTTTCTACCCAGAACTACGTAAGCCTTGATTTCTCTTTTGAGATACGTAGGAGCAGGATTTGTAAATCTTGTCAGGCCCACTAATAAAAAACTTAGGTTTAGTCCTTTGTCAAAAAACCAAAAACATTTTCCTTTCTTTTATTCTTTCTTTCCCACCTGATAATTCGAAAAGCCTAATATTTTAACTAACACTAACGCACACTACTGACCTAATGGTTCGCGTTGAGTACAACGGACGTGAGGGGTGCTAATACCTTCCCCTTGCGTAATCGACTCCCGAACCCTGATATTGGTTGCGATGACCATATCTTATCCTTTCTTTTGTCCTGGGTTTTATCGATATTTCCCTTTTCCTTTTTAGGAATAAATAAAGTTTGGTGGAGACTCTGTTCAGTCCATCATTGCGAGCGTGCGATCGCGCTTCGCTTTGAAGTCGTATCCCCATTTTTTTCGAGGTGCGACAGATGGCGACTCTGCTGGGGAGTGGAACAACCCTAAGTGAGTCAAGCCTAGTTAGGTCGTTTGTGTGCCTTTGTTTGTTGAATTATGTGGCTTTTCCCTTATTTGTTGCTTTTTAATATCTTTATTGTTATATTGATATTTGTTGTATATTGGTTCCACCGTGTTGGGTACTTGGATTTTGATTGCAAACCATGTGGGAAAGACTCTACACCCGAGTCTAGAGTGAAAAAATAACATAAGATAGGACGACGGTTGAGTAGTACGGACTCCCGAGGTGAATACTTCATAAGAGTCGGTACGAGAACCTCACTTAGAGTAGATTCTTTTGCAAATATTATCGCCCGAGGTGTATACCTCGTAAGCGCCGATGTTTCAAAAGGGTCCGTGACTCTAAGGACCTTTTAGAACATTGAACCTTTGGCCAACTAGAAATGATGGTTGCGTAGTATGGATTCCCGAGGTGGATACCTCGTAAGGATCGATACGAGAACCTCGCTCAGAATAGATTCTCCAGATGGAGTTGATGACCGGAAAGTATTTCCCGTAAGCGTCAAACATTCTTGTGAATCGATGACTCTGGGGATCCTTTGTAACAAAGCCCTAGATCATACCCGGTGAGAACCCCGTTTTGGAAAAGCAATCAAATTTATCAGTACCTCGGACTTTTGAACCCGTGTATTGAAGAAAAAACACAAATAGGCATGGCTTGCATCGCATTCATTCGCATTCCATTGCATCTGCATCGCATCATGATGCATGTCATTTTCCAGACAAAATACAAAAAAAAACTCATCCATCCTTTGTCCGTGATCAGCAAAGTGATTCTCAACACGCGTTTAGAGCAAAGAACCATGTCTCAGGGGATGGTGGACGAGCTAAGGAAAAGTCAAGAAGCACTGAAGGAGGAACTTAATCTTTTGAAGAGCCAAATGAGATGGGTCTTGGGAACCCTACAAGTCTTGTTGAGAAAAGAGGGTCACCCAATATACGCTGCTGCAACAAAGAGAGCTACTACGCCACATCCATCTGGTGTTACCCCAAGTCAAGGGAAATTCTATGTGGCAACTCCTCATTTACCAGTATATGGACCTCCCTCAAGACGTCATCATCAACATCCTCTGGCTATTGCTCCTCAAAGTCACCAAAGCCAGGTTCAAAACAAAAATCAGAATCAGAACAAGAGGAACAAGGATCACAATGACTCGATTCTGGTGCCATATAGCAAGCTCTACCCGCAACTGATCCAAAATGCTTTGGTGACCCCTCGAGCTCTCACACCTGTGTCACCGTACCTGCCATGGTACAATCCAAATGCAACATGTGAATTCCATAAAGGAGCATTGGGACATGACTTGGATTCTTGCTTAGCGCTGAAAGCCTTGGTGCGAGGGTTGATTAACAAAAAGAGCTTAATCTTTGAAGAAGATCATCTGAAGGTCAAGTGCGAATACCATACTGGGACAATGGGGCACTCCATCGAGGAATGCAAGAGTTTTAAGCTCAAGCTGCAAGGATTGATTGACATAGGGTCACTAACACTCAAGGAGGAAGGCTCAGGTACATATACCTTGATTTCTGGGCTAGGTAATGAGAAAGGGAAAGGACCCTTGAAACCCCTCAAGGTTTTGTACCACAAGGAAGATGTCAGGGATGTGGCTAACGAGCTATCATTGTTTCCTGGTAAGAGCATTGAGATACCGCCTTGGATTTCCAATGTCACGACCCATACCAATGAAAGAAAAGGAGAAGTGAGTAGTGGATCCAAGAGGGTTGCGTTCGACGATGAGATTGAAAGAAAAGAATTTGAAGATCATCATGTCAAAAAGCTGGTTGATCCCAATCTTCAAGTTTGAAGAAATCAATTCCCTAAAGCTGGCAATCATTTGGCTGTTTCAACACTTCTTTTGTAGTTTCTTTGCATGTTGGTTGTTATTTGCTTTTAAGCATTGTTGTTTTATTTGAATTGGTAAGATTAATGAAATGTTTATGCATCTTTTGAATTAATCCATTCGTATTCACTCGTTTTTCATTTATGTTAAAAACAAAAACAAAAATACTCCTCTCATTCACTTTTGTTTATCAAACCGTTGTGTTAACAAAGATTGGAAGGAGGATGATGAAAACGAAACACCTGAAATTGTTGTGGTATGCTTTTGAGTAAAACCTTGTCGATGATGTAAGGCATTGTTTCAAATCCCCAAACACTGAAGAAATAAGGAGTTAATCCCTAGACAACCACTTTGAGCCTAGAATTTGGTGTTTATTTCGGATCTAAAACCCTTAATCTTAACCTGGGGCAGGGTAGTTGTGTTCAGATAGTTTGATCATGCATTCGATCTTTCAAAAAATCGTCCATATGAACACCCTCCAGTTAGGTTCAACCACATGTTATCCTTCGCGCACATGTTAAAGTGTCGAAGAAGTTAAGAAAAGTTAAAATTAGTGTTGGTTGATCCTTATCCACCAATAATGTGGCAGTCAATACCTTTAAAAAATAAAAAAGCCCGCTAAATCAAATACCACGAAATGACTTAGGCAAAAGTTAGGGCATCCCGATGGACCGAAAGCTTCAAAAAAAGCGGTCCAGGCAAAAGTAGGGATAAAACAAATCAATCAAAAGAGGTCATTAAATCCTCGACAAAAACAAAATAAGGTGACTGCCATTTCAAGAAAATTCGTCTTGAACCCTCATCACACCTTCAAACCATCTTGGAAGTCGGATGCGTGTATCGAATTAACTGAACGTAGGAACTGGAGATCATCAAGAAGAAAGGGTGGGTAAAAAAATAAATTTTGAGCCTTATATCCTTTTGTTTAAAAATCGTGAACCAGACCACGTTATAACCCTTAAAAGACCTAATTGAGGCAGGGTTTATTTTGAAAGCATACTATAACAAGGTTGTGTTAACTTGACTCCAAACGATTTTTGTTAATCATGTGATGACACCAACTTGCATACTGTGAATGACTTGATCACCATTGTGTTCTTATCAACGACTCGTTCACTGTATTTCACCCGTTCATATCAATAAATTTTGATTTCAAATTTTTGCATAAACACTGCATTAAAATTACCATTTTTTGAATGAACAATTTTATTTGCGATTCAACACTTAGAATCAAAGAAATTCCAACAGTACACAGTTGAGGAAATTGATAAAGTGAAAGAAGTCCAAACAGGGGAAATCACTTTGAGCATCAGTTAATTCGAGCTAGTCACCCTAAGGGCCATCTAGCCAAGAGTAATTTGCTTCAAGACTTAGACTGGGGCAAGCCACCTCAGAGCTCAATGAGTCCAACTATCCAAAAGACAGTCAACCAAGAGTCTGCCATTCCAGCATTTGTTTAGTCAAGTTCGGACCGTTGCAAGTCTCAAACACTTGGGGCAAGCCATCTCGAGGTAATCTCATGGAAAGTTGTTTCCAAACCCATTTTCAAGGTGAACATTTCCAAAGACCCAACAGACTGGGGCAAGATGAGCCACAGAGGGGCAGAACCTATTTCTTCGTGCTTTCAAACTGTCCAAACAAATTCTGCCATACGTCAACAACTATTGAGTTTAAGACGAGTGCCCGAAAATTATGCTAGCACGATTCATTAATCCTCCAAAAGGATCCATTGGCTAAGCTGTGGCTATCAAACTGGATAGAATCCTCCTTTGACAACGTCTATCATAAAATATTTGGTTGAGTTCTCGGTGTTGAGGAATCATGAGCTTCCATAAAAAGCCTTTACAAACTCCCAGTCTGCCCAGTGTCAGCATTCTCATAATCATGATCATTCATATATCATGCATAAAAGCAAGTTCAAATCATGCATAGCCGAAATGTACTTCGTGCTCATTTTGCATTGACTCGGGTCTTGTTGTCGATCTTATGATCCTTTGACCTTTGATTCCAGTTTGTATTTGGTGCCCTTAAACCCACATCCGGTTTTCGCAGTCATTCTCAAATCCAATTTTTGTTCAATACCACTCAGGTCATACATGAACCTGTTGTTGAGCTTTATTCCGGTGTCAGGTCATACATGAACCTGCTCTGAAGATTTTTTTTCCCTGTGTTCAATAATATTCAGGTCATGTATGAACCTGTTGTTGAGCTTTATTCCGGTGTCAGGTCATACTTGAACCTGTTCTGAAGATTCTTTCCCAGTCGTTCAATACTATTCAGGTCATACATGAACCTGTTGTTGAGCTTTATTCCGGTGTCAGGTCATACTTGAACCTGCTCTGAAGATTATTTCCCAGTCGTTCAATACTATTCAGGTCATACATGAACCTGTTGTTGAGCCTTATTCCGGTATCAGGTCATACTTGAACCTGTTCTGAAGATTTTTTCTCTGTTTGTTCAATACTATTCAGGTCATGTATGAACCTGTTGTTGAACCTTTATTCCGGTGTCAGGTCATACTTGAACCTGTTCTGAAGATTTTTTCTCTGTTTGTTCAATACTATTCAGGTCATGTATGAACCTGTTGTTGAACCCTTATTCCGGTATCAGGTCATACATGAACCTGTTCTGAAGATTTTTTCCTATGTTGTTCAATACTATTCAGGTTATGTATGAACCTGTTGTTGAGCTTCATTCCGGTGTCAGGTCATACTTGAACCTGCTCTGAAGATTTTTTCTCTGTTTGTTCAATACTATTCAGGTCATGTATGAACCTGTTGTTAAGCCTTATTCCGGTGTCAGGTCATACTTGAACCTGTTCTGAAGATTCTTTCTCTATTTGTTCAATACTATTCAGGTCATGTATGAACCTGTTGTTGAGCTTTATTCCGGTGTCAGGTCATACTTGAACCTGATCTGAAGATTCTTTATCTATTTGTTCAATACTATTCAGGTCATGTATGAACCTGTTGTTGAGCTTTATTCTGGTGTCAGGTTATACATGAACCTGTTCTGAAGATTTTTCCCTATGTTTGTTCAATACTATTCAGGTCATGTATGAACCTGTTGTTGAGCTTTATTCCGGTGTCAGGTCATATATGAACCTGTTCTGAAGAGTTTTTCCCCATGATTATTCCCCAGCATTGTCAGGTCATATATGAACCTGTTTGTTGTGTCTGAACCTGTTGTGCATTTTTCTTTCTTATTCAGGTCTGGCAAGTCATATGTGAACTTACTCTCGATATCTCTTGTACTCTGAATGCTGCTTATCAAATTCCACTTCGATTACTCCCCAGTGTGTGTTTGACTCTCCAGCAGGATTTTGTTTTCCCCAGCGAGTTTGTTTCTTACCACTTGTCTGTCTTCCTGTGGACCATCAGCATTCCCCACAACTTGGTCTGTCTAGTAGCATCCCCTGTCAAGGGTCCACCATATCCCTAGCAGGGAAGAAAATTAAAAATTAAAAAAGAGAATCATGCATCCACGCATATCATGTCACGCATATCATGTCATGCATATCATATCATATCACACCATGTCATAGGTATTCAGGATCAAAATCTGGGTCTTCTTAGTATTTAACCATCTCCCACTATGATCATATGAAGAACGTCCTGCTTCATATTCTCTAGTTGAAGACGCTTAAATAGGGGCAACTGTCATACCCCGATTTTGGTCCTGAATTTTTTATTTTTATTTGGCACTTGGCCTGAAATTCATTTGCATACATTAATTCCCAAATCCATTTTTTTATTGATAGACATTGGTCATTATCTAGCTTCTTGATCATGGTGTATTTTGATTATAAAATGAATTTTAATTATTTGACTTTTTTTAATTTTCGATTTGATTTTAAGTTCGAATTAAGTTTAATTCCAAGTTTCAATTTAATCTTAATTGTTTATTTTACTAATGATTCAAACTCTAATTGATTTTAATTTTCAAATGAATGTTAGAGTTGATATCAAAGTAATTTTAATGAATTATAGATTAATTTGATTTTAATTTGGTTTTTGCTGATTTGTTATTATTATTTAAATTGATATTTAGATTAGTCTTGGATTATTCCTAAAAATCCATATCCATTTTTATAATCAAATATCCAATAACCCAACTGGGTTACTGTGGTTAGTGCATTGCGAGTTGGTGCTTACACCTCCAATTTGGAATAAGGCATGAAGATTCATGAATTGGCAGTGAAATATGGTATTTGAAATAAGATTGACTCTCTCTGCAACTTTGATCGACATGTACATGAATTGCTTTTCAGCTGAAAAGCAGTTTATCTTTTCTATAGAATGCCCAAGAAGGATGTAATTGATTGGGCTGTATTATTTAGTGGCTATGCTGACATCGGAATGGTGCACGACTCAAGGGAGGTTTTTTTTCGCAACATGATTCTAGCGGAACTCGACCCGATGCTATTGCTCTAGCTAAGATTCTCACCGCTGTTTCAGATCTGGGGGATTCCCCAACAAGCTGAGCATAGAAGATGTTAACAAGGTTTTCAAAGGAATGGCATATAGAGATGTTGTTACTTGGAACTCAATAATTACAGCTACCAAAAATTAAGGATTATAATATGCATCTAATTACAAACAACCGTAAACTACAAATTTGAGGCACTAAAGCTAATCACCGGCATTTTAAACTTTACAGTGCTGCTTGTTGTAATCACGTATCCCAGGTTTTGTTCCGGTACCTAATATCAGCAATCTCAAATTGCCACTCCTCCTTCACGTGCCATTGGTTCTGGGCCAAGTTTTGGCATGTCACCATCTGTTGGCTATCTCCCTCACTGTCTTTGAAGCAACCAGGCTTGCCAAGAGGAAACCTTTCTTCATTTCCAAATAAACCTACAATATCACAGCAGTCCATATTTCGGTTACAAAGGCCACAACAGAAAATTGGAAAGAACATGACAGCATCAAAAAAACTCACCGTAACCGCTGATAATTGTTTGGCTCCCCACAACAGAAACTTCAGCAACAGCTTGTAAACGAAGCCCGTGTTCGAGAAATTGAAGAAGGTTGGTGTGACAGTGTTGGGATCTGTTGAAGAAATTCAAACCAAAATATTAAAGAGACAGGAGGCTGCAGCAAAACGCGAGAAAGCCATGGCATATGCTCTAGCTCATCAACGGCAGTGCAGAATCTAAATCCTCAAGTGGAAATACAACTGTATTGACTGAAATCACAGCTAAGGTTAGGCTATCTAGCTCACAAAATCCGGATCCATTACTCAAAGAAACAAGATCTCTTGGAAGGTTGTCAATTTCTCATGATTCAGACCCCTTGAAGGAAGGAAAATATCTGGAAGTGCACCAAGTACTCCTCAAAGGATAAATTCTAATTCTGGTTCAAAAACAGTCTCTGTTGGTTCAGCAGCAGGTGCTTCCAACCTTTATGCTCACAAACCAAACTCAGTATGTCCTCCTGCAACATCAAACACAACGAGACCTTTATGCTCGCAAACCAAACTCAGTATGTCCTCCTGCAACATCAAACACAACGAGTTTCTGCATAAATGTACCAAGTTTCGATGCATTGGATGGCATGGGCAAAGAAGAAGCCTACCGTAAATGAGTGTCGGCATGATGTGAACTACAAGACATGATTTTTGTTACTTTGGCTTCAAGTCCGTCCGACAGCCCTTTGAGCCCGTCTTTCAATTTCAGTCTTGAGCTTGTCAAAAGCTCTCAGTTTGTTGCCTCATTTTATCAGCATATGGTTGTTCAAAGACGGGTGAAGAACCCCCTCGAAGAGAATTCTGTTGTGGGAATTACAAACTACATTGACTTTGGGTTTGAGTTACAAACAAGTGTTGATGATGCGATAGCAGCAAACAGTATCTCAGACTCCACTTTTCAAATAGGTGCGTCCTGGCAAGCCAATAAGAACTTCTTGCTGAAGGCAAAAGTTGGACCTAAAAGCTCAACATTGGCTGTTGCATTCAAGTCATGTTGGAAGCCTTCTTTCACATTCAACATTTTCAGCCACCAGAGATCGTGCAGACGGTCAATTGCAATATGGATTTGGCAAAAACATTGAAATCAAGGCAAAATCAAAACAACTCTCACCAATTTCACTGCAGTAAAAAAAAGCAGAGAAAATTCTCAAGCGTTAAAAATCCAGAATATCCCGATTAGGCAATAGAGACAAAACTCAAAGAGAAAGTTTGAGCTCAGATTACCTATCCCAAATTGTAGCATCAAATAGGATAAAATTGATTCTGAGCAGACAAAAGCACTTCTGGAATTTTTCTTCTTTGAACTTTTGAGTACCAAATCAAAACCCTAAGCTGTGAGCATAAATAGAGAGAGCGAATCAGTGGAGAACAACAAAAAAATTAACGAAGACAAAATCGGAGGCGGAAAAAACCCTAAGAAAAAGAGGCGAAGAAAAACTCCACCAAGAACCTTAATCCGGAAATCAAATCGATTGAGAGAGGCGAAGTGAGAAGGGTCGATCGTTACCTGATAATGTCGTCGTCGTCGAAGGTCCGGAGGTGAGCTCCCTGTTTTTGTTTCAGCCATGACCTTTTGTATGTTTGAGAGAGACGCGATTGAAAGAGGGTTTGGTGTGAGTGAGATTGAGAGAGACGCGACTGAGAGAGTTTTGCTGAGAGTGATTGAAAGAGATTCGTAGAGGGAAGCGAGAGAGAAAAACGGAGATTGTGAGTTTTGATTTCGTGAAAGTGAGATTGGGAGAGAGGAGGACGATGAAGCATTTTGTTGCTGTTGCTTTTGTTTTTTATTTTTATTTTATTTAGTTCAAGCCAAACAAACCCTTTAGTTATTAAAAAACCATAAAAAAATTTTAATATGTTTAGTATTTCTTTTTTTATATAGTGTTTATTAATGATTGTTAATTTTGTTTAAGAGTTCCCAACCCATTAACCTCTAGAACCCAACAGCCAGGCGGTTGGGTTTCTTTTGGGTAATCCAACAAATCTTTTTATTATTATTTAGTTTTTATTTTTAATATTTTTTGTTCCAATCCTTTCTGGTTTATATATTCAAAGGGTTGTGGTAAATAATAACTAATGATAAATGGTCTAGTGGAGAGAGGGTAGTTTCTAGGTTTTAGTGGATTGGGTTCGATACCCGTATTTGGCATTTTATTTCTTTTGGTATTTTTTTTCATGTTTATGTTTTATTTTAATTTCTCCCGTATTCATAGTTTCATTATCATAACATAGATTTGATTTCTTTTAATTTCATCATCCATTCAAAACCATTTTAAACTATTAAAATCACACTTTTCTCGATTCAATATCGAGCCCATTTCCATACCCTTGTAAGTCGATTACTTTTAAGCATCGCCATCAACCTCACATAGCTTACTCTTGGGCTTTCTTACAATGAGCCAGTTCTCTTGCACTTACACTCATACTTTGCATCATTTGTTGTTTAGGCCCGATTTAATTATTTCATGATTTTGAATCCCCATTTGACAAAATGTACCCCACTTCCCCGATGTGTAATAATTTTGTACTGTTTTATTTCTTTATTTGTTTGACTGTTTAGTTAGATACTAACACAAGAATAAAATCAACCATTTCCAAAAAATGCAAAAATATGACTCGATCCAACGTCGAGTATTTTCTCAATAAACAAATCGATTCATTTCTCCCTCCTATTCCATTCCATTTCTTTCAAACTTTCATCAAACGCTTGATTCAACGTCGAGCCATTTTTTCTAATAAAAACTCAATTCATAATTAAGACCTTTTCAATAAAGATGGAAGTGGAACGTGGTGTATACCACGCACTCCTGAGACTAAGATTCGAGATGTATATTTCGCCAATCCTAGCTCTCGCCATCATCCAAATTTATCCACTTTGTTTTCTCTCAAACACTCATTCAAATTTCTATTAAACGTCCATCAACACTTGATCTAGGGTCAAGTCATTTTCACAACAAAAACCAAAATACTTAATTCTTACTTAACACTTTTCCAGTAAAGGTGGAAATGGAACATGGTGTATACCATGCACTCCTGAGGTTAAGATTCGAGACGTATGCCTCGCCAATCTTAACTCTCGCCATCGTCTAAAATTGTCAATGTGGTTTCGTCCAACCCTTTCTCAATCAAATCTAAGATACTTAAATCTTATTTAACACTTTTTTCAATAAAGGTGGAAATGGAACATGGTGTATACCATGCACTCCTGAGATTAAGATTCGAGACGTATGCCTCGCCAATCTTAACTCTCGCCATCTTCTAAAACTGTCAATGCGGTTTCTTCAAACCCTTTCTCAATCAAATTCAAAAACACTTAATGCTTATTAAACATTTTTGCAAATAAAGGTGGAAATGGAACATGGTGTATACCGTGCATTCCTGAGACTAGGATTCGAGATGTATATCTCGCTCATCCAAGTTCTCGCCATCACTCAAAATGCATCCAACCGATCAAACTCTTTTCTCGCCGTCGTGCGACTAATCAAAAACTTTTTTTCATAAATGAAAGATATATTGTCTTAAGTGATACAAAACAATGTTTCGGCCACGATTGTTGAGTAGAGATAAGTGACGCTTTTCCGAATGTAGATCTATAAATCCGTTTGATGTGTGGTATGTGTCCACTCCTCATCTGTTTTGGGTAAAACGATGTTTTCGTCGATTAATACAATATAGCTTTCGCTAAAATCGACCAACAAACAAACATTTTTCTACCCAGAACTACGTAAGCCTTGATTTCTCTTTTGAGATACGTAGGAGCAGGATTTGTAAATCTTGTCAGGCCCACTAATAAAAAACTTAGGTTTAGTCCTTCGTCAAAAAACCAAAAACATTTTCCTTTCTTTTATTCTTCCTTTCCCACATGATAATTCGAAAAGCCTAATATTTTAACTAACACTAACGCACACTATTGACCTAATGGTTCCCGTTGAGTACAACGGACGTGAGGGGTGCTAATACCTTCCCCTTGCGTAATCGACTCCCGAATCCTGATATTGGTTGCGATGACCATATCTTATCCTTTATTTTGTCCTGGGTTTTATCGATATTTCCCCTTTCCTTTTTAGGAATAAATAAAGTTCGGTGGCGACTCTGTTCAGTCCATCATTGCGAGCGTGCGATCGCGCTTCGCTTTGAAGTCGTATCCCCATTTTTTTCGAGGTGCGACAATGAGTATATGGATCTTCATGGTCAAGACCGGTAAAAGGATTCACATATAATATTTGGAGCAATCCGGTCTTCATCTCATGATTTCTTGCATTTTGCGTAGGTCGAACAACATGAGCGTTTCTTCTTGGGCTATTGACATAAGGTCCTTTTATGATTACTTCTTCCGCCATAGCTTCTTCACTAATAGGAGTTGTTGAAGAAGTAGAAGTTGAAGTTCCTTCATGTTGGTTTCTTTGTTTGACTAGTTCCCTACTCTTTCTGGTTTTTCTATTGAGCTTCCGAGCTGTTCTTTCAATCTCAGGATCAAAAAAAAGTTGATGTTTCGGTAACTTTCCTCGCATAAACAAAGTTCTGAAACACTAACCACAAAAATTAACAAACAAGAGAGATAATAAATAGAATAGTTTATAACAATACAAAATGACTTAAAACAATACAAATTGTTGCTATGCTTGCAATATCTAAACGCTAATCCCCGACAACGACACCATTTCGTTGAAACTGTTTTCGGTGGCTAAGTATTTTATATTGTCTCCAAAGGGATTAGTGCGATATCACCTCTGTTCTACAGTTAACAATGTTTTAAGTAAGGGTTTCAAAGAATTTCGATTGTGAAAAGTAACATTCACTAGAGTTTGTAACAACGGTAAAAGATTCGTACTTTAACGATTTAAAAAATATATCAAGATTAGTGTTCATTAACCTATTTCATATGTATTCGATTAATCTATAATGTGAACTTCATTAATAATCAATATAATCACGTATCACTCATCATTATAAAAAATAAGGAGAAACAGTTTGTACGTAGAACATGAGAAACAAATGTGAATTATGTTGAGAAACAAATGTGAGTTTTAAATTTCATATTGTTTAGAAAAGTGGAGGTCGAGCACTTTATAAGTAAGAGGACCCATACACCTATCACCTTAAAGTTTTGGATGAATATGTGGTGTCTCTCTCACTTGCTTGGATGAGTCTTTGATCTTTAGGTGAGTGTTTGACCCAATGTGTATGTTTCTCCCTCGAGATGAGCCATCAGTGGTATCAGAGCCTGTTTTGAGCAAGGGATCAGCTCCTTATGTCGAAAGTCTTCTTGACATGATGGTCATACGACGTGTTCTGTTGAAGTGCCCATGACGAGATAAAGGTGTATTTCAATGGCAGTACAAGCATGTGGATGAAATAACTTCTGCTTGAGAGGGAACATAATGGATGAACTCACATTTGAGAGAGAGATTATTGAGAAACAAGTGTGAGTTGTGTTGAGAAACAAATGTGAGTTCTAAGTCCCATATTGCTTAGAAAAGTGGAGGTTGAGCATTTTATAAGTAAGAGGACCCATACACCTATCACCTTAAGGTTTTTTGTGAATATCTCGTGTCTCTCTCACTTGTTTGGGCGAGTCTTTGATATTTAGGTGAACGCTTGACCCAACATATATGCTTCCCCCTCGAGATGACCCATTAGAACATTCTTACCATTTGTAAAAGACTTCGGGTCAATAAGTGAGCTTTCAAAAATCAAAGGTCTTCTTTAGAAATATTGTGAATGTGGAAGTTAAATTCAATATAGGAAATATACTCTAGGTCAATTTTGGGCATCAATAAATACTTAGGCCTCTTATCTACGATAAGGAGAATAAAACATAATTTGTTCAAGTTCATAAAAAAATAAGGTGTAAGAAGATCAAAAAGTGGGGTGGACAAAAAGCAATCAAGGTAAAGATAACTTTTTTTCCTTAAAGCTATACCAATTTACTCCATGAACATTTTTTTGACCTCATCCTCTATATGGGATGAATTTTAAAAAATAATGAATTTCTTGTGGCGGTGTAACATCAAGCTCACCGAAACGGAGTTTGATATCTTTCATGGGAGAAGATGGATATAAAAAAAAAGGATGTATATATGGGGTTTCAGAGTTTATACATTTTGATTAGGCTTAATTCATCTTTTAGTTCCTCAAGTTAATTTATGTTTTCTATTTAGTCCTTCAATTCAAAAACGTTACAATATAGTCCTTTAAGACACCTCCGTTAACCTTATATGTCCTTTATGTTAAATTCTAGTGGAAAAACGTTAAAAAATGCCAACGTGGCATAGTGAATTACTGATATGACATATTATTATTGTTGTTTCAATTATTAATACACTTATTTTAATGTAAAGTATGAAATATCATTTTCTCTTTTAGAAACATAATCTCTGAACTCTAGTTCATAGTTGTACCATCATTGTCTGAAACCCTAGTTACTGCGAAGAAGAAGAACATGGAGCGAAGAAGACGATGGTAGTTGGAGCTACAAAGAAGACGCTACTTATCAACTTTCCCCATTGTTCATTTCTAGTCTAAGGTACGTTTATGTGCTTACTATTTTAAAAAGTAAACCTTTAACATTTTCTTTTACTTCGAAGACACATTTCTACATTATTTGGTGTAACTAGGTCATGAGTGATAAGTTTGAGTGTGTTATCCATCACGAGGGTATGTTTGTTGAGTTTAACAAATTAGATTACAACAGGTTATAAGAGGTTTGGCAAGTTGACCCTGATTTCTGGAGTTATTTTGAGGTGTTGGATGGGTTAAAGGATTTAGGGTACTCAAAAGTGGAGAGTTTGTGGTATTATGATGCAATGGATGATAATGAGCTAGTGTTGTTAAAAGATGATGCAGGAACAAATAGAATAAAAATGATTGCACTGATAAATGATAATGTACATCTATATGTCATGCATCCAGTTTATGAAGAAAAGCAAATACTTTCTCTAGAAAATAGTGTAGGATCCAATGGCGTAAAAGAAGACAAATTGGAAGATGACACATTGGATGATTTGAATAATGGTGTAAAAGAAACTTTTGAAGATTTGAATAATCTAGGTGATAATATTTATGAAGGAGAGACCACTGTTATAGAAGATACAACTGCAGTTGACCAAGAAGATTCATTTGAGAATGTAAATTTGGATGGGACCATTGAGGGCATTAACCAAAAAGATTCATGTCAGGATGTTAGTTTGGAGGGGGACACTGTGTCTGAGGATGAAACAATGGATATTACTTTAGAGGGGACCACTGATTATATGCTATGTGATCAAGAAGATGATATATTGGATGGAACACCTTATATGGTACGTGTTCAAAAAGATCCAGTAGCTAAGGGACTTATTTGTAACCAATATGAAGATGAGGGTCTGTAATGTAACAAAGAAGATGAAGATGGTGGTAATAAAAATGACAGTGCTTTGAATGTGAACATTGAGGATTCTGATGAAGATGCTATATGAATTGGTGAAGAAATTGTTGTAGATAAAAAGGATGGCAAAGGAAAGGGGAAGGGCAAAGGAAAAGTTAAAGGAAATGGGAATGGAAAAGGAAAAGTTAAAGGGAAGGGGAAAACCAAGGTTGGGAGACCAAGGAAACAAAGGGAGGTGGAAGAAGAAGTTAAAGGTAGTTTCTCAATTGATAGTGGAGGTGAATAGGTTCCAAATAAAAGCTTTAGAGATTTGATTAACATTGAGGAATATGATAGGGATGAGTTACCTCAAGAGTATGATAGTGAAGATGAAGAGGTGTTAAAAGATGATTTTCCAACATTCAAGCTTCCAAAAACAATGGAGGATTACAAGTGAAAATTATGGACTTATTTTGCTAGAATTTAAAGAGGCAGTTAGAACAAATGCTATTTATTCAGGTAGAAACTTGAAATTTAAGAAAAATGATAACAAGAGGATGAGAGTCATATGGAAAAAGGTTGTCCATGGGAGTCATACCTTAAAAAATTACAAGATGAAGAAACTTGGCAGTTGAGAAAAATTATGGACAAGCACATATGCAATAGAGATTATAAGGTTAGGTTTCTTAATTCCAAATGGTTGGGCAAAAATATTCAAAGTAATGTAAGAGAAAATCCTAATTTAAAGTTGACTGATATAGGCACTTATTCTTGTTATGTGATGTTCTTGTTAGGCACTTATATAGCAATTTCAAGAAGAAGTTTCCAGGTGTTAAATTAAAGGAACTGATGTGAAAGGATGCAACTGTCAGTCATGCAAATGCTTGGGAAAAAATAATGCGTGAAATGAAAAGTTTTAATGAAGAGGCATTCAAGTACATGTGGAAGATTCCACTGAGGTTTTGGAGCAAATCAAGGTTTAGAACTATTCCAAGGTGTGATACTTTGGTGAACAACATGTCAGAGACATTCAACTCAATATTGTAGCAGCAAGAACCAAACCTATTGTGACTATGATTGAAGAGATAAGAATGTACCTGATGCAAAGGTGGGAGTCCAACAGACAGAAGATTGCCAAATTTGATGATAACATTCTACCAAATATAAAAAAGAAGCTGGAAAAGGAATCACAAAGAATAAACAATTGGATTGTTAGGTAATGCTTCATATTTGTTTGAGACATTAACAATTGACTTGATATAACATTGACTTCATAATTGTTTTCTGCATTTGTAACAGGTGTGCATGTGAATTTGACTATGAGATTAGGCATATATCATTCAATGAAGAAAAGTTTGCTGTTAATTTATCAAAGCATGCATGTTCATGTAGAATGTGGATGCTGACAGGGTTGCCATGCTGTCATGCAATTTCATGCATGAAATATCAACATTTACAAGTTGATGATTTAGTACCTGAATATTACAAAAACGAGTGCTATGAGGCTTGCTATGGACTAATGATTTATCCAGTCAATGAGGAATCTCTTGGACAAAAACAAATGATATTGACCTGCACCCCCTATAAAAAGGCAACCTGGTAGACCCAAGAAGAAAAGGAACAAGGAGGCTGGAGAACAAGTGAGAAATGAGTCACAACTCAAACGAGAATTTTTTTGTATCAAATGCATTCGATGCCATAAGGATGGTCACAACAAGGCCACATGCAAGATGCCTATAACTTCAACTCAACCTACCCCAACTGCTACTGCTACTAAGCCTATCCCAACTGCTGTTACTCAACCTACCCCAACTGTTGCTGCTACTCAGCCTACTCCAACTACTGCTTTGAGTCAGCTAACTCAAATTGTTGCTGCTTCAAGTCACCCATCACCACCCGCTACTTCAAGTCAGCCAACACCAACTGGAGGTTTAACTCAGTAACCACCCAAAAAGAAAAGGAGACTTCAAAAAGTCCTAAAACCTGTTCTTAGCCAACCCTAATACTTATTCTATGTTCTTAACCACTTTTTTTGGTTCTGTTATGTAACATATGACTTACAATGCCTATTTTCTTGTTTATGACTTATGACTTATAATGTCATGTTTGTTGGTTGTGTTATGTAACATATGGCTTGCAATTCCTATTTTGTAGCTTTTGACTTACGACTCATAATGCCACATTTGTTATGACTTATAATGCAACCTTTTGTTACGAATTATAAAGAAACCTTTTGTTATGACTTATGGTTATGTTACATTTGTTCATTTCACAGAGGTGTTCATTGGAAACAAACTTACAAAATTATGTATCTGTCAACATTATTATGACTTATGGTTATGTTATATAAACTCATTACACAAAATTACAGTTGTTACGGTATGCTCATTTGAAACAAAAGTAACATTTCACTAATAACATCATGGAAAATTCATTTCATTCGTAAACTTATTACATAAAGGTGCTTTTGTTCACCAAATGCAACCAACATACATAACAATGTTGACAGATACATTTCATGACAAATACACATAAAAGACAGATAAATTCATAGACTGACAAAATCCAAACCTAAAAATACATTGTTACAAATACAACATTCAACAGTAAGCTCAATATTCCAACCATAATGGACACTTTCAACAATCCTCTAGTCTGACTGATTTCACTTTTCAATTTATACAATTTCTTCTTTTGCCTTTGAATCTTCAGACCCCTTTCATCAATAATGTCGTCATCTAATCATTTGAAATAATTGCATCCCTTATGTATATGATTCCTGTAATTTCTAGAAACCCAACATTTCCCCCCAAAATTAACACTGTTCATGTCACCCACAGTACGAATGACACTTTTTTCTTCGCAATAACACTCCCTTATCTTGTTTATACGGATAACCGACCTAGTTGTTCCAATAGAAGCACTGCTTGACAACTTTGACATTGAAGAAAATGAGTTATAACCCTAAAAACAGATATAAGATGAAAGTTCAACACAACCTTGATTCTAACGCAGACAACATACAAAATATGGTTGAGGAAGACAGTAAACACAAGAGGAGGTTTTTTTTAACGCATACAACCTTAAAGAAAATTCAACACAACCTTGACTCTAACACAAGCAACCTTAAATAATGATTTTTTATCAGTTTGATGAGTCATTACATAGTTGGCACACCATGTTGGCAAATACTAACATTTTCTCAGCTAAACTAACGAAAACATTGCTAACGAAACTAATATTACAAGATCAAATTGTAATAATTTTTTATTAAGGGACTAAAGCGGAACTTAAAATTAACTTATGAGACCTATTGACTAATTATGCCTTTTTATTATAGCTTTTATAGGAAAATAATGTCAAAGAATGATAACAAGATTAGATTCGTTAGTTCTACAACTTTTCAAATGTATGATATTACCTGAGGTGTGACATATTCGAGGAAAAGAAAGGAAAAACTATATATTAATTTGGAAAACCATTCGTGAGTCGTTCCATGGAAAACGAATAACTCATTAAAGCATGACTCTACTATCATCTCTTTCAATTCTAAACTTAGATCTAACTCTTATAAACTTACTACAACCGAGGTAGAAAACATGAGACGAAAATGTGATTCAAATAGTGTAAGATGTACTCGATACACCCCTTTCTTACAAGTTCTTCCTCAACAAACTCTAAAACATTGATCACTTAGACACAAAAGGGGATGACCGATGATTTAACACCTACATATCTCTCATCTTAGACTAGATTAAATGATAAATGTATTAATGTTGAGGACCAGTTTATATGGTACAACAAAGGCTGGGAAGACAATGAAACCTATATTAGTATTCTGCAGTAAAAGTTTTCAGATTTGGTACAATTTAAACTTGTGACATTTTATAAATGCATCAAATCAACAACACATGAGCATTAAACATCAAGTGTTTAGATTACTTAAGACAATGCCGAAGAAGGAGCAATGCATATCCACAACAAACTTATAAAGGAGCGAGAATGCGACAATTAGAGAAAGCATAAGCAAAAGAGAAACTGAAATTACTTACCGCGGTAAATGCTTAATGAGAAAATGGAGAATTTCTCATCAAAGATCAGGAAAATCTGAGCTGAGATAACAATAACACCAATAAATACATACTTGACAATGACTCTTCACAATTTTATAAGGTGTAACATAAACGCGTTCTTGTAGCAACACAACATGGTCAAAATTAATGTTTTCCTAAGGAGCACACAACATGTTTATAGATTATAAGCATTGTAGTTTAACCTCTCCTTGATATTAATATTATTAAGGCAGTGGATTTACTAGCATCTATAAAATGGATGGGATGACTGGATCTTAGGTTGACCGTCTTCACATTTGGATGCTAAAGGAGTAGTGAACTCATTCAACTCTTTAATTAAAACAAACACAAAATTTAGTTTCATTGTGTCAAAATATTTTATCGTCTTTTTGCAATACTTTTTATGCCAAGTTTTCTATAGAATATGCTAATATGGTATCTCATAACCTTTATAAGGTGACTATATATATATATATATATATATATATATATATATATATATATATATATATATATATATATATATATATATATATATATATATATATATATATATATATATATATATACATATGTATATATATATATATATATATATATATATATATATATATATATATATATATATATATATATATATATATATATATATATATATATATATATATATATATATATACCCACACACACACGAAACCACTAAGTATAAGGTGTGCACAAATAAGATTCAAAATATAGGTTCACCGAGGCCACAAATATAATGGTTTATTATTGAAAGAAGTTTATGATTTTGAGAGTAAGTTTGAGGATATTTTTTTATGTTACAATGTGTCTCTCTCCAAATATCTTATGTTTGTGGAATCAATGGTTGAAAGAGAAAAAAATTGATCCATATTTACTCATATAAAGATAATAAAGTAACTGGGTTTCAAGTTTTAAATATTTCTTAGATTATCATGTTACCAAACAATTGAGAGAGAGTCTAAATGGTGAATGATTGAATATAAATTTGTGAAATGAATGATTGAAAGCAATTTTTTTAGGGATTGAGCAAGATGAAGAACCGTTTTCGCATGAACTAATTCTTCATAATTGAAAGAAATTTTAACCATAGTTTAAACAAAATTGAAAGCAAATTCAATTTTTATCATGTAGTAAGTGGATTAGAAATTAATGATATTAGTTTTTTTTATCATAAACTTCTAAGAAAAAGGAGTTAGAGGGTAAATTAGTCTTAAAAATAAGATAGCCCAAAAACTTGTATCTCCTTTATAGATAGTTATAAATTAGTTAGATATTGTAGAGTGTTAATATAGGTCTAGCTCATTCATAGAACAAAAGACCAAATCATTTTATAGAGAAAGGAAACGAAAAATAAATTATGAAAGGTCTTATAGATAGTTATAAATTAGTTAGATATTGTAGAGTGTTAATATAGGTCTAGCTCATTCATAGAACAAAAGACCGAAACGAAAAATAAATTATGAAAGGTCCCACCAAGAATTGAACTCGGGTTACTAGATTCAGAGTCTAATGTCCTAACCGCTAGACCATGGAACCTTGTTATTGCCAATATTTTAACATTAATTTATTTAAACAAACTAGTATTTATCTTTGAAAATATGTTTCTCCTCGGAGATATTCGAGATCCTCTTCTTCTTAAACGTAATCAAAAGTGTTAACCATTATTAATACCTATCACTATTTTCACTTTAAAAAAATGCTTCTTTCATGTCAAAATCGTACTCTTTACATTCCTTGTTCCTCTATCCATTCCTTAAAGAACTCAAAACCTAACATTATCGTCAATTACTAAAAACCAAACGAACAAAATCAACCCATTCGTAGAAAACACAATTCAAAACCTACATCATTTCTCATCCACCACCTTTCACACAAAAATGACGACAATCATCACCCTTCCCCCACAAAGCTACAAGATCCAATAACACATGAAGAAAAAATGATACTTTTAGAACTTTTCTTAGTAAGGAAAAGAACCTCATAATTTCTTGGTTCAATTTATGCTCAATCCTCTAGTAAATCTGATGTAGGTTCTTTTCTTCATTCTCTTCCTTCTATTTGTACCCTTTTTAGATCGTGTGATAAAGAAGAAGAGATTGTTAAACTATAATGTAAATTTTTTGGGGACTCTTTAGTACTTTATTTTTCTGTTTTTGATTCAAGAGGTTAAATCCCACATTTCTCTAACTAACTGTTAATGGTTGGGTTATATGTTGAGAATCCCAAGATACTTGTAGGATTGATTCAAAATAATATATTTTTTCCAATTTTTTTTCTTTATGGGAAATACACACTTCCATTGTGTGATATTAAAATGATATCAGAAGAAATTACTCTGATTTTCCATATGTTTCCCCCTTATCTCGTCCCTCATTGGACTGCCAACATCATTATCTCTCTTATCTTGCACGTGTTTCGCTGTAAGATCTTCATCCAGATTTTCATCAAGATTTTATCTTGGTATTTTTGTTCATCCCAAGATCAAGTACTATTTCCCTTCCTTGTGTCTCCACCACATTAGTATATCAATATTATCCTTATCCCTTTCAATCTTATCTACCATACATTCAGAAAAATTATCGATTTTTTCACGTTCTTCCTCTTTCATCTTCCCTATATCCCTCTCTTCACCTCCTCATGTTTCTTCCAAATCTCCAACGATCAATCCTCATATCACCCGAAGATTCATACAAATCACCATCAATATTCTATTTTTTCTCCAGAAAAATCTCATCAAATTTTGAAATCGCCACTAACTTCATACAAAAACTCCTTCATCTTCAACTGCCTCCATACATTTTTCCAGAAAACCAAGAACACATTCAATGACCTTTATAAATCTTTAAATGTTATCCATAACAACCTCACTTTCCTTCACCATATTCAACAATTATTACACAGTTTCTCCCACATTTCATTCCTAAACACGAAAATGTTCATCCACCCTCATAAACCTTCCAAATCTCTCGAGAAATATCCGCCACCGATTCAACAATCTTCAACAACCTTCATCGATTTTCCAGAAATTCTTCACCATAACTTCAAAACCCTAACTATTTACCCAAATCTTTCATTGACAACCAACAATCTTCATCTTTTCCCTTTCAGAAACAAACCCCAAATTCCAATCCTCTTTCTGTTTCTTCATCCATCTTCCACTTTTTTCACTCATGGGTTCCAATTCAACCAAGGAAAAAACTCCATCACCAATCAAATCTCCCATATTTCCAATGTCATATTTATCTAGAGAAATCTCTGGAATTGTTCTTTGGATGAATATGACATTAGAAATATGGGAAGACCTTCATGAAAGGTACCATCAGAGGGGCGTCTTTCGCATATCGGACATTCAGGAGGAAATTTACTCCCTCGGACAAGGTGAAACCACCATTACTCAATACTTTACTACACTGAAAAAATTGTGGCAAGAATACGATAATTTCTGCCCTCGTCCCCAATGCACATGTTCTACACCTTACAATTGCCAACTCCTTCCTATAATTAAAGCTTACAGAGAAGGTGACTACGTCATACGTTTCCTCAAAGTTTTTAATGAAACATATTCCCCGGTAAGATCTAAGATAATTCTAATGCACCATTTACCTTCCATCAACAAAGTCTTCTTGTTACTTATCCAACAAGAACGACAACAACAGCTCAACAACGAAGACACTGAACTCGTTACTAACTTCCACAAACAACTCTTATGTGACAATTTTTCTAATCAAACTCCCAAACACATCTCCACAAGTCGTGGCAAAGGTCACAAATTCTTCTCATATTGCAATAAAATTGGTCATACTAAAGAACTTTGCTTGAAAAAGCATGAACTACCTCTGTACCTGAAGAAACAAGTTGTAGCCCACGTCTCAAACATTGATAATGATCAAACTGACACACATCAATCTAACATTGAGGATAACACATCATTATAAGAGAATATTGGCTTCACCTCGGGTGAATAAAAGGCTTTCTTAGACCCGCTTCAACAAAATCAATAAGCCTTTACATTCACCATTCATCATCATCTTCATTGTGCCCATGACAACACACCAAGTACTTCTGTTTCTATCCGTTCGTTATGTATTTCCCATCCCCATACTTGGACATTAGACATCGGAGCCACAAACCATGTGTGCCCCATCCTGTCCCCTTTTTCCCACATTCTTAAAATGAAACCTACTAATATCCGACTCCCCAATGGAGCCCCCATCACTTCCAAATATTCTGGAACCATTCACTTTAATTTTGTTTATTACCTTTACAATGTGTTTTATATACCTAGTCTTTCAACTCACTTAATATCTATTCCTATACTTACCACTAACCTCGAATGCACTATAACATTTACTTCCTCTAGTTGTGTAATACATGGGCCCCATACCCATATGATGATTGGTGCAACTAAGTTGTTCCATGGATTACATTTCCCAACCTTCCTTATTGTTACTCTACCATATTCACATGCTTGTAACCCCCTTGATTGTAAACTAATATTTAACATTTGTAACTTGTGGCATATTCGTTTAGGCCACCCTTCACATGATCCTATTATTTTTGTTAACAAAATCTTTCCTTTATGTGATTCTAATAAATCAAAATTACCTTATGATACTTGTCTTTTTGCTAAGCATAAATGTTTACCATTTCCTAACAACACTTCTAAATCCCTTTCCCCTTTTGATTTAATCCATATGGATATTTTGGGACCTTTCCCTATTCCCTCTATGAAAGGGCATAAATATTTTTCTGACTGTTGTAGATGATTTTAGTAGGTTTTATTGGATATTCCTAATAAAACTTAAATCTGAAACCTCTTTTTTTTTATTAAAACATTTGTTTCTTACATACAAACTAAAATTCAAAAGACTATAAATTGCATCAGATCTGATAATGGACCTGAATTCACCCTTACATTTTTTACATGATTAATGGGATCTATCATCAAACCTCCTGTACTAATACCCCTCAACAAAATGGGTTGGTTGATATAAAACACCAACATCTCTTAGGTGTGACCCGTGCTCTTCTCTTTCAATCCAAACTTCCCCAATTCTTTTGGAGCCATGTTCTTTCCCATATTGTTTTTATTATAAATAGTTTACCGTTTAAATTATTAAATTTTCATTCTCCATTTTACTTGCTTCACAATAAACAACCCGATTAAACTATGATGAAAGCTTTCAGTTGTTTTGTTTTTACTTGTAACCCTAAAAGAAATAGATCCAAATTTGATTCTAGGTCTAGAAATGCGTTTATCTATGCCTTTATTCTGGTGTTAAAGTTCATATTCTATATGATATTCAAAATAAACAAATACTTATTTCTAGGGACACTATTTTATTTGAGAATATACACCCTTACCACACTATTCAAACCTCAAATACCCATACATCCAATTTCTCCCAACCTATTTACACTGATATTTTCTTTGATTACCTTCATACTCTTAACACCACCTATACCACTATTCCTACCCAACATATCATATACCAACCGAACAACCACACTCCCAACAATAACTCTACCCCAAACACCACTACTTATCACACTAAAGACCCTACCTCCAACTGTTCCACCGACTCACCCAACTCAACAAACATCCCTATAACACCTCCCCATAACATAATGCATACCTCCACCATTCCAGCCACACCTAATACCATTCATATTATTAGAAAATCCAACATAATTCATCGGCCACCCATATATCTTCAAGACTATCATTATTCCCCAATACAAGGTAAGCATCATCACTTCTCATCCAATTCAGGTATATTACTTTATCCTCTATCTAACTCTATATATCTTATACTAATTCATCCCACTATCATAATTTTTGTAAATTAAAAGTCCCTTCTATAGTTGAACCCAGCTCTTACGCTGCTGCCATTTCTGACCCTAACTGGCATCAAGCAGTTTCTAACAAAGTGCACTCTCTAATTAAAACCAATAAATGAACTTTAACTTACCTTACCCAAATAATAAATCTATAAGTTTTAATTGGGTTTTTAAGCTCAAATTCTATGTAATGATAACATTGAGCACTACAAATATCGCCTTGTATCCAAAGGATTTAACCAAATCGAAAGGATGTAAGTATTGAAAGTAGCCTAAGAGGGGGGGGGGGGGGGGGGTAAATTAGATTTATTGGACTTTCTGAAAATTTTCTGTTTTAGAACGATGGCAAGTGTTCTTAATTTTTCCAGAAAGGAAAAGAATGATAAAAATGCAGAAAGTAAGTGTTGGAAAAATAAAAGACACCAAGATGTATACTAGTTCCCCTTTCCAAACAATGGTACATCTAGTCCCATCACACCCTATGAGAGATTTCACTATGTTAGAATTTGTACAATCCTCACACCAAGATCACTCATACTCTTGTCTAACATACTAGAAAGCACAACATTTTCTCTTACACTTTAAATAAAACACACACCAGTTTTTATCATAAACCAAGATCACTTAACACTTAGTGATCCACAAAAACAGAAATGTTGTAAAGATGAAGATTTGAATATGTATAAATTCTTGAGAATTAATATTTCCTTAAATGTATATAATATACAAGATTAATACTTAAGTGATCAGAAATGAATGAGTGAAATTTGAAATAATTTGAAGGAGTGAAAATTGAAGTCCAGAAACATTGGCTATTTATAGTGTGGAAACACTCTTTTGAATCAGTATAGAATCATCAACCATTGCCATGATTCAATGGCCAAGTATGAAAAACTTTAGAATGTAATTTTTCATGAAAAAATGCCACTTCTTCAGTGGTAACCGGTTAACAGATTGTAGTAACCAGTTATAACTGAAGCCAAATCAGATTTTGAAATTTTTTGTGGTTGTAACCGATTATAGGGTTTGGTTAACCGGTTACAGCTGAACAAATTTCCCAAAATTTTAAATTCTCGTGTGTGTAATTGGTTAACACATATGTGTATCTAGTTACAGCTGATAGAAATTGTGAAAATTAGTTTGTAACCAATGTTAATAATTTGATTAAGATTCAAAAACACTTTAGAATGTTTAGAGATGAAATATGTAAAAAAAAAAAATAGCAGCTAATGTATTATTCTATGCATTATTATAACATATACTTTATGCTCGACAAAATCCTCCAAGGTACATTTGTCTCTTGTTGATAACTTGAATTCCAAGACATGTATCAAAGAGAAACTTGAAACATATTTGAAATCTTATGATCTATCTTTTTCCTTCTTGATAATTCAATTGATCTTGAGGCATTGTCTTCATCAAAACACAAAACAATATTGTAGAAACTTGTGTTCACAATCTCCTTTTTTTATGATAACAACTAATGCTACTTGATATGTTGAAATTTCTTTGATGCTTGATCAATTCTCTCCCCCTATCTAAGTTATCTCCCCATTGATTGATGCATAGGGCAATTTTGGAGACTTAACTTTTTCTGAAAAATATTATAGACATAGCAAAATACATACAACATATATATTCTCCCCCTTTATCATTATCAATATAATCACGTATCACTCATCAACATCAATTATGTCTAACAAGTGCTGCAATTTTTTACTGTATTGTTTAATCAACGATCTCTCAGCCTATTAACCAATACAATAATATTAAAACTTGATACAAGTGAATATCAAACTCCAAATCTATGTCTAGAGTTTGGTCTTTGATAGACGAAAACTTTGGTCAAGACTTGAAAAATATTCCTCAATAATGATTCAAACCACAAATATACATAAAGGCAAAGATAATCATCTATATTGATCATTTACCAGTTCACATACAAAGGATCAAAAGAAATACATTCTATTTAGATTAATTACATCTAATCTTGACAAAAGGAGGTTTAGCTATACATCATGGTAGCTTGCTTCATAAGAGAGATGAAGAGATTCACAAGCATCAATGTTGAAAAATCAAAGATTGATGCTCCAAATAATTGATTATGTGTTCCTTTGATGTATTTGGTGTATTTTGCTCTCAAAATGGGTATTGTACCCTAAAATTATGAAGTACAAAAGTATAAATACTAGGCTGAAAAAGCAGAGCGCGCTTAGCGCGACTACAAGACAAAAAGGACCAAACCGCCACAAACCGCATTGGACGCGCAACCTCCTGACTGACCATCTCTAAGCGTGCTTTGACGCGTTGAGTGTGCAACTTCCTGTCTGGCCACCTCTAAGCGTGCTTTGACTGCGCTGAGCCCAAACTCAATTTCTTGATTTCCAACAAAAATGCATCTTGAAGCTTTTAATTTTCCTTTTAAGTGCCCAATGCTTCAACTATGCAAGGAAACCTACAAAATAAAATAAATATGATCAAACTCTACGATATTTACACGATACAACTAAAACCAATTATCTACACTAAACTCATGGTTTTGCCATAAAATTTCAATTAAACCAAATAAAAAGGATCACAAAATACTCTTGATTATATACACAATTTGATCCTTATCACTTACTCGAAATGATATTCGCTTAAATAACTCGACTCCAAGTACATTTCAACATTTTCCAAACTAAGCTCTTTCCAAAGACTGGGTGGCCAATCGAAAACAGGTGATAAAGATTCTTGAACATTTCCATTGTGTTCAAATTTTGGGTAAAGATGAATTAATTCTTTGATGTAATCTATAGATTGCATAGAGAAAGTTTTTAGATACCGCTTTAGACTAATCTACTTTAACACTTCAGTGTGTTTCCCGCCATAGTTACGACACTAGTGTTGAAGAAAATCTGCATAAACTAGAATATTAAATGAACAACACACACCGCAAAAGTAGAAGTAAAATAGACAAAAATTAATGTACTCCAACACCTTTGTCCACGTTAGGGAAACATCACAATAATTATCTTACTAACTCAAATTAAAATAAAATAATAATCCAACTCAAACTGTTTATTACTACAAACTCAAGTAGCCCATTCAATATTTACAAGATATATATATAAGTTTAGGTCCGACTAAAAATTCATGAATCAACCAATCCAGCATATGCAATCTATACTATTATATAATCTTATAATATATATACATAAAATTAAATTAAATATTTTATAATTTTATAATGTCTACATTATTTATCTCTTTACATCTCACCACTACCACTAACTATTTCTCTACATACTACTATTAATTCATTTCTTTCTACTTCTCTTTTTATTAAACTATATTAGTAAAACCTAACTCTTTTATTTTATTTTATTAATCTCTGTTAGTAATTTATTGGGAGTAGTTTCATTTATCTTTTTAAAATTTAAAAGTATCACTATCTGTGAAAATTGAATATTATTATAATGTCTTTAATATTTTTCTCCAATTGTTTGGCGATTAAATTAAATATTTCATGATTTTATAATATCCACGTTATTTTTTATTTCTCTATTAGCTATTACTACCATTAATTATCTCTCTGCATACGATGACTATCACTAATTCATTTCTTTTAATCTCTATTATACTTAACTCATTTCTTTTTATTTTTTTTCTTATTAATCTCTATTAGTAAAAAATTTAAGAGTAACTTTTTTTTTTTTTAAATATAAAAGCATCATTATAAATTTTAAATCTAATTAAATATATATTTTTTAATTATTTGATTATAAACTTTTCAAAATTTTATTAAAAATATACTATTTCTACCAAACATTGTATACATTTTCATTGGGTCTTATTATTTATGAAAACAATTAAATTATTTTTTTTTATAAATTATTTATTTTTTAAAATAAGATACGACTTATAATAAAAAAGAAGGTTGTATAATTTAGTATCACGTTAAACATTATGTTTTATATCCTTATTTGGTGAATTTCAAAAAAAAAGTATAAAATTTATTTATATTAAGAAAGTTCTTTAAATTTAATTAACTTATGAACTTTAAAAAGTTTAATGACAAATATTTTCTTTATGTAATCATCTTAAATTTTAATATCAATTAATTAAAAAGAAAAAAAAAAGTAGCTCAAGATTGTAAACGATGGATTGCTCATTAAATAAACAAATATAAAAATATTTTATTTTGCACAACTTTAATATTTTTTTTTTGAATTTTTTATTTCATCGTTAATTTATTTATTTATATAAATAATATATTTATAATAAATTCTTAAATTATTAATTTTTTATTATATTTGAGTTTTGAATGGACTAATTTTTCATTATATTCGAGTTTTGAGTGGACTAATTTTTCATTATTCGTGTCCGGACTAATTTTTGTCAATAAAGTTTTGAGTGGCGTCATATAGGGTTCATCTCGGAAAACACTGACCCTTATTTTTTAAAATACAATAAAATGGGTAGAAAATATTAGATTTTTAAAGTAATTTTAATAATTATTATGTTTTTTCTACGGTTTTCATCGTTATAAAATTTATTTATTTTATCTATTAAAAATAGTAAGGTTATACTATTTTTGTAAGGTGCATATCAGATTGATTCAATCTTCTATATATTTATTAAAAATATTACTTCAAAGTATTAAAATTTTAAAATACTAAAATTTCCATTTAAAATTGTAATTTAATTATTATTTATTATTGAATTTTTTAAAATTAATGTCCAACTCCATATTGAAACCAACTTGTTAATAGTGGTCCAATATTTTGGATAATGGATACGTGGAACGTGTACGAGCATTCATGCCATGAGTTAGACATGTCATCATTATGATAGTCTGGTTCGAATTACTCATGAGACAAGGGAGGTTGAAAATCATATTATGGATATTGTAAAATCATTTACAACAAACTATGTTGACCTTGATGCAAATGAAGGGATTGTATTGGACGCAAGGTTGTTAGAAAGAGTTTTCACAACACCAATCTTCATTATAAAGAGCACATCTCTTAAGTGTTATTTCACTTTCTCCTAGACATTAAAAGATGTGCTCCTCAAGGTGGTTGCTGAGTTGAGATCTACAGGTGTTTAGGTTCAGTTGTTACTTCTTCCTCGTTGCACTTTACAGGTGATTAAACCTCGTAATAGGAAAGATCGCATGTCTTGGAATCAAAAGGCCTTGCATAAAAATAATATTTTTGAGTGCTTAACTACTTTGTAGGCTGTAGATGATCTTATCAAGTTAGTTGATAATGTGTTAAACAACTTTGAGCAAGATAAGTTGGGCCATGAGGGAGTTCATATTGAGGAAAAAGATGCAAATGTGAGCTCTAACGTCAAACAATGTCTTCGTAAGGTTGTAGATGGTCATTTAAAAATAGTTGTGAAAGTGTTGGGGTTATTCGATGTAGTCCCATATAAGGTACATCTATGAAGGTTTTGGAGGATAAACACCTGTACAAACGACCTTCCTCCCTGCCAACCATCTTATCCTCTAAAACTCCTTTAGTGACTGAAGTTGATACTATCTTGAAGTGTATTAAGTTATTCCCTAAAGAGACTTTATGTGGCAGAGATGGTTTGCGAGTACAAAATTTATTAGACGCACTGTGTGGAAAAGTTTCTGACGTGTCTAGATATCTTTTATGTGAAATCACTCTAGTTGTTAACCTATGACTGAGAGGGACATGCCTGATGAATTTGACAAAGTTTGTTTCATCCACACCCTTGATGTCGTTATTAAATCTTGATGGTGGGATACAACTAATTACTATGGGTTCTATTTAGAGGCGGTTGGTACCCAGGGTTGCAATGAAATGGGTCAGTAAGGATGTGACACGATATCTCAATGACTTCTAGTCTGAGGTCAGGGTATCGCACGATGTTGAGGCCATTTGCACAATGTCAACAGGGTGTTGAGCAAGCGACACAGAGATGACTCTTTTACTATGCTCGCGGTAGATTTCACGAATGCTTTCAACTTGATATATCGATCAACCATACTACAAGAGGTTAGGGTAAATTCCCATATATTTTCTTGTGGGTTGAGTTTCTCTATGGTTAGGCAACAAGGTTATACCTTAGGGATGTGCATATTATGTCAATAACTTGAGTGCAAAAAGGTGTCTCGTTAGGATCACTCCTTTTTTCCCTTGTGTTACACCCAATTATTCATCAGATCAATGACAACTGTAAGCTTCTTCTTCATGCCTGACATTTGATGATGAAACCATCATTAGGGATTCAAAAGAGTTGGTAAAGCCCTTGACATTATTTGGGAGACATATCTAGGATTGAGTCTCAAATTGAATATTCATAAATATGAGATCTTTTGGCATTCGTGTGATGGTAGTAAACTTTGTGGGGAATTATTTCCTTCGGAAATTGGGAGACCGATGTTGGGGATAAAGTTCCTTGGAGGGACTGTTAGTCGAGATAAATGCTTTTATTGACGGGTTTTCCATGAAGAAAGCAGTCAGGGCTATTGAGTTAATGCATCTTCTGCCACAACTAAGGGATCCCTAGAGTCAGGTTCTTCTACTTTGTTCTTATATGGGTATCACCAATCTCCTTTTTGGCATTAGAACGTGTCAACTTAATCATATGGAGAAATCAACTATTTGATTTGATAAAGAGTTGCGAAGGACGGTTGAAGATATTGTGGTTGGTGGAGATCTTTTCTTTGGTGACCTTTAATAGAGGGTGGCTTTATTTAGCTATTAGAGTTGGGGGACTGAGTTTGTATTCCACAGTAGAGGTTGCCTCATACGCATTTATGGAATTTATATAACTTTTTTTGTGAATAACTTAATTTTAAAAAAACCCGCTTGGTCGTATTGGACACTAGTTTCACATTGGGATATTTTTAACGATTGTGTCCGGGATGATGACATGTACTACATAATTTTACCAAACATCTCAGGCGAATACTAGGAGACTTCAAATACCTCAGGGAAATCGTAGGAGGCCTTCACGACAAGCAAATGTGTCAGAATGTGGAATCGATGATCATTACGTCCAAGCGGGTCATTAAAATTCTCTTCAATTATTGTGTAATTTATTTTATGAAATAATATATTAGAATTTAATTTTTTATTTAACATTTTATTATTATTATTATTTTATTATTAATTTAATTTTAAAAAACAAACACACATAGAAGCCAAGGATACTGGCGCATGCTCTTAGTGAAACATTACACGGGACAGTACCATTTGCATGACAGTACTGCCTGCGCGAAAGGTAATGACTCTCATTTGTGCAATTTAGAGTTTATGCGCCACAGATTGACGCATATTTTTTGTGACAATTTTTATTTGAAACATGGTTACTTTGATAAATAATTCGAAATATTGACTATTTAAATATTTTATTTGAAAAAATTGATAATTTAAAAAAAATCTTTTTTAAAAAAAAAATTATTAGATCGGATTAGCTTGTTTGCAAAAATCTACCTAACATAACATATATGATAGTTTGGTCGAAATAAAAGATAGTAAAAAATTATTAAATTATTAAATTTTGTATTATTTATTATGCACATAAAAGAAATAGTTTTTTTTTAATGATATCCATGCTACAAATTTTTTCACCAAATTTGTTTTAAAATTTAAATGGAAAAATAATTGATAAAAAGACATAAATTTTATTCTTTATATGATTATGTAACTATAAAAAAAAGTATAGTTTTTATTATTCTTACCTTCTATATAGGTTAGATCAACTAACAAAGATCTACATTTAATCTATCATGTGTCAAACATATTTTTAAATAAAAAAGACATAGATTTTTTTATAAACCTATTTAATTAAAAAAGGTTAGACTACGAACTATAAAAAAATTCTTTAAAATTTTATCAGAGATCTCTTTAAATAAATATAAATAATTTTTTATTATATTATATTTTATAAATACAAAATAAATCTTAATTATTTTGAAAAATTTATGAAGATAAGTTGAAAAATTCTTATAAACAATGTTAGAAATTGTTTTTATATACTAAATAAATTCGATTCAATGCAAAGAATTTGTTAATTTATTTAGATATTACTTAAATTATTTATTTACAGATATTTAAATAAAAGAGATTTTTAAATAGATTAATAAATCAATCAAACTTTCAAACTCAAATCCAAAAACTTAATCTATAATAGGCTACCAATCAAATATAAATTTTAAATTTTTTAACAAATCAAGTTCAATCTTAAAAGAAAATAAAAATAACTCGATCCAATCTAGTACCACCCCACTTATCCCAAAAATTACCTTACTTTCTTTGCTTCAATTTTTCTTTGCATTCAAAAGAAACAAGTGAACTCCCCAGTGTATTTATAGGAAGGGAAGTATCTTCAGTTCATGAATTTTCTAGTGGGTATTATTTATCTCAAATGTTGCAGAAGTTGCACTTCATCTATCTAATAATTTTGATACATGAAATTAGAATATTTTTAAAAAAAATTATAAGATTAACTATTTTTACTTATGATCAATCAAATTTTGTAGAAGTTGATATACCTAATAATCTTGATACATGAAATTATATTACAATATTAATTATTTTTACTATGATCAAGATGAGCATCTCTTAAATATCTAGAAATTGAGTTAAATAATTACATAAATCATTTTCACTTCTATAGATGAAAATATGTCCAACCATACCATAGATAAATTATATATGTAACGTGTTGGTTCAAATACCAATCCTTTTTAATATCATTCTTTTACATTTTCTCATAATTTATTTTTGACTCCTATCAACCATATCTTGATGGTGGAGCAGTAGTTTTAAACTCTAGTCTGATTTATTTTTCACTCCTAACAATTTTCCCTTTTTGTTTATATTATAATAGATTAATCTGAAACTCTATGATAATATTTTTTGATTCAAAAATAAATTTTATGATATATTTAGAATATGACGTACATTGCCTGGAAAATCATTGGCATTAGTTGCATGACCTACAACGTACTAGTACGGTTGTTTCAGTCAGATTACTACTTTTTGGACTTTCAATGTTCATTATGTTTGTTGGCCAACTGTTTGATATTAATTTTTTTTCCCACTACGGATGTTTCCTTCAAAGAAGAAATTTTCCCCAACATAGTAAATGAGGTTAATCAAACAACAATAGTCATTTAACTTTTCTAATTTCCTTTTTGCTTTGTTTTGTGTCATTTTCCTTTTCTAATTTCGATTTACAACCTTCATTCTCTTTTAATTATAGGTATTTTAGAACAATCATAAATGGTTGCTTTTTATGGTTGCTTTTGAATATTAAAAAAGAAAAGAATCTGCATATTGAAAGTTAGGATAACTTTAATAATATGCGTATTAACTCAGTTAATTATAGTAATTTTTTTCCATGTCTTTTGATTTTCAGTCATTCTTTTTTATAGAAAATTAAACTGTTTTTTTTATTTTTCTCCTGATTTTGATATTCTTCATGCTTTTATTTATTTATTTATTTATTTATTTTTATGGTATCTTAATTTTATATAAAATTATAGATGTTTAAAGAGAGTAGTCCTAATATTAATTCGTTAAAAAGTCCACTAAAATATTGTTAAGAAATAAAGAAAAAATATATTTTTGTATTTGATATATTTATAAGAGACAAGTTAGTTTTTTGATTTATTAAATAATTAATGTAACTGATGTATTATTAGAATAGATGCATTGTTAAATGAATCTAAAAAGTAACTTATCTTTTATTTATAAGATCGGAGAAAGTAATTCCTGTTATGTAGTTTTTTTAATCTTTTCAAAAATTGATTACACTGTTTGCAACATCTGACTTCTTTATTTGTATTCCTTTTTTCTCAAAATGAGTGATTTATTGGATCATTTTTTAAAAATTAAAAAAATTGAATAAATGAAAAAGAGATATAGTATTTTGTATATAATTATAACTATTGATGTATTCAATATTACTATAAATGTGAAGTGGAGGATATATAATTGGAAGTGATTCAGGTTAGGTTCCTGAATTGAATCCAAGTGACTGACAAGTGTGAATCTATATGCTTGCAAGTATAATTATCTGTAATTGTTAGATATTTATAATAGTTTGATGATAACAACATTATATGTCAAATGACATGATGTGAAATCTTTATTTGTTAAGAAAATGCAATAATCAAGATGTTCAATAAAAATGCTTATGTGAGATCAAGATATGTAAAGTTAAATTCAATAAGGCCAACACCTAATGTCAAGCAGCATTCAGTAGAATCCATGATGGCCTATGTTTAGACAATCCTTGATAATGACATATGTCAAGAAGCTTTGTCAAGTCTAATCGGTCAGAAGAAATCAAGTCTTAGATGAAGTGTTGAATCAATAATGAATCAAGTAAGAGATCTTGAAGTTTCAAAGATTGTGAAAGAGAGCAAGTGTTAAAGCTCGCTTGGTCTGGATCAGAGTGATCAGTATATTATAAGGGTATAAGAGTAATTATTAAGTAGACAACTCTCTCTCTCTCTCTCTCTATCTCTCTCTCTCTCCCTCTCTCTCTCTCTCTCACACACACACACAAAAACATGTACATACTTAAAAATAGTTTTAAACCTCTCCCTTTTGATAAAGCACCTTAAAACCTATGGAGTAACCATCAAGGTGCATGAGGGATTGACCAAAAGTGTTCTTAATCATTTAGGAAGTATTTGTACACTGCTTAATTGATTTGGGACTTAGTCTAATCGATGAGAACAAGGAAAAAAGCTTCTTAGTCAAATAGAAATACTTGTAATAAATTAAGACCCATAATCATTATAGAGTTTTCATTTTGGGATTAAGGTTGCCATCATTTTGAAGTTTCTAATCATTTAACTCTAGGTCTTAATCAATTATATCATTAAAAGACCCATGCATTTTTTTCCTTTCCGAGTCAAAATTTTCCCCTATAAATAAAGGGTTTCTCCTCATTTTAAAATACACCCAAAAATATGTTTTAATCATACTTTATCACTTTCTACTCTCTACTTTATTTCTCTCTTTTTTTTTCACAAAGTTGCCTTAGTTCTTTGAGAGTGAAAAATATTAGTGAAACTTTTGTTGTTCTATTGTTGTGAGAAAATTGTAACTTACTCAAGAGGGTTTGTCTCTTGTGTAATATCTTCGAAAGAAGTTGTTGTTTTGTTTTTGAGCTAAACTAGTTAAAAGCTATGTTTTGTTCTTGACCTCAGCCCGCTAAATGCTCCCATTTGGTTATTAAGTTTAGCCATCAAGAATTTTGTTGGGTTCCTGAGCTCATCTTGGTGTAAAAACTCTGTTTGATTATGAGATTAGTCTGGTGTAAAATCTCTCATTTGGTTTAGAGACTAGTCAATGTAAAATCTCTTATTTGATTGTAAGAAGACTCACAAACATAACCTGTGAAAATCTCACATCTCATATAGTGGAAACTCTCAAGAAGAACTTCTTAGAGACAAAAGTAGGTCAAGTGGTTAGGTTAAACCCATATAAATCACTGGTGCATTTCCATATCCCCTTATATTTGTATATTTCAGCTCTTTATTTCTTTCCGCTATATTTCTATCTCTTCTTCTCTTTGATTTTATTATTTTAATTATTCTACTGCTTATTATTTATTTGACTTATAAAATTAAATTAAATATTTTTATAAATATTTTAAAAAAATTGGACATCATTTCTCAACCTCCGTAATTCACCCCCCATGTGTTTGAAGTTACTTGTTCAACAAGTGACATCAGAGTTTAACTCAGTTATAAGACTACTCGTCTCAGGAGGTAGAATGATGACTTCAAACGCTTGTGCTTTTTAGTAAGAGACTTTTCATAAATACACCTCCACCATTTGATGTTGAAAGGGTTGACTTATGGAAAGTTAGAATGAATTTTGTTGTTGATGCTAATGATATTGAAATATGGGATGTTGTCATTACTGGTTCATTTATTCCTACTTATTACATCAATAATAAAGTAGTGGATAAAACAGATAATCTTTGGACAAAACATGATTAAAGAAAAGTTAAACTTGGTTTTAAATCTAAATACTCTAAGCATCAGATAATACATTTTTGTTTTGAATTGTAATTTATCTAAGGAAGTATATGAAACTCTTGAAATGATGCATGAAGACTTTCCTACGATCGAGCAAGAGTGAATGAGCATTCATATCCTAGAAGGTAAGTCACAAAGTGAGAGTGAAGATCATCTTCACAGATGGTTATCAAACATTGGAATCCTTAGGAGTTGTTTCCAAAAGGTTGTATCTAACAAATATCTCTTACTCAATAATTGGTATCATAAATTTGATCTAATACTTGATTGCAAAGATAGAAAAGTTTGTGTTAAGTTTCAGGAAAAATCTAAAAAAGATGAAATCTTCTTGAAACTCAAAGAGGTAATCTAGGATTATAAGATGAAGAAAAGTCAAGAATGTTTGAAGAATCTTCACCATCTTCAAAAATACTTACTGAAGAAGTAATTAAAAAGTCAACATCGGATTCTTCATTTGAAAGAACTATCACAATAAATGAACAATAATCTAAGGAATCATCATCTGAAATAAGTTTTGAAGAATCAACATCTGGGAGATTATTTTGAAATTCTTCATATCAAGCCTCTCCTGAAGAATGTGAATCAATGGAAGAGACTCGTGTAAAGATTCATGCAAAAAAAATTTAAAGATATATCTGATAGCTTGTTCAAATATTCTCAAGTATCCTCTAGAAGAAAGACAAAAGAATCTGACAAAGATGAACATACTAGATTCAAAGCCACCAATGAAGAAGAATATGATAAGGTAAAAGTCAAACTTAGTAAAGATAATTAAAAATTAGAAAGAAACATCATAGAGCTTAAAGTTTATATTGATTTTCGAGAAAATAGTAATAAAGTTCTTGAGGAAGAGTTAGCCGATATTAGAAATCAATCTTTAGAATCAGTTAAATGTGAAACATGTGTTTCATTGAAAAATGAAGTAGATAATTTGCATGAAACCCTAGGCGAATTCACTAAGGGTAAAGAAATTTTTTATTTAATTTTTCTTAATCAATGGAATTCCTATAATAAGAACGGATTAAGGTATCAACCTAATAAATCTATCATTAGCATTTTCCATGATAGGAAGAAATCAAATCTCCATATGTTTAAATACAATTATTTTAATAAGCTTGGTCATTTAGAAACTTTATGTTATCCTAAATTTCATGATTTAAGATGGTCAAAGGGTAATACCCCAAGGCCTCTTAAAACACTAAAACACATGGACCCAAATATATTTGGATACCAAAGATGAAAATCTAACTTTTTTGCAGGTATGCTTTGCAACTTCGAGGGATTAATTGTAAATTAAGAAACTTTGTGTAAAGCAAAATCTTTTAAATAACAAATTTTAAAACTCTGTGTAAATCAAACAGAGGAAAAAGAACAAAAATAGTAAAACGAAATTGCACCGAAGATAAACGACTACAAATTAAAGGGTTAAGGGATAAGAGAAAACAACATAATTATAGAGGTTTATTCTTAATGAAGTTTGTAACACCCTTCTACCCCAAACGACATAATTAAATAGATTATCAGAGTACAACATGTAGAAGAGTTTACATTTCTTACAACATAACACTTTTATCATATCACAACATAAAACGTATTATTTATTAAAATAAAACTTCGCAGCGGACAACAACACAATTATAATCTTTCAACATATAACAATTCATAATAATGTTTCATTATCGTCTCAACAAACATCTCCACATAATAGTCATCATAAACAACGTAATAATAATCAATTCTCTATCGAATCCCATAACCCCGGTGTCACATGACCAGAGCATTTGACTCGACTCTATAGAATAACTCTATACTTATTCTTCAAACCTCAACAATAGCTACTCCTCTTTATCTGCACATTGCTCATCATAGATGAACATAAACACATGCAGAAGGGGTGAGAATTACATTATTAAATAATAATATAACGACAGAAATATAAACATAAATATATTTCACATATGCCAACACACAAATCATCATAATCATCATGATCAACATACTCATGAACATCAACAAAACAACATACCAAATGCAATGTACACACCCATGCATGACTCAACACGACTCGGTATACCCATTTTGTGACCACTACAGGATCACCACTCCCAGATTCACCACCATAGAATCCGAGTTCCCCACAAGGAACCAAGCCTCTCAACAAGCCCGGAGTCAACATCATCATTGGAACTCAGTCCGTTCATCACTAGGCATCGGCCTTTCATGAATGCATGCACACCGAACATACATCATCATCAACATAGCAACAACAACATCATATAGTCATGTTATCATCATCATTAATAGCATGACATACAACTCAACAAAACAACAACAACATTACAACAATATCATATCGTTACATAACACATTTATAACTAAACACATAAATTCAACATCTCATCATCATAAACACCTCATACACCATCATATAATCACTATTAATTGTTATAATACAAGTACAGCGACTTACTAAGAGTCTCGCAACTCAAAAGCTCACCAACATCAACTTCTGCACAGCACAGTTCGCGCCGCGCAGCAGGGTTCGCGCCGCGAACTGTGCGTTACAGAACTCCTCTGGATTCTGCCCAGTTCGCGCCGCGAACTGGGCTTCGCGCCGCGAATCGCGCGCGGGCAGAACCCTCTGCTGCAGAAATCAGCGCAGCTTTGCTTCTCTACTCGCCATAATTCGTACCCCACAGCTAATAACCCAAAATCAACATTTAACAGACATATACACACAACCTACTTCGATTACAGTGCATATAACACAACAAAACTCACAGATCGGAGAATTTTCCATCAAAACCCCAACTTTCCCAATCTCTCTAAAACCCCCAAAATTCATCAACAATCCCGCATATCTCATGAAATTGCTCGCATATTATCGTTTAATAAGGTTCAGACCCCTTACCTCTTTGGATTGAAGGAAGCTCTGAGCAATCTTTGGCCTTTTCCTCTTCCTTCTCTTTCTCTTCAGCGGTTCCTCTCTTTCTCTGACTCTGAGGCAAAATACGTGACAAAACTTCTGAGTTCTCACTTTGACTTCTTATATCCAATTCCACTTTTACCCTTCCACTCTTCATATTCCATTTATTTTATTTATTTAATTAATATTAAAATAAATAACATCAATAATAATATTTCCCAATATTATTTAATAATTCCTTTTTCCTTCCAATAATCTTATTAAAATAATATCTAAATTAATCCAAAATATTCTGGGTGTTACAACTCTCCCCCACTTTAGAAGTTTTCGTCCTCGAAAACATACCTCAAGTAAATAGAGCCGGATACGATTCCTTCATCTGATCTTCACGCTCCCAAGTCAAGCTCTCACCCGCTGGACCTCCCCAAACAACTTTCACTAGAGCAATCTTCTTACCTCTCAGGGTCTTCTCTTCTCGGTCATCTATCCGAATTGGCAATACCTCAACGGTCAAATTATCCCTCACCTGGATATCATCCAACTGAACAACATGCGAAGGATCCGCAATATACTTTCTCAACTGAGATACATGAAACACATCATGCAGATTAGAAAGCGACGGCGGTAAAGCTATCCGATACGCCACTTCCCCAACCCTCTTCAAAATCTGATACGGACCCACGAACCTCGGAGTAAGCTTTCTAGACTTTAAAGCTCTACCCACACCTGTCGTCGGAGTAACTCTCAAGAACACATGATCTCCCTCTTGGAACTCAAGTGCCTTTCTCCTCTTATCATGATAACTCTTCTGACGACTCTGAGAAATCTTCATCTTCTCCTGAATCATCTTAACCCTTTCAGTCGTCTGCTGCACAATCTCAGGTCCGAGTACAACACTCTCACCTGACTCATACCAACACAATGGAGTTCTACACCTCCTACCATACAATGCTTCATATGGGGCCATACCGATACTAGCATGAAAACTATTATTATAAGTAAACTCCACCAACGGCAAATAACTATCCCAAGAACCACTCTGCTCCAACACACAAGCTCTCAACAAATCCTCCAAGGATTGGATAATTCTTTCAGTCTGACCGTCAGTCTGAGGATGATAAGCTGAACTCAACCTCAACTTAGTCCCCAACGCTCTCTGCAAACTTTCCCAAAATCTAGAAGTAAATCTGGGATCTCTATCAGACACAATACTGGATGGAATACCATGCAGCCTCACTATCTCCTCAATATACAACTCTGCCAACTTCTCTAAAGAGTGATTAATCTTCATCGGCAAGAAATGCGCCGACTTAGTCAATCGATCCACAATCACCCAAATAGAATCATTACCTTTCACCGTCCTCGGCAATCCCGTCACAAAATCCATGGAAATGCTATCCCACTTCCATTCAGGAATCTTCAAAGGTTGCATCATACCTGCCGGTTTCTGATGTTCAATCTTTGACTTCTGACAAGTCAAACAGGCATACACAAACTTAGCAACATCTCTTTTCATACCCGCCCACCAAAACAATTTCTTCAAATCTTGATACATTTTAGTTGCACCTGGATGGATACTCAATCCACTCCTATGGCCCTCTTCAAGAATACTCTTTTTCAATTCCGACACCTCAGGAACACAAACTCTACCTTTAAATCGCAGGATGCCATTCTCATCAATCTCAAAATCACCACCATTACCCTGGTTAACCATAGTAATATGATCAACTAGAGCGACATCAACTTGCTGACCATTCCGAATATCTTCCAGAATTCCACTAGTCAACTTCAGCATACCCAACTTTACGCTATCAGCGGAAACTTCACAACCCAAACTCATATCACGGAACTGTTCAATTAACTCAAGCTCCCGAACCATCATCATAGACATATGTAGAGACTTTCTACTCAGCGCATCTGCAACTACATTAGCCTTACCGGGATGATAACTCAATTCAAAGTCAAAATCCTTCAGTAATTCTAACCACCTTCTCTGCCTCATATTTAACTCTTTCTGATCAAACAGATACTTCAGACTCTTGTGATCACTGAACACTTCGAATCTGGAACCATACAGATAATGCCTCCACATTTTCAACACAAATACAACAGCTGCAAGTTCTAGGTCATGCGTAGGATAATTCCTCTCATGAACTTTCAACTGTCTAGAAGCATAAGCTACAACTTTACCATTCTGCATCAAAACACCACCAAGACCCATCAAAGAAGCATCACAATAAACAACGAAGGACTCACCAGGATTAGGCAAGATCAACACTGGAGCACTGGTCAACCGCCTCTTCAACTCAACAAAACTCGCTTCACAAGCTGCATCCCACACATACACTTGACCCTTCTTAGTCAACTGCGTCAACGGCAATGCCAACTTAGAGAAGCCTTCAATAAATCTGCGATAATAACCAGCTAACCCCAGAAAACTGCGTATCTCAGTAGCAGACTTCGGAGTCTCCCACTGTAATACAGCCACAACTTTAGCAGGATCAACCGAAATCCCACCGCTCGAAATCACATGGCCAAGGAAACTCACTTCCTTCAACCAGAACTCACATTTAGGTAACTTTGCATATAATTTCTTTTCTCTTAACACCTGCAAAACAATTCTCAGATGTCCTGCATGCTCTTCTTCCGTCTTAGAATATATCAATATATCATCTATGAACACCACAACAAAATTATCAAGGTACGGATGAAATATACGATTCATATATTCCATAAACACACCTGGAGCATTAGACACACCGAACGGCATCACAGTGTATTCATAATGACCATACCTCGTACGGAAAGCAGTCTTCGCAATATCATCCGACTTCACTCGGATCTGATGATAACCCGACCGTAAATCAATCTTACTGAAAACATGAGCTCCTACTAACTGATCCATCAAATCATCAATCCTCGGCAATGGATACCGATTCTTGATAGTCACCTTATTCAACTGCCGATAATCGACACACAACCGCATCGTACCTTCTTTCTTCTTCACTAACAATACTGGTGCACCCCAAGGAGAAACACTTGGACGCACAAACTTCTTCTCCAGCAATTCCTCAAGTTGCTTCTTCAGTTCAACTAATTCAGTTGCCGACATTCTATAAGGAGACATCGACACTGGACTCGTACCTGGTACTAAGTCAATGGCAAATTCGACTTCACGTTCTGGAGGTAAATCACTTACATCCTCCGGAAACACATCCTGAAATTCACAGACAACAGGCAAATCTACACTCACTACTTTCTTATCCGCTTGCAGAGACGCAAATAAAGCGAATACCTGAGCTTCGTCTTTCACAAAATCCCCCACCTGCCTAGCAGATAGAAATCTTGCCTCATCATTCTCACCAACTTCAGAAAACCGCACCGTCTTCCTATAGCAGTTGATAAACACGCCATAGAATTCTAGCCAATTCATTCCCAGAATAATGTCAATTTGGTGCAAGGGTAAGCACACCAAATCAACCACGAACTCTCTCTCAAAGATCGTCAAACGACAACCTCGACAGACAACAGAAGTCTTCACAGAACCATTAGCAGGAGTATCTATCACCATACTTCCGCCTAGGGACGACATAATCACACCAATCCTGGTCGCACACTCATACGAAATGAACGAATGAGTAGCACCAGTGTCAACAATAGCAAGCAATTCAACATTATTAATCAAGCAAGTACCTTTAATCAGATTATCTTCTCTAGGAGCTTCAGCCCCACTCAGAGCAAACACCCTACCAGTAGTATGAGCTGCAGTAGCCGCCTTCTTCGGTTTCGAGCACTGCGAACTGATATGGCCTTTCTCGCCACAATTAAAACACGTCGGACCAGCATCCTTACATTCAGTAACTCTATGACCAGCCTGACCGCATCGGAAACATCTCAGCACTCTCTTGGTACAGCTATCAGCACGGTGGCCTGGCTCGCCACACTTGAAACATTTACCAGCTATGGAAGATCCTCCCCCACTTGGCTTCTTCTCGTCTACCACTTTCTGCTTACCTTTACCATTCGGAGATGCATAAGGACTACCACGATCCTTATTCTTCTTCTCACTAAGACTCTTGTAATGAGCAGTCCTAGCCTTGCTATCTTCATCAAATATCCTGCACTTATTAACCAGTGTAGGAAACCTACGAATCTCCTGGTAACCAATGCCTTGTTTGATCTCGGGACGCAACCCGTTCTCAAACTTGACACACTTGGATTCCTCAGCATCAGCATCATTATAATGAGGACAATACTGCACCAGCTCCTCAAACTTCGAAGCGTAATCAGCAACAGACATGTTACCCTGCTTCAGTTCTAGAAATTCCATCTCCTTCTTACATCGCACATCAGCAGGAAAATATTTCTCCAGAAAGACCGTCTTGAACCTTTCCCAAGTCATCTCAGCACCTGGTACCGAAATTCTCTGGCGAGTGTTATCCCACCAGTTTTCAGCCTCTTCAGATAACATATGCGTACCAAACTGCACTTTCTGTGCTTCAGTACACGTCATCACCCGGAAGATCTTCTCAATTTCCCTCAGCCAAATCTGAGCACCATCTGGATCATAGCGCCCTTTGAATGTAGGAGGGTTATTCTTCAGAAACCTTCCCAAATTCTTAAACTCGTCGACCGGCGGATTCTGCTGCGCCTGCATAGCCTGCGCTATAGCAGCCAAAGCCTCAGCAATCGCACAGTCATTTTCTCCAGCCATACTCTACACAACACAACCACAACCGTTAAATATCGACAGTGTCATTTACACTAATCGACCAACAGGAAAAACATCACATTATGACTCGACTGGACTGACCATGCTCTGATACCACTAATGTAACACCCTTCTACCCCAAACGACATAATTAAATAGATTATCAGAGTACAACATGTAGAAGAGTTTACATTTCTTACAACATAACACTTTTATCATATCACAACATAAAACGTATTATTTATTAAAATAAAACTTCGCAGCGGACAACAACACAATTATAATCTTTCAACATATAACAATTCATAATAATGTTTCATTATCGTCTCAACAAACATCTCCACATAATAGTCATCATAAACAACGTAATAATAATCAATTCTCTATCGAATCCCATAACCCCGGTGTCACATGACCAGAGCATTTGACTCGACTCTGTAGAATAACTCTATACTTATTCTTCAAACCTCAACAATAGCTACTCCTCTTTATCTGCACATTGCTCATCATAGATGAACATAAACACATGCAGAAGGGGTGAGAATTACATTATTAAATAATAATATAACGACAGAAATATAAACATAAATATATTTCACATATGCCAACACACAAATCATCATAATCATCATGATCAACATACTCATGAACATCAACAAAACAACATACCAAATGCAATGTACACACCCATGCATGACTCAACACGACTCGGTATACCCATTTTGTGACCACTACAGGATCACCACTCCCAGATTCACCACCATAGAATCCGAGTTCCCCACAAGGAACCAAGCCTCTCAACAAGCCCGGAGTCAACATCATCATTGGAACTCAGTCCGTTCATCACTAGGCATCGGCCTTTCATGAATGCATGCACACCGAACATACATCATCATCAACATAGCAACAACAACATCATATAGTCATGTTATCATCATCATTAATAGCATGACATACAACTCAACAAAACAACAACAACATTACAACAATATCATATCGTTACATAACACATTTATAACTAAACACATAAATTCAACATCTCATCATCATAAACACCTCATACACCATCATATAATCACTATTAATTGTTATAATACAAGTACAGCGACTTACTAAGAGTCTCGCAACTCAAAAGCTCACCAACATCAACTTCTGCACAGCACAGTTCGCGCCGCGCAGCAGGGTTCGCGCCGCGAACTGTGCGTTACAGAACTCCTCTGGATTCTGCCCAGTTCGCGCCGCGAACTGGGCTTCGCGCCGCGAATCGCGCGCGGGCAGAACCCTCTGCTGCAGAAATCAGCGCAGCTTTGCTTCTCTACTCGCCATAATTCGTACCCCACAGCTAATAACCCAAAATCAACATTTAACAGACATATACACACAACCTACTTCGATTACAGTGCATATAACACAACAAAACTCACAGATCGGAGAATTTTCCATCAAAACCCCAACTTTCCCAATCTCTCTAAAACCCCCAAAATTCATCAACAATCCCGCATATCTCATGAAATTGCTCGCATATTATCGTTTAATAAGGTTCAGACCCCTTACCTCTTTGGATTGAAGGAAGCTCTGAGCAATCTTTGGCCTTTTCCTCTTCCTTCTCTTTCTCTTCAGCGGTTCCTCTCTTTCTCTGACTCTGAGGCAAAATACGTGACAAAACTTCTGAGTTCTCACTTTGGCTTCTTATATCCAATTCCACTTTTACCCTTCCACTCTTCATATTCCATTTATTTTATTTATTTAATTAATATTAAAATAAATAACATCAATAATAATATTTCCCAATATTATTTAATAATTCCTTTTTCCTTCCAATAATCTTATTAAAATAATATCTAAATTAATCCAAAATATTCTGGGTGTTACAAAGTTACCTACTTCTATCCCCAAGAATTCCTCCTTGAGAGTTTCCTCTATATTGACAGCTTTTAACATGATATGTGTAACACCCTTCTAAAATACCCCAAATATATAATTAAAATAACACATATCAATCAGAGTAAATATGCAATCAAGGGTGTCACACAATATTTCACACCATAATAACTGTCATGCTCTTTCATTAACTCAAAACATAAAACATTTGCACAATACGCAGCGGATAGAGATCAAATCGATCATTCAAAACATGCAACATACTACATGTAAACTGGTTCAACAATCATCACCAACAATATTAAAAATGTTCCCTCCCGATGTTACATCTATCAGAGCATGACCCACTAAGGAGACCACACTAGACTCCAAGCACTAGCTTCTACTCACTCACTGCTCGTTACCTGAAAAATAGTTGTAAGGGTGAGTTCCTCAATCGATATAATAAGCATTATAAATCATCATGTAATGCTAAGTAAATTTACACGTTAATCACCCTAATCATATCATGCATTCAGTAACGGCACATCAACTCAAATATCATACTCAATAACAACGTAAAATGCAACTCAATAACAACATAAAATGCAACTCAAATGAGACTCGACTCGTCATGCATGTGGTACCAATCGGAGTAAAACTCCCAACTTAAAATCATTGCCATTTTATTGGGCATCAAGGCATAAGCCTTCAACTTTCAACTTAAAATTTGCCAATCCAGGCCAACGTGGTGTGAGCAAAGCTCCGACTTAATGCATATGAATGTACATGGCATACACGACTTTACAATTCCGACAACATAATAATAATAGCAACACAACAAGGTTTTCAACATAATCAACTTAAAATCAACTTTGGCTCATCAAGCCTACAACTCAGTATTTTTAACAACTTTCCGTACACGGAACAACTTCACAACTCAGTCATACTTGCATCGACACTTTATAACACAAACCCAACAAATTTTACTCATCAAAATTGACTACAATATTACTTCATAACATAACTCAATCCCTACTATGTCACATACCAACCTAGGCAAATCACCAATTATGTTCATAACATTAAAATATCAATTTTTCACTTTTCCAACAGTGTTAACCGGTTAACGCCCTGGGTTAACCGGTTAATGCAGGACAAAACACATTTTCTGGCAAAACGCAACAGTGTTAACCGGTTAACGCCCTGGGTTAACCGGTTAACGCAGGCAAAACAGCACATTTTCACCAAATATAACAGTGTTAACCGGTTAACGCCCTGGGTTAACCGGTTAACGCAGACAAAACAGCAGTTCCTGCGCTAACACAAGGCAGAATGCAGAGTTCTCTGCATTTTCCGCCGTTGGAGGACTTCCGGACCTCCGATTCAATTTCCGTAAAAAGCTATACGTTCGGGGGAACACGACTCACACAATTACGGACTCAATTACAGCTTTAATATAACTTATTCATCACAATATTTCAGCATTCAACATCCCAATTAGGGTCACTTCAACGGTTTATCACTACCCATGACATGTTAATCTATAATACCCGTTAAACGACGATAAACCCCCCTTACCTGAGATAATCCGGCAATCTCTAAGCTTCAAGCTTTTCCGTTCTTCAACCTTTGCTCTCTAGCTCTTCCTCTTTGCCCTTTCTCCACTTTCCACTTTTCAGCCGCTTCTCTGTTTCACGTGAAAACTCTTTACCAAAAAAATGAAAACCCTTTTCTCTTATTCCAACTTATATATTTTCCACTAATTATTATTCCAAATAATAATAATAATAATAATAATCCAATAATTCAATTTATTTAATTAAATTAATAAATATATTATTAACTTAATTTAAATAATTCTCTTATTTTATTCGGGGTGTTACAACTCTCCCCCACTAAAAGAGTTTTCGTCCTCGAAAACATACCTCAAGCAAATAACTCTGGATAAGACTCTTTCATCTGACTCTCCAGTTCCCAAGTCACATTGCCACCTGCTGGTCCTCCCCAAGCTACTTTCACTAAGGCAATCTCTTTATCCCGCAACTGCTTCAACTCTCGATCCTCAATCCTCATAGGCGATATTTCAACAGTCAGGTTATCTCTTACCTGTACATCATCTACTTGGATCACATGCGACGGATCATGAATGTACCTCCTCAACTGAGACACATGAAAAACCTCATGCAAATTCGCAAGTGACGGCGGTAAAGCGATACGATAGGCTACCTCTCCTATCCTCTCCAAAATCTGATAAGGACCAATAAATCGAGGTGTCAACTTCTTTGACTTCAAAGCTCGACCAACCCCAGTTATCGGAGTAACACGAAGAAACACGTGATCTCCCTCTCGGAATTCAAGTGATTTCCTCCTCCTATCATGATAACTCTTCTGACGACTCTGAGCCATTCTCATCTTCTCCTGAATCATCTTAATCTTTTCTGTAGTCTGTTGAACAATCTCCGGTCCAACCACAGCACTCTCACCGGACTCATACCAACATAACGGTGTCCGACATCTCCTACCATACAAAGCTTCAAACGGCGCCATACCAATGCTCGAATGAAAACTATTGTTGTAGGTAAACTCAATCAAAGGTAAATAACAATCCCACGCACCTCCCTTTTCCAAAACACAAGCCCTCAAAAGATCCTCTAGTGACTGAATCGTCCTCTCAGTCTGACCATCAGTCTGCGGATGATATGCAGAACTCAATCTCAGCTTAGTTCCCAAAGCCCTCTGCAAACCTTCCCAGAACTTCGATGTAAATCTAGGATCTCTGTCCGAAACAATACTCGACGGAATACCATGCAAACTTACAATGTTCTCAATATACAACTCAGCTAATCTCTCTAACGGATAATCCATTCTGATCGGAATGAAATGAGCCGATTTTGTCAATTTGTCAACAATCACCCAAATAGCTTCAAAATTCTTACTTGTTCTCGGTAACCCAGAAACAAAATCCATACTGATACTATCCCACTTCCACTCTGGAATAGCCAACGGTTGCATTAGCCCAGACGGCTTCTGATGCTCAATCTTTGACTTCTGACAAGTCAAACAGGAATAAACAAAACTCGCAATTTCTCTTTTCATTCCCGGCCACCAAAATAACTTTTTCAAATCATGATACATCTTCGTAGCTCCAGGATGAATACTCAGGCCACTACGATGTCCTTCTTCAAGAATACTCTTCTTAAGTTCGATAACATCCGGAATACACACCCGATTACCAAATTTCAAAACATCATTCTTATCAACTCTGAATTCGCCACCTTGACCTTGATTCACTAAGGTCAACTTATCGACCAAAAGCACATCGGATTTCTGACCCTCTCTGATCTCATCCAGAATACCACTTGTTAACTTCAACATTCCCAATTTAACACTATTGTGAGTACTCTCACACACCAAACTCAAGTCTCTAAACTGCTCAATTAAATCCAATTCCTTAACCATTAGCATAGACATATGTAATGATTTCCGACTCAATGCATCAGCCACTACGTTTGCTTTACCCGGATGGTAATTCAAACCAAAGTCATAATCCTTCAGAAACTCTAACCATCTTCTCTGTCTCATATTCAGCTCTTTCTGATCAAACAAATACTTTAAACTTTTATGGTCACTGAAAACCTCAAATCTTGACCCGTACAAGTAATGCCTCCACAATTTCAGAACAAATACCACAGCTGCCAACTCTAAATCGTGCGTCGGATAGTTCCTCTCATGAACCCTCAGCTGTCTTGAAGCATAAGCTATAACCTGCTTATTCTGCATCAACACGCCACCCAAACCCAACAATGAAGCATCACAGTAAACTTCAAACGATTCTGACGAACTCGGCAATATCAGAATAGGAGCAGTAGTCAACCTTCTCTTTAACTCTTGGAAACCTTCTTCACATTTTGAGTCCCAAACAAACGCTTGCCCCTTCCTAGTCAACATCGTCAATGGTAACGCCAACTTAGAAAATCCCTCAATGAACTTCCTATAATAACCAGCCAAACCAAGGAAACTTCGAATCTCAGCAACAGACTTCGGAGCTTCCCACTTAGATACCGCTTCTATCTTAGAAGGATCAACAGCAACGCCACCTCTTGAAATCACATGACCAAGAAAACTAACCTCTTCTAACCAAAATTCACACTTAGACAGTTTAGCAAATAACTTCTTTTCTCGTAGAACTCCCAAAACCACTCTCAAATGTTCAGCATGCTCTTCTTCAGATTTCGAATACACCAAAATATCATCAATAAACACCACAACAAACTTGTCTAGGTACGGATGGAAAATCCTATTCATGTACTCCATAAATACTCCAGGCGCATTAGTCACACCAAAAGGCATTACAGAATACTCATAATGTCCATACCTTGTTCTGAAAGCAGTCTTCTGAATATCCTCGGTTTTCACACGGATCTGATGATACCCAGATCTCAAATCTATTTTGCTGAACACACTTGCACCAACCAACTGATCCATCAAATCATCAATCCTCGGCAAAGGATACCGATTCTTGATCGTCACTTTATTCAGTTGCCTGTAGTCCACACACAATCTCATAGTACCTTCTTTCTTCTTAACCAATAGCACTGGTGCACCCCACGGTGACACACTCGGACGAATAAATTTCTTATCCAACAGATCTTCCAACTGACTCTTCAATTCAGTTAACTCAACAGCAGACATACGGTACGGAGCCATCGATATCGGCCTAGTACCAGGTACCAAATCAATCGAGAACTCCACTTCGCGCTCTGGCGGTAATTCATTCACCTCTTCCGGAAACACATCAGGAAAATCACACACCACGGCTAGATCGCCAATCACCAGTTTATCTTTAGCCTCCAAAGTCGCTAACAGCATAAACAACTCTGCCCCATCAGCTACTTCCTCATTCACTTGCCTTGCTGATAGAAACAAACTCTTTCCCTCCTCAATCTCAGGAAAGACCACCGTCTTATCAAAACAGTTGATAGAAACTCGGTTAAACACCAACCAGTTCATACCCAGAATAACATCAATCTGCACTAGTGGAAGACACACTAGGTCCATCCCAAAGTCTCTACCAAAAATACTCAAAGGACAATTTAAACAAACCGAAGTAGTAGTCACTGAACCCTTCGCAGGAGTATCAATTACCATACTACCAAACATCTCAGATATCTCCAACTTAAGTTTCACAGCACAATCCAAAGATATAAAGGAATGAGTCGCACCTGTGTCAATAATAGCTACAAGAGGAAAGCCATTAATATAACACGTACCTCGGATAAGTCTGTCCTCACTGGAGGTTTGAGTTCCGGTCAATGCGAACACCTTCCCAGTTTGAGATTTCTTTGGCTTCTGACACTGACTTCCAATATGCCCTTCTTCGCCACAATTAAAACAAATCATTTCCTTGTGCTTGCAATCAGCTATTGCATGACCAGTCTTACCACAACGAAAACATCTCTTTACTTCAGCAGTGCATACATTACTCTTATGACCAGCCTGACCACATTTGAAGCAAACTATACCAGCAGGAGCACCTCCCCTACTGGTCCTCTGAGCCGGAGCAGCTCCTTGTTTCCCTTTTCCCATTGGGGCATCATACGGCTTGCCACGATTTTGATGTTGCTTGCCCCTGCGGTCACTGACAATCTTGTAATGAGCATTATTGTCTTCTTCAAATATCCTGCAGCTATCAACCAATTCAGTAAAAATGCGTATCTTCTGATACCCAACAGCCTTCTTAATTTCAGAGCGCAGTCCATTTTCAAACTTGATGCACTTTGAAAATTCAGCACCAGCACCAGTGTAATGAGGATAAAATTTGGACAGCTCCACAAATTTCGCAGCATAATCAGTGACAGACATGTTTCCTTGCTTCAGCTCAAGGAACTCAATTTCCTTCTTACCACGGACATCTTCCGGATAATACTTCCTCATGAATTCCCTGCGGAATACATCCCAAGTAATGACTTCACCTGCCACGGTCAACCTCTCGTGAGTCTCTAGCCACCAGTCATCAGCTTCGACTGCTAGCATGTGAGTACCATACCGAACCTTCTGAGCTGGAGTGCAATCCATAACACGGAAGATTCTCTCAATCTCTTTCAACCATCCCAAGGCTGCATCTGGATCATGCTTCCCTTTAAACACCGGCGGATTCTCTCTTTGAAAAGTCGCCAAGCTACGTGATCCAGCATCTCCACCAGCATTTGGCAAGTTCTGCACAGCTTGTGTCATCGCTTGCATTGCGGCAGCCATTGCAGCGTCATTCCTTCCAGCCATTTCAACTTAACAATACAACACAACTTAAAAGTTAGATTAGTAACAATACACAATTGTTAGACAGTAACGACACGACAACTGGCCGGACAGACCGACCTGCTCTGATACCACTAATGTAACACCCTTCTAAAATACCCCAAATATATAATTAAAATAACACATATCAATCAGAGTAAATATGCAATCAAGGGTGTCACACAACATTTCACACCATAATAACTGTCATGCTCTTTCATTAACTCAAAACATAAAACATTTGCACAATACGCAGCGGATAGAGATCAAATCGATCATTCAAAACATGCAACATACTACATGTAAACTGGTTCAACAATCATCACCAACAATATTAAAAATGTTCCCTCCCGATGTTACATCTATCAGAGCATGACCCACTAAGGAGACCACACTAGACTCCAAGCACTAGCTTCTACTCACTCACTGCTCGTTACCTGAAAAATAGTTGTAAGGGTGAGTTCCTCAATCGATATAATAAGCATTATAAATCATCATGTAATGCTAAGTAAATTTACACGTTAATCACCCTAATCATATCATGCATTCAGTAACGGCACATCAACTCAAATATCATACTCAATAACAACGTAAAATGCAACTCAATAACAACATAAAATGCAACTCAAATGAGACTCGACTCGTCATGCATGTGGTACCAATCGGAGTAAAACTCCCAACTTAAAATCATTGCCATTTTATTGGGCATCAAGGCATAAGCCTTCAACTTTCAACTTAAAATTTGCCAATCCAGGCCAACGTGGTGTGAGCAAAGCTCCGACTTAATGCATATGAATGTACATGGCATACACGACTTTACAATTCCGACAACATAATAATAATAGCAACACAACAAGGTTTTCAACATAATCAACTTAAAATCAACTTTGGCTCATCAAGCCTACAACTCAGTATTTTTAACAACTTTCCGTACACGGAACAACTTCACAACTCAGTCATACTTGCATCGACACTTTATAACACAAACCCAACAAATTTTACTCATCAAAATTGACTACAATATTACTTCATAACATAACTCAATCCCTACTATGTCACATACCAACCTAGGCAAATCACCAATTATGTTCACAACATTAAAATATCAATTTTTCACTTTTCCAACAGTGTTAACCGGTTAACGCCCTGGGTTAACCGGTTAACGCAGGACAAAACACATTTTCTGGCAAAACGCAATAGTGTTAACCGGTTAACGCCCTGGGTTAACCGGTTAACGCAGGCAAAACAGCACATTTTCACCAAATATAACAGTGTTAACCGGTTAACGCCCTGGGTTAACCGGTTAACGCAGACAAAACAGCAGTTCCTGCGCTAACACAAGGCAGAATGCAGAGTTCTCTGCATTTTCCGCCGTTGGAGGACTTCCGGACCTCCGATTCAATTTCCGTAAAAAGCTATACGTTCGGGGGAACACGACTCACACAATTACGGACTCAATTACAGCTTTAATACAACTTATTCATCACAATATTTCAGCATTCAACATCCCAATTAGGGTCACTTCAACGGTTTATCACTACCCATGACATGTTAATCTATAATACCCGTTAAACGACGATAAACCCCCCTTACCTGAGATAATCCGGCAATCTCTAAGCTTCAAGCTTTTCCGTTCTTCAACCTTTGCTCTCTAGCTCTTCCTCTTTGCCCTTTCTCCACTTTCCACTTTTCAGCCGCTTCTCTGTTTCACGTGAAAACTCTTTACCAAAAAAATGAAAACCCTTTTCTCTTATTCCAACTTATATATTTTCCACTAATTATTATTCCAAATAATAATAATAATAATAATAATCCAATAATTCAATTTATTTAATTAAATTAATAAATATATTATTAACTTAATTTAAATAATTCTCTTATTTTATTCGGGGTGTTACAATATGTCCACGAACTTCCTTTTACAAGTATTGGAGTTTTTCAGGGGCTAACCACCCAACTAAGACCGGAGTTTTAAGTACGAACACCTCCACAAATAACTGACAACTTTTTAATAGCAGACTATGCTCACAAACCAAGTGAGAGCTTTTAACATATGGTAAAGCTCACGAACCAACCGTGAGTTTTAATACCGGAGACCCCCCAACCAAATAGATGTTTTACTTGGTTTACCTCAACAAACAAAAGAGAGATTTTCACTTGTTTTATCTCACAAGAAAACTTTTTTTTTCTCAAATTCATATTACAAATATGCCCTTGCATCATACCAGACTACCTCACAGATATAAAGATTTCCCTCTCAATTTCACTAAGGCAAAATGTAAAAAAATAAAAGAAAGGGAAGAGAGTGACAAAAAGATATCTCAAATACGTTTTCTATTTATAGGTGAAAAGTGAGCTCAAATATGGAAACAATCCATGGGCTTTTTAATGTTGATAATCGATTATCACAAGTACATAATCGATTATGGCACCCCGACATGAAGGTTTTGATTTCTAGTTGTTTCCAACCATTAAGGGACTTCTCCAATCTATTTTAGGCATTATAAAATGACAGAATTGACTATCCCAAAGGCCTAATCGATTATCCCTTTGTAAAACATAATTCGAATTGATCATATAATTCCCTAATCAATTGGCTTAGCTTTTAAAACATTTTTAGGCCATTTTATAAAATTAAGAGAGGCTTTTAAAAAAGTTATGTGTATGTGTGTGTGTGTGTGTTTGAGTGTAGGTGTGTGTGTGTGTGTGCATGTGGGCATTCGTGCATGTGTTTGTGTGTGTGTGTGCGCGTATGTGTGTGTATGTGTGTGATTGTGTGTGCGTGTGCGTGTGTGTGTGTGTGTGTGATTTATCTTAGTAAAATCGAGAGTTAGTCTTATACTTTTACATGCAATGATCAATTGACACAGACATACGAACTTTCACATTTCCTCTTTTTTAAAAATCTGAAGCTTCTGGTTCCTTGCCATATTATCCTTTATTTTACCACTTAACTAGAACCACTACTAAAAAATATACATTCAGTAGCATCATCTTACTACGTCCATTTAGTCAACCATATTAATAACTCATTTTTAGGCATATTTTTTTGTTATTTACTAAAAGACGTTTCACTACTGTCAAACATAACAATCGTAATGAAAAGTACCTAGAGTGACAGGCTTCGAACCCCAGCACCGTGAATTTTCCTTTTTGGTTACAAAATGGGCGTGTGACTTATAATCTTATATTTATATTAAAATTAAAATACCTTTCACCACAATCTAAATAGAAACTATTGTGAAACGTAAGAACATTTCATCAACCGTGGTGAAAAGTATTACCTATATATAAGTGAAAGTTCTTTCTTTTTAGTATAGAACAATAGTCTCTCTCATAAAACAATACTCTAACATCTCTCTTACACCCTATCCTAATCTCCATTAATATTTGCACACAATTTCTTCATAAAACTCCAACATATCTTCTCCAACTCATATGAATTAAGGAAAGGTGTTACACAACATATAAGATGGAAACACCAAACTCATTTCTCTGACTTCCTCTTCACATTTCAGGTGTGCGAGAGATTTCCACCTTTTATGTTGTGAGTTGTGATAGTTTTGATGTTTTTGTTGGGATGTGTTAATATTTTTGTTGAGGTATGTTGTCGTGATTGTATAAATAGTTTGTTGTTGTTTGTGTTATTATGAATGTTATTATTTAGGTATATTGATATTTTTGTTTAGCTTATATATGTTATTTGTGTTATTGTTAATGTTATTATTTAGGTATATTTATTTTTTGTTTAGCTCACATATGTTGGTGTTTTTGTTATTGTGGATGTTATTGTTTAGGTATGTTGGTGTTTTTGTTGATGTATGTTGTTGTTTTTGTTAAGGTAAGTTTTTATTTTGTTGATAAATGTTGTTGTTTGTATTATTCTATATCTTTATGTTGAAGTATGTTGATATTTTTTGTTGAGGCATCTTGTTGTTTTGATAAGGTAAGTTTTTGTTTTTTTATAAAGGTAAATGTTTGTGTTATTGTTGATTTTTTTAGGTGTGCTGTAAATGTTTGTGTTATTGTTGATGTTTTTGTTGAGGTATGTTGTAAATGTTTATGTTATTGTGGATGTTTTTTTAGGCTTAATTGCAACTTTAGTCCCCCCTATTTTACTTTTATTTTGGGTTTTGATCTCCCCCATTTTAAAAACCACGGTTTTGGTCCCTCTTTTAAGTTTTTAGGTTGGATTTTAGTCCCCAAAAGGGAACAAAAATCAAACACAAATATAAAAAAGGGACAAAAATCATGGTTTTTAAAATGGAGGGACCAAAACCCAAAAAAATATAAAATAGGGGTACCAAAATTGCAATTAAGTCTTTTATTTTTATTTTTAATGTTATACCTTGTACATTGCAGCTTCTATCACGTGTAACCAACATGTCATAAAAGATGAGTTTATTATATCTTTCGTGGTTTGAGTATTTTTCCAATCCGTTATTGAATATATATAACCTTTAGAATTAAATTAGAAAATTATAATATGAGAAATTAAGTTATTTTAGAAAACAACTTAAACTTATCAATGTTTTACGGTATTTTTGTAGCCTGTATTATTTGTATCTTGCTCTTTAACTATTAGAACTTGATTCAATGCTTCTAGTTCTTCTGTTATCACTTTCTTCACTTATAATTTTGTCTACAAAGTAAATAATACTTTAAAAAATGAACTATAGATGAAGAAAGTGTTAGTAGAATAATTAGAAGCATTGAAACAAGTTTTAATCATTAAAGAGAAAAAATAATGGATTCTATAAAGCTTGTAAAACATTGATTAATGTAACTTGTTCGTCTAATATTACTTAATTTGTCATATCATTGATTTGTAAATCTGTTTGAAAGGTTATATATTTAGTGAGCAGTTGGTGAAATAAGCATTCCACATATAAGTATAATAAAATCAAGTAAGCATATCACCACTTTAAGAATATAGGACCGTGGTGAAATGTATTGAAATTTTCAAAAATCCAAGCACTGGGTTTCGAACCCCTGACCTCAACATTTTACTATTATTGATTTATACAACCAAAGTGGTATGTTACGTGCTACTGTGTTTTTACCACGGCTAGTAGCTCGTGGTGGTAAAGAGGGAACATACGAACACACCCTTCTTTACCACAGTCCACCATCTGTGGTGGAATCCTTCTCCTAGTCAATGTGAAATGTGTATTCTGTAGTAGTGAAACTTGAATCTTCTTCTAACGAGGCTTGGGATAACTCTTCAGAATAATTTCCATCATCAGACAAACCGCTTGATCAACGATCTTCGTTGACTTCACTGAACGTCACTTGACATAAGGTGTTATCTCTATATATAGACACAAATAACTTGATCTCCAAGTAAAAAAATCTTGATCACCAAAAATTTAAATTCAATCAATCCACTTGATCATTACATCAGATGTTCTTAAGTTTTTATCTTTATTAACACATCTTGATCAACACATCCTGATTCTTTAAGAACGTCTAGTTAACATACCAAGGACTATCACTTGATCAACATATCAAGCATTATCACTTTATCAACAACATGTCAAACACCATCACTTGAGCAACTTGTCAATAAGCATCAGTTGAGCACCATACCAACTACCATCAGTTGAGCAACATATCAAGCATCATCACTTGATCAAAAACATGTCAAGCACTATCCATTGATCATATCAAACACCATAACTTGATCAACATATCAGATGATATCATCTGAACCAACAAGCCTTAGATAACAATAATAAGGAATACTTCTCTTAAGAGTGTTGTTAATATCAAAACCAAATCAACAGATTACTATTGTCTTTACACCTGCAAGCACATAGATCCACAATGGCGAGTATCATCAATGACTGTCTACTAAAGGAATGTTTTCAACCCTTCTTTAAATCTCCCAAGAGACTTATCTAGTTGTTCAAAGGTTGACCAGGGACATTGCATTTGTCAAGATGCACGCATCAGGAAATAGAATATCCAATAATGATGACGACGATGACAATTAGTAGTTATCTTGCTTTTTATTTATTTATCACCTTAGAATGCTTATTTTTCAAACATTTCATGCTTTATTGTATTTTGGATTTATTTCGTTCAAATTATTAACAACTCTTTGTAGCGGTAAATTCATGATCATCAAGCTATGCATAAGCTAGACGTTAACAAAACCAGAGTCACCACCACACTTTTATTGTTTCCAAGGAAAAAGGGAAAAGTACGAACAAAACCCAAAAAGATAAGAAGTTTTCAAATCAAAACTAATAAAATGTCATAGATTTCAGGTAAGGGGGTTGGTTACACAGAGGGAAGGTGTTAGCACCCAAAGTGTCATAGGTACTCCTAGGGAGCCCTTTTTTGTATGCATATGTGTTTTTGTACAAATGATGTTGGCAATAAATAGAATGGAGGGATGAGAAAAGAATTCATTAATTATATTTTTGTGTTTGACAAGACCTTCAAACTTGTGCCTACATAACAACATAAAAATGAGGGATCAAAACCTCGTAGTTCGTGGTATCAATTTCAGAGTGAGTGCATTGCTTTTAACAAAATTTTAAGTTTTAAAGGCACAAGGGCCTAAAATGGTTTGAATGGGTGTTAGTTACTTTGGCTCTTGAAATTTTAAGTCAAGCATAGTTAAGTTTATTTACAAGTTTGATTAAGAAAAGATTTTTAAAATGCAATGGCATAAGGCCAAAGTTTCTAGTTTGCAATAAGGTCAAAGTTTAGAAAACAGACACAAGCAAAGAAGATTTATTTAAAAGGGGGAGAAATTTTGAAATTAAATAAGTGGCGAGGAGATGAAGATACTAAACCTAAGCACAAAATTAAAAGTTGAGAGTAGAAAAGATCTGACTGATGGGCTGGAATCCAATAGACAAAAATGTCATATAGAAACCCAAATTTCCCTTGGACTTTAGAATCAAGCAATAAACAATACACATATAGCAAGTTGAAGAGAAAGGCCTCAAATAAAGATAGCTACATCCAAGCTTAACAGCTTCATGATCTTCTTCAAAATTTGCCCATGTATCAGATGACTTCAAAGATGGCATAAGTCACAGGTTCAAAATAACAACTTCACAATGATCATGTTGCAGATGAACTCAAATGGATCTTCAATATTGTATCAGATAAATGTTCACTTCACAAGCACTTGGTTTCATAAAAGTTGGTATTGGCCAAGTCCTTTGCATAGGGAGTGTTGCCTAAATTCTAAGTCCAATAGTCTCAGATCAAATCAACAGTCCACACAAGATGTTTTTTAGGGTTTTTGTTCTTATTATGTACATTAAGGTCAAAAGACCACTCAAACAAACAAATATATACAAACACAAAATATGGTCCAAATGGACAAAGGGAAAATGACAATATTAAAGTAAACAACTTGAATGGTATGAATAATGGTAAATGAATAAGGCTTAAAAATTAAAGTGCATTAAAAGTAAATGACTTGAAATTAAATGTTAGTTGTTAGTGAATTTGAAGTTAGTATTGCTTTTGCTTTTCTTTTGTTTAAGTCATTCTTTGGAGAACACTCAACCCACTTATCACAAGCATGGATCCTTGAACCAAGACATCTTCCAAAGGAAGGAAAAAAGGCCAAATTTCCATACAATACCATGAAAGAGGGGAGACTTACAATCTCACTAACTAGTATGCTATACCTTTTTGTGTCAAAATTTATCACTATGTTAAGCAATCGTAATTGGACTTATGTAGAAGTCACAACTATTTGAGGTCGGGCAATAGAATTTAGGTGTTAATGCATGTTAGAGACATAGTATAATGGGGGGGGGGGGGTCCTAATCTCATCCATACTTATGTTGATTTTGCAATCAACTAGCCTTAGGATATATAGATATTATAGGTCCATGACATGAGTGGACAAAGAAGGGGAATGAGATGAAGAGGGAGGGGGAATGGATCAAACACAAATTGGTCAACTTAAAAGTATTTTTAAACAATTAAAAATATTCACAAAATCAATTAAATCATGAAAAATATTAATAATGATCCAAAAAATAATTTTAATTCAGAAAATGAAAGAGGATTTTATTTAAATTTTTTTGGTGAAACTCTCATATTTTTTGGATCAATATTAAATTTAATATGAATTAATGAAAATAAAAGAAATAAAATGAAAATCAATTAAATCAGAAAAACATGGACCACTTGATCTCCCTCATTAATTGAGGTGGCAGATAAAGTGGATGAAAACGCGCGTTCCATGGTGCACACTAGTCAGCGCGCCACACCAATGGTAATAAAAAAGAACGCTCAGGATTAAAACACATTGGCTTGATCATGTGGCTCAGAACTCATCCAACACATCGTCGGAGCAAACCACCGGTCATCTTCTCCGATGACCCTGGCCGAACTGGTTCTCTCATCACCATCACATAAACGAAAAAAGAGGACATGATCTTAAAGAAAAAATGGCGTAGATCATAAATATGACCTTAATTCAACCTAACTCCAAGTATATCGAGAGATACATGGAGTTGAATTTTGAGGTACATGAACTGAGTTGTTTCGATTTGACCTCAAAGAAACTCAATCTTCTTGCTTACAATGGTAGGACTTAAGACAACCAAGGATCCAAGAGAATTGATGATAATTGAGAGAGAATCAAAGAGAAGAAAATATGGAAAAATACCTTCAATGTTGTGCAAAACTTGATCTCTCTTGCTTCAATTCGTGTTTGATCTTGCTTATGGAGCTTGCAGAAGTAGATTAGGAATGGTACAAGGCTTTGGATCCTAGAGTTTTTGAATCTCCAAACAGTGAGATTCAAACTCAAATTTCAAGTGAAATTTCTCAGGTTTTCCTTTCAATTGTGAGGGTTTCAAATGTGGGAGGCAAAGCTGGCGCGCAAGGGTCCTCAAAACTGATGCAATGAACCTCTATTTATAGTAAATGCAAGTGATATTTGCACCTTTGAAAATTCTTCCAAATTTGGCAATGTGGATTGCACGCTTGCATGGGCATGTACAAGCCGATGAAGCAACTCAATTAGGTCCAAATGCAAGTGAGATTGAGTTTGAATGTGGATTGTGATGCAAGGAAAAAGTGTATTGATGTTTGAAGAATGATTCTTGCCAACTGATACAACCATGTTCAGGCCATGCGTAGACCCCTCAAACCTTGTCCAAAATGGATGAATTTGGACTCTTTGGAAAGGTTAGATCGAGAAGAACAACTCTTATGTTGAAAACGTTTCCATTTGGAGCTTGTATCATGATGAAGTTTGAGGTGGAAGTTTGGAAATTTCAACATGTCAAAATATTTTCTAAGTGTTAAGCCATATCTTCAATTATTCCACCTTGGCTAATTTTTTATGTGAGCTTCAAATGAGAAAAGTGTATTCATAAAAGTTGTAGCTATTTCAAAAACCTTCAAAATGGTCACAAATATGACCTCATTTGGATTTGGGATGAATGAGTTATGCATTTTTGAAGTTGAGGAAAATCACTTGTTCAATGGTATTGGTCCAAAATGACCTATAATGTATCCTCATATCACATGCTCATAAAAGTTGATTTAGCTCTTCCTCCAAACATCAAAGTTGAAGTATACGCCTTGAATTTGATTATGCAACCTGGAAATCTTTCATATCATAAAAATTGAGCAAGTTATAGCCTTGAGAAGTTGACTTTCAAATTAGGGTTTAAACAAAATGACCTATAATCTTTCAACATAAAAAATGACTTTACAAGAAAAACTAGCTCTATACCTCAACATGAAAGTTGTTTGGAATGTAATTTAGAGTAAATTTTATATTAGAATCATTTTCATATGATGAAAATTGTAGGAGATAGGGTCTAGGGGAACCTAGTTTTGATTAGATGAATTCCTCTGGTCAACCACCATCAACCACCTTGCTAACTTGCAATTTTCTTGATTTTTTGGACTCATGGGAGACCATATATGTATAAGATGATTAATTTTGAAGTGTCCCTTAGAGTATTTGATCAATTGGTGAAGAAGCTTGTTGAAGAAGTTACTCAAGATACCCAGATAAACTAGGGTTTCCAAGGCAAACCAATTCCAAACTCTTGAAGAATGCTTGATCAAAATAACATGTAAATATCATGAGGACTCATATATGATGCCTAGAGCCATTATGGATCATTCCTTGGTTACACTCTTAGCAATGAGGGTCTTAAACCCTAGATGTGAACTTGATGGATCAAAGGTGATCATGTGCCATCCCTACAAAAGAGTTAGACAAATACAAAGACATATTTTTTGGTATTTTGGTTAGTAAATGATAAAATACAAAGTATGATACAATCACACGGTGCTTGGTGATCTCTCCCAAAATAAACCAAATGAATAAAAGGGATAAGGAGGATGCCAAGGTATGATCCCAATGCCAATGCATATGATGAAGATAGCATGAGGGATCTTAGGGTCAAAATTGGGGTCTTACAGCTGCCCCTATTTAAGGACATTCTAACTGAGGAGGAGAAGGTTAAAATCTTCTTATTGACTCAGTAGAATGGGCTTAAATAACAACATATAGAAACAAATTTTGGTCCCTAAGAGACCTCATGCTGCATACGATATGAATGCTAAAATAAACTCTTTGTGGGGAAATATTTCCACAAAGGAATAGAAATCAAAGAGACTGAAAGTCCGCAGGAGGGTAACGCATTCCATAAGGAAAACTCACTAGGGAGACATAGACTCTGGGGGATAAAGGGTTATGCGTAGGCCAGGCTACGACTTAAAAATTGCTGGGGGACTAGAGGAATTCCATGAAAATGGAAAGACTCATCCAGGGAAACAAAGGAACGTCTGCAGGGGAACAGGTAAATCAGAATAAAACTTAAATACACAAACCATGCAGGAAAAGCGATTCCACTAAGTAAAAAACGCACTCAACTCAACTGGGGAAGAAATAAACTTCAACACAGGAGGAGCCGAAATATATTATCCACTACCTATTACTGGGTAAGGAGATAATAAAATCTGACAGATAGGACATCCGTTACCAGTTAGGGTAAACATATCAAGGATGGCTCACTGAGGGCCGCCAGGAGATGTATTCATTACCGGTTATTGGGTAAGAATAAACTTGTTGGGGAAAACTGAAAATAGGATTTACAACTACCGGCTACTGGACAGAAGACCAAAAAGAGAGAATATTCGTCACTGGTTAAAGTGATCATATCAAGAATAAACTCAAAGGAAAGAAAATCCGTCACCGGTTAAGATGAACATATCAAGGATAGACTTTCCTGGGGATGTTAAGGAGGATACCCGTCATTGGTTAAGATGAACATATCAAGGATAAACCACCTAAACAAAAAGTATGAATTACATCTATCGAATGCTGGATAAAATACCATCAAAGAGAAATATCCGTCACCGGTTAAGATGAACATATCAAGGATAGACTCCGAGGGGAAAAATAGGAATTACATCTATCAGTTACTGGATAAAATACCACAAAGAGGATATCTGTTACCGGTTAAAGTTAACATATCAAGGATAAACTCTACAAAGGGGAGAAAACGCAGGATTTACAACTACTGGTTACTGGGCAGAAGACCGCAAAAAGAAGGAAACCCGTCATCGGTTAGGATGGACATATCAAGGATTAACTCTCTCGGGAACAAAATAGAGATTACAACTACCTTTTTATTGGGTAGAATACCAAAGAAGAGAATATCCGTCACCGGTTAGGATGAACATATCAAGGATAGACTCAAAGCAGGGGAAGAAAATATCCGTCATCGGTTAGGATGAACATATCAAGGATATACTTCCTGGGGAAATGTAAAAACGAATCTGCTGGAGAGAGAAAGGTTACTTTTGTCGGGTATTGGACAAGAAGTAACAAACTGCCAATTAAGAAGAATATCACCAGTTACTGGGTAATAAACTCTTAGGGTATCAAAAGCATCTATCTAGGTAAGATCTAGAAAGAAACGATCAATTAAGACTCAACCTGATGAGGATATAACTCAAGGGGAGTGGTTCCTTCCAGATAATCAACTGGGGAGGAAGCTGAAATAACAATCATCCACAAGGAAATAACTCAGTGGGGAAAGGAGAAAGGTTAAAGTCTTTCTTGCTTATGGGGCTGACACTCTACAATTGAAAAGAGGACAGACTCACCAAACTTGTATGGGGATAAAGTACCACTATAACAGAGAGTAACAATCACAAGAATGAGTCAACAGGTGCAATGATGTAATAATGAAATTATATGAGTGTATATGTATATGTAAATGTGTATATGATGATTATGCTGACAAGACGATCTCAAAGGATACAAGGATGTCGCAGATTTGAATCGTCGATACAATTCTCAGCCAATCCTCAAAAGAGGGAAACAACTGCTGGAGAAGAGAGATCAACATCCCAAAGGCTCAACCCTAGTTAGGGAAGAAAAGAGGAGATCTGCTGAGGAAACTGCTACCAACTCTGTGGGGAATTTTAGGTCAACACCATATCAAATGGGAGACAACCCTGCAGGGGAACAAACGCAAATAGCTGCTCAGAAACCAGGAGGAAATTCTGACTGGGAGCGGATCTGATGACGACTTGCAAGGAACCAAAGTTTTGCCGGAATCATGCAAACTGCTGCAACGGAGTGACCGTACTCTATTGGAGAACAAATAAACTCGGCTGGGGAGTAAACACAAACTCAGTTGGGGATAACAGAGAATTAACTGCCTGGAGAAATCAACAAACATCGGGTGCTGAACAATGCTGCGGGGGATGAAAGAGAAATTGGGCCTACTGCTTGGGGAGAACCAGTAATGCTCCACACTTAGGGCTTACTACTTTCGAACCATTGTTGATACTCCTTTTAAATGAAATTGATTGCTTAAAATTAATGCTTTTATATATTTAAGAAAATATGATTTTGATTAAAACGTTAATTTTCAAAATGATCATGATAAAATTTAAAACTATTTGGCCGAATTAAATAAGAGTAGAAATAATTGGATAAAAGCTCAACTTTATTTAATAGAATGGTAGCTTGTAAATGACAAGACTCCATAAATCTTTACACAGTTGAAAATGGCAACTTACATCGAAAAGGGTTACATTGAATACAATGATCACTAATCCTTCTACCGCCTCTTCATATCCACTGTGCTCTTGACTGTTGCTGGGGACGATGAATCAAAACCGACCATTGTGCTCAAGAATGTCTTCAAATCTGAAGATCAGCAGGATGCAGTTACTTGCCAAAATCCCTGTTTTTTGCATAAATTGCCCCAAGATGGGGTACTAAATTTATCGGGATAAATCTTTCTGTTTTATGTCTCTAATTTTTGCCTGGATCTCCCTTTCGGGTTTCAATGCACCGAGACGCTCATTTTTGCCTAAGTCGCCCTTTTGGATTTTCAACTTAGCAAGCTGTTCTTTTCTTTTTAGGTGAAGTATTTCTTGACTGCATCAGCATTCACAGAACGAGTGAACTCTTCACCATCCATAGTTGTAAGAATCAAAGCACCGCCTGAAAAGGCTCTCTTAACAACATATGGGCCTTCATAATTAGGAGTCCATTTGCTCCTGGAATCTGGTTTGAAGGATAAGATCTTCTTGAGCACAAGGTCACCTTCTCTGAACACACGAGGTCTAACCTTCTTGTCAAAATCTTTCTTCATCCTTTGTTGATATAACTAACCATGAAACATGGCAGTTAATCTCTTCTCTTTAATCAAATTCAGCTGGTCATATCTGGTTTGACACCATTCAACTTCAGTCAACTTGGCTTCCATCACCATAGACAATGATGGGATCTCGACCTCTACGGGGAGCATATCTTCCATACCATATACAAGAGAGAAAGGGGTTGCCCCTGGTGAAGTGCGGATGGATGTACGATACCCGTGCAAAGCAAATGGGAGTATCTCATGTCAATCCTTGTACGCTACAACCATCTTCTGAATGATTTTCTTGATGTTCTTATTTGCAGCTACAACAACCCCATTCATCTTAGGTCCGTAGGGAGAAGAATTATGGTTTTCAATCTTGAAGTCTTTGCAAAGAGCTTCCACCATATTATTATTCAAGTTAGATCCATTATCAATAATGATCTTACTTGGCACACCATAACGGCATATGATCATATTCTTGATAAACCTTACAACAACTTGCTTGGTTACATTTGCATACGATGCCGCTTCGACCCACTTTGTGAAGTAATCAATAGCCACCAAATTGAAACGATTTTCGTTCGAAGCTTTAGGCACAATCATGCCAATCATATCGATTCCCCACATGGATAAGGGCCATGGGGAGAAAATGACGTTCAACAGTTTCGGAGGAACATGAATCTTGTCTGCATATATTTGACACTTGTGGCATTTCTTCACAACATTGCAACAGTTAGATTCTATTGTCATCCAATAGTAACCTGCTCGCAACATCTTCTTCGCCATTGCATGTCCATTGGAATGAGTACCAAACGAACCTTCATGGACTTCAGCCATCAACATGTCTGCTTCGTGTCTATCCACGTATCTGAGCAGAACCATATCGAAGTTTCTCTTATATAACACATCACCATTCAGGTAGAAATTGCCGGCTAATCTTCTCAAAGTCTTCTTATCTTTCAAAGATGCCCCAGACGGGTAAATCTGACTTTGGAGGAAACACTTGATGTCGTAATACCACTGCTTCTCATCTTTGATCTCTTCAACAGCGAACACATGAGCTGGCCTATCAAGACGCATTACAGTCACATTGGGAACTTCATTCCAATATTTCACCATAATCATTGAAGTTAATGTTGCAAGAGCATCTGCCATCCGGTTTTCATCTCGAGGGATATGATGAAACTCAACCTTTATAAAGAAATTTGAAATCCTCCTCGCGTAATCTCTATATGGTATCAAACCGGGTTGATTCGTCTCCCATTCACCTTTGATTTGATTCACCACTAAAGCTGAATCTCCATAGACATCTAAATACTTGATTCTGAGATCAATGGCCTCTTCTAGCCCCATAATGCAAGCTTCATATTCTGCCATGTTATTTGTATACTTGAAAGTCAATCTGGATGTAAACGAAAAATGTGTGCCTTGAGGAGTAATAATCACTGCCCCAATGCCATTACCATACTGATTAACAACTCCATCAAATACCATGCCCCAACGGGACCAGGTTCTGCCCCTTCTTCAAGAAATGGTTCATCACAATCTTTCATCTTCAAGTACAAGATCTCTTCATCAAAAAAATCATACTACATTGACTGGTAATCTTCAATCGGTTGGTGAGCTAAATGGTCAGCCAAGACACTACCTTTAATTGCCTTCTGAGATCAATATTCAATATCATACTTTGATAACAACATTTGCCAATAGGAAATCCTCCCAGTTAAAGCAGGCTTCTCAAATATGTACTTGATTCGATCCATTTTGGATATCAACCAAGTAGTATGATTCAACATATATTGATGCAGACGCTTAGCAGCCTAAGCCAATGCACAATAAGTCTTCTCTAGCATAGAATACCGAGTCTCACAATCAGTGAATTTCTTACTGAGGTAGTAAATTACATACTCTTTCTTTCCAGTCTCATCTTGATGACCTAGAACATAACCCATACTCTCTTCAAGCACAGTCAAATACATGATCAATGGTCTTCCTTCAACAAGTGGAGACAAAATCGGAGGTTCGAGCAGATACTCTTTGATACTATCAAAATCTTTCTGAAAACCTTCAGTCCAATCACAAGACTGATCTTTCTGAAGAAGCTTGAATATAGGCGCACATGTGGCAGTCATGTGTGAAATAAATCTTGAGATATAATTCAAGCGGCCGAGAAAACCTTTGACTTGCTTCTCAGTCTTGGGAGCCGGTATCTCTTGTATTGCTTTGACCTTGGCAGGATCAACTTCAATACCTTTCTCGCTGACAATAAAGCCCAACAACTTACCAGAACGAACACCAAAAGTACACTTATTAGGATTCAAGCAGAGTTTATACTTCCTCAAATGCTGGAATAACTTCAACAGATGCTCAACATGTTCCTCTTCACCAATAAATTTAGTAATCATATCATCAACATAGACTTTGATCTCTTTATGCATCATATCATGAAAAAGAGTAGTCATTGCTCTTTAGTAAGTTGCACCAACATTCTTCGAACCGAAAGGCATCACTCTATAACAGAATGTTCCCTAAGGTGTAATGAATATGGTCTTCTCCATATCTTTAGGTACAATCTTGATCTGATTATATCAGAAAAATCCGTCCATAAACGAAAAGACTTTGAATTTAGCTGTATTGTCTACCAACATATCAATGTATGGTAGAGGGAAATCATCTTTCAGATTGGCTTTATTCAAATCTCTGTAATCAGCGCACATACGGACTTTTCCATCCTTCTTCGGCACAGGTACAATATTGGCCACCCACTGCGGATACTCAGCAGTTACAAGGAAACCAACATCAATCTGCTTTTGCACTTCTTCTTTAATCTTCACTACCATATCAGGACGAGTTCTTCTCAACTTCTGCTTGACTGGTGGGCATTCTGGCTTCAATGGTAATCTATGCTCCACAATCTTAGAATCCAACCCAGGCATGTCTTGATAGGACCAAGCAAACACATCTGAATACTCTCGAAGAAGATCAATCAGCCCCTTCTTAACATCAGGACACAATCGAGACTCAATCTTGACCTCCTTCACATCGTCTTCGGAACCCAAGTTGACTAGCTCAATCTGCTCTTCGAACGGCTAAATGGCTTTTCCTTTATGCTCAAGAAGATGAGACAAATCATCACTTACTTCTTCATCACTTTCCTCCTCAACCTCAAACATGGGGAATTCAAATTTTGGAGAACGTGAAGGATCATTGTATTCAACGGGGTTATAAACCAACCTGATATTTTGATTTTAGAGAAGTGAATTTGTGACCAAATATTATGCAGATGGACAATTATATTATTTATTTGTGTTTTTTGTGATTACCATTTTCAGAATAAAGCAAAAAGTAAAAACAAAACATCATAGATGTGGATGAATAGAATTATATTTTATTGATGATCGAATTGAAAATGCCCAACAATGTTCACTTCTCCCTTAGGCATAGGAGAAGGATTTTAAAAAACAAATAAAAGCAATTACTTAGATCGATGCATAATAACAGGAATATCAATAGCGGTCCAATTGTTGCAAGCCTTTCCATACGTCACAAAATTGGTGCAATCTTCCTCTTCATCATCCTCTAGCACATCAGCTAAGTGTTATTCATTACCATCAATGAACCCTCTGCTACGGAAACTGAGTTGTACAACTTCAGATCTAACCACTGGTGAACCTTGTTGGAAACCCAATCCGGCTCTGCTCTTGTTGTCGGAGACCTCTACCATCTGCCCCCACCGATCTGACTAACTCTCTTCAACAATCTTCAATGCATCTTTGAATGAGGACATGGGTGCCCCAACTCTCTTTTCTTCAGCAATAGATATGGCTTGGAACGGAGTTCCAACCTCATCCTCAACTTCAACATAAGAGAAAGATGACAGGTGGCTGACCAACAACGCCTTCTCCCCGCCAACAATAACAAGCTTCCCATTCTTGACAACCTTTAGCTTCTGGTGCAATGTTGGAGTAACGACTCCTGTCTCATGAATCCATGGCCTTCCCAATAAACAACTGTAGGCCGGGTGAATATCCATTACTTGAAAAGTAATTTGGAAGTCACTCGGACCTATCTTCACAGGAAGGTCCACCTCTCCTATCATAGTCTTGCGCGAACCGTCAAAATCCTCGACGATCATGCCACTATATCTCATAGGCGCTCCTTGATACGACAACCTGGACAAAGTCGACTTTGGAAGTACATTCAATGAGGACCCGATGTCTACTAGCACATTTGACATAGCGTCGTCTTTCAATTCATCGAGATATACAGAGCCAAATTATGGTTCATTCCCTCCTCGGGGAGTTCTTCATCACAGAAACTGAGATTATTGCAAGAAGCGATGTTAGCCATAATTTGATCAAATTGATCCACCGTAACATCATGTTCCATATACGCTTGCTCAAGAACTTTCTGCAGTGCTTCTCTATGCGCTTCTGAGTTCATTGATTGGGAAAATAGCAAGTGTACTATTTTTCCTTTTATAGTAATAATGGAGAAATTCCCCGAATGTCGATCTCAATGACTGCGCGTCAATATCGAGTTCAAATTATCATTCAATTAAACAAAAAGTATTAATTTGGGTTTTAGATGTAAAAATATAAGAATAAAGGCAAAGGCAAATAAGAATGAAAATAAGGGTTTGCAGGGTAAAAGGAACAGTGTCAGGGAAGATGTATGATTTATCCCTGTAATAACCTTGAGTCACTATTGCATCAACAAATATCAATTACTACCAGTTCTCAAGGGTATTTTCTGCCAAGTCCTTGGTGAGAAAACCTTTAATCAATCTACCCTAATTTATATGTCCATAGGCAATTAAGGTGAAGTTAAGCTTTATTATATCAAGAATACGTTGGTTCATACATGGTATCCCTAGTCCCAGGTGATATCTAATGTAGAGTAATCTTATGAAAACCTTATCAATGGAGGTCCAGCCTAATTGATAACCACAAAACAATCTCGATTGGTCCAAAAGAGAAAGCATTAAACACATCAAAAGGTTACCGTAAAAATAATATTATAAATGCAAATGTAAACTCAAATTCGTTACAATTCTAAATCAGGGACACCCCCTAGCATTGGGGGGTTTAGCTACTTATATTGTTCAAAATAAATACAAGATAAAAATTACACATTACAAGTATTTGGATGACTTCGATCTTCAATAGCTTTCGCTCATGAAAACCTTCAGCTCTCCGAACTCCTCGCTCTCTGTAATACTTGATTGCTTGACAATAATGTGTTTTGCCTTATTCCAAGATGATATTTTCTTAGGTAAAAATTCCAAGCAATAGGTGGACATGTCCAAAAATCTCTCTGAAAACCTGATACTCAAAAGCCCGCAGAAAAGGGCAACTTTTGGTCCTGGGCTGACACGGGTGGCCGTGTCAGCCTACTGTTCTTGTGACACGCCCATGGCTCCCTTGACACGGCTGAGGATGTTGCCTGACACGGCCCATGTCAGCTGACATGGGTGGCCATGTCAGACTACTATTTTCCTTGGCACGCTCCCTCTGTCTGACACAGCCCGTGTCAGGCCTCCTGTACCAGGATTTTCCAATCCCTTGCTTGTCGGAATCTCACATTGTCTTGCTCCGAGTTCCTTGGTTCTTCTACCTAGATCTGTCGGACAAAAACACAGCTATCCCACGCCTAAAATCACAAAAATATAAATAAAATGTAAGAATGAATGGAAATGCTTAATTATTATACTAGAAGTAAAATTACCTTGAAAAGTACTACAAATGCTTGCACAGTGTCTCAAAATCCTCGGTTTCTTGTCGGATCAGTAACGTAAACTTAATGCAAATGGTGATTGATCACAACCCCAAACTTAGCTCATTGCTTGTCCTCAAGTAATGTTTCAGATGACACTGCGTGTCACTCCCCAAGATTCTTTATGCTTCCTAACACTGCTGAGATCATTCGCTAACATCTTCCCTCTTCCTTCTATAAGTCCTGCTTTTCCTTGTGAGTTTTCAGTCGCACTCCCATTTCAAAGCACCATTTCACCTGTCAGCTTATATCACATTCTCACCAATTCTCTCGGGGTTAAGTGTTTTCACTCATAATTCAGAATATGCAATATCAACTCGCAAGTTTGAATAGTCTCTCTTTTCATATCACCTACACACAACACACACACTTTTGAGGTCTTTCGGGTTGTAACGGGGCTTGGGTTAAGGTGTGGATATTCAAAAAAATGGGAAACAAGTGGTTTTTGGTTCAGAGTCAATGTTACCATCATGTTTACTGTGTTGGTTTGTTTTTCTTTTGTTTTTCGCTCGGTTTCTCTTTTTATTTTCTATTTTTCAACCGAGTTCCTTTCTTTGGCTCGTGCTTCTTTTGAACCTTCGAGTTTATTTATATATTTTTTTTTCTCTCGATGGTTTTCTACTTTTTTTTCTTTTTTTCACACGTACCTGGGCTTTTGGAACTCTTGGGTTTTTTACCCCAAACTTACCTTTTCCACACAGTTTAATAATATTAACATGACTCTGAACAAGGGAAGGAAGTGTTTTGGCCAAGGGGTACATTTATGGGGTTTAAACAAACAAATGGATACAAGCTCAAATGGGGTTTACCAGGGATAAAATTATTTGGGACGGCTAGAAAGGCTCGAGGTTAATTTCAAACAACGTGCCTCAGTGTGTGTAATCATGTAGTGACAGTCCTAGAGAATCTACGCAAATTTAGAGTGATAAAGACATACATGAATATCGCTCATGATGATAAATGTGTTTGGCTTTCTATGACTCACCCTATTAGGTTAAGCTTTGACAGTATCCACAATACTTTTTATCCTGGTGCGACTTCTTCCTTACTTCAGAATGTACATGATCAATGTGTTTATTTTTCAGTAGTGTCGACTTCCTGGGGAGATCCTTCACAACAAGCAATGATAAGTAGAGTGATCCTTTCATCCACTCCAGTCGTGATCATTACTAACTCTACAATATCACCACAGACTTGAAACACTCGCAGCATACTGTACCTTCAAACAGAAAAACCAAATCTAGAATGCAACAAAGTAAAATAACAAACTACTGAAAATAACAAACTACTGAAAATAACAATAAAAATATAAAATCTCCCCCACACTTGAACTATAAATTGGCCTCAATGTTTGCGAACAAGAGCGAAGGAGGACACTCACAGTACCCTACTGAGGAGGTGGGTGTGGAAAATGCAGCATCAATTGTCGCATCATGTTACTCATCTCATCCAACATTGCCCCCTGTCGGGCTTGCTTGATACCTTGTCGTTGTTGCTCCGTCCTTAAGTATCCAAACTCAGTTTGTACCCAGGTCCATTGGTCAATGGACCAGGAAGAGGATCCTGCCTCCTGTTGGGTAGGCTCATGATGTGGGGGTACAAAATGTTCCCGGGGTTCTTGAGGTTCCTCTTCTTCTGCTTCCGTGGCACCCACCTGGTCCTCTACAAACTGCTCACCTGCAGCAAAATGCTCAGTGTCGTGGCCTTCCTCAGTGTCGGGGTCAACACTTACATACAACCAGTTTGCACAATCAATAATACCCACTCTGTCCGAATCCGGCAGAGCTATAATAAACCGTTTATGGATAAGCACAGAATAGTAAGTGAAAGCCACATCAATCATACCTTGTTGAATCAGAGCTGACATGTCAATTTTGGTTTTACCTGCAATTGGTGTGTCTTCGAGTAAAACAGTCTGATACTCGAAATGTTCAGCAATTTGGGTGATCATGCCGCCTACGGAGATGCCTCCGGAGTCTGCTCGGCCAACTCTGCCCAGATAGTCAGTTGCAAAGGCAGCTACATTGATGGCTTTTTTTGTGTGCCATAGAGTACATAAAAAATAATTCCCTCTGAGTGGCTATCCCTGTGCTATCACCTCTTCCAAATAGGGTGTAGGCCAAACCCTTCTGAGCATAACGGAAACATGGATTCTGGATGCCGGAGGCCTTAGCACCATTGGAGGTGTAATCCGTCCTCCCTGTGATGGTAATCCATAAATCCTTTGGTGAGAACCCATCTAGGACCGCTCCTGGTGCGTACAATATGAGTCGGAGTATCCCTTCTAATTCCTCTACAGACAATTCATGATAGTTATTGAACAGGCAGAAACGCAAAGTCCCAAAATAATACCTGGAAGTGTCGATCCATCTCTTTTCGGATTGGAATTCTAGCGTGCTGAGGAATTCGAGTGTGATGCGCTCATATATCGGTGCTTCTAGGCTCATAAACTCCAACATTCCTAAGACGTGGAACATCCGGTACACCTCAATTTTGAGCCCTGGAGAGTTCAGAGTGTGCTCGCACATGTTCTTGGTAGGTGTGAGCTTCCGTTTCCGGTGGACTTGATACCGCTTTTCTTGTTCTGGATTGTCAAATAGGATGTTGTGCGGATTTGAGTCTCGGCTTGGTCGCTTCCGTAACCTTGACATCTCAGCAAGCTATTGCTTTTCGGTGAGAATTCTCCTCGGGGGCATTTTGGACCTGCAAAAATAGATTTTTTTTGAAATAAGGAGTTAGAAAATTCTGAAACCGTGGTTAGAACGGAGATGACGAGTGGAGTAATATTCGTGAATGGTGTTTTTGCAATAGGGTAGTGGAAGTGGTGGTTATGGAAGCTTTGAGGTGTGGGTTTTAATGGAGTTTGTGAGGGTTTAGAGAGAGAGAGAGAGAGAGAGAGAGAGAGAGAGAGAGAGAGAGAGAGAGAGAAAGAGTAATAATGATGATATTGATGGGAGAGAATGTGGAGAGTGGAAAGGAAAATCTGATAATGATAAGGTAAATGGTGGTTAAAGTGTGGTTAAGGTGGAATAAATAGGTGGGGCCCACAAAAAAATTTAAATTTTAAATTTTTTTCAAAAATCCCGTCTGCCTGACACGACCGCCCGTGTCAGGCCACTGTCCATCACCAATTTTACATTTTTCCTTCAGTGTTCCTGACACGGGCCGTGTCAGCTGACACGGCCGCCCGTGTCAGGCCACTATCCATCACCAAATTTTCTCAACCTTCAGTGTTCCTGACACGGCCCGTGTCAGGCCACTGCTATTTTATCTGTTGACCTGGTTCTTCACCCTTCTGACACGGGTGGCCGTGTCAGGCTGCCCTTTTTGGCCATTTTTTGGATTTTTCTTCGTTCAACCTCTGGTCACGTTATTTATCCGTTTGTCATGACTTAAACATTTATTAAAGTGATGTTCCCCTCCTTGTAGAGCTCCTGCGTAAACCTACAAACATATATAACTGATTAGAATAAAAAATGCGTGGGTTGCCTCCCACGAAGCGTTGCGTTTAACGTCGCATGGCTCGACGGTTCTCCGTCTTTTCAGGTAAGACGGATTTTGTCTATCAGACCACCCTCCTGGTCTTGTAGGTACAATTTGACTTTTTACGCATTCACTTTGAATGTGTCTCCGTTTGCGGGATTTCTTAGTTCAACGGCTCCATGCGAAAATACTTTTTGTATCATAAAGGGTCCCAACCATCTCGACTTTAGTTTCCCAAGGAATAACTTCAACCTTGAATTAAATAATAAGACCGGTTGTCCTTCCTGAAGTTCTTTCTTCTGAATGCGTCTGTCGTGCCATATTTTGGTTTGTTCTTTGTATATCTTGGCATTCTCATATGCTCGATTCCTGAATTTTTCCAGCTCTTGTAATTGAAGGATCCGAGATTTCCCCGCTTTGGACAGGTCATAGTTGAGAAATTTGGTAGCACAGAATTCCATGTGCTCTAGTTCGAGCGACAAATGACAAGCTTTACCATAGACCAGTTGGTACGGGGACATAGCTATGGGGTTTTTGAACGTTGTTCGGTATGCCCAGAGTGCATCCTCTAGCTTGATTGACCAATCTTTTTGTGATACGCCATAGCAATTCTAAACCAGGGACACCCCTTAGCATTGGGGGTTTAGCTACTCATATTATTCAAAACAAATGCAAGATAAAAATTACACATTACAAATATTTGGTTGACTTCGATCTTCGATCGCTTCCACTCATGAAAACCTTCAACTCTCCGAACTTCGGTGGTCGTGTTAGCGTAATGTTCTTGTGACACGCCCATGACTCACTTGACACGGCTGGGGATGTTGCCTGACACGGCCCGTGTCAGCTGACACGGGTGGCCGTATCAGGCTACTGTTTTCCTTGGCACGCTCCCTCTGCCTGACACGGCCCGTGTCAGGTGACACAGGTGGTCGTGTCAGGCCTCCTGTACCAGGGTTTTCCACTCCTTTGCTTGCCGGAATCTCACATTGTCTTGCTCCGAGTTCCTTGGCTCTTCTACCTGGACCTGTCAGACAAAAACACAGCTATCCCACGCATAAACTCACAAAAATATAAATAAAATGTAATAATGAATGAAAATGCTTAATTATTATATTGGAAGTAAAATTTCCTTGAAAAGTACTACAAATGCTTGCACAGTGTCTCAAAATCCTCGGTTACTTGTAGGATCAGTAACGAAAAATTAATGCAAATGGTGACTGATCATTCATTAACAGAGATAGTATTGAGATCTTTGAGGGGGTTTGGAGCAACTGCTCCACTACGTTTAATTCACTTTTCTTGATCAGTCTAAGTACCTCATCATCATCACTAGGCTTCAAACTACTGGACCCACCAGACTAACACTTTGGAGTGTTAGTAGGATCTAACGCAGGCACTTCCACCTTCTTATTAATAGATATATCCTTCACATTCATTGGGAACACCGGCCCAAACACACGAGCACTGCGGGTCACCTTAGTAACATCAACAATGCTTATAATGGAACTGGTCGTAGGCAAAGGAACCTCTTGACCCTTCTCCAACATGGTTGCATTATACTGATACATAACAACTTTATCGAATGCATATGGGACTAGGCCCGCTAACTGTATTACCAACGACAATACCGATCGATTGTTGATGATGTTACTGCTGCTGTTGTCGTACTGAATTACCACCTTCTCAGGAGTTCTGAAGACAGGGACTATAACATTGACATCGTCATCTATATGACGGGATTGAACAATCTGAATCAAGCCTTCATCCATCAACCATTGGATGTCCCTCTTCACAACCATACAACCTCTAGGATTGACACTGCAGATAGCACAACCATCATGGTCATGCTCACAATCACTAACCAAGAAAATATCCTTGTGCATCGTCACCAAGGACCTTCTAATGAAGCGTACATCGAATACCTTGAACTCCTCTGGACAACCGTCCACCATATTAACATATGAATTTCCATGGGCAGGTAGTGGATTAGCTTTGACATTCGGCGCACGGTCCTCAAAGGACACCATTCCACTCTTTATCAGCTTTTGAATTTCATACGTCCGGGGGCTCCTTGATGAAAAGCACAACGGAGTTCTGGTTTGTACCACCATGGAAGTGGTTCAGGGATTTGCGGAGGATTTCTTGGTTGTAACAGGTTCTTGAGAACCAAAGATGGATATAACTCTGCATATGTCATCATAATCGGGTCAAAAGAGACCTTCTTCCTCTCAAAATTTGATTGTTGATGATTATTGGTATTATTGTTGTTGTAGGTAGTTGTTTGTTGTTGTGGTTGTTGTTGTTGACATTGTTGTTGTTGAATTGGTGTTGATTGATTTGCTGAAAATACTGGGATTACTGATGATACTTGATGATGGTGTTGACGGGGTGGTTGACTTCTTCTTACCTGAGGCCTCCTTTGCCTCCCAAATAAAACTGCATTAGCTTCACTCTCCTTCTTCTTGTTGAAATTGTTGCCATACCTCTTGCTGGATGACACATCCTCTCTAGATAACCGTCCCTCTCGAACACCTTCTTCGAGCCTCATCCCCATGTTTACCATCTCGATAAAGTCACTGGGGGCACTGGCAATCACCCGCTCATAGTAAAAGGAGCTCAGGATCTTGAGAAATATCTTGGTCATCCCCTTTTCCTCTAAAGGAGGGGTAACCTGAGCAGCAAGCTCTCTCAATCTCTGAGCATACTCCTTGAACGCCTCTTTATCCTTCTAAGACAATGACCTCAACTGGTCTCTATCTAGAGCCATATCAACATTGTACTTGTACTGCTTCACGAATGCTTCGCCCAAATCATTGAATGTGCGGATGCTCGCACTATCCAATCCCATGTACCACCTCAGAGCGGCACCGGTCAGACTGTCTTGAAAATAATGGATCAAAAGCTGATCAATATCGGTTTGTGTAGACATCTTTCTGGCGTACATCACCAAATGACTGAGTGGACATGTATTCCCTTTGTATTTTTCAAAGTTAGGCACTTTGAATTTCACCGGAATCTTGACATTTGGAACCAAACAAAGTTCCGCAGCACTCTTCCCAAACAGATCCTTACCCCTCAAAGTTTTCCATTCCTTGCGCAGCTCAAGGAATTGGTCTTTCATCTCATCCATCTTCTCATACACACCAGGGCCCTCAGACGGCTCAGAATGATAGATGATGTCTTCTACACGAGGTAAAGTATGCACAACAGGTGGCGACACAGACATGACTGGGCTAGATGCCAACATGGAAGCAAAGGTAGGCGCAAAGCCTTCAGGCAGAAAATTCGGAGGCATTCCCCACGGGAATTCGGTAGGCATGTTGGGTGCAAAGTGAGCAGCAGTTGCAGGAATGGTAGAGGTAGCCACCTCGGAAATAACAGTCCTTTGAGGAGGAGGAGTTACGAGCGTTGGAGAAGACTGGCTCTGAGCAGCTAGGACTGACTCCATCATGGCAGTTAGACGGGAAATCTCATCCTTCAGGCCTCTGTTCTCTTGTTCAAGATGCTCCATAATCCTTGAGTGATTGGCGCGAGTATTATATCGATGAGTCAGCTTGGCTGAAGCACAGAAGAAACACCAATGAGACATCTGGCGAAAGAGAAACCTGCTTATGCGAATGATGCATGAAATGTAATGCTTGATTATTTTTATTTTCAAGGAACTTACCATATAATTTTCAAATATATATATTTTAACAACAACTGTAACAATTTGATATGACCATAAAAATCTCTTTTATTTATATAATTGGAAGGATTACACTGAGTACAATTTCAGAAACCAAATGAAAAATACAAGAGAAAATTAGACTAGTCATCCTAAGGATCCCTAACAATGTCAGAAGATCTGGTTGTAGGTGTGTACTTCCTTCGAATGCGTCGGATCTTGGTCTTAAAAGAAACCTTCATCTGAGTCTTCTCGAGGACAAGCTGATCAACAATCTTCTTCCAAGCAACGGAAGGCTGAGGCATACTAGAGGAAGATGAAACCTCTGACTCTCTCTGTCTCTTCGTCACTCGATCTTCAAGTAGCTTAATAAGTGCATCCTTGTCCTTATACTCAATCTGCAACTCTTCATGCTTTCTGCTCAAAGCATGGAAACACTCTTCCCACATATCCTTCTCTTGTTTCATCTTGGCGAGCGCGTCTTCCAACTCCTCTACATCTTGGTTAGGGAGAGTTAATGGCTCAGCCACAACTACAGACATAGGTCTTTCACAAGCATAAGGCATCTTCAACTCCAAAGCTCTCTTCTTCACCCAACGAGTGTAAGCTTCCAAAGCTACACAATTGTGCAGACCAAACTCTGATCTTCCTTTCCTATGCACATTATGCCAAGCATGCACAATCTTCTGCTTCAAATGTTAGGGATCTTTACCCTCTTGATAGAAAAGACCTTCTAACAAAGTGTTATTAGGTTTGTCTCTCAAGGGGAACCCAAGTTGACGACGAGCCAAAGCAGGGTTGTAGTTAATTCCTGCTTGTGTACCAATGAGAGGCACATTAGAGAATTCACCACAACTATCAATAATCTCCAAACTACTCAAAGAAGGATCATACCAAACTATATCATCATTAGTGAGAGACATGAGTCTCTGAGACCACCTTAGACATTGTTTGTTCTCCATAAAAGTAGGTGTCTTAGGCAAGTGCGAAATAAACCACTTGTCAGAAGAGGAATGCAGCAGACAATAGTTCCACCACCCTTAGAATTCCTTAAATGCAAAGAGAAGTACATATCACCTAACAGAGTAGGCACATGATTCCCAATTAAGAAGATTCTAATGGCGTTAACATCAACAAAACTGTCAATGTTAGGGAACAAAGCTAATCCATAAATAAGCAACACAAATATAGCTTCAAAAGCATCCACACTACCGGCTTGAGCAAAGGCAGTAGCTTCCTTGATGAGGAACTCAGAAGTCAATCCAAACAACCCTCCTTTCTTCACCCATTGAGCCTCTATCTCAGACTTCTTCAAGTGAAGAGCTTCAACTATAAGATGAGATCTAGGAATCTTTTCTAATCCACTAAAAGGTACTTTGTTAGAAATAGGCATCCCCAAAAGATGGGCATACTCCTCCAACGTAGGTACAAGCTGATAATCCAGAAATGTGAAGCAACGATAGAGAGGGTCATAAAACTGAACCAACATATTCAGAAGTCCTTCAACTACATCAGTAGACAAAATAGATAAAAGCTTCCCATGATGTTTCTTGAAATCCAAGCGATCTAATACAAAAGATGCTAGCTTCCTTAACTCTTTCAAGTCGGGACATCTGAAACCGTACTTCTTAGTATTCCTTCGTCCATAATCCATGGTTTGAAAGTATTTGCAAATAATACCTCGGTTCCTTGAAATTTTCGTGTGATGAATGTTATGATGCGCATGAATGCATGAATGCAACAATCACATATAAGGGATTACACACAAGGCAAACAAACAAAGGTCAAGGGATGAATCAAGTCATTGTCAAGATCAATCATCCACTTTGGTGGATTATGGTTTACACCTTATCAACACCTAAGTTCCATTGATATTGACAAGACTTGATTGGATCAACCAAGAATCAAGGGTTTGTTGTGAGTCACGAGCATGGAGTCTGGGTAAGAACCATCCCAAAGGAGTGAACTAAGGATAAAAACCTGTAGACCATGTTCTAAAAAGTTCCCAGAGTCTTAATTCAATCTATTGGATATTATAGGTTAGGATGACTGACTCATCAACCTATAATATTCTCAAGAGAAACTCGTCTGAGTGTAGTATCACGTAACAACTGTTATCAAGTCTACACTTGAACAGTCTCCGCACTATGTCCTAAATAGGCCAAAAGGGGTTAAATGTTCTACGGGCCTCAGCTTCTCGGACCCCAAATCAGAGATAGTAATGCCTAACCACAAATAACTTGTGTGACATTCCTAACTCCAAAAGGGTCTCCACTGAGTAGATGGATCTCAAGCCAACTTGTTAAGGACTACTCCACAAAAGTCGAACATGACTATATCATCCTTCTATCTTAATTGCACTCAAGTTCGGGTTAGAACTTATCTCACCACTCAGAGATAACCAAGCACAACAAGCAGATTATATCATACAAACAAATAGACATACATCGAATATACAATTATATACACACACAAAAGTAGGCTAAACCCACTGGAGACTACACCCTAGCACAGTCGCCACTTAATTTCTGTAGCAGTAAATTCATGATCATCAAGCTATAGATAAGCTAGACGTCAATAAAACCAGAGTCGCCACCGTGCTTTTATTGTTTCCAAGGGAAAAGGGAAAAGTACGAAGAAAACCCAAAAACATAAGAAGTTTTCAAATCAAAACTAATAAAATGTTAGAGATTTCAGGTAAGGGGTTGGTTACACAGAGGGAAGGTGTTAGCACCCAAAGTGTCCTAGGTACTCCTAGGGAGCCCTTTTTTGTGTGCATATGTATTTTTGTACAAATGATGTTTGCAATAAATAGAATGGAGGGATGAGAAAATAATTCATTAATTATATTTTTGTGTTTGACAAGACCTTCGAACTTGTACCTACATACCAACATAAAAATGAGGGATCAAAACCTCGTAGTTCGTGGTATCAATTTCAGGGTGAGTGCATTGCTTTTAAATAAATTTTAAGTTTAAAAGGCACAAGGGCCTAAAATGGTTTGAATGAGTGTTAGTTATTTTGGCTTTTGAAATTTTAAGTCAAGTATAGTTAAGTTTATTTACATGTTTGATTAAGAAAAGATTTTAAAAATGCAATGGCATAAGGCCAAAGTTTCTAGTTTGCAATAAGGTCAAAGTTTAGAAAACAGACACAAGCAAAGAATATTTTTTTTAAAGGGGGATAAATTTTGAAATTAAAGAAGCAGGGAGGAGATGAAGAGACTAAACCTAAGCACAAAATTAAAAGATGAGAGTTGAAAAGATCTAACCGATGGGTTGCAATCTAATAGACAAGAATGTCATATAGAAACCCAAATTTCCCTTGGACTTTAGAATCAAGCAACAAATAATACACATATAACAAGCTGAAGAGAAAGGCCTCAAATAAAGATAGCCACATCCAAGCTTAACAGCTTCATGATCTTCTTCAAAATTTGCCCATGTATTAGATGACTTCAAAGATGGCATAAGTCACAGGTTCAAAATAACAGCTTCACAATGATCATGTTGCAGATGAACTCAAATGGATCTTCAATGTTGTATCAGATGAATGTTCACTTCACAAGCACTTGGTTTCATAAAAGTTGGCATTGGCCAAGTCCTTTGCATAGGGAGTGTTGCCTAAATTCTAAGTCCAATAGTCTCAGATCAAACCAACAGTCCACACAAGATGTTTTTTAGGGTTTTTGTTCTTATTCTGTACATTAAGGTCAAAAGACCACTCAAACAAACAAATATATACAAACACAAAATATCACAAAATATGGTCCAAATGGACAAAGGGAAAATGACATTAAAGTAAACAACTTGAATGGTATGAATAATGGCAAATGAATAAGGCTTAAAAATTAAAGTGCATTAAAAGTAAATGACTTGAAATTAAATGTTAGTTGTTAGTGAATTAGAAGTTAGTATTGCTTTTGCTTTTCTTTTGTTTAAGTCATTCTTTGGAGAACACTCAACCTACTTACCAAGTTTCCACACAATACCATGAAAGAGGGGAGACTTACAATCTCACTAACTAGAATGTTATGCCTTTTTGTGTCAAAATTTAGCGCTATGTTAAGCAATCGTAATTGGACTTATGTAGAAGTCACAACTATTTGAGGTCGGGCAATAGAATATAGGTGTTAATGCATGTTAGAGACATAGTATAATGGACTATGCTCATGAAACATACCACACACAAAAAGAATATGCAAAGTGGGGGACCTAATCTCATCCATACTTATGTTGATTTTGCAATCAACTAGTCTTATGGTATAGAGATATTATAGGTCCATGACATGAGTGGACAAAGAAGGGGAATGAGATGAAGAGGGAGGGGGAATGGATCAAACACAAATTGGTCAAAGAAGGACTTTTACCAAATTAAGATCATTCATTCATTTTGGGAGATGGAATGTATATTTCGTCAATCCCCTAAATCCAATGATCTTAACCTAGCAAAGTAAAATCAACCTTGACCAAGGTCCAACAACACAAGTCAAACTCACAAAGTCAAATAAAATGGCTCTACACAATTAATTTGGCATTTAAACAATTAAAAAAAATAAAAATATGCATTAAATTAAATTATGGTCGGTCAATTTCCTAAAACCTCATCAAAACACCAAAGAAATGACCATGAGATTTATCATAGGTCAAACAAGGTCAAATGACCTTGGAGAATTTTTTTTAGAATTTTTGGAAACTTAAAAGTATTTTTAAACAATTAAAAATATTCACAAAATCCATTAAATCATGAAAAATATTAATAATAATGCAAAAAATAATTTTAATTCAGAAAATAAAAGAGGATTTTATTATAAATTTTTTTGGTGAAACTCTCATATTTTTTGGATCAATATTAAATTTAATATGAATTAATGAAAATAAAAGATATAAAATGAAAATCAATTAAATCATAAAAACATGGACCACTTGATCTCCCTCATTAATTGAGGTGGCAGATCAAGTGGATGAAAATGCGCGTTCCATGATGCACACTAGTCACCGTGCCACACCAATCGTAATAAAAAAGAAAGCTCAAGATTAAAATGCACTGGTTTGATCATGTGACTCATAACTCATCCAACACATCGCCGAAGCAAACCACCGGTCATCTTCTTTGATGACCCTGGCCAGACTGGTTCTCTCATCACCATCACATAAATGAAAAAAGAGGACATGATCTTAAAGAAAAAATGGCGCAGATCACGAATATGACCTCAATTCAACCTAACTCCAAGTATATTGAGAGATACATGGAGTTGAATTTTGAGGTACATGAACTGAGTTGCTTCGATTTGACCTCAAAGCAACTCAATCTTCTTGCCTACATTGGTAGGACTTCAGACAACCAAGGATCCAAGAGAATTGATGAGAATTGAGAGAGAATCGAAGAGAAGAAAAATCTGGAAAAAAAATCTTCAATGCTATGCAGAACTTGATATCTCTTGCTTCAATTCGTGTTTGATCTGGCTTATGGAGCTTGCAGAAGTACATTAGGAATGGTACAAGGCTTTGGATCCTAGAGTTTTCTAATCTCCAAACAGTGAGATTCAAACTCAAATTTCAAGTGAAATTTCTCAGGTTTTCCTTTCAATTGTGAGGGTTTCAAATGTGGGAGGCAAAGCTGGCGCGCAAGGGTCCTCAAAACTGATGCAATTGACCTCTATTTATAGCAAATGCAAGTGATATTTCACCTTTGAAAATTCTTCCAAATTTGGCAATGTGGAGTGAAAGCTTGCATGTGCATGTACAGGCCCATGAAGCAACTCAATTAGGTCCAAATGCAAGTGAGATTGAGTATGAATATGGATTGTGATGCAAGGCAAAAGTGTATTGATGTTTGAAGAATGACTCTTGCCAACTGATATAACCATGTTCAGGCCATGCGCAGATCCCTCAAACCTTGTCCAAAATGGATGAATTTGGACTCTTTGGAAAGGTTAGATCAAGAGGAACAACTCTTATGTTGAACAATTTTCCATTTTTAGCTTGTATCGTGATGAATTTTGAGGTAGAAGTTTGGAAATTTCAACATTCTAAGTGTTAAACCATATGTTCAATTATTCCACCTTTTTAATTTTTTATGCGAGCCTCAGATAAGAAAAGTGTCTTCATAAAAGTTGTAGATATTTCAAAAACTTCAAAATGGTCACAAATTTGACCTAATTTGGATTTGGGATGAATGCGTTATGCATTTTTGAAGTTGAAGAAAATCACTTGTTCAATGGTATTGGTCCAAAATGACCTATAATGTATCCTCATATCACATGCTCATAAAAGTTGATTTAGCTATTCCTCCAAACATCAAAGTTGAATTAGACACCTTGAATTTGATTTTTCAACTTGGAAATCTTCTATCTTATAAAAATTGAGCAAGTTATGGCCTTGGGAAGTTGAGTTTCAAATTAGGGTTTAGACAAAATGACCAATAATCTTTCAACATAAAAAATGACTTTCCAAGCAAAACTATCTCTAAACCTCAACATGAAAGTTGTTTGGAATATCATTTAGATTAACTTTTATCTTGGAATCATTTTAATATGATGAAAATTGTAGGAGATAGGATCTAGGGGAACCCAGTTTTGATCAGATGAATTCCTCTGGTCAACCACCATCAACCACCTTGCTAAATTGCAATTTTCTTGACTTTTTGGACTCATGAGAGACCATATATGAATAAGATGATGAATTTTTAAGTGTATCTTGGAGTATTTGATTAATTGGTGAAGAAGCTTGTTGAAGAAGTTACTCAAGATACTCAAATAAACTAGGGTTTCCAAGGCAAACCAATTCCAAACTCTTGAAGAATGCTTGATCAAAATAACATGTAAATATCATAAGGACTCATATATGATGCCTAGAGCCATTGTGGATCATTCCTTGGTTGAGCTCTTAGCAATGAGGGTCTTAAACCCTAGATGTGAACTTGATGGACCAAAGGTGATCATGTGCACTCCCTACAAAAGAGTTAGACAAATACAAAGACATATTTTTTTGGTATTTTTGTTAGTATATGATAAAATACAAAGTATACAATCACATGGTGCTTGGTGATTTCTCCTAAAACAAACCCAATGAATAAAAGGGGTAAGGAGGATGCTAAGGTATGATCCCAATGCCAATGCATATGATGAGGATAACATGAGGGATCTTAGGGTCAAAATTGGGGTCTTACACTCTTTTATTCAAATATGCTTGATCTATGTGCTTGAATATGCTTTCCCGCCTTTTTATCTATCTATTTATCTTTTCTCACCTTTTTGATATGCTACAGTTGGAGAAGTATATTCTCAAGGGGAGAAGGGTACACTTTCTCTATTATTTAGGGGTAGTTTAACCACTTCAATCTTTTATCTATGCTTTCTCTATTTTTTTCACCTCCCTGTGAGATATGTTATCATCATAAAAAAGGGGAGAATATGGATCTATGTGCTTGCACGTACCACTATCTTCAACCATTAGATGTTCGCAGTGATTTTGATGATGACACACTATATGTAAAACGACGTGATGTGAAGTCTTCATCTGTCAATAAGAAGTAATGATCAAGATGTTATATCAATATGATTTAGTGAGATCAAGATGTAAATCCAAATAAAATAAGGACAACACATAAGGTCAAACGCTATTTAGTGAAATTCTTCATGATTTCTGGTCAACCAACCTTGTATGATGGCGTCTATCAAATAAGTTATATCAAGCCTCATTACTTAGAAGAATCAAGTCCCCGAATAAAGTGTTGAATCAATGATTAATTAAGCAATGGATCTAGAAAGTTTAAAGAGAGGAAGTGTGAAAGGTCGTTTGGTCCTATGTTTAAGTGATTAATAAATTGTAAAGGTTTAAGATTAATTCTTGAATTACTAGGACAACTCACACACTCACCTAAAAATATTTTAAACCTCAAGGTGCATATGAAATTTAGTAAGATTATTCCTTATAATTTGGGAAGCATTTGTACACCACCTATTTGATTAGGGACTTAGTCCAATCGATTAGAGAAAATAAAAAGGCTTCTTAATTGATTATAAATACTCTTAATTGATTAAGACCCATAAAAATTATAGGATTTTCATTTTGGGATTAGAGTTGCCGTCTTTTTGAAGCCCTTAATCGATAAACCCTAGTACTTAATCAATTAAGTCATTAAAAGGTTCATGAATCCTTTTTCTTTTTGAGCTGATTTTTTCTACAAATAGAGGGTTTTTACTTATTTCAAAACACACTATAGAATGTATTTGAAACAATACTTTCTCACTTTCTACTATTTCTACTTCGTCTCTTTCTATTTTCTTCAAAAAAATTCTTTAGTGCTTTGAAAGTGAAATTCATATATGAATTATTGTGTGATGGTATAGTGTTATCTTTATAAGTTACTCAAGATGGTTTAGTCTCTTCTGAAAAACTTATTGAGAAATTGTTTGTTTGGTTATGAGCTTAACAAGTTAAAAGCTCATGCTTGGTTTGTGAGCTCAGCCCGTGAAAAGCTTTTTATTTGTTCTTGAGATTAGGTAAGTAAAATATATGTTTGGTTCTTGAGTTCGGCCTGGTGTAAAAGCTTTGTTCGATTCTGAGATTAACCCACTATAAAATCTCTTGTTTGAGTCAAGGGTTAGCTAGTGTAAAATCTCTTATTGAGTGTAAGATAATTTGTGGGAATAACTTATGAAAAGCTAACATCTCACATATGTAAAACTCCTAAGAAGAAATTGTTGGGGACAAGAATATGTATAAATCATTAGTGCATTTCTCTCTTCCCATATCTCTTTATATTTTTGTTCTTTATTTCTTCCTGTTTTATATATATATATATATATATATATATATATATATATATATATATATATATATATATATATATATATATATATATATATATATATATATATATATATATATATATATATATTATTTTATTTTCTTTACTTATTATGTTGCTTTATCTTTGTTTGATTTATAAAACTAACTTAAAAGATTTTATAAATCAAAATTTTATAATTGGACATCATTTTTCAACCTGCACAATTCACTTCTCTCCCGTGTTTGAAGTTAATTATCTGACAAGATCTAGAAAAAAGATATCAAGATCGTGAATGGTTCCATCTAGTACTCCAGATCGTGAATGTTTGCATTTTCACTTTCTATAATTCAAAAACTCTTTCTCCAAAAAATTTCTCAATGTTTCATTTAGAACTCATAATGCTCATCTATAAACTTAACTCATTTGCCCCCACAATCACCACAACGAAAAACACCTTTTACCTCAGTTGAAAAAGGGGTTTTAGCGTGGTTTCATAGACGAGGTAACGAAGGGTGATATGAAAAATGCGTCACATTACCCCTCGGTTGGACATCCACCGATGGTAATGTTTAAGGGTCATTGGTTCGATCCCCGGCGAAACCTTTTTAGATTTTATAAATGGGGAAAACACATTTCCCATCAGTTTTTCATTTAATCGACGAATAAAAATATATTTGAAAAGCAACTTACACTAATTAACTATTTTCGAGCATCCTATAACTCATCATTCATTTCCCGTTCTTTAATGGTTATAATCTCTTCAATGTTTCAACTTCTTCATTCAACACTTTCTTTTCTACTAATTCACTCTTGAAAGCATAAAATTTAATACTTTGCAAAATGAACAAGTATGAAAGAAAGTTGAACAAAAACTAGAAACATTGAAGAAACTTTAACCAATAAAGAACATGAGATGAATTATGAGTTACACAATGCTGAAAAAACATTAATTAATGTAAAATGTTTTTCAAATAAAACATAATTTTTCATACTATTATTTTCAAAATAAATTTAATAGGAGGGGTTAGTGAAACAAACATTCCACATTGGATATGATAAACTCAACTATATATTTTGTCTCTATAATATCCTCTTGATATGTTCAACGGAACAAGATGAGAGTTGCACAAAGAATCACAAAAATATGATCTAAGTCTCAATCTCAAACTCAAACTCAATAACAACAACTACTGAACAACAACATATAGTTTTCAAAACTTTGTTAAGTATAACAACTAACCAACTACAACAATGCAACAATATCAACAATAAACCTATAACATCAAACTCAATAAACCTATAACGTACTTATCTCAACAAAACCAACAACGCACAAGATTAATCTCAATTTGAACAACAAAAACAAGATTAAACTTCTAAGTTTTCGGGTCTCAGCAACAACAACAAGATTAAAACCTCTAGGGTTTCAGGTCTCAACAACAACAAACAGAAACAACAACAACATTAACAAACAACAAGAACAACAACAACAACATTAATATAACATGAGTAGTGATGTTTGAAATACCAGATCTATGAAGAAGAAATGAAATAAAAAATTATTTGGGTCTTTCATTCTGGCAGGTATTCAATGAAAGTCATAAACACATATCATCTTCGTATTGATGATGATATGTGTTTAGGGCTCTCGTTGTTTAGGATTCTTCATCAGGGTTATATTTGTGTTGTTTTTAGGCAAGTGAAACTGAATGCTACAAGCTAATATATATATATATATATATATATATATATATATATATATATATATATATATATATATATATATATATATATATATATATATATATATATATATATATATATATATATATATATATATATATATATATATATATATATCAAAGAAACAAATACACCTCAATTTAAAAATAAAACCGAGGTGAAAAATGACTTATTTCTTTATTTAAAATAAATATTCAAAAAGGCGTCACTTTTAATAAAATAAAAATATAAATGAAACTGCAAGGATTCGAAACATGTACCCTGAATTAGTTTACCCCTCTATTTTTAACTAGAACCGACGAAATATATTGTATATTTTTAAAATAAAAAAACATGGCGCATTCAAGAATTATAACTCGGTTTTTCTTTACGTGATGTGAAATCGTTGTCATAAAATATATTATTTGTAGTAGTGAATTAACGCCACTAATTGTGAAACCGAAATAATTCAAAGGTCAAACACACAGAGACTATTGATGTGTGAGATAAAGAACAATGACAACAAAAAATGGTCTAAAGCAAGAATAATCAACCTACAAAATAATGTAAGAAAATCCAAACGAGGAAGAATAAGATAAGAGATGAGTACGCATGGAATTTATTTATCTAGTTCGATCAAACTCATCTGCTTCAAAAGAGATATGAGCTATTTAATTCACTATAATTCAAAAGTCGTTACAAGAGATTACAATATGAGTTACAAGAAAATAGTCTTCAAACTCTATATTTTATCCAAGTTTTTTTCAATCTCTTCAACTCTAAATATATGAATCAGACAAATCCAAGATGTTTAGAGGTGTTTCCCAATCCTCTTAAACATCCTCAAAGGTCTGCCAATTCCAAAAACAACGAACCTTTGGAATGTCTGCCCTTGCCTCTCTAAATTTCTATCACAAGGACTACTACCTCTTCCATCATTCGTTCATACTAACAAAAGTGACAGAAAACTATAATTTTAAATGCCGCAGCCCTTGAGATCCAATTTGTGCCAAAAAAACTCAATAGATTCAGCTTATCTGTGTATGCTATTAGGGCTACAAATCAGGGGGGGGGGGGTCAACACGAGGGAGCATTTTACACTATGTAACTTTTCTTTAAGAGCAACACAATTTTGTGACAGATGTAGCGGGGTATTCGTTACCTTATGATTTATTGACTAAATCAAAAGTAAACATATAATTCGAGTCGCCACCGCACTTCTATTTATCCAAAGATAGCACAAATATCTTTGATGGAGTTTGTAGCAGCTGATCAACAACGTTATATTCACTCCTCTTGATGAGCCTCAGCATCTCATCACAGTCCTCTTTCAAAATGCCATGCTGGCCAACCAGGACAGGAGTTCTAACAGGTTTATCAACAACATGGTCAACGCCCTTCACAACAAGTGCCGGATTGGAAGAAGTCCCCACAGGTCTGGCAGGATTAACAACAGTCTTCTTCAATACGTCTTCATGAGGTTTCGGTGGAGCCGAGAAAACACGACCACTTCGGGTCACACCACTGACGTCAGAAATGCTCACTACGGAGGTTGAGGGTAACGACACCTCCTTTCCTTCTTCTAGCATCACTATGTTATACCTGTAAGGCACTGCTTTATCAGATACGTACGGGACAGGGCCCGCTGGCTTGATCACAAGAGTGGGAGAAACCTTCTTCTTGCTGCCATCATATTTGACAACGACAGGCTCTGGTATTCTGAATACTGGAGAAATAACATCAACTTCATCCTCATTGCGATTCTGAAGTATTTCGATCATACCCTGATCCAGCATCTCTTGGATGTCCTTCCTTACTTGTCGGCATCCTCTTTCATTGACAGTGCACACCTGGCACCTGTCATGGTCATGCTCATAATGATTGTATCTACATAACAGTCTATGCATCTCGACCAAAGATTGCTTGATATCATTGACGTACAAGACTTTATATTTTCCAGGGCAACCCTGGACCATATTCACAACAACTTTCCCATGCTCGGGCAATGGGTTCTTCTTGACATTAGGACCTACGTCCTCGAAAAAACAAAATCCCACTTCTAACAAGGTCTTGCACCTTGGTCTTCAGGGGATAACAATTCTCCACATCATGTCCGGGATCACCGGAATGATATACACAGTGTAGCTCGGGCTTGTACCACCACTGAGGGTTGGTCGGTACAGCAGGTGGGTCACGTGGAGTAATTAATTTTCTATCAATCAGAGATGGATAGAGTTCAGCATAGGTCATTGGAATTGGATCAAAAGTGACCCTCTTCCTATCGTAGCTGGTGCTGGTGTTATTGTTATTTCGAGCCTAGTAGGCCTGCTGTTGTGGACGATGTTGTTGTTGATATTGTTGATGTTGTTGTTGTTGATGATGAACTTCCCTGAAGGCAGGTGCTATATGAGCCACCTGGTGTTGGTTATTGGCAGGGCGAACAATCTTCCTCTTAACAGAGGGCCTTCTTTTGATATGGGAGGACACAACATGTGCCTCTCCCTCCTTCTTCTTTGCAAAGCTCTCATACCTCTTTACGGAAGAGCCTTCATCCCTTGACAGACGTCCTTCACGGACTCCTTCCTCTAGCCTCATTCCCATACTCACCATTTCGCTCAAGTCCGAGGGAGCACTAGCAATCATCCTTTCATAATAGAAAGAACTCAAAGTCTTCAAAAAGATTTTGGTCATTTCTTTCTCTTCAAGGGGTGGCACAATATGAGCGGCCAACTCACGCCCCCTCTGGGCGTACTCTTTGAAAGTCTCCTTCTCTTTCTGGGACATCTCCCTTAGCTGGTCCCTATCGGGAGCCATATCCATATTTTATTTGTATTACTTGACGAAAGCTTCGCCAAGATCATTGAAAGAGAGGATGTTCGCATTATCCAGACCCATGTACCATCTGATTGCAACACCGAATAAGCTATCCTAGAAATAGTGGATAAGGAGTTGATCATTATCTGTTTGCGTCGACATCTTGCGAGCATACATCACAAGATGGCTGAGAGGGCAAGTGTTTCCCTTGTATTTCTCAAAGTCGGGCACTTTGAACTTAACGGGGATCTTGACGTTGGGCACGAGGCACAACTCAGCAGCAGTCTTACCAAAGAGGTCTTTACCCCTTAGAGTCTTTAGTTCCTTGCGCAGCTCAAGGAATTGGTCGTTCATCGCGTCCATCTTCTCATAAACATCTGGGCTCTCAGATGGCTCAGAATGATAGATGGTGTCTTCGACTCTAGGTAAAGTGTGCACAATGAGAGGTGGCACAGAAAGGAGCAGGCTAGATGTCGGTAGAGAAGCGAGAGTTGGATCTAAACCCTCGGGCACAAAGTTGGCGGGCATCCTCCAGGGGAATCCGGCTGGCATAGTAGGTGCAAAATGAGCTGTTGCGGCAGGCACAATTGCAGGAGTTGGAGATGATTGGTTATGGGCAGCCAGAACTGACTCCATCATGGCAGTCAACCTAGCAACCTCTTCTTTCAGTTCCCGGTTCTCTTGCTCTAGATGCTCCATCAGTCTGGGAAGATTGGCTCTCGTGTTATACCGATGCGTCAGCTTGTCTTAAAAATAAATGAAGAGCAAATAGTTAGACCACTGATCAGAGCTGAACAAAACCTGCTTATGCATATGATGCATGCAATGTTTGTGCACATGATTTGTTATTTTTTATCAGAGGAACTTTGTAGATATCTATTTGTAAATATTTAGGAAATATCAATCTTTTAAGACATATATGGAATATTCATAGTAATAATATTTGGAAAAAATTTTACACCAATAAAAAAGTAAAGTCTTGGTAACCAAATACAATACAAGAGAAAAGGAGAGTAAACATCCTATGGAGCCCTAGAAACAATCGTCCAAAGCTCTCGAGACCGGAAGATAAGCTGCACGAAGTCTCTTCACCTCTCTCTCATAAGCTGCTTCCATATCTACCTTTTCCTTGGCGAGTCGATCATACTTCCTCTTCCAAAACTTGGATGACTGAGGAAGAAGAGAAGTAATCACATCATCAGGCTCATCAATAACCTGATGTTCTAGAAATTCTATCACAACATCCTTATCTCTGAGTTGCTGAAGTAGTTCCTCTCGCTCACAAACCCAAGCACGCGAACGGTCTTCATCTCTCAACTCCTCTACTCCTTGGTTAGGGAGGGTTGAAGGCCCAACCATAACCATAGGTGTAGGTTTTGGATAATCATAAGGCATGTGGTACTCAAGTGCTCTCTTCCTCACCCAAGAGGTGTAGGGTTCCAAAGCAATACAATTCTTCGGACCAAGCTCTTTCCTTCCCTTCCTATGAATCTTGCGCCAGGCGCGGACCATCTTGCCCTTCAAGTTCTGGGGATCTTTACCCTCTTTAAAGAACACACCTTCCAACAAATGTTGTTAGGTTTATCCTTTAAGGGGAACCCAAGCTGACGGCGAGCCAAAACAGGGTTGTAGTTAATTCCACCACATGTACCAAGAAGAGGCACATTGGAGAATTCACCACAAGAGTCAATAATCTGCACACCATCATACACACGGTTATACCAAGAGATATCATAATTAGTGAGAGACATGAGCCTCGTAGACCACCGTAGACATAGGGGTGGCAAAACAAGCTCGACCCGCGGGGCATGCCCGTTTTGCCCGCACTTTTGTGCGGGGCGGGCCAAGGATTTAGGCCCTCACCCTCAAATGTGTCCGCCCCGTCCCGTTTTTTTCGCGGGCTTTTGCGGGCACGTGTATTTACATAAATTTTTGCGTTTTTAGGCTTAAATAATGCAATGCCCGCGGGCTTTCCTAGCCCCACCCTCACTTTTTTGCGGGGCGGGTCTAAGTTTTAGGCCCACATCCTCAACTATGACCGCCCCACCCCGTTTTTTTGCGGGCTTCTGCAGGGCGCGCCTAAACGGGGCGGACATGCCCGTTTGCCACCCCTATGTAGACATCCCTTGTTCTCCTTGAAGGCGAGCGTCTGAGGCAAGTGCGAAATAAACCACTTGTACAACAGAGGCAAACAACACACAATGGTACCACCACTCTTTGCATTCCTCATATGCAAAGAGAAATAAGTGTCACCCAACAGAGTAGGAACGGGATTAAGAGTAGAGAAAATCCTAATAGCGTTCACATCCACAAAATTGTCAATGTTGGGGAATAACACTAGCCCATAGATGAGAAGTACAAATATGGCTTCAAAGGCGTCCTCACTCATGGCCTTCCCAAACAGAGTAGCTTGGGCAATGAGAAAATTAGATTGGAGACCTTGAGTTCCACCTTTGGTAATCATATGAGCACCAATATCAGCTACATCTATGTGAAGCAGATCAGCAATCTCTTGGGAAGAAGGAACCCTCTCCAAACTACTGAACGGCAACTGATCTAAGATAGGTATACCCACGAGATATGCATACTCCTCAAGTGTAGGCAATAGTTGGAACCCCGGAAAAGTGAAGCAACGGTACAAGGGATCGTATTACTGCACCAACACCCTCATCAGACCTTCATCCACCTGAGTAGAAAGAATAGACAGAAGCTTCCCATGCGAGCTTTGAACTCCAAGGGATCTAATACATAGGATGTCAAACTCCTTAACTCTTTCAAGTCTGGTTGTCTGAAACTATACTTCTTCGTATTCCTTCTTTGCTTATCCATGTCTGAAAATTTGCAAATAAACCTCTTAAATTCCTTGAAAATTTTCTTGTTGATGATATGGATGCAAATGAATGCATGAATGCATGGATGCAACAATCACACTCAAGGATCAAGCAAGTCACGCCACACAAAGGTCACGGGATGGCTCAAGTCATCCTCAATATCAATCATCAATTTTGGTGGATTATGGTCTACACCTTATCAACACCCAAGTTCCATTGATATTGAGGATATACGAGAAATGATCAACCGCGAATCAAGGGTTTGTTGTAAGTCACGATCATGGAGTCTCGGTTAAGAACCATCCAAGGGGAGTGTACTATGGTTAAACCTTACAATCATGTTCTAAAAGAGGTCCCCATAGTCATCATCTCGTCTTTCGGATATTATCGGATAAAACGGTTACTCGTATTCCAAAAATATTCTCAAGGGCTTGTACCACCACTGAGGGTTGGTCGGTACAGCAGGTGGGTCACGTGGAGTAATTAATTTTCTATCAATCAGAGATGGATAGAGTTCAGCATAGGTCATTGGAATTGGATCAAAAGTGACCCTCTTCCTATCGTAGCTGGTGCTGGTGTTGTTGTTATTTCGAGGCTGGTAGGCCTGCTGTTGTGGACGATGTTGTTGTTGATATTGTTGATGTTGTTGTTGTTGATGATGAACTTCCCTGAAGGCAGGTGCTATATGAGCCACCTGGTCTTGGTTACTGGCAGGGCGAACAATCTTCCTCTTCACAAAGGGCCTTCTTTTGATATGGGAGGACACAGCATGTGCCTCTCCCTCCTTCTTCTTTGCAAAGCTCCCATACCTCTTTGCGGAAGAGCCTTCATCCCTTGACAGACGTCCTTCACGGACTCCTTCCTCTAGCCTCATTCCCATATTCACCATTTCGGTGAAGTCCGAGGGAGCACTAGCAATCATCCTTTCATAATAGAAAGAACTCAAAGTCTTCAAAAAGATTTTGGTCATTTCTTTCTCTTCAAGGGGTGGCACAATCTGAGCGTCCAACTCATGCCACCTCTGGGCGTAATCTTTGAAAGTCTCCTTCTCTTTCTAGGACATCGCCCTCAGCTGGTCCCTATTGGGAGCCATATCCACATTGTATTTGTATTTGTCATACCCCAAAATTTGCCTGTTAATTTTTATGATAAATTGATTCATGCATGACATTCATTTCACATTTGCATTCATTCATTAGCATACATTCTCATATAAATTATAAATTTTAATTTATTTATTATGTGATACAGATATAAAAAATAATAATAATTTTGGTTATCTGTATGATATAAATAAATTATATATATATAAATAAAATAGTTTTAATTTAATGATAAATAAAAATAGATTTGAATTTTAATTGTATAATTAAAATTTTAAATTAATTTTATTTGTTAAAGCTCATTAAGTTATAATAACTATTTTTTTATAATTTAGTGACTCATGTTCCATTTATTCATTATTTATAAATAGTATTTATTTAGTAATTCACGTTTTTTACTTAATAAAATTTATTTATAAGAGTAACATTTTTTAAAAAAAGCCCATAAATTATAAAATAATTTTGGTTGATATAAGTAAGAATAATTTTGATTTTTTTTTTAAATTATGAAAGTAAAAATAGAAATAGGTTTAAATTTTAATTCAATTATGTAACTAAAATTTAAATTAATTTTTATTTGTTAAAAGTCATTTAAATTATTCATTATTTATAATAATATTTGTATTTAATAAATATTTAGCAAGGTTAAACCCTAACTCTCCTAAAGTATAGGAAGGGATCCAAATATTTAGCAAGGTTAAACCCTAAAGTATAGGAAGGGATCCAAATATTTAGCAAGGTTAAACCCTAACTCTCCTAAAGTATAGGAAGGGATCCAAATATTTAGCAAGGTTAAACCCTAATCCACGCCATTATAAATACTTCATATGGCTGCAGCGGGAAGAGGAGAGGGAAAAAGGAGGAGAGATACGGCAGAAGAAGATACACAAGGCAGGGCAGAAGCAAGAAGATTCACGGGAGAAGAAAAGAGAAGCAACCATAAAGCACTCATAGCCTGAATAAGAACAACACACATACAGTGAGCAAGCCAGAAGAATTAAATCCCCAGTAAGTGTTCATTAGGGAATTTGCATCCAGCATGATTACCTTGCAATACTCCTTAATTCATGCATGAATAATATTGGTTTAATATATATATATATATATTGAGATGATGTATTCATGGTTTGGTGGATGTTGATATTGCTTTATTCAAGTATGCATTTGTTCTTGATATGTCATAGCATGTTGGAGAAATTCTGTTTGCATGATTAAAGAATTATATCTGCCATTTAATTATTATTATATGAGTTTTGTTTCTAGCATGATTATGTTTATTTCACATACTGTTATTACATAATAATAATGATGATGATATAATGGTGATAATATAAATCCTTGGTTGTCTTTAACATGTATGTGTAAGGTTTGTTTTATCATTATCACTTGCAGTAAAGAGAACTAATACATGAGTAAAATAATATAAGCTTCTTGATTTGTGCATGGCTATTTTTATTATTGCATGATGATTACATATGATTTTATTTTATGTGTGTGGTTTGATATAAGATGAAGTTACAGGTTTGTTATACTCACATGAAATAAACAGCATGAGAAAAAACAAAGTAGCTTGCCGTAAGAGAGAAAGCTGTAACATGCATGGTGGTGTTGTGTCAAAAATGGAAAAATCCATGTAGAATTAATATATATTTTAATGTTGGGGAATGACACTAGCCCATAGATGAGAAGTACAAATATGGCTTCAAAGGCATCCTCATTCATGGCCTTCCTAAACAGAGTAGCTTGGGCAATGAGAAAATTAGATGGGAGACCTTGAATTCCACCTTTGGTAATCATATGAGCACCAATATCAGCTACATCTATGTGAAGCAGGTCAGCAATCTCTTGGGAAGAAGGAACCCTCTCCAAACCACTGAACGACAACTGATCCAAGAAAGGTATACCCACGAGATAGGCATACTCCTCAAGTGTAGGAAATAGCTGGAAATCCGAAAAAGTGAAGCAACGGTACAAGGGGTCGTAGAACTGCACCAACACACTCATCAGACCTTCATCCACCTGAGTAGAAAGAATAGACAGAAGCTTCCCATGGCGAGCTTTGAACTCCAAGGGATCTAATACATAGGATGTCAAACTCCTTAACTCTTTCAAGGCGGGTTGTCTGAAACTATACTTCTTCGTATTCCTTCTTTGCTTATCCATGTCTGAAAATTTGCAAATAGACCTCTTAAATTCCTTGAAAATTTTCATGTTGATGATATGGATGCAAACGAATGCATGAATGCATGGATGCAACAATCACACTCAAGGATCAAGCAAGTCACGCCACACAAAGGTCACGGGATTGCTCAAGTCATCCTCAATATCAATCATCCATTTTGGTGGATTATGGTCTACAACTTATCAACACCCAAGTTCCATTGATATTGAGGATATACGAGAAAGGATCAAATGCGAATCAAGGATTTGTTGCAAGTCACGAGCATGGAGTCTTGGTTAAGAACCATCCAAGGGGAGTGTACTATGGTTAAACCTGACAATCATGTTCTAAAAGAGGTCCCCATAGTCATCATCTCATCTTTCGGATATTATCGGATAAAACGACTACTCGTATTCCAAAAATATTCTCAAGAGAGACTCTTATGAGTGTAGTATCGCGTAACAATCGTATCAAATCTTACACTTGAACGACCTTCGCACTACGTCCTAAAATAGGCCAAGATGGGCTAGGTATCTAAGGTCCCTGGCTTCTAAGGTTTATATTGGAAAGAGTAATGCCTAACCACGACTACTCGTGTGACATTATTGATCCCAACATGACCTCCACCAAGTGAATGGGCTTGCAAGTCAACTTGCTAAGGAATAACTCCACACAAGTCAACAAGACTATGCCATTCTCCTATCTTAAGTGCACTCGAGCTCGGGTATAGAACTCATCTCACAAGAGACCACCAAGCACACAAGCAATTGATACATCAAGCAAATCATACATTACAAACAATACAGTCATCCCAAATTTGCATAAAAATATGTCACAAATAAATATAAACATACAATACAACAAGCAAAAAGTAGGCTAAACCCACTAGGAAGCAACTAGCATCCCCAGCAGAGTCGTCACTTTTCTGTAGCGGGGTATTCGTTACCTTATGATTTATTGACTAAATCAAAAGTAAACATACAATTCGGGTCGCCACCTCACTTCTATTTATCCAAAAGAAAGGTTAGAAAGCGAACAAAAACCAAGTAAGAAGTTTTATCAAATCAAAAACTAATAAAAATGCCAGAGATCTGGGTAAGGGGGTTGGTTATGAAATGGGAAGGTTTTAAGCACCCAAAACACCCTTAGTACTCTAAGGGGGCCCTTTTTGCAAGTGTGTATTGTAGGTTGGTATTTGTGAAAATATGTGCAAACAAGGTTGGGGAGATGAGAAAAGAATATACATTATATTTACAATTTTGTTGTTTGAATGGATGAACCCATTGCCTACGTATCATCACAAAGGTAGGATCAAAACCTCGTAGTTCGGGGTAAAAATCTCAAAAGATTGGTAAATTGATTTGACCAAAAGCCTTAAGGTCTTTTGTTATCAAAGGGAGAAAACTCAACCTAAACCAACAATCCACCATGTGAAGAGAGCTTCAACATACTAGTGAGGGATCCATCTTATAATAAGTATGGAAGACTTATAGTCCAATCACTAAGGATAAGGTGAGGTTTACATCAACCACTATGATAACTCAAACCTATGGCTAATGTTTATGAAAAAGTTTTAACAAAGGTGGTCATTGGAACCACAAAAACAACTTGAAGTGAGTTGTATTTACAAGTTAGAAGTATTCACAAAATGAGGTCAAAGTTGAGTTAATGTTTATTCACAATGAGTATTAAAGAAAATGAGTTTGAAAAATCAAAGGCATAAGGCCTAGGTTTCTAATTTTGAAAACAATATCAAAGTTTGCACAAAATGATTTTGGCTTGGGTTAGAGTGGAGAGAAGAAGAGAAGAGCTAATCCTAAACATGCAAAGATAAGAGAAGAGATAAAACCCTTGGAGTTCCTTTTCTTGAGATCATAAAGATGATTCAAGATGCTCATTTTCTTTGGACTTAGCAAGCAACAAGCAATCAAAACAAATATTATATTCAAGCTCCTAGGATCTCCATTTGGCTTGTCTCCCTTTACTTGGATACTCATGACAATGGTCCTTCTTACTATCTCAAGTTTGGAATCCCTATCACACCAGAGAAAACATCAAAAAGTTCACAATACAATAAGAGAAATGAACAAAGAATGAGTTTAGATTAGGGGTCCTTTGAAGTCAACTTTCAATTTTAGCATTCTAAAGGCATGAGGCCTAGTTGCTCTTCAACAAATTTAGCATTCTAAAGGCATGAAGCCTAGTTGCTCTTGAACTCCTTTAAGCATAGGTAATGTCCTAATTCTAAGTCCTTTCTCCTTTTTGCATTGGGTTCACACAAACAAAGACAAAACAAACAGAAAGCAACAATATATTTATATACAATAATGTGCTCAAATGAGCAAAATAAAAATGGCATAAACATAAAATATGAGCTCAAGTGAGCAAAGGGAAAAGGCAATATGAATAAATGAGCAAGAAAGTAAAGTGCAAGAATTAAATGCTCAAATTAAAGTTAGTAATTAGTGGTTAATGTTAGTGTGTCATAAGACAATTTAGCGCTATGTTAAGCAATCGTAAGTGGACTAATGTAGTAGTCACACCTATCTGAGGCCGGTCAATAAAACTATAGGCAAATAAACACAAGTTAGAGGTCATGACTAGTAAGCCAAGCTCCTACAACTTGTCATGCCAAAAGAAAAGAAGGAAAGCCTTGTATGGATTTTAGGTTTTTTGCTTGACCAAGGAGCAACCTATCTTGGACACAAAGCAACTCACTTGATCTTTGATCCAGTTGAGTTTGATTTGGATCAAAGAAGGTTAAGCCTCTCATATGTCAAGACCAACCACAAATTATTAACTCATTGGCCAAAAAATAAAAAGAGAAAGATGAAGATGAAATGAAATGGATAAAAGGAGAATTCAAATGACATAAACAAAACACAATGGTCAAAATGTGAATCAAATCATCATCAACCAATGTAAAACAGAAGAGAAATGAAGATTAGAAGTCAACAAAGTCAAACATATTTTTTGGTATTTTTGAAATTAAAATAAATGCAAAATTAAAATGGACAAAATATGGTCAAACCACAAATCCAATTCAAATCAACTTGAATAAGTCCAATTGAACCATCATAGGTCTAACATGGTCAAACACGGTTTGACAATTTTTTTCAATATTTTTTTGAAAACAGAAACTATTTTAAAACAATTAAAAACAAAGAAAAATAACACAAATGAATTAAAATCTCAAATAAATCTCAAATCAATTAAGATTTGATGAGAATATTTTTCATATACTTATCATGATCCATAGGTGTTAAGAAAATATTTTTGGAATTTTTGGATATCAAAAAGTATTTAAAATAAATTAAAAACTATTAAAAAAATAAAATAATTCACAAAAAATATTAAATGAAGTCACAAAAATAATTAAAAATCAAATTATGAAACTAGAATGTTTTGAAATGAATGATGACCTTCCAAGTTTCAAATGGATTTTTGATGAACATGAAAGCTGTTCATATAGTTCTTAAGAACATTTTTTCTCTTGGGGTCATCTTCATTTGAAAAACACATCAAAAGTTAGGTCTCAGGGATCTTCAGTTTGGTTAGATGACTTAACTGGTCAACTTCTCAAGGCCAAACTTCAAATCTTGATGAATGAATGTTTAAGGATACTCACATAGACTCATATATACATAAAATAATGAATGAAAGAACTTCTCTTGATTGAATTTGATCATAGGTTGAGGTTGCTTCATGAGCAAGGCACAGTCAATGCACAGTTGAATTAGGGTTTCCTTGGGAAACAATCCTCAAGCCCTTTGGTTTATCTTGATCAAATTGGCAAATTGAAATACTTGGGAGACATATATGATGATTGAGATCTTTGTGGATCATTGTCATGCTTGCTTTCATCTTCATCTAGCCACTTCATTGAGCATAAAAGCCTCCTAGGAGCAGGGGATCTCATGATTGCTTGAGCTTCAAAACAAAATGAGTTAGTGACATATTTTTGTGCTTTTGGTTAGTGAACAAAATAAGAAAAGCAATAATATACAATACAAGCATGCTTGGTGGTCTCAAACCAACTCACACAAGTCCCAAACCAAGGGTTAAGGAGCCACATATGCTATGATCCTTGAGACAATGCAATGAGCAATGATATGATGCCATGAGGAATCTTAGGGTCAAAAATAGGGTCTTACAACAGACACACCACATACTCACCAAAAACCTTAAGGTGATAAGTGTGTGAGTTCTTTCACTTATAAATGCTCAAGTCTCCACATTTCTAACCAACATATGACTTTCCCACACTACTTACACTTGTTATTCTCAACATTTCCCCTCAAATGCGAGTCTATCCACAATGTTCTCCCTCAAGTGAAAGCTTCTTTTATCCACATACATTGTACTGTCATTGACATTTTTCAACGAGACACCTCGAATGGGAATTTCGATACAAGTAAATCGGTCGTCCCTTCACTCGAACCACGCTCTGATACCAGTGTTGGGGAAACAAATTAATGGAGAATATTTTATACTCTAAGGCTTTTGTTTAAGAGCAACAAACATTTCTGAGAGACACACCATATACTCACCAAAAATATTAAATTGATAGATATGTGAGTTCTTTTACTTATAAATACTCAAGTCTCCATATTTCTAAAAAAAATGACCATAAACAAGAAACTCGACCAAAAGACTTAGGAACCATAGTCGGCCTCTGCTGCAGACTCTGGTCACTGCTGGACCAGATCTCCCATGGCCGCTGCCATCTTCTATGGCCGCTCGCCTAAAAAATTAGACCATTTTGAGAAATGTCTCTCTCTCTAATTTGAGATTTTGACATGATACTTCCATAATTATCGAATACAAAGTAAATGAGTGAGTGAACAATAAAATGTAAATGTATACTTCAAATTTAATTATTCATTAAAACTAATTTTAGATAATGCAAAACAGCCTTAAAAACATGTATATAAGAAAAGAGAAAGTAGTATTTGCTTTTCTTTTCATGGTTTAAATTTCCTAGTCATAAGTATATATCTCTTATTTTCCTATCCTACATTCAATTTTCTACCAATATAACAATAATGGTTGAAATTTTCCTAATCAGACAGTATCATCTGTAAATGCCTACAGAAGTACCGAGACCTATGAAACAATTAATGTGAGCCCTCATACAACGCATGATAATAGTAATCTCTATTGAAGGTATCTTTATTGCAACCTGATAACACCAACAACTAAATTATGCAAAAGGGTCCCTATATTTAATATACTCATATTCAGTCTATTGCTGCCTGTATATTTATAAGCTCCACACTTATCATCTTTTCTTCAATTTCTTTGTTTAGTTTATCACATTTTTCCTACTTTATTCATCATGGCTTATTTTCATGTTATCACAGCTCTTGTCTTTGCATTAGTTCTTGCTAGAATCGACCTATCATCATGCAAAATGGTAAAGGGCAGAGTCTCTTGTGTTGACTGCACTCACAACTACGACTTATCAGGTTTGTACTAACTAACTCACTATATCATAATTTTCCTGGTTTAAATAAATGTTTATTATTAGTTTTATAGCTCTATTTATCAACTTACTATGCCCATATACTTGAGCAGTCTCAAATTTTTGAGGTCTTATTTAAATTAATCGCAGTTTAATTTTAACAAAATAAATATAGGTTATATTTAACCACTTAAAATTTTACGAGCTCTGTGCGATAGTCTATCTTGCACGCCCTCAAAAACAGTACTGTACATATATTATATGCATCTTTTACCTTGACTCTCGAACATTTTCTATGATTTTCAGATATTAAGGTCTCTGTGAAGTGTGAAGGTGTAAAAAACCTAGCTATAACAGCAACAGAAAAAGATGGCTCCTTCAAGGCTAACCTTCCCTCAGACCATACAAAAACTTCCATGAACTGTTTGGCAAAACTTCTTGGAGGACCAACTCAGCTTTACACCAAAAAACAAAACCAAGTTTCACAAATTACCAAAGGAAAAGAAGAAAACAGCTACACCATCTCTACTCCTCTTAGTTTCATGATATCATGCCCTAAAAACACAAATTGTAAGGCTGCAAAACCTGTTGGTTCATCCAAAACTGTTAACCTTCCTCTTCCTCCAGCATGGGGTTTGGCACCAAGTAGTTACTATGTACCTTTTGTTCCTATCATTGGAATACCTTAAGTAAAATCATGTGCTCAAGTGATGCAGAATCACTTTAGTAATAAAGTTTATAGGGAGCAATAGACTTTTATATAGTCTTGTTTAATTTGTTATGTATAATTATTATATAATTATAGATGTAATGGTGTTTGTATCATATATGTAGCTATTACCAAATGCAACATATATGTAATGATGTATCATGTGTGCCTGTGAAATTTTAGTATATAATATATATTCATATGCTTTATGAGTTATGATGTATGGTTGAGGAATATCAGTATCACTCATTTGAAAAATATTTTATTATTGGTTTTATATTTGAAAAAATCAATACATTTATGAAATGTTAATAACTTTTTATAAAACATATTATGCTAATTTTTAACTGTTTTGAATGTTTGTCTCTAGACAAGAGGATATTATGTTACAATTAATGATGAAAAAACATTGATTTGTTGTGAATGATTAGTGAAGAAAATCTATAACAGCGAATAAAGAAAATGGAAACTTAATGAGAGGCACATGGTCATTGATTATATATGAAAAATTCAACGGCTATATTGAAGTAAAAGCATTAACTATCCCCTGACAGTGTTCAACTGCAAGTATAGTACAGCATATGCATTAACTGTCACCTTCACCAGAAGAATTTGTATTTCACAATATAAAATTTTGAGAAATTTATCATAATATTATTATTTATATGATAGTATGAGCTTTCAAAATGTTATATGAAACTCCCTCGGTCAAAAATAAATTTAGTTTTTTTAGTCGACTATTTCACATAAATTAAAAAATTGTAAATGAAATAAAGAAATTTTGTTTATATAATTGTTTTATTAAGAATTAGTGAATACGTAATTATCATAAATAATTATCACAAGCAAGAATTTTCTTTTTTTATTTAAGCTTCAAACAAGTCAAATAAGTAAAGAATAATCCACATATCAGATGTAATCAAAATAACCAAGTCAAGTCTTCAAAAGAAGCCTAAAGTCAAAGTTATCAGATTAATCCTAAGGTCTGAAGTCACAAACTTTCAAAGTAATGGTCAAGGTCCTAGTTCTAAGTTTATAACTCCACAACAATGTCAAATATAGTAATCTCAAGTCTATAAATCAATAAAATTATTTTTTTAGAAGTTTATCCTTTATTAATGTCTTTAAAAGAAAAAAGAAGTCCAAATGGACAAAGGAAAAAGAGTATAAACATAAACAACGGTCCAAATGGACAAAGAGAAAATATCATAAGCACAAACAATATGATATGAGATGCTAAAGTAAAAGTATAAAATAAATAGTAAGAGATAAAAGCATAAGATAAAGAGCATTAAAGTAAAGTTAATACAATAATATGTTAGTTAGTTGTGTTAGTAATCAAGAATAGAAAGACAATTTATCAGTTTTTGGAGAACACTCAACTATTCACCCACAAGTGTGAAAATATGGACCTATACATCACCATGAAAAGGGCGCAAACTTGGATAAAATCAACAAATATGCTACTAGCTCTCATAGATAAAAAGGAAACAATATTTTTCACACAATACCATGAGGAGTATGAGAATTACAATCTCACTTATGAAAATGACTTACTTTCGGGACAAATTTAGCGTTATGTTATGCAATCGTAATTGGACTTATGTAGAAGTCACAATTATCTAAGGCCCGTCAATAATAATATTTGTGTTAATACATGCTAGAGAAATGATATATAAATCTGTGTCATAAAGCTATGCCACAAAAAAAAGGATTGATCAAGCACAAAGGTTAGGAAAATGGTCCATTACATCAATCAATATTTCATGATACTTAGGAAAAACTTACGCATCAATCCAAAGTACCTTAAATGGTCCATGATCAATTAAGAGGTAGATTTGAAATTATGAAAGTTCATCAAGTACAAATCCACATATCGTGATAAAGATGGACACGAACCATCCAATTGATCAAAAGAAAAAGGAAGAGAATGAGACGAAGAAGAAGAGGACAAGAGAAATCAAATCTAAATTGGATCAGAGGCTTGATCAAGTCATTATTAACATCAATCATCCATTTTGGTGGATTAGGGTTTTCACCCCATCAACACCCAAGATCCGTTGAATTTGATGATATCTATGATTAAAACAATCATGATCCAAGGCCAACAGAAGTCAACAAAGGTCAAACAAATATAAAATGCAAAAAAAAATGCATTAAAAACAATTTTAAAATGAATTTTAAAATGGAAATAAAAGAGAAAATCCATAAACCCTTCAAAACACCAAATAAATGACCAAGAAAATTCTGGAAGGTTGAAAATAAAATAAGAAGCATAAAATAATTTTTTTAGAATTTAAAAATGCATAAAAGTATTTTTAAACCAATTAAAACAAAGGAGAGAAGATAAAATTCAAGAAAAATAGCAAATCAAGAAAATAAAATGTAGAAAAATAAAAATCAGATGAAAAAAATAAAAGAAAATTTTAGAAATTATTTTGGGAATTTTTTGATGAAACATGAAATTACTATGAACTTTTAAATATAAAATCTTTAAAATGAAAAAAGAAAAAGAAATAAAATCAGAAAAAATACAGAGCGTTGGGTCTGGCCTCATTAATTGACGTGGCAGATCCAACAGTCCCCAGACTAGGACGCACGATGGAATTTAACAAAAATGAAACACGTGATCTAATTCAAATTGAGTCAATCAAAACATTTCAAATGGTCAACGTGTCCAGCCAAACTTAGATGACCTGAGATAACTCCAGTCATCTTCCCCGATGGTCCCTCATCGGAGTTTCATCATTTGATAAATTCAGGGCACGAGACTACCACCATTGTGATCGCCTCCTTATCACGAATTAAACCTCATGCTCCAAATTCATTTATCTAAACTGAGCATGGAGAATTTTAGAGAAGTTTCAGAAGCAAGCAAGCCACGAAAAATAAAATTAAATGATGAACACGATCAATCAACATCAGATAAGCTAGGAGAAAACATAAGAGAGTGAAGGACTACATTGTGGTAACTTGTTTGATTTCAAATGATGCTCAGAACTACCTTGTTCAAATGGTGATCATAAGTTGATGAAGATTGATCTGGTCAGGGTGCTTCAGAAGGTCTTGGATCTTAGGAATTGTTGCAAAAGCTTTAGAGAAGGCTGAAGGTTTTAATGGAATCAAGAAATTGGATTAAAATAAGCTAGAATTCAAAACATGATAGCTCAACTGGAAAAATTTCAGATTGAAGTAGGGGTTTCTTGGCTCTCCAAAGCTTAGGATTCAAACAGGTTGCTCTATTTATAGGGAATGTGTCGGGATCCAAATACGTCGGAATGAAGCTCAATTTGTGCAAAACGAATTTGATCTGAAAGCGTGGAAAGTGTGACTTGTAATCCATCAAAATTCAGCCAAACCATGTGTTTTAAGGGTCATTTAACTTCTGAAGACTTGATTAAACATGTTTAGGTCCCAAACAGGTGATAATTTGGCTTGTAATTGAGAACTAGTGAAGTTCAAATTCGGATCATGGTGATTTCTTCAGTTCCAAGTCACCATGTTCAATAAAATGGGGCATCTTGCTCATGACACTTTTTGATCCCGTTCTTCTTGCAATGTGCTGACATCATATCAAAGATTACAATGTGCCAAGAAAGGTTGCATTTGGATGCTTGAGCACAAATTTATGTCATGTTGAAGTTGGCACGAAAATCTGGTAATTTAACTTAGAAAATCTTAAGTCCCAAATGACTGAAAATGACCTGTAATGTCTCAAAGAATTCCATGGCCTTCCAAGCATAATTGGACTTTGATCCTTGAAGCAAACTTGTAGAGGGCATCACAAGTGATGTTGTGCAAAAACAATTAGCCTCAAATTTTGAAAAGTGGAGAAGTTATAATCCTTGAAAGTTGAGAAAAAGTCACTTAAAAATAGGTCAAATTTCACTAAGTCCATAACTGACCTATAATGTCTTCAAACTTTTGATGATCCTCCAAACATAATTTGATTTTGTCATGTAAAGAGAAGTTGTATAGCATAATGAGAAGAGTCATATACAAAAATAAGAATTCAAAAATGTTGAGAATTGAAGGAGTTGTGATCCTTTTAACTTTGACTTCTAATGTTGACTTTTTGGTCAAACCTCTTGGAATAAACTTGTGCACCTGGCCTTTCCTTGCATTTCAAGGTACATGGATGATCATATGAACTCAAAATGAGGTGTCATTGAATTTCCCTTGATTGCATTGCTCAAATTTTGAGGTAGCTTGTTGAAGAATGCATAGAAATAAACACATGAACCTTTGACTTATCTTAAGAAATTAGCAACATGGCTTTGAGGTGCTCTTGATCAAAATGAGATTGAAAGATGCTTGATAATATTAGAGGTCATGTTTTGAGAGATAAGCCCCTTGATAATAAATGGTGGAACATACTTTAACTTGAGGAATCAACAAAACCATAGCTGAGGAGCCATGCTTGATGCTCTTTAATGAAAAGCCTTACCTTGCATAATAAACTTAAAGAATAAGACATATTTTTGCTATTTTGATTAGTGGTTAGATAAGAAATGAACATATCAACACAAAGTTAAAACACCAACAAAGAGGTTCTTGATGATCCCTGCAAAAAGCTAACCCAAAGATGAGAGGGAGAGGACAAAGATGTGATCTTGTTTATATGCAAGGATGCAAATGACATGTGGGATCTTAGGGTTAAAAATTAGGTTATGATAGATGCCCCTATTTAAGTTTCTTTGATTCGGAGATATGAAGATTGAAATCTTTGTCTCGACGAGATTGAAGTGACTTAAATACAGAAGACCCAATTTCAGGCCCTAAGATACCGCACAAATACTTATGATATATTATGAATATAGACAAGGATCTATATGGGGAATATGTTAGAACAAGATTTTGATTCTGCAATATATCTCCAAGTTTTGATGATAACAAAGAATGAGACAATTTGGTACCCTAATAATTTTCTTAAGTGTGTAGGATTCTAAGTTAAAATGACTCTGAGGAAACGAATATCTGGCATCTTATTCAGTTCAAGAAAAGTTGACCCATCCCAAAGAAATCAGATCTGACTCTGAACAAGAACACATCTAAGGAGCAATCACCTGAAGAATCTGACGCTGAAGTTTAAGCTCTGATATCTGAAGATTGCAAGTGATATCTGAAGACTGCAAGTGATATCTGAAGACTGCAAGTGATATCTGAAAACTACAAGTGATATTTGAAGACTCTGTAAGAGATATCTGAAGTCTGCAAGAGATATCTGAAGACTGCAAGAGATATCTGAACTCTAACTCTGAAGACTCTGATCATGCGCAGTCTGATACATGCTCAACACATCACCTGATCAGAAACTTACGCTGGAAGTATTCTAATTCTAGTATAATTCCTTTTTAAGGAAACTATGGATTATGTCCCAAGACTGCTATGGAAAGGACAAGAAATTTAATAACTTTAACTCCCATAGCTGGCAAGAAATATCCATTTATTTCCCTCCAACGGTATCATCTCAAAGTGCTATATAAAGGCATCCTTATAACTTGTTGAAGATAAGAACTTCATACACAACGAAACAACTTTGACACAACAATATTCTCATACTCCAAATACTCTCATTATCATTATTGTAAGAAATATTTTTATACAAAAGTTGTGTGGTTATGTTTCATAGCGTTTAAAGTGTGTTTATATTGCTTATCTAGAAGCATCTAGTCAAACCCTTATATTCTTGAAGTTGTTTGTAAATCCTCAAGTGACTTGTTTAAGTCTGTAGACTTGAGATGGCTAAGAGGTTGTTAAACTCTTATACATTTTTGTAATTTGTTGAGATTAGTGGATTAAGTCCTTATTGAAGGCGAAATCACCTTGGCCGGGTGGACTAAAGTAACTTTGAATTTCAAGCAAACCAGGATAAACTTTTTTTGTTATTAGAATTTAGTTTGTGTGTTGGTGTTGAAAAAGTTTTTAATTCCTGTGAAAACAATTCAAACCTCCCCTTTCTTGTTTTTCTCCACCTTCAGTTGGTATCAGAGCATAGGCTCTGTTATTGATTTTTAAATCAAACACGTAACCGTGTAGAGAGACCCAGGGTGAGAAAAACTTCATGGCTAACACAAATGAAAGAGATAGCTACAACGCAAAACCTCCAGTTTTTTATGGAGAAAAATTTGACTACTGGAAGGACAAAATTGAAAGTTTCTTCCTAGGATACGATGCAGATCTCAAGGATATGGTTACAAATGGTTATGAACCACCCATTTCTGCAATTGGTATTACTATTCCAAGAAGAAGAATAAGTAATGATCAGAAGCGTGATTTCAAGAATCACCATAAAGCAAGAACCATTTTGTTAAACGTTATTTCCTACAACAAGTAAGAGAAGATAACCAACGGGAAAATAGCCAAAGAAATTTTTGACTCCTTGAAAATGACGCACGAAGGCAACAATCAAGTTAAAGAGACTAAGGTTCTGGCCTTAATCCAGAAGTATGAAGCCTTCGGAATGGAAGATGATGAATATGTTGAAGTAATATTCTCAAGGTTCCAAACATTGGTTGCAGGATTCAAGGTTCTAGACAAAGGATGTACTACAACAGATAATGTGAAGAAGATAATCATAAATCTTCCCAAGAAATGAAGACCTATGGTTACTGCACTGAATTTATCCAAGGATCTGAACAACATAAGTCTTGAAGAACTTATCAGCTCTCTCAGAAGTCATGAAATAGAGCTAGAAGAAGATGAACCTCAGAAGAAAAACAAATATGTTGCTCTAAATTCTAGATCGGAAAGAAGAAAGCCATAAAAGAACAAAGCCTTTCAAGTTGAAGAAGAAGAAGTTGATGACTCTGAGAATGAAGATTTTGATGATGAAGAAGAATTATCTCTTATTTCCATAAGAATCAAACAACTTTGGAGAAAAATACAAAATAACTTTAGAAGGCCCAAACATAAGGGAGACCGTCCAGATTCAACCCCAGAGGCAGACCCAACAAGGAAGTAACATGTTATGAATGCAAAGACCCTGGACACTACATAAATGATTATCCAAAGCTAAAGAAGGATAGCTCTAAAAAAGAAAGCTTCAATAAGAAATCTTTCAAAGCAAAGAAGAAAGGAATCTTGGCAACATGGGATGACTCGGAATCTGAATCTCTAGAATCTGTTTCTGAAGAGGAGCAGGCAAACGTAACATTCATGGACACTACTTGATCGGGAAAATAGCAAGTGTATTATTTTGCCTTTTATAGTAATAATGGGGAAATTCCCCGAATGTCTATCTCAAGGACTGCAAGTTAATATTGAGTTTAAATTATCATTCAATTAAACAAAAAGTATTAATTTGGTTTTGAAGTGTAAAAATATAATAATAAAAATAAAGGTAAAGAAGGATGAAAATAAGGGTTTATAGAGAAAAAGGAACAATGTCAGGGAAGGTGTATGATTTATCCCTGTAACAACTCTAAGTCACTATTGCATCAACAAATATCAATTACTACCAGTTCTCAAGGGTATTTTCTCCCAAGTCCTTGGTGAGAAAATCTTTAGTCAATCTACCTTAACTCCTATATCCATAGCTAATTAGGATGAAGTTAAGCTGTATAATATCAAGAATACTCTGGTTCATACAGGGTATCCCTAGTCCTAGGTGATATCTACTGTAGAGTAACCTTATGAAAACATTATCAATGGCGGTCCAGCCTAATTGATAACCACAAATCAATCTCAATTGGTCCGAAAGAGAAAGCAATAAACATATCAAAAAGTTACCGTAAAAACAATATTATAAATGCAAATGTAAACTCAAATTCATTACAATTATAAATCAGGGACACCCCCTAGCATTGGGGGGTTTAGCTACTCATATTGTTTAAAACAAATTCAAGATAAAAATTACACATTACAAGTAATCGGATGACTTTGATCTTCAATCGCTTCCGCTCATGAACACCTTCAGCTCTCCGAATGCCTTGATCTCTGTAATACTTGATTGCTTCATAATACTGTGTTTTGTCGTATTCCAACATGATTTTTCCTTTGGCAGAAGACCTTCTTTTATAGTGAAAATTCCCAGCAGCAGCTGGACAGGTCCAAAGATATCTCTAAAAAGCCCGACGAACAAAAAGCCCGAGAAAAACTAGATTTTTGGGCCTGGGCTGACACAGCCCGTGTCAGTTGACACGGGTGGCCGTGTCAGCCTACTGTTCTGGATGACACGCCCCTGGCAGGGGTGACACGGTTGAGGATGCTTCCTGACATGGTCCGTGTCAGCTGACACGGATGGCCGTGTCAGGCTACTGTTTTCTTCTCTTGTCTTCCCTTGCCTGACACGGCCCGTGTCAGGTGACATGGGTGGCCGTGTCAGGCCTCCTGTACCAAGGTTTTCTGCTCCTTTGCTTGCTGGAATCTCGCATTGTCTCGTTTTGAGTTCTCTAGTTCTTCTACCTGGACCTGTTGGACAAAAACACAGCTATCCCACGCATAAAATCACTAAAATAAAAAGTAAAACATAACAATGATTAAAAATGCTTAAATAAAATGATGGAAGTAAAACTAACTCGAAATGTATCATAAATGCTTGCACAGTGTATCAAATGCCTCTGTTTCGAGTCGGATCAGTAATGAAAACTCAATGTAAATGGTGACTGATCACAACCCCAAACTTAGCTCATTGCTTGTCCCAAGTAATGTTTTAGACACATTATCACTCCCTAGAACTCTTCATGTTTTCCACCACTGCTGAGATCATTCGCTAACGTCTTCCCTTTTCCTTCCACAAGTCTTGCGTTTCTTTGTAAGTCTTTATTCACACTTCCACTTCAAAGCACCGTTTCACCTGTCAGCTTATATCACATTCTCACCAATTCTCTCGGGGTAAGCTGTTTACACTCATAATTCAAAGTATGCAATATCACTCACAAGTTTGAATAGTCTCTCTTTTCCTATCACCTACACACAACACACACACTTTTGAGGTCTTTTAGGTTGTAGCTTGGCTTGGGTTAGGGTATGGATTATTTAAAAAGGAAAACAATTGGCTTTTGGTTCAGAGTCGATGTTACATCCTGTGCTTGTTTCTTTTATTTCCTCGGTTTTCTTTTCTTATTTCTTCTTCACCTAATGCCCTTTTCCGTGTTTCTTTCTTTTGAATCTTCGAGTTATCATTTTTCTCTTTTTATTTTTCTTTCTTTCTCTCGATTCATCAATTTTTTTCTTTTTCTTTTGTTCTTGCACTTTCTTGGGCTTTGGGAGCTTTTGGGTTTTTTACCTCAAACTTAGCTTTTCAACACAGTTTTGAATGTATTATCATGACTCTGAACAGGGTGAGGAAGTGTTTTGGCTAACGGTTACATTTATGGTGTTTAAACAAAAAAACATGGATATAGGCTCAAATTGGGTTAACGAGGGATATAATTATTCGGGATGGCTAGAAAGGCTCGGGGTTAATTTCAAACAACATGCCTCAGTGTGTGTATCATGCAGTGACAGTCCCAGAGAGTCTACGCAAATTTAGAGTGATAAAGACAAACCTGAATGGCACTCGATGATCAATGTGTTTGACTTTTTATGACTCACTTTATTTGGTTCAGCTTTGACAGGATCCACAATACTCATTAATTTGGTGCGATTTCTTCCTTACTTCGGAATGTACAGGATACTCGTGTCGGTTAAGCTGTATACGTTGCGTCTGATCTTTACTTTCAGCAGTGTTACTTCCTGGGGAGATCCTTCACAATAAGCCATGGTGAGTGGCGTGATCCTCTCATCCACTCTCAATCGTGATCATTACTATTTCCAACCTGTCAACACAGACTTGACACACTCGCAGCATAATGTACCTTCAACAGACAAATAAAATCTAGAAAATAACACAATAACCAAATACTAAGAATAAAATACTAATAAAAGAAATAAAATCTCCCCCACACTTGAACTCAACATTGTCCATAATGTTTGTGAACAAGAGCAGAGGAGGGTACTCAAAGGGTCATACTGAGGAGGTGGTTGCAGGAAATGCAACATCAACTGTCGCATCATGCTGCTCATCTCATTCAACATCTCTCCCTGACGGGCTTGCTCGATGCCTTGCCGTTGTTGTTCCGTTCTCAAGTCACCTATCTCGGTTTGTACCCAGCTCCATTGGTCAGTTGACCAAGATGATGAACCCGCAACCTGTTGGGTGGGTTCCTGATGCGATGGGACAAACTGCTTAGGAGGTGCTTGAGGATCTTCTTCTTCTATTTCCGTTCCGTCCACCTGGCCATCCATAAATTGCTCACCTGCAGTAAAATGGTCAGTTTCGTGGCCTTCATCCGCATCGGGGTCGGCGCTCACATACAACTAATTAGCACAGTCAGTAATAGCAACTCTGTCCGGATCCTGCAGAGCGATGATAAACCTCTTATGGATAAGTACGGAATAGTAAGTAGGGGCAACAACAATCATACCTTGTGAAATTAGAGCAGACATATCAATTTTTGTGTTACCTGCAATTGGCGTGTCTTCGAGTAAAACGGCTTGATACCCGAAATGCTCAGCGATTTGGGTGATCATTCCCCCTACTGATATGCCTCTGGAGTTTGCTCGGCCGACTCTGCCCAGATAGTCTGCTGCAAAGGTAGCTACATTGATGGCTTTGTTTTGAGTCGTTGAGTACATAAAGAATAGCTCTCTCTGAGTAGCTACCCTTGTGCTATCGCCTCTTCCAAACAGGGTATAGGCTAAACCCTTCTAAGCATACCTGAAATGACAGAAGAGTCGCCACCGCGCGTTATTTATCCCAAAAGAGGGAAAGGAAACGCTCGAAGTAAACCTGGAAAAAGGAAAGGAAAAGACAAGGTCTCGCAACCAAATCTCGGGTTCGAGAGCCGATTATGCGAAGGGAAGGTATTAGCACCCCTACGCATCCGTAGTACTCTACGGGATTCACTCTTGTTGTTCTTGTCTAAAGGGTGCGGGTTTATCTAATGTACTATTTACTAAAAGAGGGGTCAAAAGAAAATGACTCGCACGGGTGTCGCATCCACTGCATACGTATCTCATATGAATATGAGAATCAGAGTCTTCGTAGCTCGACTACCTATGGGTTAAAGAGGAGTGTGCTCGATAAGACATCGCGTCTTATGCCTACGTATCTCATCTGGAATGAGAATCAGAGCAAGCCGTAGTTTGGCTACCTACGGGTTAAGGGTTGTGTTTTTTAGGTGAACGGCGTTACTACGCAATCTACCGGATGCTCGACCTTTGGAGACTTACTCGCCTGTAGTAGAAGGAGTTAACGTGTTCTTAGGAGAAGAAAAATTAATGAGTTGTTGGTGTTTTAGGGATGCTCATGCAAAAAGGCAGTCCTAGACGAAGGAACCGCGCTACCTTAATGGACATGCAAACGGGAGACTATACGAAGCCTAGCAATCCTATGGGGAGTCGATCACACCATACAAAACAAACATGCATAAAGTAAACACGCCAGCAAGGGGACTCAAACATACATGGGTAGGGCTTTAGTCAAGAGGGGTCATATCAACCTCGACAAACAATCCATGGAAAAGGTAATCAAATGGGCTCTTAACCACTGACATTGAACGTCCGGGTGAGCAGATCAAAAGGGTAATGAGGATAAGACCTCATAGCTCTTAACCCTTGACAGGGTGAGCTCATGACAAAGAGTGGGGATTCAGAAAGGTGGAACCCTCTCCACTGTCTGACCAGACAAAAGATCTGGGGCTTTTGTTCTGAAGCATCGAAACGTAGTGCGAGCTTAAAGAACGACACACTGAATAACGGGGGATTGATTACTAATCCCTTTTATCCGTCAATTGCCTCTTCAGGGAGGTCTTTAGCACTGATGCCTCTTCTTGGAGGTCTTTGGGCATAAAAATAAATAAACAAAAGAAAACATTGCCTCCTATTGAGGTCTTCCAGCTAAGAAAGCGGTAAAATGCGGGAAAGATAAAGGATCAAGAGATCTACCACACGGATAAAGATCCGAAGTAATAACAGCTAAAGAAGTAAGAAACTCAGAGATCTCTCGAGCTGGCACCATCAAAGAAAGCAAGTCAATACAGGTAATCGGAATAAATCTCCAAATGGTATCCCACAAATAAAGTGGAATGCCAAGCAAGCTATCCTTTCAGGAGTCATGTGAGCCCTCACAAAAACTCAACAAACAGGTTAGAGTGACAAGATGGGGCGCAATCAAGAGTTGCCTCAAATCAAAATGTAACCACATGAATCATGCCATTAAAATTCACAAAAAGAGCTCACAAAAAGCAACCAAGTGTTGGAGGCCTAAACCTCTTGTCAAACACATGCATCAAAAGGGTGTCAAAATTCAAAGGTTGAAAGTATAAAGTAGTGGAAATAGGCCAAACCTGATTGGAGAGATCGAATGAAATTGAATTGCCCGGTTGGGTTTGCAAAGAAATCTAAGGGTTTATATGAGAGGGAATTGGTTCTTTGCAGATGAGTTCCCTTCAGTCTCTGGAGGTTGCTCTGAACTCTGTTAGCTCTTCTCTCACTATCTTTTTCCCCAGGGTTTTTTGGGAGATGGAAGTCTAGAATTTATAACCTGATTTTTGTGACTTTGTGGACTCAAAAGAGAGAGGTCCAAGTCCAAGATTTTTCTGTTATATTTTATTTTTTTATTTTATTTTTTATTTTTTTTCGTTTTTTTTTCATTTTTTTTTCGTTTTTTTTCTTTTTCATAACGCGTGGGCTTCGCCTAGCGAGCATGACAGTTCAAGAAATTCCTCTGAGCGTAGGTGATTCTGGTGGCTTTTCTTGGGACTCGCTAGGCGACTCATTCTGCTCGCCTAGCGAGCATGACAGCTCATGAACAAACTTTTGCTCCTTCAAGATTAACGTTTTGACTGATGAATAGACCTCATTTGAACATGTTGGAAGTATCTCAAGCCATTCCCTTGTGTTGACTGATCACCCAGATAGGACCCATAAAGTGTCTTGGATGATATTCAAGCTTCTTGGATCTAATTTCGATTGACATGATGAAATGCAATATGAAATGTTAAATGACCTAAAAATGAATGCATGAATGAGGGGGGCAAATTTTGAGGTATTACAGCTGCCCCTATTCAATCAACTGGAGACCCGAAAAGAAGATAGCAACGGCTTTCGCACTTTCGAGGTATCAAGGGATTGAATACAATAAAAGCTTGAAAATTTGCACTGAAGTGAAGTGAAGTAACAATGCCTGTCAGAATCGGCAAAGAGGTGGTCTTGAAAGAAGAATCCGTCTGGTACGGTGAGAGTCAGTCTGAATACTGAAAAAGAATGTTAACCTGGATACCAAAATAAATGGTAACACAGAAATAACCATGGCCTGAATGCCGCTCATCAGTCTGAATACTGGAAATGACTTCGATCTGAACATCGAAAGATATGAGATTATTAATATCGGTCTGAACACCGAGAGGCTGGCCTGAATGCCACAAGTTGCGTCGACCTGAATGTCGGAAACTTCTTCGATCTGAACATCGGAAAACTGGCCTGAATGCCACTTCGATCTGAATATCGGAAAATTGGCCTGAATTCCACTTCGATCTGAATATCGGAAACTGGCCTGAATGCCACAAGTTGCATCGACCTGAACGTCGGAAACTTCTTTGATCTGAACATCGGAAAACTGGCCTGAATGCCACTTCGATCTGAATATCGGAAAATTGGCCTGAATGCCACTTCGATCTGAATATCGGAAACTGGCCTGAATGCCACAAGTTGCATCGACCTGAACGTCGGAAACTTCTTCGATCTGAACATCGGAAAATTGGCTTGAACGCCACTTCGGTCTAAATACCGGAAACTTGCCTGAATGCCGCTTCGGTCTGAATACCGGAAACTGGCCTGAATTCCACAAGTTGCATCGACTTGAACGTCGGAAACTTCTTCGATCTGAACATCGGAAAACTGGCCTGAACGCCACTTCGGTCTGAATACCGAAAAAACTTCATGCCTGTCAGCATCGACAGAAATAGGGAAAATGATAATTGAGGCGGCGCGTGGGCCAACGACCCCTGCTGGGAATAATAAAGATAAGTCATGAACAATCTTCAGTCTGAGTACTAGAAACAACTTCTGGCTTATCACTTGGGATACCGAGAATGCCTTATGCTTTACATGCGTTTGTTTGAATTTTTCAATGGCGTAATGCTCCATGAAAATGGAAATTCCACGTAATTTGGGAGGATGCAATGCAATATGATTCTACATGCAGGGATGCAAAATGCTTGATAAGAGAGAACGCCAAGCTGAGGCAAGGAATTCTGCTGGGGAAATGATCACCATCTTCTGGACCCTGGCAAGGCTGTTGGAGATGCACAACACAAAGAACTCTGTGGGGAAATGACCCGCCACACGGTGTTCTGGCAAATAACAAAATACCGAGACTCTGACTGGGGAGAGAACGGCACTGAAAACCTGTTGTTGGGGAAAGCGATAGTGGTTCTGGCAACCATAATCTGCGAGAGAGACGACTCAGTAGGGGAAGCAAACACCGATACGGTACCATGGATCTGGCATTGGGATTATCGATCTGGCATCGAACTCTGAGGAGCAGCCGCTTCTGCTGGGAAGATAGAGTCTGGCACTGTCAACTCCGCTGAGGATATATAGTCTGGCACTGTCAACTCTACTGGGAAGTGTATATTCTGAAACAACCGCTTGGGGGAGGTACAGCAGTGAGAGCCTGCTGGGGATCGAAGAATCCAATGCTCTGATCAGCTCTGCAGGGATAAGATACCAACTTCGACTGTTGGGGGAAAACATTCGCGATCATCGGCTGGGAACCTTAAGGAAATGCCCCGAGGGTACCTGTTCTGAATAGACGATCTAAAGCACTTAACATTTACAACAATTTTAAATGTTTATTAAGCATGTACCTGTAAAGCTCTTATGTTTCATGATGCAATATTTATCAAAAATTCGGACGTCATTTTTGCAAACAAAACAGTAAAATGAAAATGAAAACAGAGATATACTGAATAACATGATTTTATTGATTGAATGGCCTCTGAATAGGCATTTACATCAGGAAGCAATCCCTGGAAAGAGGTAATCGCACAAAAGATAAAAACAGAAATTAATCTAATGGCAATGTGAAATGGATTTCTATTGGGTTCCAATTCTGCTATGACTTGCTCATCTTCAAGATCCTCCAGATGATCAGCTTTCTGAAAAGAGTGATTGGACTGTTTCCTATCCTTCAAAAGTTTCCAGTCATTGACATGAGATGAGATTCAGAACTACTCAGAATGCAGTCATTCGTTTAATCCCTAACTTTTGCCTGGATCGCCCTTTTCGGGTTTTCAATCCACCGGGATACCCATTTTTGCCTAAGTTGCCTTTTCAGGTTTTCAACTTACCGGGTGTACGATCTTTTCATTTTTAATCCCTAATTTTTTGCCCGAACCTTTTCACTTTCTTGGTTTGTCGGGATGCCCATTTTTGCCTGGACTATTCTTTTTACTGTCCAGCGGGTCTATTTTATGCGAAGTATTTTTTAACTGCGTCTGAGTTCATAGGGGAAGTGAAGTTTTCACCATCCATAGTTGCAAGCATTAAGGCCCCACCATCAAAAACCTTGGTGACAATATACGGTCCATCATGGTTAGGAGTCCACTTGCCCCTGTGATCTGTCTGAGGAGGAAGGATCCTTTTCAACACCAAATCTCCGACCTGGAAGCATCGAGGACGCACTTTCTGATCAAAGGCTCTCTTCATCCGACTCTGATACAACTGCCCATGATAAATGGCTGCCATTTGCTTCTCTTCAATAAGACTCAACTCATTGAACCTTGTCCGAATCCATTCAGCTTCGTCTAACTTGACATCCAACAGGACTCTTAGAGAAGGAATCTCCACTTCAACAGGTAGGACTGCTTCCATACCATACACAAGGGAGTAAGGGGTTGCCCCGGTCGATGTACGTACTGAAGTACGGTACCCATGCAAGGCGAAGGGCAGCATCTCATGCCAATCTCTATACGTAACGACCATCTTCTGCACAATCTTCTTTATGTTCTTATTTGCCGCCTCAACAACACCGTTCATCTTAGGGCGGTAAGGGGGAGAATTATGATGCTGAATGTTGAAGTACTGGCACAACTCCTTCATCATTTTGTTATTGAGATTAGAACCATCATCAGTAATGATTCTTTCGGGAATCCCATAGCGACAAATGATTTCTTTCTTAATGAAACGGGCAACCACATGTCTGGTGACATTCGCAAATGATGCTTCTTCGACCCACTTGGTGAAATAGTCAATGGCAACAAGGATGAAGCGATGCTCATTGGAGGCGGTCGGCTCAATCTTTCCAATCATATCAATGCCCCACATAGCAAAAGGCCACGGCGAAGACATCACATTCAAAGGATTTGGCGGCACATGTACCTTATCAGCATAAATCTGGAATTTATGATACTTCCGAGCATATTTGAAACAATCAGATTCCATGGTCATCCAGTAATAACCCGTTCTCAACAATTTCTTAGCCATTGCGTGTCCGCCGGCATGAGTACCGAAGGAGCCTTCGTGAACTTTCTGCATTAACATGTTTGCTTCGTGTCTATCCACGCATCTGAGCAAAACCATGTCGAAGTTCCTCTTATACAGCACATCATCTTTGTTCAAGAAGAAACTGCCTGCCAATCTCCTCAAAGTCTTTCTATCATTGTTGGATTCCCCTGCAGGGTACTCTTGATTCTTCAGAAAGCGCTTGATGTCGTGATACCAGGGCTTGTCGTCAACTACCAGTTCAGCAGTAAACACATACGCGGCCTTGTCGAGGCGCATCACATCGATCCTGGGAGTGTGGTTCCACCGAATCACGTTGATCATGGAGGATAGAGTGGCAAGAGCATTTGCCATCTGGTTCTCATCACGAGGTATGTGATACAGCTTTATTGTTGTGAAGAAAGTCAATAGTCTTCTCGTGTAATCTTTGTAAGGGACCAGATTGGGCTGGAGGGTGTTCCAATCACCATTCACTTGATTGATCACTAGAGCTGAATCTCCGAAGATGTCCAGAGTCTTGATTCTCAAATCAATGGCTTACTCAATACCCAAGATACAGGCTTCATACTCAGCTTCATTATTTGTGCACTCAAAAGTCAGACGAGCGGTGAAAGGCATGTGGGCACCTTTCGGAGTAGTAATGACAGCGCCAATTCCACTTCCTCTAGCACTGACAGCCCCATCAAACAACAAAGTCCATTTTCGTCTGGATCAGGTCCCTCCTCAACAACTGGCTCTTCGCAGTCTTTCATCTTGAGGAACATGATGTCTTCATCTGGAAAATCAAACTTCATCGGCTCATAATCTTCAACCGGCTGTTGAGCAAGATAGTCTGACAGAATACTCCCCTTGATGGCTTTCTGGGATGTATACTGGATATCGTACTTTGTCAGTACCATTTGCCAACGAGCAACCCTTCCGGTGAGAGCTGGCTTCTCGAATATGTATTTGACTGGATCCATCTTGGAGATCAGTAAGCTTGTGTGAGTCAGCATGTATTGTCTCAAACGCTTAGCAGCCCATGCAAGTGCACAACATGTCTTTTCAAGCATCGAGTATCTCGACTCGCAATCTGTGAATTTCTTACTCAGGTAGTAGATGGCATGCTCTTTCCTACCTGTCTCGTCGTGTTGACCGAGAACACAACCCATGGAATTGTCTAGTACTGTCAAATACATAATCAGCGGTCTCCCTGGGACCAGAGGCATAAGGATAGGAGGATTCTGTAAATACTCTTTTATCTTCTCGAAAGCCCTTTGGCAATCATCATTCCACCTGATAGCCTGATCTTTTCTCAGTAATTTGAATATTGGCTCGCACGTGGCTGTTAGGTGAGAGATGAACCTTGCAATGTAGTTCAACCTCCCTAAGAAACCACAAACTTGTTTCTCTGTTCTTGGCTTAGGAATTTCCTGTATCGCTTTCACTTTGGCCGGATCCACCTCAATCCCTTTTTCACTAACAATAAAACCCAGTAACTTTCCAGATCTCACCCCAAAAGTACACTTGTTCGGATTAAGCCTCATCTTGAATTTTCTCAAACACTCAAACGATTTCTGCAAATTCACCAAATGTTCTTCTTCCGTCTGAGATTTGGCAATCATATCATCAACATAAACCTCGATTTCATGATGAATCATATCATGGAAAAGAGTCACCATCGCTCGTTGATATGTTGCTCCGGCATTTTTCAGACCAAACGGCATCACCTTGTAGCAGAAGATGCCCCATGGGGTTATGAATGTTGTCTTCTCCATGTCTTCTGGTGCCATCTTAATTTGATTATAGCCAGAAATACCATCCATGAAGGAGAATACCGAGAACTGAGCCGTGTTACCCACCAAAACATCAATGTGAGGTAATGGGAAATCATCTTTAGGGCTAGCTCTGTTCAGATCCCGGTAGTCAACACACATCCGTACCTTTCCATCCTTCTTAGGTACTGGGACGATATTTGCAACCCATGGCGGATAATTTGTGACTGCTAGAAACCCTGCATCCAACTGTTTTTGCACTTCTTCCTTTATCTTGACAGCCATCTCTGGTCTTGTTCTTCTGAGCTTCTGCTTGACCGGAGGACAACCTTCTTTGAGAGGCAAACGGTGTACCACAATATCTGTGTCAAGCCCTGGCATGTCCTGATAAGACCAAGCGAAGATGTCAACATATTCTTGCAGCAATTCAATCAGCCCTTTCTTCACATTATCTTCCAAAGCAGCCCCTATCTTGATTTCTCTCTTGGCGTCCTCGGTCCCAAGATTAATCACTTCAGTAGACTCTTGATGCGGTTGAATGACCCTTTCCTCCTGTTTTAATAACCTGGAAAGTTCTTCAGGGAGTTCACAGTCTTCATCACCCTCTTCTTCAGCTTGAAAGATTGGATTTTCAAAGTCGAAGCGAGCCATAGCAGAACCGTTATCAATAGGATCCGGTGATGTGCATCTGCATGAGTGATGGTATGTGCTTATGAGTGTGAACAAGAAGTGAAAACTAAACAAAACATTGCCAAATATTTTTTGATTTTTGAAAACTGCAAAAATAGAAAGACAGTGAACGAAATATTTGAATGCAAAAAGACGTCCTTTATTGATGATAAAAAATGCAGGTATCCACATAGATGAGCCCTACAATGAGTCATTACGCCTTGGGCGAAACGTAAGACTTCGACATGCATGAATAAACAAAGAAAATTACTCCTCCAGAAAAGTGACTTGGACAATCTCCTTAGAAGACCAATTGTTGATGACTTCACCCGGGATCCTCGGACGCACCCAGTTATCGATGTCGCAATCACTATCCCCATCTTTATCGTTGATTCCTTCGGGTACCATATCGGTGAATGCCTAAGTCAGCTATCCTAATTGGAGCACCAAACAACTAAGAACACTGCGGTAGTACCTGTTATGCAAGACATGCTAATGAATATGCAAATGCAGTGACATGTTTATCAATTCCAAAGGTATTCTACCCCCTTGATTCCAGTCTCTCATCAGATAAAATATCCCTTTTAAAAAGTACCAGAAAACCCCGACTAGAATCAAGAAGAAGATATAAACCCCACAGAAATGGATAAACATGTTGCCGCATACGCAAAAAACAACCGGCGGGAAAAGACACAGAGCCGCCACCGTGCGTTATTTATCCCAAAGGAGGGAAAGGAAATGCTCGAAGTAAACCTAAGAAAGGGAAAGGAATGGTCTCACGACCAGAGATGCAAGGCACGGGAGTCGGTTACGCGAGGGGAAGGTATTAGCACCCCTCACGTCCGCCGTACTCGACGGGATCCACGCTCAGAAGAATAGAATAAGGTTGCTGATAAACTGCTCAAAACTGCACAAAATTGGAATGAAATAACACAGGTAAAAGACGGAAGAAGATGACTCGGCCGGATGTCGCATCCTGGGCCTACGTAGTTTGTCAGACACAAACATCAGAGTCGACGTAGTTCGGGGAATGGGAAATGTGCTCGCTAGGACATTGCATCCTATGCATACGTATCTTCTCTAACCAGAGTAAGAATCAGAGCACTCGTAGCTTGGCTAACGCACGCCGAAACAAAATGCTAAACAGAGACGATGAGACGTCAAAGCAAACACACAACAGGAAATGGAATGCCAATCAATGGGCTTACATCCAACTCCGACAAACAAACACAAACAGGAAACCGAATGCCAATCGCTGGACTTACATCAGACTCCAAACACACACACAAATCGGGAAACCGAATGCCAATCGCTGGACTTACATCAGACTCCAAACACACACACACAAGGGGGTGGAAAAAGAAAAAAAGGTGCCCGGAGAGATCAACTCAATCTCCTGCCTATGTACCCCATCTGGTATGAGGATCAGGGCGACGTAGTTCCCCTTAACAGGGAAGAAACTCCTAACCAGAGACTAGGGAGATAACAAACTAATAGGGAGACTACGACTCGAGCCTAAAAGTTGTCATGCAAACGATCCCTAAGTTGAGGTCTCTAATCAGAACCTAACCCGCACAGGAAGCAAGTCAATCACACAGCAAGTAAGCAACACAGGTGAACAGGTATCACACTCTATATGCAAACAAGTGGCTCATACAATGCTGGGCTTTAGTCAAGGGGTCATATCAACCTCGACAAACAAGCCAATACTGGAAGGGTATGAAGGGCTCTTAACCACTGACATTGACCGTTTGGGTGAGCAGATGAAAAGGTAATGAGGATAATGTTAGACTATGGCACGGATCTAGAAGGGGGGGTTGAATAGATCCCAATTAAAAACTTGAGTCGGCGCTGCCAATTTAAAAGAAAATTGGTTTTGAAAATTTGTTTTAAGTGCGGAAGCGGCCGAGGAAAAATTTAGTCTAAAACGAATCGTTATTGGAAAACCGGATATGCGTTAAGCTAATGGATTAGAGATAAAGTGAAATACAAATCACTACATTATTTGCACACTCAATGATATATTTCACTTACTAGCAAGCCTAGTTCCAATGATCCAAAATACCAAATTAAACTGGATGCAAACTTGAGACAACTTTGGCTTATGCAAATTAACAAACACTTGGTGTGCATAAACACTCCAAGAGATATTTGAGTTGAGTAAGTAATTCAAATTTATCTAGTACAATATACTATTGTACTTTGGATTCAAACAACAGTCTTAATCTCTTACTCAACTTATATCAACGTTTGGTAAAATTGCTTAAACTAAAATCACTTAATTTTTAAGCTGAAAAACATTTATGCAGAAAATTAAAGAAGACAGAGATTTGATGAGGCAGTTCCCCCGCCGTCCTCGCTTCGGGGTACGTCTGCCCTCAATTCTAAACTTAGAATTGAGATGATTTAATTAGATATCACCTGTGAAATTTAACCGTTTATACAAGGATTGCAAAGCAAGTAAACAACAGAACTTCCAATGTGTTGAATGATGCTTCCTATCCTTGTTCCTTGATTCAAGATGAATCAAGACCTTCGATCGTTGTTGCTAGACCTCCGATTCCAGCCCCTTTGTTGAAGAATCTTCCGTTCTTCAAACCCTCGGCCCGGCTGATCTCAAATACAACGAATCGAACCCGAATCCTTCACTTCAATATCACCGAATCCGCTACTAGACTGATGAAGACTTCCTCTTCTCAATCACCTTCGCTCGGCTGAATATTGATGAAGCAATTCGTCCAAAAAAACCCAAACACAAACCGGTATTGGAGGACAAAACCCTAACGGTTTTATTCAAGAAAGAACTTGCCACAAGCTTCAACCCGAACCGGATTCTTCGATCACAGCTTCGAACCTTATCACCTTTAATCGATCACGAACCACATCAAAAATGATTGTGTGTAGTTGATGTGTTGTGAAACGTTGAAGATGAAGATGATGAGTCTTGGACACCTTTTTCACTCTTTCTTGTTTCCTTGAACACTTGAACTCAAATTGACAAATGTTAGTTGATAAAAGTGTTTTGACTTCTATATATAGTAACTGGCAAACCAACCAAAAATAACAGCTTTTCAAACAGTGGAAAGTACTCAGAAAACTGAGTTTACGCACGAGCGGTCGACCATAGGTCGGCGTGCGCTGACCCGTGGGAAATGCGCCGACCCCTATGGTCGACCCAAGGTTTCATGCGCTGACCCATGGATAGCATCATTATGCCATGCGCCGACCTCTGGTCGACTCAAGGGTTTTATGCGCTAACCCGTGAGTTATGCGTCGACCCTTATGGTCGACTCAAACACGCATGCGCTGACCAATCTCCAATTTGGCTGAGTTTTGCGCTGACCGGTGAGCTATGAGCTGACCCTTATGGTCGACTCAAAGTCTTCAAATCTGCAGAAATCTGTGTTTTGTGATTTTCATGCATTTCGTCATGATCACACTTTGTCCACATATGTTCTTAAAAATTATAACAGATTTAGATAAGCGTAGGAAAGGATATGATGGGTAATGTGTTGCATTTGTTTGTAGACGTGCATGATGGTCTTTTGTCATCATCGAAACTTGCGATCGTATGTTGTCTGACTCTTTGTCTTTACATACTCCCCCTTTTTGATGATGACAACCTGTATAACTCAACGTGATAAACAGCATGCGGTATTGACACATTTTGCACACTTCCCCTTTCTTTTGTAATCTAAGGCTATCTGCAGAAAGCGACTGTTAGTTGTGGGCATTTTTGGCTGCCTGCTTTGTACACTTTTCTCCCCCTTTGACAACATCAAAAAGAGACACAGAATGATTATTCAACATAACAAGGAAATTTCACAGGAAATAACACAAACATATAATAATATCACACCAATATCATTTCTGAGCAATAGTCATTAATTAAGAACAAGTAAAATAGAGAACTGAATACATCCAAAATAACAATCAAACTACAAAGTGCATGTGAATGTCTATGTCCTAATGGCGGTATTCTGGATGATAACAAATGCCCGGGTTTTTGTAGGGGTCAGCCAGAGATGATAGGTATTCGGTAACACCGTTCAGATGCTTGAGACTCTCGTCGATCGACCGTTCCTGACGTTCAAATGATGCCGAAAAGGCTGCATACCGGTCATTCATGCTTGTAGAGAAGGTGTCGAGACGCTCATTTTGGGCTTGAAGTTGCTCGTTAATATGAGCATAGCGCTCATCTTGAGTTTGCATGAAGGACTGTTGAGCGATATGCATATTGCGCATCATATCCAACAGTTCTGAAGAGTCTTCTTGCTGTGGAGGGGACGGAGGAGATTCTTCATCATCTTGGTGATACGGCCGGTAGAATTGACGTTGAGTTGACCAGCCCGTATGTTGCCAGTCACCCCAGCCACCCCAGCGTGGAACATCTTCTTCAGTTGAATGCGACTGCTGAGCCCAAGCGGAGTCGGAGTAGTCGTGAGTGTCAACGGGTGGAGGACTATCATCTCCACCATTGTGATCAAAAGCGTGCCTGGCTTCCTCTTCTTCATTTTCCTCTTCATCTTCTTGTTCTTCGCTTTCATCACTGTCATCATCTGCAGGAACATTTCCTCTTCGAACAAACTTATACATTCTCCGCTCATTGCACCAAAGATATCCCATCATAGACATAGTTTTTGTGCTGAACTCTTTGTCAGATGAGATGGAAGTGTACGGGAAAGACGGATGATTAACGTTTGCTGCAGTAAGGACCTCTTGAGTGAAGGATCCGTAGGCAAGAGCCGTTCCTCGTCCGAAATCACGTAGACTGAACATTCTACTGGCAATGTAGTACGGCCAGTTGATTTTCTTCTTATTTTTCAGAATGTAAATGAGATGAACCTCGGCCTGTTCGACTCTGGAGAGACCGCCCTTCTTTGGTCGCAGGATGCGTGAGACAATCCACTGAAGAATCCGTTCTCCGGCTTTCAGCTTGCCGGCAGTGACAGTTCGTGGGAACGCGTCACTGTTCACAAACTGATCAGGATATGGTCGTTTCAGCATGTCATTCAATGCACTCTTAAACTCGTAGCCATCTATTTGGTGAGAGTCAGTTACCTCAGGTAGAGGATTTTCAGCATCATCCGCAGACATATCAAAATATTGGTTCCAGATATTTGACTTAAGCGATACCTTTGTCGGGCCAATTCTGGAGTGAAACTTGTGCCCGCGAAAGTTGTCATGAAGGCCGGCGTAGAACACTCGGACTAAGTCTTCACTGTATTTAGTGTTGCATTCCAAGAAGTTGATAAAGCCTTGATGCTGCAGCAGAGCCATGATTTCAACGAGGTGCATGCGTTCGGCGGTAAGTTTGTAGAACGCATGTTGTTGCACAACTCCTCTTTTGTCGATATCTTTGTTGAAGGCTTCGACGCGAGCGGGTGGAACGAGAGATACAGCAGATATGGGGAGAGATGCGGCGGATGATTCTCGGGATCTCTTACCGGAGGGTCTGCGTGATGTGGTAGCCATATGAGCAGGTTTGAAACTAAGTGTTTGGGTATAGAGTGAAGGTTTGTGAAGGGTTTTGAGAGTGATTATGCTAGAGAGAGGTTTCTCCCTATTTATAGAGGAAAGGTTAGGGTTTTGGGAAGATGGAAGATCAAGGAACAATAGCCACTAGGTAGATGCAAGTTACAAGGTAGTGGGTAGTTTGAAAGGTGATGGAATGTAAATGCACACTTAATGATGATTTTTGAATGGGGATGCATGAAACGATTTAAATTTTTCTGCAGAAAAACAAAATTTTCGAGCGATGCGTCGACCATACCTCTGTATGCGTCGACGTATACTGTTTGATTTTTGAGAAAATGCAGAAATTATTAAGCGTGCGTCGACCATAGCCCTGCTGCGGTCGACTCATACAGTCCAAATTTCAATTTTTCACTATTTAGCACATGCGTTGACAGGTTTGATGCATAAATAACAATTCATACAGCAATAAACATCCAAAGAGAGATATCATGTGTATATAAACAACATCATTATGAGGTATAACTATTTTAATCATGAGACTTTGCAGAGAGAGAAAGAGAGGAACAGTATCACCTCGATGCCGGAGTGACTTGGTGAACGGTAAACTTGTGCTTGTAACAACAATGATTTGTTAGAAGTACAAGATTAAAGTCTTATATGGAATAAGGTAAAACAGCAGATTATAGTGCCCGTTCCGAAATATCGAGAATGCCAAGTTCTCGGCGGATATGAAAGAAAGGTTCAGTGGCTAGTGGCTTTGTGAAAATGTCCGCTAGTTGATTTTCAGTATTAACATGTTCAAATACAATGTCACCTTTCTCTACATGATCCCGAAGAAAGTGGTGTCGAATTTCGATATGTTTGGTGCGAGAATGTAGCACAGGATTCTTGGTCAGGTTAATGGCACTTGTATTGTCACAAAAAATGGGAATACGTTCAAGTTTGAGGTTAAAATCCAATAATTGTTGCTTAATCCATAGGATTTGGGCACAACAACTACCGGCGGCAACGTATTCCGCTTCGGCGGTTGACAAAGCAACTGAAACCTGTTTCTTGCTATGCCAACTGACCAAAGAGTTTGAAAATAAGTGACAAGTGCCACTGGTGCTCTTCCTATCCGATTTGCCGCCGGCAAAATCGGAATCGGAGAAGCCTACCAATGAACAATCATTACCTTTGGAATACCATAGTCCATACTTCGGAGTACCGGATAGGTATCGAAGTATTCGTTTAACGGCTTTTAAATGGGATTCCTTGGGACATGATTGATATCTTGCGCACATGCATACGCTAAACATAATATCGGGACGAGAAGCAGTAAGATAAAGGAGTGAACCAATCATACCTCTATATCGTTTTACATCTACTTCCTTACCGTCTTCATCTTTGTTCAAGTTTGTACAAGTAGGCATGGGGGTTTCTATGGCCTTAGCTTTTGCCATGTCAAATCTCTTGATAAGGTCCAAACAGTACTTAGTCTGGCTCACGAAAGTTCCTTCTTTGAGCTGTTTAATTTGCAGACCGAGAAAGTATGTGAGCTCCCCCATCATACTCATCTCGAATTCGCCCTGCATAAGGTCAGAAAACTCTCTCACAAGATTCATGTTAGTAGATCCAAATATGATATCATCTACATAAATTTGCACTAATATCAAGTGCTTTCCTTGACGTTTAATGAAGAGGGTTGTGTCAACCTTTCCTCTTGAGTATTCTTGATCGAGTAAGAATTTGCTTAGTCTCTCATACCAAGCTCTAGGAGCTTGTTTGAGGCCATACAAAGCCCTTTTTAGTTTATAAACATGATCAGGATACTCATGGGATTCGAAACCCGGAGGTTGTGCGACATAAACCTCTTCATTTATGTGACCGTTAAGGAACGCACTCAACATCCATTTGGAATAGCTTAAAGTCTTTCGCACAGGCGAAAGCAAGGAGAAGGCGTGTAGCCTCGAGTCGGGCAACCGGCACATAAGTTTCCTCATAGTCGATGCCTTCCTCTTGGTTATACCCTTGCGCGACTAAACGCGCCTTATTACGGGTTATTACCCCGTTTTCGTCCAGCTTGTTCCTAAACACCCATCGGGTGCCGATTACTCGATGATCTCGCGGAGGAGGGACAAGGTCCCAAACCTCATTTCTGGTGAACTGATTAAGTTCCTCCTGCATTGATAAAAACCAGTGTTCATCGAGTAGGGCTTCTTTAGGGTTTTTAGGTTCCATCTGCGAAACGAAAGCGAAGTGATAACAGAAATTACTTAGCTTAGATCGAGTTGTTACACCCTTTGAGATATCTCCGAGAATGTTGCCGATTGGATGGTCTTTGGAAGACTTCCAAGCTTGAGGGAGATCATCGTTTGAAGGCGGATGAACTACCTCGGTTTCCTCATGGTGTACATCTTTGTCCTCCTCAATTTTGACTATGTCGGGTTGATCAATCCCCGGCTCGCCACCTTTGAGTATGTCTTCGGTAGATGTACCTGCACCATGAAAAACACTACCCTTTCCGACGTTTCTCGGATTGGATTCATCAAAAGTGACATGTACAGACTCTTCTACAGCAAGTAATCGTTTGTTGTATATTCTATATGCTTTGCTAGATTGAGAGTATCCGAGGAAGATACCTTCGTCGGCCTTGGAATCGAATTTCCCTAAGTTTTCCTTTCCATTGTTCAATACAAAACATTTGCAGCCAAAGACATGTAAGTGAGAAACATTTGGCTTTCGCCCTTTTAAAAGTTCATACGGTGTTTTGTTTAGAATGGGGCGAATGAGCACCCTATTCAGAACATAACAAGCCGTACTAATGGCGTCGGCCCAAAAATATTTCGGTAAGCCACTTTCATTGATCATTGTTCTTCCCAATTCTTCCAAAATTCGATTTTTACGCTCCACAACCCCATTTTGTTGAGGAGTACGTGGAGCGGAGAAGTTATGATCAATACCATGGTTACCGCAATATTCTTCAAATAAGTGATTTTCAAACTCACCCCCATGATCGCTTCTAATTGCAACAATGTTTGTATTTAGTTTATTTTGGGAAAGCTTAGCAAATCGTTCAAAGGCGGCGAACGTGTCGCTCTTACTTACTAAGAAAATAGTCCAACAAAATCGAGAAAAGTCGTCCACTATTACGAAACCGTAATAGTTTCCTCCTAGACTTTTAATCCTAGATGACCCAAATAAATCCATATGAAGAAGCTCAAGAGGTCTCGTTGTTGAAACGATATTTTTGGATTTAAATGAGATCCTCGTTTGCTTCCCCTTTTGACAAGCATCACAAAGGTGATCCTTGGTGAACTTAATTTTGGGGAGACCTGGGACTAGATCTTTTGAGACTACTTTGTTAAGTAAGTCAAAGTTAACATGTGCTAAACGCCTATGCCATAACCATGAATCTTCACTCATTGTTACAAGGCATTTGTCACTTGTTAACGATACTTCATTTAAGTCAAGCATATAGACATTTTTCACACGTAGGCCATTAAACATACTCTTCTTATCATCATTATGTACAATTTTGCAACAATCTTTTGAAAACGATACATTGTATCCTTTGTCACATAATTGACTGATGCTAAGTAGATTGTGTTTAAGACCTTCGACAAGCAAAACATCAGAAATAGTAGTAGAGGAGGGATTACCTACACTACCTTTACCAAGAATTGCTCCACGGTTGTTGTCGCCATAAGTTACATATCCCTTCTTCTTAGCCACGAAGTCAATGAAGAGAGATATGTCTCCTGACATGTGCCTTGAGCATCCACTGTCGAGAACCCATCTTCTCTCGGTAGTCTCGAGGCATTGTACCTATGGCAATATAATTAACAAGAGAAGGTACCCAATGGCTTATTGGGTCCTGAATGGTGAGGAACGAAATGGTTGCATTTGGGCATCCATTGATAAATGCCTTTAGGAACTAAAAATCTCCTAAATCTACATTTAGCAATGGAGTGGCCTTTCTTGCAACAATAGAGACAAGAGAAATTTACATTTAGATTGCTTTTGCTATCTTCATCCTTTATAACATATTTATATTTTTGATATGGATTAACCATACTTTTTCGAAAGTTTGATTTGTCGATAGCAAAAGTAATCTTGAGCTCAAGAGCCTTGTCAAGTTTGGCCTTTAGGTTTCTTACTTCACCTTGCCAAATGTAACAAGTATCACACCCAAAGTTCATCATTCTACTTCTAAGGTCCTCATAACTTGTTTTTGTGCTTTCCACTATAGAAGCTTTAAGTGCCTCAAGTTTCCTTTCGGATTGTTGAATTTTATGTTCCAAATGTGAAAAAAAATTCTTATTTGAGGCAAGCCTTTTAAAGGCCTCTTTCGCTTCACAGTGTAAAGTATCAAAAGCATTTTGCAATTCATGATGAGACATACTGGAGGATTTTTCATATTTAGCATGTCGTACCTGTTTCTTTTTGTTCTTTTGATGAGCAGAGAGACATAGGTTTGCATTTTCATCTTCATCACTAGAGCTTTCATCATCGGAGGAGTCGCTATCGCTTTCCCAAGCTATGTATGCCCTCCTTGGCTTTGATGGTTTCTTGTGTGATTTGTATGATTCTTTTTCTTTTGTCTTCTTGTTCATCGGACAGTCCGGTTTGTAGTGACCCGGCTTTCCACACTTATAGCACGACCCTCTAGTTATTTTTCCTTTTGAGTCATCATTTTTAGAGTACCTAGATTGCTTCCGGAAGTTTACCAAGTTCTTCTCGGAATGTTGGATGTCGTTCTTTCTCACGTAACGGTTGTAGGGTTTAACAAACAGCCCCATATCTTCACTCTTGTCCTCTTCTTCTTCGTCGCTCGATGAATAATCACTTTGCTCTTTTGCTTGAGACTTTGAGGAGGAAGTCTTTAGAGCTATTGATTTCTTTTCACTCACCTTTGCTTTGTCCTTCTTATCTTTCTTTTCGTGTTGTTCCAGGCTCAAGAGAACTTGTCCGTGCTCTTGTAGTTTACCAAACAATGTTGTCAAATCCAATGTGGTAAGATCATTTGCCTCTTTGATGGCGGTCACTTTCGGCTGCCATTCCCTGTTAAGACATCTTAAGATCTTATTAGTAGCAATATCATTGGAAACAGGCCTACCAAGTGAATATGATCGATTGATGAGATGAGTGAATCTCTTTTGCATGTCAGCAATGGTTTCCCCTTGCTCCATGAAAAAGAGATCAAACTCTTGTGTTAGTGTATTGATTCTAGCCAATTTAACATCATTCGTCCCCTCATGGGCAATTTGTAGTGAATCCCACATAGCCTTAGCAGTAGGACAATGGGATACACGATAGTATTCATCTACACCTAATGAGGAGATTAGGATATTTTTGGCTTTCCAATCATAATTGTATTTCTTTTCATCATCATCGGTCCATTGTGCTTCGGGCTTAGGCACCACTTCGTTGTTCTCATTGGTCATGGTTATTTGAATTGGACCATTGAGAATAACATTCCATATTTTTCTATCTATGGAATTTATGTGCACCCGCATACAGTCTTTCCAATAACTATAATTTTCACCATTGAAAACGGGAGCTCTATTATAAGCCCCTTTAGGTTCGTTAGCCATTTTCTATCAAAGTTGTATTTTGAAGCATGGAGTGAACCAGGCTCTGATACCACTTGTTAGACTATGGCACGGATCTAGAAGGGGGGGGGGGGGTTGAATAGATCCCAATTAAAAACTTGAGTCGGCGCTGCCAATTTAAAAGAAAATTGGTTTTGAAAATTTGTTTTAAGTGCGGAAGCGGCCGAGGAAAATTTTAGTCTAAAACGAACCGTTATTGGAAAACCGGATATGCGTTAAGCTAATGGATTAGAGATAAAGTGAAATACAAATCACTACACTATTTGCACACTCAATGATATATTTCACTTACTAGCAAGCCTAGTTCCAATGATCCAAAATACCAAATTAAACTGGATGCAAACTTGAGACAACTTTGGCTTATGCAAATTAACAAACACTTGGTGTGCATAAACACTCCAAGAGATATTTGAGTTGAGTAAGTAATTCAAATTTATCTAGTACAATATACTATTGTACTTTGGATTCAAACAACAGTCTTAATCTCTTATTCAACTTATATCAACGTTTGGTAAAATTGCTTAAACTAAAATCACTTAATTTTTAAGTTGAAAAACACTTATGCAGAAAATTAAAGAAGACAGAGATTTGATGAGGCAGTTCCCCCGCCGTCCTCGCTTCGGGGTACGTCTGCCCTCAATTCTAAACTTAGAATTGAGATGATTTAATTAGATATCACCTGTGAAATTTAACCGTTTATACAAGGATTGCAAAGCAAGTAAACAACAGAACTTCCAATGTATTAAATGATGCTTCCTATCCTTGTTCCTTGATTCAAGATGAATCAAGACCTTCGATCGTTGTTGCTAGACCTCCGATTCCAGCCCCTTTGTTGAAGAATCTTCCGTTCTTCAAACCCTCGGCCCGGCTGATCTCAAATACAACGAATCGAACCCGAATCCTTCACTTCAATATCACTGAATCCGCTACTAGACTGATGAAGACTTCCTCTTCTCAATCACCTTCGCTCGGCTGAATATTGATGAAGCAATTCGTCCAAAAAACCCCAAACACAAACCGGTATTAGAGGACAAAACCCTAACGATTTTATTCAAGAAAGAACCTGCCACAAGCTTCAACCCGAACCGGATTCTTCGATCACAGCTTCGAACCTTATCACCTTTAATCAATCACGAACCACATCAAAAATGATTGTGTGTAGTTGATGTGTTGTGAAACGTTGAAGATGAAGATGATGAGTCTTGGACACCTTTTTCACTCTTTCTTGTTTCCTTGAACACTTGAACTCAAATTGACAAATGTTAGTTGATAAAAGTGTTTTGACTTCTATATATAGTAACTGGCAAACCAACCAAAAATAACAACTTTTCAAACAGTGGAAAGTACTCAGAAAACTGAGTTTACGCACGAGCGGTCGACCATAGGTCGGCGTGCGCTGACCCGTGGGAAATGCGCCGACCCCTATGGTCGACCCAAGGTTTCATGCGCTGACCCATGGATAGCATCATTATGCCATGCGCCGACCTCTGGTCGACTCAAGGGTTTTATGCGCTAACCCGTGAGTTATGCGCCGGCCCTTATGGTCGACTCAAACACGCATGCGCTGACCAATCTCCAATTTGGCTGAGTTTTGCGCTGATCGGTGAGCTATGAGCTGACCCTTATGGTCGACTCAAAGTCTTCAAATCTGCAGAAATCTGTGTTTTGTGATTTTCATGCATTTCGTCATGATCACACTTTGTCCACATATGTTCTTAAAAATTATAACAGATTTAGATAAGCGTAGGAAAGGATATGATGGGTAATGTGTTGCATTTGTTTGTAGACGTGCATGATGGTCTTTTGTCATCATCGAAACTTGCGATCGTATGTTGTCTGACTCTTTGTCTTTACAGATAAGACCCAATAGCTCCTAACCCGGGCCTGGGTGAACTTGAATCAATGAAAACGTGGGGATCCAGAATGTGGGACCCTACTCTACTTGACTGACTCTATGTACAAAGATCTTGGGTTAGGTTCAAGAGCATCAGCACGTAGTGCAAGCATAATGAACGACTCAACGATTAACAGGGGATTGATTGCTAATCCCTTCTATCTGTCAATTGCCTCTTCACTTAGGAGGTCTTGAAGTACATGGCACAAATATAAACAATCACAGTCATTGCCTCTTAAGGAGGACTTCAGCCAAATGCCTGCCAAAAGAAATGACAGGGCTTCCAGACTACATGGAGTTAGAGGATGATTACCTAGGTGGTATGCCAACCACAAGCAAAGCAAAGCTCAAGCAATGAGCTAAAGCTACTAAAGTACCTGTAAGAAAGTCAAACAAGTCAATATTCACATCCAGACAAATCAAACAGACATTCAACAGTGGTTCCATATGTACACAAGTCCTATGTGCAAACAACTCAAGTGAGTTTATCACCAATGACCTACAACACAATAAAGGTTAGTGGACAAAGCAAATTTGCATCTCAAGTCATGATATTGCATCAACCACTAGAGTTAATAGCTTGAACCTGAAATACAAAGCTCAACAGATGAGTACAAACCACTAGCACCAAGGCTAGGGTCAAGGGCAAAGTAAAAAGCCAAAACAGCAACCAATATTCAACATGAGGCATATTTATTCAAGTAAGAACATGTCCTAAAAAGGACCAAACTCAAATCAAATGGCAAAGTCATCTCATGAGCAAGATATGGCAAAGGCAATTACAAAGCACACAATTGGACATCAAGAATCAAAATTCCATATTAAAACAGAAATGAATCAAACAATCATGAAAATTTTTATGTGCACACAACCTGTCTAACAAAAGCATCATGTAAAAAATTAGAATCAACAGAGCTTAATTGACCTAGAAATGAAAATGAACAAGATCAACATCAAATTGTGTGACACACATTGTCACACCCTACCTTCATGTGCCTAAAACAGAGATGGAAAATGATAAAAATGCACAACCAAGCCTCAAAAATCATGCAGCATGTTGGGAATCAGCATACCAAATTTCAAATCAATTGGTCAATGTATGAGCATTTCACAAAGGAATTGGCACAACATATCACAATGTACATCATATGCAAGCAATCCAACACATTCAAAAATCCAGACATGATAAAAATCAGAAAATCACATCATAAAATAATAGACACTTCAAGGAATATGTGAAAAAAAAATTGGAATTATTTGGACTTGTTTCCTATTTTTAGTGATTTTTTGAAGTTGGCATGAAATAATGAAAATAAAATGAATTAAGCACAAGATAATTGGAGGGAAATGAAATGGTTTGATTAATTTGAAAAATGCTGCCTGCTGGAATCAAACCAGGTACATGAAAAAATAGAAGCGCTGGAATAAAATAAATCACAAATGGCACCGCTGGGAATCGAAGGAGGTGTGGCGCAAGAGATCAAAACACGGTCGTTTTGGACTAAGGAAATAATGTGGAAATTAATTTGCCTTCGCTGGGAATCGAATGGAGGACGCGCAAGAGATCAAAACGACGCCGTTTCAGAGTGTGAGTCCTAGGGTTTTCAGACGGCGGCTGGCACTATTCCTGGCGGTGGTTTCCACCGTCTTCTTCGTGAAGACGGTGGTGCTAGAGTAACTCATCAAAAAAATTATTGCAGAATTTGTCATGGCTTATCGTTGGAAAGCTTGTTTCATGAGGAACACGGATCGATCATTGGTTTGGCTTAAATCTCCATGGATTAAGAGAATCGATCGAAAACATTTTCATGCATCAAACTTTAAACACTCATATCTCATCCAATATTCATCCATTTTCAACGAATTTTATATCAGAATGATCAGGGACAAAAACTCTACACATCTATGTACATACAATGAGGAATTAAGGTGATCGAATTTTCACCTTCTTGAAGAACAGTGCAAGGATTTCTTGGTTTCAAGGCTTCTCCAGTTCCAAATCTTCTCCTCCAACCTTGATATGAAGTTTTGCACACGATTTGATGCTTGAATTGGTCTGAATCTAGCTGAAACTCAAAGCTCCATGTTCATGTTCATGTATGGATTTGCTTGATTCTTCACCAATTTCTTCAGATCAATGCTTGAATCCTACCAAATGATGATCAAGGAACAAGAATGTGCAATAAAATCAATGGCTTATGTGAAGAAAATTGAAGATTCAATTGAGAGAAAAATTGGAGGGAAAACTTGAATCTAGATCTAGAATGTGTTGTTATGAGAATTTCTGTTAGGATTAGGCTTTTATATGCTTCCTTAATCACTTTGCTAATGATGCTTATGCATGGCTAATGAAAGTTTAATGAGATATGAGGTGTTATGCACAAAATAGAAAAGTGAGGTGCATGGCAAATTGTACACGTGAACAGTACCATATGGATGCTCAAATTCACTTAAAATCATCTCATGCACATGTTGGAATTGGAATTAAGTTCATATGATGCACCAAATTTGAATTTCCAAATTTCCCTCCAAAATGAACATGCATGGGCATATGATCATATGAGATAATTTCATGCAATGCAATGATTTATTTGGAAAATATATGTCATGAGGAGCATAATGCAAAAAGAGGCACTCAAATTGGAGTTTTAGAACAAAAGTTATGGCTCTTGGAAGTTCCATGCACACTTTGCAATCCTTTGGCCATAACTCCTCAACCATTCATCAGATGCTCATGATCTTGGACTTTTTGGAAATGGGAGAGAAAGATATTCAACTTTTATGTTGACCAAAATTTCATTTGAAGCTTTTTTGATATTGGAAAGTCAAGTTGAAAGTGGTCCAAAAACTTGCCATTTTTGGAAACTTGAAATTACAGGTCACTTTCCATTTTTGGGAAATTTTTGATCTGGCTTCAAAACCTTCAAGGTAGATGTTTGACATGATGAATGAACCTATTTTGGACATGAATGAGGTGTCTCAAACCATTTCTCCACCTCCTAGCCCTCAGTTGACTTTCAGTTGACTTTTATGGGCCCCAGATGACCTGGAAATGCACTGATGACTTTGAGCCTCTAGCACTTGGCAAAGTTGCTTCAAAATGAACCCTTGACTCATGTAAGCTCTCTAGAACAACCATAGGGCTTTCATCTCAAGGAAAACTTGCTCTCTTTGCACAGATGAATTCTCTTGATGCTAGTTCTTGCTGATATGATGCAATGCACTATGTAATGTTAATGACCTAAAAAAATGAAATGAATGTATGAGTGGGGGGTGCAAATTTGAGGTGCTACAACTGCCCCTATTCAATCAACTGGGAACCTGAACGGATGAGAGCAACGGCTATCAAACCTTCAAGGTAAACAGGGATTTAATACCAAAAGAACCTGGAATTTGCACTCTACAGGGGATGACCAAAGAAACCACGACTTGATATGCACTGATATCAAGGAAAGCGGGGCCATTTACCGATGGCGGCTTCAACTGGGAATTCGATATTAGAAGGAAGTGAGACCATTTACCGATGGTGGCTTCAAAACAACATTTGATATTTACCGATATCAAAGTCAGCGATGCCATTTACCGATGGCGGCTGGGGAACGGATATCACAGATAACGGGGCCATTGACCGATGGCGGCTAAGCTGGGCACTTGATATTTACCGATATCGAAGGAAGCGAGACCATTTACCGATGGCAGCTTCAAAGCAACATTTGATATTTACCGATATCAAAGTCAGCGATGCCATTTACCGATGGCACCTGGGAAGCAGGAAAGCAAGGTCATTTACTGATGACGGCTTCCACTGGGGAGGCAAAAGATATGTTTACAATGGGAACCAGACAAGACGTTTACCGACGACTCTACTGGGGATTTTGTTATTTACCAAAGAAAAGATACATGACCAGACATTTACCGATGACCGGGAAGGGACCCGATGTTTACCGACATCGAAAGATGATGTTTACCGACATCAAAAGAGGACGACCAGACATTTACCGATGACTGGGAAGGAACTCGATGTTTACCGACATCGAAAGATGATGTATACCGACATCGAAAAAAGACGACCAGGCATTTACCGATGACTGGGGGAAAAATGAATCACAACCAGACATTTATCGATGACTGGGAAAAAGAATCACGACCAGACATTTACCGATGACTGGGAAAAAGAATCACGACCAGACATTTACCGATGACTGGGAAGGGACTCGACGTTTACCGACATCAAAAGATGATGTTTACCGACATCGAAAAAAGAAAACCAGGCATTTACAGATGACTGGGGAAAAAATGAATCACAACCAGACATTTCTCGATGACTGGGAAAAAGAATCATTACCAGACATTTACCGATGACTGGGAAAAAGAATCACGACCAGACATTTACCGAGGACTAGGAAGGGACTCGATGTTTATCGACATCGAAACAATGGTGTTTACCGACACCAAGGAAATAATACCCTCATGATACAAATCCATTTACCGATGGCTGATATCCACAGATAACAAATCTGCTGGGGATTTGAAACAACAAAACCATTTACCGATGGTTAACAAACGCCTCGATGTTTACCGACATCGAAAGATGATGTTTACGGACACCAAAAAAAACAGACCTTACGGGGGTCGACACGACACTTACCGGTATCGCCAGGACGACATCCACATGTGTCACAACAAAGCAGACACCTGCCGGAGACCACACTGGGGAGAATCAAATTTTCCTTTCACGGGCGGGTGAGGAAATAAACCTCTCTGGGGATTGCCAATCCTGAATGCTGTCAGGAGCAACTGCAGCAAATGTGTCGTACAGATGTTGAAAAATGATCCGCCTCTACTGGGGATATGATCCAATCCGGTTTAACACATGTATGCATATGTTTGAGTTTTTCGATGGCGTAATGCTCCATACTAAATGGAAATGCTACGCAATTTGAGGATGCAAATGCAAATGATTACTACATGCAAGATGCAAATGGAGGAAAACTCCTACTGGGAGAGCAAGTGATCACTCTGCTGAGCACACGATTCTGATTCGATCTTCCAACTCCGTGGGGAAACGCAACAACTCTGCTGCGGATACTTGCTGATCTGACATTCTTGGAACGGCAGAGATACCAACTCAATTGGGGAGTCATCTGTTGGGGAAAACACCAACCTTCCAATCATGCTGGGGGATAGCACTGCTGCTGGGGAAAGGATAGTCCTCACTGGAGACGGCCTCTACTGAACCCAATCCACTTAGGGACTCCGCTGGGGGAAACAACTGATGCAAACCTCCGCTGGGGAAACTGCCAACTCCAGACTTGCTAGGGAAAAACACTCTCAACCCTGCTGGGGAAACTGCAAACTCAACCCTGCTAGGGATTGCAGCGAACTCAACCTTGCTGCTGAGGAACAACCCACCCACAGACACCTCCGCTGGGGAAATAGCAACCTTTCGACTCGCTGGGGAACTAACAATCCTCAGACTTGCTGGGGAAAGGTAGCCTTCAAACCTACTAGGGATACAAACGTCCTCAACCCTGCTGGGGATTGCAATCAACTTCAGACTTGACTGCCGAGGCAATACTGATCTTGGACTCGCTGGGGAGTATCAATTCTGAACTTGACTTGGATAACCCAACTTCTCACACTATTGGACAGTGTTGAAACACCTTTGAACAAACTGGGGCTCACCTGCTTTAGCCAGCAATCAAAGATAGCAACCTGCAAAACAGCAAGACAAACATGCCCCGGGAGATTTCATGGACACCCAAGTGTAATCAACATTCAAAATGATTTTCAAATGTTTTATCTTTCTGCACGTTATTGTCTAGCCTTCATGTTTTTATATGCAATGTTTATCAAAAATTCGGACGTTTTTGCAAACAAAACAGTAAAATAAAAACAAGAGAGCAATTTAACTGAATAACGACTTTTATTGATTGAAAATGAGCCTATAAAGGCAAGTACATCAGGAAGCAATTCCTAAGAAGAGGTAATTGCGCCAAACAAGGAAATAAACTATCCTATTGGCAATGTGAACACGGCATCCACTATTTTCCAATTCTGTTATGACTCGTATATCCTTAATTTCCCCCACATTCCTTGCTTTCTGAGAAGAATGATTGGACCGGTCACATCCTCCGAGATGGTAAACACTGAAGCGCGATGAGGTACAGATAACTCAGACTGTAGTCTTCGCTTTAATCCTTCTTTTGCTTGGATCACCTTTTCAGGTTTTCAATCCACTGGGATACCCATTTTTGCCTAAGTCGCCTTTGTGGGTTTTCGACTTACCGGGTGTACATCTTTTTTTCATTCTTTATCCCTAACTTTTGCCCGAACCTTTTCTTTTTTTCTTGGTTCGCCGGGATGCCCTTTTTTGCCTGGACTATTTTATTCTTTTCGTCCAGCGGGTCAATTTATGCGAAGTATTTTTTGACTACATCTGAGTTCACAGGGGACGGAAAATCCTCACCATCCATAGTTGTAAGCATCAAGGCTCCACCGGAGAAGACCTTTTTAACAACATATGGACCTTCATAATTCGGAGTCCACTTGCCCATGTTATCTGTACCGGGAGGAAGGATCCTCTTCAAAACCAAATCACCTGTCTGATAGCTTCGAGGACGCACTTTCTGATCAAAGGCTTTCTTCATCCTTCTCTGATACAGTTGCCCATGGCACACAGCTGCTAACCGCTTCTCTTCGATAAGGCTCAGCTCATTGAACCTTGTCTGAACCCACTCAGCTTCGTTTAGCTTGACATCCAGCAAGACTCTCAGAGAAGGAATCTCCACTTCAACAGGTAGGACTGCCTCCATACCATACACAAGGGAGTAAGGGGTTGCCCCGATCGACGTACGTACTGAGCTACGATACCCATGCAAAGCGAAAGGCAACATCTCATGCCAATCCTTGTACGTCACGACCATCTTCTGCACAATCTTCTTAATGTTCTTATTTGCCGCCTCTACAGCACCATTCATCTTTGGTCTGTAAGGAGAAGAATTGTGGTGTTCGATCTTGAAATCTTTACAAAGCTCTTTCATCATCTTGTTATTGAGATTCGAACCATTTTCAGTGATGATTCTCTCAGGAACCCCATAACGACAGATAATCTCCTTCTTGATGAATCGGGCAACCACTTGCTTGGTAACATTGGCATAGGAAGTTGCTTCCACCCACTTGGTGAAGTAATCAATCGCGACCAGGATGAAGCGATGTCCATTAGAAGCAGTAGGTTCAATCTTCCCAATCATATCGATGCCCCACATCGTGAATGGCCAAGGAGAATTCATGACATTCAGAGGGCTTGGTGGTACATGCACCTTATCTGCATAGATCTGGCATTTATGGCACTTCCGAGCGTACTTGAAGCAATCAGATTCCATGGTCATCCAGTAATAACCGGCTCTTAACAACTTCTTGGACATTGCATGACCACCAGCATGGGTATCGAACGACCCCTCGTGCACTTCTTGCACTAACATGTCTGCTTCGTGTCTATCCATGCATCTGAGCAGAACCATGTCAAAGTTCCTCTTGTACAACACATCATCCTGATTCAAATAAAAGCTTCCAGCTAGCCTTCTCAGGGTCTTCTTGTCATTCTTTGACGCTCCTTCAGGATACTCCTGGCTTTTGAGGAAATTCTTAATATCATAGTACCACGGTTTCTCATCAACAACAGACTCGGCTGCAAACACATACGCAGGCCTCTCGAGTCGATTCACAGCAACGTGTGGCACATGATTATGCCAATGGACTTTAATCATAGAAGATAAAGTAGCCAAGGCATCGACCATCTGATTTTCATCTCGGGGGACATGATACAACTTCACTGTTTTGAAGAAAGTCAGGATCCTTCGGGTGTAATCTCTGTAAGGAATCAAATGCAGCTGATGAGTATTCTAGTGTCCATTGACTTGGTTAATCACTAGAGCGGAATCTCCATATATGTCCAGAGTTTTGATCCTTAGATCGATGGCTTCTTCAATACCCATGATACAAGCTTCGTACTCAGCCTCGTTGTTGGTTACATCAAAAGTCAACCTGGCAGAAAAAGGTAAGTGCGCACCTTTAGGATTGATGAGTACTACTCCAACACCATTTCCATTCACATTAACCGCCCCATCAAACATCAGGGTCCACTTGTCGTCGGGGTCCGGTCCTTCCTCGACAAGAGGCTCTTCACAATCTTTCATCTTTAAGTACATGATGTCTTCATCAGGGAATTCAAACATCATCGGCTGATAATCATCAATCGGTTGTTCGGCAAGGTAATCAAACAGAATACTACCCTTGATGGCCTTATACGACGTGTACTGGATATCATACTCAGTCAAAATCATCTGCCAACGGGCCACACGCCCGGTGAGAGCCGGCTTTTCAAAGATGTACTTCACTGGGTCCATCTTAGAAATCAATAAGGTAGTATGGTTCAACATATACTGTCTCAGTCGGCGAGCAGCCCATGCCAAAGCGCAGCAAGTTTTCTCGAGCTGCGAATATCTTATTTCACAGTCGGTAAACTTTTTGCTTAGGTAGTATATTGCATGCTCTTTTCGACCAGACTCGTCATGCTGTCCCAATACACACCCCATCGAGTTCTCGGTCACTGAAAGGTACATTATCAAAGGCCTCCCAGGAACTGGAGGTATGAGAATTGGAGGTTTCTGCAAATATTCTTTTATCTTATCAAAAGCTTTTTGACAGTCGTCGTTCCACCTGATTGCTTGATCTTTTCTTAGCAATTTGAATATCGGTTCACACGTGGCAGTTAGGTGAGATATGAATCGTGCAATGTAGTTCAACCTCCCTAAAAACCCACGAACCTGCTTTTCCGTTCTCGGTTCAGGCATTTCTTGAATAGCTTTCACTTTTGCTGGATCAACCTCAATCCCTTTCTCACTGACAATGAAACCCAACAGCTTTTCGGATCTCACTCCAAATGTACACTTGTTTGGATTCAGCCTCAGTTTGAACTTTCTCAGTCTTTCAAACAACTTCTGCAAGTTTACCAAGTGCTCCTCTTCTGTCTGAGACTTCGCAATCATATCATCCACGTACACTTCAATTTCTTTGTGCATCATGTCATGAAAGAGAGTCGTCATAGCCCTCTGATAGGTAGCACCGACATTCTTCAGCCCAAATGGCATCACCTTATAACAGAGCGTGCCCCAAGGTGTAATGAATGTCGTCTTTTCCATGTCTTCTGGCGCCATCTTGATCTGATTATAGCCAGAAAATCCATCCATGAAAGAGAAAACCAAGGATTGAGCAGTATTATCAACCAATACGTCAATGTGAGGTAATGGGAAGTCATCTTTCGGACTGGCTCTGTTTAAATCTCGGTAATCGACACACATCCTGACTTTACCATCCTTCTTCGGCACAGGTACAATGTTGGCCACCCACGGGGGATAATTGGTAACTGCCAGAAAACCGGTATCCAACTGCTTCTGAACCTCCTCTTTGATCTTGACAGCCATATCAGGACTAGTTCTACGAAGCTTCTTCTTTACCGAAGGACAATCTTCTTTGAGAGGTAGCCTGTGCACCACAATATATGTATCCAAACCAGGCATATCTTGATACGACCATGTGAAGATTTCCACATATTCTCTCAGCATTTCAATCAGCCCTCTCTTGACAGATTCCTTTAAAGCAGCCCCGATCTTGATCTCTTTCCTGGCGTCCTCAGTACCAAGGTTAATAATCTCCAACTCTTCCTGATGAGGTTGGATGACCCTTTCCTCCTGCTTCAATAATCTGACCAACTCTTTGGGGAGTTCACAATCTTCCTCACTCTCCTCTTCGGCTTGGTAAATGGGGTTATCGAAATCATACTGAGCCATAACAGAGTTGTTTTTAGTGGAGTCCGCGAGATCGATTCTGCATGAACGATGTTTAATGCTTGGTTTTAGAAAAGAGTTCAAGAAAGTCACAAAAACAAAAAAACATTGCCATTTTTATTGTTTTGAAAAAATGAAAATAAAAACAGAAAGACAGTGAGCACAATTGTTCGCAAAACGTCCTTTATTAATGATAATCATTTCAAAACATGATGTGGCCCTACAATGAACCACCACGCCTCGGGCAAAGCGCAGGCAGGGTTTTCGTGCAAAAGAAAATTACTCTGTCTGAATAGTAACTTGGACTATTTCTTCGGCTGTCCAATTGTTGACCATCTCCCCTAGAGCACAGGAGCGCACCCAGTTGTCCAAATCACAACCACTGTCACCATCTTCGTTGCTTGCTGCAAAGACGTCACCATGATTCATCAACCCAGCGCTGGTGAAGGTACATGGCCCTTTCTGAACACCCTGCTCTGACTGAAGAGGCTGATAACCAATACCAAATTTGTCTTCTTTGACGGGCATGTCAACCATCTCGCCCCAGTCTTCTGCATTACCACAGTTAACGACCTCCAAGGCTTGCTTGTATGACGCAATTAAGGCACCTGGTTTCTTCTGCTCAACAAAAGCCACCTTCTCAATATCAATGGTCTCGAAAGCTTGGCACAGAGTTTCATGAATTTCGCCATCCATCTCCACATACTTGAAAGAGGATAAATGGCTCACAAGAATGTCCTCCTCGCCACACACAGTCACAACCTGACCATTCCACATGTACTTCAGCTTTTGATGGAGAGTTGACGAAACTGCTCCAGCCCCATGTATCCAGGGACGCCCCAATAGACAACTATATGTTGGCTGAATATCCATCACATAGAAGACAATATCGAACATCTCTGGGCCAATCTTCACGGGCAACGTGACTTCACCAAAAACAGGCCGCTTGGATCCATCGAAAGCACGGACAATGAGATCACTCGGTGTGAGGACAACCCCTTCAACATCAAGCTTACCCGGAACCTTCTTGGGCAACACATTCAAGGAAGAGCCAGTATCAACCAACACATGCGGCATCACTGCGCCTTTGCACTCCATAGTGATATGCAGAGCTCTGTTATGATTGCGACCCTCAGGTGTCAGATCCAGATCTGTGAACCCCAAACCATGTCTTGTGCTCACATTTGCAATAACACCCTCGAGCTGGTTCACCGAAATCTCTTGAGGCACGTAAGCCAGATTCAACATTTTCAGCAAGGCGTTACGGTGTGCCTCAGAACACATCAACAACGAGAGGATAGAGATTTTCGACGGAGTTTGATTCAACTGGTCCACAATCTTATAATCACTCTTCTTGATGATTTTCATGAACTCCTCTACATCTTTCTCAAAAGAACCCTCAGGCACTTCCTTCTGCACTGGTCCTTCTTCAACCACAGCTTGCTTTCCCTTTTGCTTTCGCAAGAGCCTCAGCCTTGCTATCCCTCAGAGTCTGTGGTGCAAACAGACGACCGCTTCTTGTGAACCCTCCGGGTCCTCCCACATTGTCCACAGCCAGACCAACAGTTACAAGAGTTCTATTTGGCACACCAATTGTCACTGGAACCTGATTCACTGGTCTTGTCTGACTCTCCGACCTTCTGTTACTACGGAAAGCCTTGTCATACTTCCAAGGAACCGCCCTACTGTTCTCAACAGGTCTTCTATCAGAAGCAGCAATGGTGCTAGGAGTACCGACCGTCACTGGTGCAGATATGGTTACCGGAGTACCAATAGTTACGGGTGCACTAACAGTTCTTGGAGCACGTCCAGGACCCTCGGACGGTTTGAAGTAAATGGTGACAGTTGATACCACCCCCACGATCTTTCACAGCCCGACTAAACTGTAGGCAACCCTCATCCATCAAACCCTGGATACCTCTTCTCAACTTTTCGCAACCATTCTCTTGATTGTCACAATCTGAACAACTTTCATCACAACCTGGGAACACTCCCCCTTTCAACAGACGTTCTTTTACCACCAACAGCGCAGTTTGAACATCATCGACATCAACTACCAAATCCACAGCCTCCTCACCTTCCATATTGTTCACCCTAGGCCCCCCATGCTAAGGCATAGGATTATTCACAACATTTGGAACAAGAGCAAAGTTGATTGTCTTGGCATCAATCAAATCCTGGACCTTATGGTGAAAAGCCCGACAATTCTCAATGTGATGCCCCGGTGCACCGGAATGAAAGTCTCAACGGACATTGGCATCATACCCAGCAGGTATCTTTGTTAACGGAGCCATGGTGCGAAGTTCAACAAACCCCAACCTGAGCAGCTCGGGAAGCAATTCAGCATATGTCATCGGCAATGGGTCGAAACGACGATCTGGCATCCTCTGTCTAGGCTGAAATGGGCGTTGCTATTGTTGTTGTTGTCTTAGATGTTGTTGAGATTGAGGTATTGGGATGGTCACAGCGGCAACCTGACGATACTGTCCTCTGTTTACATTCCTCCGATGGTGCACAACATTAGTCTCACCCTCTCTCCTTCGGGGTGCCCCAGAAAATGGCTTCTTCGAACTTGAAGATGAAGAACCAGAATCTTGAATCTTCCCTGCTTTGATAAGACTCTCAGTCCTTTCTCCGCAGATAACCACATCAGAAAAGCTACCGAACGGGCAACTTCCCATACGGTCCATAAACACACCCTGTAATGTTCCGATAAACATATCGGCCAGCTCTCTCTCCAATATAGGAGGTTGCACTCTGGCAGCTAATTCACGCCACCTTTGGGCGTACTCTTTGAAGCTCTCACCAGATTTCTGGAACAAACTCTGCAGTTGAGTTCTGCTTGGAGCCATATCCATATTGTGCTTATATTGCCTCAAGAAGGATTCCCCCAAATATCTCCAGCTTCTAATGGATTCTCTCCTCAGGTACATGTACCAGTCCAAAGACGCTCCAGACAAGCTGTCTTGGAAAAAGTATATCCACATCTTCTCATCATCAGTGTATGCGGATATCTTTCTGTAATAAGCCTGCACATGAGTGCGAGGACAAGAAGTGTCGTTGTATTTGTCAAAAGATGGCGCCTTGAATTTGTAAGGGATCCTCAGCCCATCAACCAAGCCCATATTGGTTACATCAAATCCCAAAGAGTTCTGACACTCCATGGCACGAATTTTCTCAGCAAGGGCATCAACTTTTCTATCCCTCTCTTCAATCCTTCCCACCTCATCATCATCACTAAGGAGAGTGAACATATCCTCTTGCCTATCAACCAACGGAGCAGGATGACAAACTGGAGCACGAGTCGCTCTAGCATTAACAGTTTCAGGAGCGATAGGTTGTCTGTTGATTCTGATACCCCTCAATTCATCACCCATAGCATAGTTATTGACGGGAATGGTAGCAGCAACATTGTCATTAACAGGGACTCCCTCCGGCGAATTACGGTTAACAGGTGGAATCACAGCTTCCTGTCTCTGGGCCAAGGCTCGCAGCTCCTCTTGCCCTTGTATAACCCCTTGCATCATGCTCATAAATTGGGCCATGTTAGCCCTCATCTCTGCCAATTCAGCCTGAACTTGATCCATGCTTCTCTGTTGATTCAGTCTTGTCGCGTAACGGTGTGGACGACGATCAGCAATCCCGCCTAAAACAGGAACCAGAATGAGAAGTCTTGTCAAGAACACCTGTAATGCAAGAATGATATGTGTATGATGCGTATGATACGTATGATGCATATGCTATGTTCATCTCTCAGGCATTCAAGAGTCTCGTCCATCTTTTGAAAGAATGGCAACCTGCAACATAAACATCAAAGAAGTACCCTACACGGGATGATGAGCACAAGTGAAACATCAACAATCTCATCTATAATCATGAGCACTAAAGATCATACAACATGGTTCAAGCAAAGATTCACATCATCAGAGTAGAATAAGGAATCCCATCCAACAATCCTGGAGGTGATTCTCAAAATAAACAACAAGACAAACTAAGAACGTCGTCCTCTAGGAATGAGAGTCTTCAGGTACTGGCACTGATCAATCAACCGGTCACACTCTGAACATTCAGGTAAAGGAGTGAGCTTCTCCTCCAGTTGCACTCTGAGTTCCACCACTTCTTCTCTGAGCTGGCTCTCTGTTGCATGCCTTAGGTCTACTTCCTTCTTCAACTGAACGTCTTTGTCCTTAAGCTGCCTCTCCAAATCTCGTATCTTCTTTTGGTAATTGGCTTCTGCTTTTTGCAACCTCAAGCGTTCATGGCGTTCTTCATTCAACATTGTCTCTATCTCCTCATAAGACCTCTTTTTGCTCTTCAATCTACTAGCACTTTCATCTTGTACTCCCTTGAGTTTATGGGCCAAATTCAGCTTATCAGTTCTGGCTTTGTAAAGCTCCACCTGGATCTCTCGTTCCTTTCCTTTCAACCGACGATTCTCCATTAAGGCTTGTTTGTACTGCTCAGTAGGCACATTCTCAGAATGTATCAAAGGTGGTTGCTCTTACAATGGTTCCATCCTATCATAGGGTAGCAACAAAGTCTCAACTCTATCCTTGACCCACTCAATGTAGGCAGGCATAGCAATGGCAAACTTCTTTCCTAAAACAGATCCATCCTTGACACCAATAGTCTTCCAAGCTCTTCCCAACTGCTCCAATCTAGCTGGATCACTCCGCTTCTCAAAGTACACACTTTCAGCTATCTCAACATCTAGTGGCCTTTCATTCATGACAAAACCCAACTAACGGAGAGAAAGAACCGGATTGTAGTTAATGCAACCCTTAGTTCCTATGAGTGGAACATTACGGAACCCTCCACAACTCATAATGACATTGCGCATATTCATCCTGTATGCTTGCCACTTGATATCATAGGATATGAGAGACATAATCCTCTGAGTCCATTTACGAGTGCTCTGAGTATCCACAAAAGGTCCACTGGTTGGCAAAAAGGACAAGAACCACTTGAGTAGCAACGGGAGACAACACCTGATAGCTCCACCCTTACCATGCCTGCTGTGTATATCATAGTAAGTGTCAGCTAACAAGGTAGGAACCGGGTTTCCTCCAATGAAAATAGTGATCGCTGCCAGGTCCACAAAATTAGGCATACTTGGGAACAAAACAACTCCATAAATCATGACAGCCAATTGAGCGTTGAAAGCTTCCCGATTTCCTTTCTTTGCTTCTTCTCTAGCCATTCTCACCAGGTACTTCAAAGACAAACCCACAACATCACCACTTGGTTTCCAATTATCACTCACTTCCTTGATACTCAAATAAAGAGCCTTAGCAACAACCCTGAAATCCACCTCCTTTGGTACATCCAGGAAGGGTACTTGGTATCTGATTCGAACATTCATGAGGATGGAGTACTCTTCAAGAGTGGGAGCCAACTGGTAGTCCTGAAAGGTAAAACAACGGAGCTCCGGATCATAGAACTGTAAGAGAGTCTGCAGAGGTACCGGATCAACCACCATCTTCAACAATGCCAGAATATCCCCATACTGATCATCAAACACCTTCTGATTACAGCTGGTCACCAGATTACCCAACTCTTCCAGAGGTGTCAACGGCTCACGGTAAAAGCTGTAGGTGCAAGTCTTCCTCTTCAACTCCAGAATGGCTGCCATCTCTCAAAGTGAACCGACTCCTGAATAAACCTGAGAAATGATATGCATGTGCAAGTTAGCTTTTTTCTTTTTTCTCTTTTTTTTTGCATTGTTTTTTTTTTAAAATAAACATGCTATGATGCAAATGATGAGACCATGACTGGTCGGCTGTGTATCACAAGGCACAGGTTCAGAACTTCGGCATGAACTCGGCATCAGAAACCACAGATCAAGGTCATCTGGAACCCATACTTCAGAACCAAGTCACCGACAGGACCCAAGAGTCACCAACAGGACAAAGTCACCAACAGATCAAGTCACCAACAATACTTGTAATGATTCATTCCCTCCCCACTCACGGGTGTCATGTAGGCCAGGGTAAGGTCAAGAGAAATGCAGGATAAACGACCCTTTCAAGAATATCATCATATGCACACCAGGTGTATGCAACGATAATACCCCATCAGAATCTGAATTGCTCGTGATACCATGTTCCGCTAAGTGGCGCCATACCACCCGCTTCCCATGAATCACTCTATTCCTAGGTGTCCTAAAGTTCACTCATAGCCTGGGTATTGGGCCTTTTACCTCTTGTAACTCCCACCCAACAGAGCAACAAATACACAGCCAGCACAATGATAATATGATGCATGCAAACACATATGCACATATATACAATCACAGCATAATAATGGATGCAATAAATAAAATAGTAAAAGCAACCAAAACTATCCTAAAGAGCGCTAGGATTGACTCGCTTAGGGAAAAGTCCCCAGCAGAGTCGCCAGCTGCCGCATACGCGAAAAACAACCGGCGGGAAAAGACACAGAGCCGCCACCGTGCGTTATTTATCCCAAAGGAGGGAAAGGAAACGCTCGAAGTAAACCTAAGAAAGGGAAAGGAATGGTCTCACGACCAGAGATGCAAGGCACGGGAGTCGGTTACGCGAGGGGAAGGTATTAGCACCCCTCACGTTCGCCGTACTCGACGGGATCCACGCTCAGAAGAATAGAATAAGGTTGTTGATAAACTGCTCAAAACTGCACAAAACTGGAATGAAATAACACAGGTAAAAGACGGAAGAAGATGACTCGGACGGATGTCGCATCCTGGGCCTACGTAGTTTGTCAGACACAAACATCAGAGTCGACGTAGTTCGGGGAATGGAAAATGTGCTCGCTAGGACATTGCATCCTATGCATACGTATCTTCTCTAACCAGAGTAAGAATCAGAGCACTCGTAGCTCGGCTAACGCACGCCGAAACAAAATGCTAAACAGAGACGTTGAGACGTCAAAGCAAACACACAACAGGAAATGGAATGCCAATCAATGGGCTTACATCCAACTCCGACAAACAAACACAAACAGGAAACCGAATGCCAATCCCTGGACTTACATCAGACTCCAAACACACACACAAACCGGGAAACCGAATGCCAATCGCTGGACTTACATCAGACTCCAAACACACACACAAAGGGGTGGAAAAAGAAAAAAAGGTGCCCGGAGAGATCAACTCAATCTCCTGCCTACGTACCTCATCTGGTATGAGGATCAGGGCGACGTAGTTCCCCTTAACAGGGAAGAAACTCCTAACCAGAGACTAGGGAGATAACAAACTAATAGGGAGACTACGACTCGAGCCTAAAAGTTGTCATGCAAACGATCCCTAAGTTGAGGTCTCTAATCAGAACCTAACCCGCACAGGAAGCAAGTCAATCACACAGCAAGTAAGCAACACAGGTGAACAGGTATCATACTTTATATGCAAACAAGTGGCGCATACAAGGCTGGGCTTTAGTCAAGGGGTCATATCAACCTCGACAAACAAGCCAATACTGGAAGGGTATGAAGGGCTCTTAACCACTGACATTGACCGTCAGGGTGAGCAGATGAAAAGGTAATGAGGATAAGACCCCATAGCTCCTAACCCGGGCCTGGGTGAGCTTGAATCAATGAAAACATGGGGATCCAGAATGTGGGACCCTACTCCACTTGACTGACTCTATGTACAAAGATCTTGGGTTAGGTTCAAGAGCATCAGCACGTAGTGCAAGCATAATGAATGACTCAACGATTAATAGGGGATTGAAGAGAGGGATAGAAAAGTTGATGCGTACCGAACCTGACCTTCTGGTTATCGGCACACTCAGTCACTCGGAAGATTCTCTCGATCTCCTTCAACCACTTCTGAGCGCCATCTGGATCGTATGCTCCCTTGAACATTGGAGGATTGTTCTTCTGGAACTCACTCAGTTGACGAGCAGCTCCCATTCCCACAACATTCGGATTTCCTCCAAGTACTCCAGCTAGCATACCCAGAGCCTCAGCAATCGCAGCATCATCTCTACCTCTTCCAGCCATCTCTATTCTGAAAACCCAACAAGCTAAAACAATAAGTACTGATAGGGTTACACAACACCTATCCCGTACAGGGGAACAGAATAATTACGACTCGACTCGACCGACTATGCTCTGATACCACTAATGTAACACCCTTCTAAAATACCCCAAATATTTAATTAAAATAACAATATGTCAATCAGAGTAAATATGCAATTTAAGGGTGTCACACAATATTTCACACAATTCAACACAATAACTGTCATGCTCTTTTATTAATCCAACATAAACATTTGCATAAACCGCAGCGGATAGAAATCCCATCAATCATGTAAAACATGTAACATATTACATGTGAAATTATTCAACAAAATAAAAACATCCCGTCCCGATGTTACATCTATCAGAGCACGACCCACTAAGGAGACTACACTAGACTCCAAGCATTAACTTCTACTCAACTCATTGCTCGTTACCTGAAAAATAGTTGTAAGGGTGAGTTCCTCAATCGATATAACAAGCATTATAAAACATCATGTAATGCTAAGTAAATAACACATTTCATCACCCAAATCAGATTACACATTCAGTAACAGCAATATCAACTCAATCATACTCAACATCAACACGACACACAACACACGTATAATACTGGAATACATCCATTCATATTATACGCCATACATCAATTATGCAATGAGACTCCATGCATGCGGTACCGACTATTTGTGAACATATAGTTCACCTCACCGTCCAAATCCATGCACGGCTACCAAGCCCACTAGTCCCACTCATTTGAGACCTAGTGACTCACTCACTAATTCCTCACCATGGGAATTAGCTACCACCCCAAATGGGCCATGCTATGCACGCTAATCACCTAGCATGCAAACATCAACAACAGTCCAAAATGACTAACTCACTAATTCCTCACCATGGGAATTAGCTACCACCCTAAAGGCCACAATATGCATGCTAATCATCTAGCAATGCAACATCAACAACAAAATCCACAATGGACATATGCTCACACTCTAAGCCATACAACAGTCCATTCACAATTGCATACATAACATGTACATTCACAACATTATGCACACCATCAAACATCATCAACACATGTATCAAAACATCATATCATGTCAAATAATCAACCACAGTATTAGCACACTCTACTAATACCTATACTGCTCAAAATAGCGGAAATTAATCCTTATTACATCATACGCCACTATAGGTCAAACACCGATTATGTACACAATATTAAAATGTCAATTTTCTCACTTTTCAACAGTGTTAACCGGTTAACGCCCTGGGTTAACCGGTTAACGCAGCACAAACACACTTTCTGGCAAAACACAACAGTGTTAACCGGTTAACGCCCTGGGTTAACCGGTTAACGTAGGCAAAACAGCACTAATTCCACAATTCGCAACAGTGTTAACCGGTTAACACCCTGGGTTAACCGGTTAACGCAGACAAAACAGCAGTTCCTGCGCTAACACAAAGCAGAATGCAGAATTCTCCGCATTTTCCACCGTTGGAGGACTTCCGGACCTCCGATTCCAATTCCGTAAAAAGCTATACGTTAGGGAAATTACAACACACTCAATTACATGTTCAATTTCAGTTTTTACACAACATATTCATCACAATTTTCAGCATTCGACAATCCCAATTAGGGTCAATTCAACGGTTTATCACTACCCATTACATGCTAACCCATAATACCCATTAAACGACGATAAACCCCCCTTACCTGAGTTAATCCGGCGAATCTTTGAGCTTCAAGCTTTTCCGTTCTCCAACCCTTGCTCTCTAGCTCTTCCTCTTGCCCTTTCTCCGCTTTCTCAATCGCTTCTCTGTTTCACGTGAAAACCTTTTCTTTACCAAATGGGCTCTTTTTCTTTATTTCACACTTATATATTTTCCAATTTATATTATTATCCCAATAATAATAATAATTCAATAATTCCAAAAATAATAATAATAATAATCCAATTATCTAATTAAATTAATAAATATATTATTAACTTAATTTAAATAATTATCATATTATTATCGGGGTGTTACAACTCTCCCCCACTAAAAGAGTTTTCGTCCTCGAAAACATACCTCAATCGAATAACTCTGGATAAGACTCCTTCATCTGACTCTCAAGTTCCCAAGTCACATTGCCACCTGCTGGTCCTCCCCAAGCTACCTTCACCAAGGCAATCTCTTTACCCCGCAACTGCTTCAACTCTCGATCCTCGATCCTCATAGGTGATGTTTCAACAGTCAGGTTATCTCTCACCTGTACATCATCTACTTGGACTACATGCGACGGATCATGAATGTACCTCCTCAACTGAGACACATGAAAAACTTCATGCAAATTCGCAAGCGACGACGGTAAAGCGATACGATAGGCTACCTCTCCTATCCTCTCCAAAATCTGATAAGGACCAATAAATCGAGGTGTCAACTTCTTCGACTTCAAAGCTCGACCAACCCCAGTTATCGGAGTAACACGAAGAAACACATGATCTCCCTCTTGAAATTCAAGTGACTTCCTCCTCTTATCGTGATAACTCTTCTGCCGACTCTGAGCAATTCTCATCTTCTCCTGAATCATCTTAATTTTTTCCGTAGTCTGTTGGACAATCTCCGGTCCAACCACAGCACTCTCACCGGACTCATACCAACATAAAGGTGTCCGACATCTCCTACCATACAAAGCTTCAAACGGTGCCATACCAATGCTCGAATGAAAACTATTGTTGTAGGTAAACTCAATCAAAGGCAAATAACAATCCCAAGCACCTCCCTTTTCCAAAACACAAGCCCTCAAAAGGTCCTCCAGTGACTGAATCGTCCTCTCAGTCTGACCATCAGTCTGCGGATGATATGCAGAACTCAATCTCAGCTTAGTTCCCAAAGCCCTCTGCAAACCTTCCCAGAACTTCGATGTAAATCTAGGATCTCTGTCCGAAACAATACTAGACGGAATACCATGCAAACTTACAATCTTCCCAATATACAACTCGGCTAATCTCTCTAACGGATAATCCATTCTGATCGGAATGAAATGAGCCGATTTCGTCAATCTGTCGACAATCACCCAAATAGCTTCAAAATTCTTACTTGTCCTCGGTAAACCAGAAACAAAATCCATACTGATACTGTCCCACTTCCACTCTGGAATAGCCAACGGTTGCATTAGCCCAGACGGCTTCTGATGCTCAATCTTCGACTTCTGACAAGTCAAACAAGAATAAACAAAACTCGCAATTTCTCTTTTCATTCCCGGCCACCAAAATAGCTTTTTCAAATCATGATACATCTTCGTAGCTCCAGGATGAATACTCAGGCCACTACGATGTCCTTCCTCAAGAATACTCTTCTTAAGTTCGGTAACATCCGGAATACACACCCGATTACCAAATTTCAAAACACCATTCTCATCAACTCTGAATTCACCACCTTGACCTTGTTTCACTAGAGTCAACTTATCAACCAAAAGCACATCGGATTTCTGACCTTCTCTAATCTCATCCAGAATACCACTCGTTAACTTCAACATTCCCAATTTAACACTATTGTGAGTACTCTCACACACCAAACTCAAGTCTCTAAACTGCTCAATTAAATCCAGTTCCTTAACCATTAACATAGACATATGCAATGATTTCCGACTCAATGCATCAGCCACTACGTTTGCTTTACCCGGATGGTAATTCAAACCAAAGTCATAATCTTTCAGAAACTCTAACCATCTCCTCTGTCTCATATTCAGCTCTTTCTGATCAAACAAATACTTTAAACTTTTATGGTCATTGAAAACCTCAAATCTTGACCCGTACAAGTAATGCCTCCATAACTTCAGAACAAATACAACAGCTGCCAACTCTAAATCGTGCGTCGGATAGTTCCTCTCATGAACCCTCAGCTGTCTCGAAGCATAAGCTATAACCTGCTTATTCTGCATCAACACACCACCCAAACCCAACAATGAAGCATCACAGTAAACTTCAAATAGTTCCGACGAACTCGGTAATATCAGAATAGGAGCAGTAGTCAACCTTCTCTTTAACTCTTGGAAACCTTCTTCACATTTTGAATCCCAAACAAACGCTTGCCCCTTTCTAGTCAACATCGTCAACGGTAACGCCAACTTAGAAAATCCCTCAATGAACTTCCTATAATAACCAGCCAAACCAAGAAAACTTTGAATCTCAGCAACAGACTTCGGAGCTTCCCACTTAGACACCGCTTCTATCTTAGAAGGATCAACAGCAACACCACCTCTTGAAATCACATGACCAAGAAAACTAACCTCCTCTAACCAAAATTCACACTTAGACAGTTTAGCAAATAACTTCTTTTCTCGGAGAACTTCTAAAACCACTCTCAAATGCTCAGCATGCTCTTCTTCAGATTTCGAATACACCAAAATGTCATCAATAAACACCACAACAAACTTATCTAGGTACGGATGGGAAATCCTATTCATATACTCCATAAATACTCCAGGCGCATTAGTCACACCAAAAGGCGTTACAGAATACTCATAATGTCCATACCTTGTCCTGAAAGCGGTCTTCTGAATATCCTCAGTTTTCACACGTATCTGATGATACCCAGATCTCAAATCTATCTTGCTGAACACACTCGCACCAACCAATTGATCCATCAAATCATCAATCCTCGGCAAAGGATACCGATTCTTGATCGTCACTTTATTCAGTTGCCTGTAGTCCACACACAACCTCATAGTACCTTCTTTCTTCTTAACCAATAACACTGGTGCACCCCACTGTGACACACTCGGACGAATAAATTTCTTATCCAACAGATCTTCCAACTGACTCTTCAATTCAGTTAACTCAATAGCAGACATACGGTACGGAGCCATCGATATCGGTCTAGTACCAGGTACCAAATCAATCGAGAACTCAACTTCACGCTCTGGCGGCAATTCATTCACTTCTTCAGGAAACACATCAGGAAAATCACACACCACGGCTAGATCACAAATCACCAGTTTATCTTTAGCCTCCAAAGTCGCTAACAGCATAAACAACTCTGCCCCATCTGCCACTTCTTCATTCACTTGCTTTGCAGATAGAAACAAACTCTTTCCCCCTTCAATCTCAGGAAAAATCACAGTCTTATCAAAACAGTTGATAGAAACTCGGTTAAACACCAACCAGTTCATACCCAGAATAACATCAATCTGCACTAGTGGAAGACACACAAGGTCCATCCCAAAGTCTCTACCAAAAATACTCAAAGGACAATTCAAACAAACTGAAGTAGTAGTCACTGAACCCTTCGCAGGAGTATCAATCACCATACTACCACGCATCTCAGATATCTCTAACTTAAGTTTCACAGCACAATCCAAAGATATAAAGGAATGAGTAGCACCTGTGTCGATAATAGCTACAAGAGGAAAGCCATTAATATAACACGTACCTCGGATCAAACGATCATCTGCAGAAGTCTCAGAACCCGATAAAGCAAAGACCTTGCCTCCCGACTGATTCTCCTTCTTCGGCTTAGGACACTGTGGACTGATATGACCCAACTCTCCACAGTTGAAACAAGTCACAGTCTTCGACCGGCACTCTACAGCCAAATGACCACCTTTTCCACACTTGTAACACTTCTTCTCAGTACTGGTACACTCATGGATACGATGTCCAGCCTGACCACATCTGTAACACTTAGCAGGAGCACTAGAGTCTCCCTCACTAGGCCTCTTCATCCCACTCTGACTCTGGAAACCTCTGTCAGCTGCATACGGTTTCCCACGATCATTCTGATTCTTGCCTCTTCTATCAACCCTTTGCTGATAGCTCTCTGCTCTGGCTTTGGAATCCTGTTCAAAAATCCTGCAACAGTCAACCAAGTCAGAAAACACTCTGATCCGCTGATATCCAATAGCCTGTTTGATCTCGGGACGCAACCCGTTCTCAAACTTCACACATTTCGAAAATTCTCCAGCAGCCTCACTATAGGGAGTGTAATACTTCGACAGCTCTGTGAACTTAGCAGCATACTCAGTAACCGACCGATTGCCCTGCTTCAATTCCAAGAACTCTATCTCTTTCTTTCCTCTAACATCCTCTGGAAAGTACTTCCTCAGGAATCTCTCTCTGAATACGGCCCAAGTGATTTCAGCACTCCCAGCGGTTTCCAACTCAGTGCGGGTAGCAACCCACCAATCATCAGCCTCTTCTGACAGCATATGCGTACCGAACCTGACCTTCTGGTTATCGGCACACTCAGTCACTCGGAAGATTCTCTCGATCTCCTTCAACCACTTCTGAGCGCCATCTGGATCGTATGCTCCCTTGAACATTGGAGGATTGTTCTTCTGGAACTCACTCAGTTGACGAGCAGCTCCCATTCCCACAACATTCGGATTTCCTCCAAGTACTCCAGCTAGCATACCCAGAGCCTCAGCAATCGCAGCATCATCTCTACCTCTTCCAGCCATCTCTATTCTGAAAACCCAACAAGCTAAAACAATAAGTACTGATAGGGTTACACAACACCTATCCCGTACAGGGGAACAGAATAATTACGACTCGACTCGACCGACTATGCTCTGATACCACTAATGTAACACCCTTCTAAAATACCCCAAATATTTAATTAAAATAACAATATGTCAATCAGAGTAAATATGCAATTTAAGGGTGTCACACAATATTTCACACAATTCAACACAATAACTGTCATGCTCTTTTATTAATCCAACATAAACATTTGCATAAACCGCAGCGGATAGAAATCCCATCAATCATGTAAAACATGTAACATATTACATGTGAAATTATTCAACAAAATAAAAACATCCCGTCCCGATGTTACATCTATCAGAGCACGACCCACTAAGGAGACTACACTAGACTCCAAGCATTAACTTCTACTCAACTCATTGCTCGTTACCTGAAAAATAGTTGTAAGGGTGAGTTCCTCAATCGATATAACAAGCATTATAAAACATCATGTAATGCTAAGTAAATAACACATTTCATCACCCAAATCAGATTACACATTCAGTAACAGCAATATCAACTCAATCATACTCAACATCAACACGACACACAACACACGTATAATACTGGAATACATCCATTCATATTATACGCCATACATCAATTATGCAATGAGACTCCATGCATGCGGTACCGACTATTTGTGAACATATAGTTCACCTCACCGTCCAAATCCATGCACGGCTACCAAGCCCACTAGTCCCACTCATTTGAGACCTAGTGACTCACTCACTAATTCCTCACCATGGGAATTAGCTACCACCCCAAATGGGCCATGCTATGCACGCTAATCACCTAGCATGCAAACATCAACAACAGTCCAAAATGACTAACTCACTAATTCCTCACCATGGGAATTAGCTACCACCCTAAAGGCCACAATATGCATGCTAATCATCTAGCAATGCAACATCAACAACAAAATCCACAATGGACATATGCTCACACTCTAAGCCATACAACAGTCCATTCACAATTGCATACATAACATGTACATTCACAACATTATGCACACCATCAAACATCATCAACACATGTATCAAAACATCATATCATGTCAAATAATCAACCACAGTATTAGCACACTCTACTAATACCTATACTGCTCAAAATAGCGGAAATTAATCCTTATTACATCATACGCCACTATAGGTCAAACACCGATTATGTACACAATATTAAAATGTCAATTTTCTCACTTTTCAACAGTGTTAACCGGTTAACGCCCTGGGTTAACCGGTTAACGCAGCACAAACACACTTTCTGGCAAAACACAACAGTGTTAACCGGTTAACGCCCTGGGTTAACCGGTTAACGTAGGCAAAACAGCACTAATTCCACAATTCGCAACAGTGTTAACCGGTTAACACCCTGGGTTAACCGGTTAACGCAGACAAAACAGCAGTTCCTGCGCTAACACAAAGCAGAATGCAGAATTCTCCGCATTTTCCACCGTTGGAGGACTTCCGGACCTCCGATTCCAATTCCGTAAAAAGCTATACGTTAGGGAAATTACAACACACTCAATTACATGTTCAATTTCAGTTTTTACACAACATATTCATCACAATTTTCAGCATTCGACAATCCCAATTAGGGTCAATTCAACGGTTTATCACTACCCATTACATGCTAACCCATAATACCCATTAAACGACGATAAACCCCCCTTACCTGAGTTAATCCGGCGAATCTTTGAGCTTCAAGCTTTTCCGTTCTCCAACCCTTGCTCTCTAGCTCTTCCTCTTGCCCTTTCTCCGCTTTCTCAATCGCTTCTCTGTTTCACGTGAAAACCTTTTCTTTACCAAATGGGCTCTTTTTCTTTATTTCACACTTATATATTTTCCAATTTATATTATTATCCCAATAATAATAATAATTCAATAATTCCAAAAATAATAATAATAATAATCCAATTATCTAATTAAATTAATAAATATATTATTAACTTAATTTAAATAATTATCATATTATTATCGGGGTGTTACAGTTCTTGTCTAAAGGGTGCGGGTTTATCTAATGTACTATTTACTAAAAGAGGGGTCAAAAGAAAACGACTCGCACGGATGTCGCATCCACTGCATACGTATCTCATTTGAATATGAGAATCAGAGTCTTCATAGCTCGGCTACCTATGGGTTAAAGAGGAGTGTGCTCGCTAAGACATCGCGTCTTATGCCTACGTATCTCATCTGGAATGAGAATCAGAGCAAGCCGTAGTACGGCTACCTACGGGTTAAGGGTTGTGTTTTGTAGGTGAACGGCGTTACTACACAATCTACAGGATGCTCGACCTTTGGAGACTTACTCGCCTGTAGTAGAAGGAGTTAACGTGTTATTAGGAGAAGAAAAATCAATGAGTTGTTGGTGTTTTAGGGATGCTCATTCAAAAAGGCAGTCCTAGACAAAGGAACCGCGCTACCTTAATGGACATGCAAACGGGAGACTATACGAAGCCTAGCAATCCTATGGGGAGTCGATCACACCATACAAAACAAACATGCATAAAGTAAACACGCCAGCAAGGGGGCTCAAACATACATAGGTAGGGCTTTAGTCAAGAGGGGTCATATCAACCTCGATAAATAAGCCATGGAAAAGGTAATCAAATGGGCTCTTAACCACTGACATTGAACGTCAGGGTGAGCAGATCAAAAGAGTAATGAGGATAAGACCTCATAGCTCTTAACCCTTGACAGGGTAAGCTCATGACAAAGAGTGGGGATTCAGAAAGGTGGAACCCTCTCCACTGACTGACCGGACAAAAGATCTGGGGCTTTTGTTCTGAAGCATCGACACGTAGTGCGAGCTTAAAGAACGACACACTGAATAACGGGGGATTGATTACTAATCCCTTTTATCCGTCAATTGCCTCTTCAGGGAGGTCTTTAGCACTGATGCCTCTTCTTGGAGGTCTTTGGGCACAAAAGTAAACAAACAAAAGAAAACATTGCCTCCTATTGAGGTCTTCCAGCTAAGAAAGCGGTAAAATGCGGGAAAGATAAAGGATCAAGAGATCTACCACACGGATAAAGATCCGAAGTAATAACAGCTAAAGAAGTAAGAAACCCAGAGATCTCTCGAGCTGGCACCATCAAAGAAAGCAAGTCAATACATGTAATCGGAATAAATCTCCAAATGGTATCCCACAAATAAAGTGGAATGCCAAGCAAGCTATCCTTTCAGGAGTCATGTGAGCCCTCACAAAAACTCAACAAACAGGTTAGAGTGACAAGATGGGGCGCAATCAAGAGTTGCCCCAAATCAAAATGTAACCACATGAATCATGCCATTAAAATTCACAAAAAGAGCTCACAAAAAGCAACCTAGTGTAGGAGGCATAAACCTCTTGTCAAACACATGCATCAAAAGGGTATCAAAATTCAAAGGTTGAAAGTATAAAGTAGTGGAAATAGGGCAAACCTGATTGGAGAGATCGAATGAAATTGAATTGCCCGGTTGGGTTTGCAAAGCAATCTGAGGGTTTATATGAGAGGGAATTGGTTCTTTGCAGATGAGTTCCTTTCAGTCTATGGAGGTTGCTCTGAACTCTGTTAACTCTTCTCTCACTATCTTTTTCCCCAGGGTTTTTTGGGAGATGGAAGTCTAGAATTTATAACCTGATTTTTGTGACTTTGTGGGCTCAAAAGAGAGAGGTCCAAGTCCAAGATTTTTCTGTTATATTTTATTTATTTATTTATTTATTTTTATTTTTATTTTCGTTTTATTTTTTTCGTTTTTTTTTCATTTTTTTTTTCTTTTTCAAAACGCGTGGGCTTCGCCTAGCGAGCATGACAGTTCAAGAAATTCCTCTGAGCGTAGGTGATTCTGGTGGCTTTTCTTGGGACTCGCTAGGCGACCCATTCTGCTCGCCTAGCGAGCATGACAGCTCATGAACAAACTTTTGCTCCTTCAAGATTAACGTTTTGACTGATGAATAGACCCCATTTGAACATGTTGGAAGTATCTCATACCATTCCCTTGTGTTGATTGATCACCCAGATAGGACCCACAAAGTGTCTTGGATGATATTCAAGCTTCTTGGATCTAATTTCGATTGACATGATGAAATGCAATATGAAATGTTAAATGACCTAAAAATGAATGCATGAATGGGGGAAAATTTTGAGGTATTACAACATGGATTCTGGATGCCCGAGGCTTTCGCACCTTTGGAGGAGTAATCCGTCCTCCCGGTGATGGCAATCCAGAAATCCTTAGGTGAGAACCCGTCTGGGACCGCTCCTGATCCGTTCAGAGGGAGTCGGAGTATTGCAACTAACTCCTCAACAGACAGCTCATGATAATTATTAAATAACCGGAAACGTAAGGTGCCGAAATAATACCTGGTCGTGTCAATCCACCGTTTTTCCAGCTGGAATTCCAACGTGCTGAGGAACTCGAGAGTAATGCGCTCGTATTTTGGCGCTTCTAAACTCATGAACTCAAGCATTCCCAAAACATGGAACATCCGGTATACCTCCATCTTCAGCCCCAGAGAGTTCAGAGTATGCTCACACATATACCTTGTCGGCGTGAGTTTGCGCTTTCGGTGAATTTGGTATCTCTGTTCTTGTTCCGGATTGTCAAACACGATGTTGTGTGGATTTGAATTCTGACTCGGGCGCTTCCGTGACTTTTCCATTTCCGCGAGTTGTTGCTTTCCGGTGAGGATTCTCCGCGGGGGCATTTTGGACCTATAAAAAATAGAAATAATTTGAACTATCGAGTTAGGAAATTCCGAAACCGTGGTTAGGATCGGGACAGCGAGTGGAGTAATATTCGTCAAGGGTGTTTTGGCGATAGGTGAGTGAAAATGGGGGTTATGGAAGGTTTTGTGTGGTGAGGTTTATGAGTTTTAATGGAATTTGAAAGAGTGTGAGAGCAAGAGATGAAGAATGATGAGAGAGAATAATGAGGTGTAGGAGGAAAATTTGATAATGATAAGGTTAATGGGGAAAAAGTATGGTTAATGGTGGATTAAGTGGGTGGGTCCCACGAAAATTCAAATTTTTCAAAAAAAATTCAAAAAATCCGCCTGCCAGACACAACCATGTCAGCTGACGCGGGTGGCCGTGTCAGCTGACACGGGTGGCCGAGTTAGGCTACTGGATTCCCAAAGTTCATCATTTTCCTTCAATGCTCCTGACACGGGCCGTGTCAGCTGACACGGGCCGCCCGTGTCAGGCTACTATTTAGAAATTAAAAAAACCTGTTTCTTTCAGTGCTCCTGACACGGCCCGTGTCAGACCACTATTTTCCCTTTTTCCTGTTTGCTTTTTCCTCTTCTAACACGGCCCGTGTCAACTGACACGGGTGGCCGTGTCAAGTTGTCCTTTTGGCCTTTTTTTGGTTTTCTCACTGGTTCAACTGTAAGTTCCTCTGGCTACGTAGATCGTTCTTTTTCATGACTTAGACATTTGTTAGCATGATGTTCTCTCCTTGTAGAGCTCCTGTATAAACCTACAGACACACAAAACTGATTAGAAATAAAAAACGTGAGTTGCCTCCCACGAAGTGCTTCGTTTAATGTTGCATGGCTCGACGGTTCTCCGTCTACTTAGGTGAGACGGATTTTATCGATTGGACCACCCTTCTGGTCTTGGATGTACGATTTAACTCTTTGCCCATTCACCTTGAACGTGTCTCCGTTTGCTGGATTTCTTAGTTCAACGGCTCCATGCGCGAATACTTTCTGTATCTCAAAGGGTCCCGACCATCGTGACCTTAGTTTCCCTAGGAATAGCTTCAACCTTGAGTTAAATAACAACACCAATTGTCCTTCCTGAAGGTCTTTCTTCTGAATGCGCCTGTCATGCCATGTTTTGGTTTGCTCTTTGTATATCTTGGCATTCTCATATGCTCGATTTCTGAATTCTTCCAACTCTTGTAATTGGAGGATCCGAGATTTACCCGCTTTGGAAAGATCATAGTTGAGGAATTTGGTAGCCCAAAACTCCCTATGCTCAAGTTCGAGTGGTAGATGATAAGCTTTACCATAGACCAGTTGATACGGGGACATACCTATTGACGTTTTAAACGCTGTTCGGTATGCCCAAAGTGCATCATCGAGCCTGATTGACCAATCTTTTCGTGAGGCACTGACGGTCTTTTCGAGGATTTGCTTGATCTGCCGATTTGATACCTCAACCTGTCCACTAGTCTGGGGGTGGTATGGTGTGGCGATTCTATGCTTGACATTGTATTTCCGCAGTAGGTTTTCCATCAACTTATTCAGGAAGTGGGTACCTTCGTCACTAATCAGTGCTCTTGGTACCCCGAACCGCGCAAAGATACAATTCTTGAGAAAATTTATTACCACTTTTGCATCATTTGTGGGTAGTGCAACTGCTTCCACCCATTTCGACACATAGTCAACCACAACTAGAATGTATTGCTTTCCAAAGGACGGTGGGAAGGGTCCCATAAAATCTATCCCCCACACATCGAACAGTTCGACCTCTAACATGGCATTCTGAGGTATCTGATTTCTTTTGGATATGTTGCCTATTCTCTGACATCTTTCGCACTCTTTTACCACTACTTGTGCATCTTTGAACAGTGTAGGCCAGTACAATCCAGACTGGAGGACTTTTGCTGCGGTTTTGTCTCCGCTAAAATGTCCTCCATATTCTGAGTTATGACAGGCTTTTAAGATGTCCCTCTGCTCTTCCTCTGGAACACATCTCCTGATCAGGCCATCTAATCCCTTTTTGTAAAGGAATGAATCGTCCCACACATAGAACCTGCAATCATGCACAAACTTTTTTCTTCTGTTAGAGTCAAAGTCATCAGGTATAAGTCCACCTACCACAAAGTTCGCGTAATCGACGAACCATGGGATCTGTGTAACGGCTAGAATACGTTTGTCTGTGAACTCATCTCTGATGGGGTGCGTTTGTTCTGTTTCTTGAATCGAAGTCATCCGAGACAAGTGATCGACAACAGTGTTTTCACTACCTTTTTGTCTCTAATTTCCAGGTCGAATTCTTATAGTAGTAGGATCCATCGCAGCAGCCTTGGCTTTGATTCCTGTTTGGCAAAAAGATATTTTAAAGCAGCATGGTCAGTATACACAATTACCTTTGATCCCAGCAGATAGGATCTGAACTTGTCAAACGCGTATACCACCGCCAGGAGTTCTTTTCTGTGGTTGCATAGTTCATTTGAGCAGGGTTCAGTACGTGGCTTGCATAATAGATCACATGCAAGAGCTTCTCCTTGCGTTGCCCTAGCACTGCCCCCACTGCGTTATCACTTGCATTGCATATTATCTCGAAAGGAAGAGACCAATCTGGGGCAATCACTATGGAGGCTGACACCAGCTCCTTCTTCAAGGCCTCGAAGGCTTGCCTACACTCTTTATCAAATAAGAACGGGGTATCTTTTACCAGCAGACTGGTCAGTGGTTTGGAAATCTTGGAGAAATCTTTTATGAACCTGCGGTAGAAACCCGCATGTCCTAAGAAGCTTCGGATGCCTTTTTCATTTACCGGTGGTGGTAAATTTGCTATTACCTCCACTTTTGCTATGTCCACTTTGATACCTTTGTTGGAGATCTTGTGTCCCAAGACTATTCCTTCCTGTACCATGAAGTGACATTTTTCCCAATTCATGATCAAATTTGTTTGCTGGCATCTTTCTAACACAAGTGACAAGTTAGTCAAACAATTATCAAATGAAGAACCGAATACTGAAAAGTCATCCATAAATACTTCCATATGCTTTTCGAGCATGTCAGCAAAGATTGAAGTCATACACCTTTGAAAGGTGGCCGGTGCGTTGCACAATCCAAATGGCATTCTTCTATAAGCAAAAATACCATAGGGGCATGTGAATGCAGTCTTCTCTTGGTCTTCAGGAGCAACCGCAATTTGGTTGTACCCCGAGAAACCGTCTAGGAAACAATAGTAATCGTGTCATGCTAACCTTTCCCGCATTTGATCAATGACTGGTAACGGGAAGTGATCCTTCCTTGTTGCCATGTTTAGTCTTATGTAATCGATGCACACTCTCCAACCTGTAACAGTTCGGGTTGGAATCATCTCATTCTTTTCATTTTTTATTACCGTTGTGCCCTTTTTTTTTGGTACCACGTGGACTGGACTTACCGAAGAGCTATCGGAGATAGGGTAGATTAGGCCCGCATCCAAGAGTTTTACAACTTCTTTGCGTACCACTTCTTTCATGGCTGGGTTAAGTCTTCGTTGTGGTTGCACTACCGGTTTGTTATCATCTTCCATTAAGATCTTGTGCATGCAAACAGTCGGGCTTATACCTTTTAAGTCCTCAATTGCCCATCTGATTGCACCCTTGTATTTTTTAAGCACTTGAATGAGTTCTGCCTCTTGGACACTCTGTAGACTAGCATTAATGATAGCTAGGCATTTTTTTCAGTGTCTAGAAATACATACTTCAGATTTGTTGGTAACTGCTTCAGATTCACCCCTGTTTTTGGTTCTTCAGTGACATCAGATGGTGGTGGTCTTAGATCTTCCCACCGGTGTGGTCTAGATCTAATCCATTCAGGTTATCTTTCCATCATAGCAAGCACCTCAGACTCTCCTTCATCTTCATTACTTTCAAAAATGGATAAGCTTAAGACCCGGTTTAGTGGTGACTGGGGTCTATGCTGTTCATTTTCTTGAGCAATTACTTGGTCGATTATCTCTATAGTGTTACTTGTGTCGATATCATCTTTGTATTGCATTGTATTCCTCACATCTATTTTTAATCTTAATCATAGACCTTGAGAGTCATAGTTCCTTCCTCAATATCTATCATACACCGTCCTGTTTCCAAGAAAGGTCTTCCCAATATGAGAGGAATCTCCTCATCTTCCGGCATTTCCAGAATGACGAAGTCAACTGGGAAGACAAACTTGTCAATTTTTACAAGAACATCTTCCACAATACCATAGGGTCTCCTGACATAGCGATCCGCAAACTGAAGTGTCATTCGAGTATCTTGAACAGAGTCGATGCCTAATTTCTTATAGATGGACAGTGGCATCAAGCTTACACTTGCTCCTAAGTCAATCAGAGCCTTCTTGAATTTTCTATCACCAATAGTGCAAGGAATAGTAACCGATACCCTGTCTTTCTTTTTCACTGGGATTTTCATGCCTTGGAGAATGGCACTGCATGTTTCAGTTAGGATGATCGGTTCTGTATCAGTGGAACGCTTCTTGGAAATTATGTCTTTCATGAACTTTGCATATATTGGCATTTGTTCTAATGCTTCAGAAAAAGGGATATTGATTTCGAGTTTTTTTGAACATCTCCAGGAACTTTTCAAAATTATTTTCATGTTAATTTTTCTTTTTCTGTCTTGGAGGGTAAGGGAGTTTGATTATGGGTTTAGGAACCTTCTCCTTCTCCTTAACAGGAGGTGGTATTGCTTCTTCATCTTGGTTTTTTGTTTCCTTGATTTCTAAATCCACCTCTATCAATCCATCTTTTTCTATATCATTTTCCTCTGTTGACTTTCCACTTCGGATTGTGACAATGTTAACAGTGTTATGTTCCCGTGGATTTGTCACCGTACCACTAGGTAGGGTACCCGGGGCTTGAGAGTTTGAAGCTAACTATTGTGCTATCTTCCCCATTTGTACTTCAAGATTTTTAATGGAGGTTGTGGTGTTTTTCTGATTAGTCCTTGTTTCTTCTTGAAACTGTATGATGTGGGTCGCTAACTTTTCAATGGCAATTTCCCATTCAGCCATTTTAGGTGCCTGTTGTTGCTGCTGTTGTTGATACTGTGTCTGATATTTCCATGTACCTTGTTGCGGAACATTCCCTCTCTGATCTTTCCAGGAGAAATTTGGATAATTCTTCCAACCTGGGTTGTAAGTGTTAGAATAAGGATTATTCTACTTCAAGAATTTGATCTCTTCAATTTGTTGGGGAGTCGCAAAGTAATAGACCGTGTGATGAGGTCCATTACAGATTTCACAAGTGCTCGCCTGAGCTGGCTGAACCTGCGCTATCTGTTGAGTACCTATATTCATAGCTTTTAGCTTTTTGTCTACTTCGGCAGCAACTGTGTCTTCCAGACGGATTTTATTTGTCTCTAACTTTAGATCAATCACCCCATCTAGTTGACTGGTACATCTGTCATATAGCTCTAGATGCTCATTGGCAGCTATTGCTTCAATAATCCTCTTGATACCAGTGGCTGTTGAGAAATTTGTTGAACCACCGGCTGCTGTATCAATCAACTGTTTTGTTTTTATTTTCAGCCCATTAACGAACATCTGCATTTGTTCGGTCTAATCCATATTATGAGTTGGACACACGACTAATATCCTTTTGAATCTTTTGTAAGTGTCTCCCAATGATTCACCATCCTTCTGTTTGAAATTAAGAATTTTATACCTTTTTCTCAGGGATACTGATGCTGGAAAGTACTCATTTAAGAATGCAGTTTCCATCTCCTCCCAGGATGTGATACTATCGACAGGAAGAGAATAGAACCATTCTTCCGCGTCTTCAGCTAAAGTGAAAGGGAATATTCTTAATTTTTTTGCTTCATCAGTATGACCATCAACTTTCAGGGTGGTGCTCGTGGTCAGAAATCTTTGTAGGTGTTTGTTGGCATCTTCATTAACCTTTCCGGTGAAAGGTTTTCTTTCCAATTGATTGATCGTGCTAGGATGTAGTTGAAAATTTGTCACATTCACCGGTTGGTTAACAATGGTCAGTTGACCACCCGGTGCATTTGCACCTCCATAGTCACCCAGGAGTCTTTCTGGAGGTGGAGGAGGTGGAATTGGTGGAATTGGAGGAATTTCAGCCATTGGTTCCTTGACTTCTGAGTAATCAGAGGTACTTTCTTCTGTAGAATCCACTCTTTGTTCTCTGCGTCTTCGGTGAAGGGTTCTCTAGATCTCTGCGTCAAAAATAAATTCAGCTGAGGGTCCTCCTCGCATACACAAATTAGTAAATTATAAATGACAGAAAAATAATTTTATTGCAGAGCAACAAAATTTTAATTCAAATAAAATTAAACTCTATATTTTTGGAAGTCCACGGCAACAGCGCCAAAAACTTGATCGAGAAAATAGCAAGTGTACTATTTTGCCTTTTATAGTAATAATGGGAAAATTCCCCGAATGTCGATCTCAAGTACTACAAGTTAATATTGAGTTTAAATTATCATTCAATTAAACAAAAAGTATTAATTTGGTTTTGAAGTGTAAAAATATAATAATAAAAATAAAGGTAAAGAAGGATGAAAATAAGGGTTTATAGAGAAAAAGGAACAATGCCAGGGAAGGTGTATGATTTATCCCTGTAACAACTCTGAGTCACTATTGCATCAACAAATATCAATTACTACCAGTTCTCAAGGGTATTTTCTCCCAAGTCCTTGGTGAGAAAATCTTTAATCAATCTACCCTAACTCATATATCCATAGCTAATTAGGGTGAAGTTAAGCTGTATAATATCAAGAATACTCTGGTTCATACAGGGTATCCCTAGTCCTAGGTGATATCTACTATAAAGTAACCTTATGAAAACCTTATCAATGGCGATCCAGCCAAATTGATAACCACAAATCAATCTCAATTGGTCCGAAAGAGAAAGCAATAAACATATCAAAAAGTTACCATAAAAACAATATTATAAATGCAAATGTAAACTCAAATTCATTACAATTCTAAATCAGGGACACCCCCCTAGCATTGTGGGGTTTAACTACTCATATTGTTTAAAACAAATTAAAGATAAAAATTACACATTACAAGTAATCGGATGACTTTGATCTTCAATCGCTCCCGCTCATGAACACCTTCAGCTCTCTGAATGTCTTGATCTCTGTAATACTTAATTGCTTCATAATACTGTGTTTTGTCGTATTCCAAGATGATTTTACCTTTGGCAGAAGACCTTCTTTTATTGTGAAAATTCCCAGCAGCAGTTGGACGGGTCCAAAGATACCTCTGAAAAGCCTGACAAACAAAAAGCCCGAGAAAAACTGGATTTTTGGGCCTGGGCTGACACGGTCCGTGTCACCTGACACAGGTGGCCGTGTCAGCCTACTGTTCTGGCTAACACGCCCCTGGAAGGGGGTGACACGGTTGAGGATGTTGCCTGACACGGCCCGTGTCAGCTGACACGGGTGGCCGTGTCAGGCTACTGTTTTCTTCTCATGTCTTCCCTTGCCTGACACGGCCTGTGTCAGGTGACACGGGTGGCCGTGTCAGGCCTCTTGTACTGGGGTTTTCTGCTCCTTTGCTTGCCGGAATCTCGCACTATCTCGTTCTGAGTTCTCTGGTTCTTCTACCTGGACCTGTTGGACAAAAACACAGCTATCCCACGCATAAAATCACTAAAATAAAAAGTAAAACATAACAATGATTAAAAATGCTTAAATAAAATGACGGAAGTAAAACTAACTCAAAATTTACCATAAATGTTTGCACAGTGTTTCAAATGCCTCTATTTCGAGTCAGATCAGTAATGAAAACTCAATGTAAATGGTGACTGATCACTACTTCTGGAAGTTCATTTGAATCAGAGTCTGACTTTGAAGAGATATTCTCTGACTTTTCTCGTTCTAATCTGGAAGCATGTTTGTCAGAATCGCTGAGCTTGTATCAAAAGCTTCGGTAGAAATTCAAGAACCTGAAAAAGGTTCATGAAGAAACTATTGAAGAGTGTGATAAGCTTGAGAAATACGTTTCTGAACTTAAAGAAAATAATTTTATTCTTGAAAGAGAAAATGATTTTTCAACTAAGAAATGTTCAAAACTTGAGGAAACATTTTCTAAAGATCCACCTACTTCTGACACTATCATATACAAATATGATAAAGCATTTCAGAAATTTCTGAATAATAACCTATAAAGAAGCAAAATGGCCTATATGATCTATGATGTAAGTCATAATAGAAAAAGAAGAATTGGTTATAATTCTGATGACGATGATCAGAAACCTACTATAGAAAACAAACGAAAATCTCCTTTCTCTTACCATTATACACATGCATAGACACAGAAGTTCTATAAGGCTAGAAAACCCAAAGTTTTCCGAAGCTATGGGAGAACTAATCCTAAAGGACCCAAAAGATTTTGGGTACCAAAAGATAAAATAGTGTATGTTGCAGATATCCTATGCAACAGAGTTGAAACACCAGTCATGGTACCTGTACTCTGGATGCTCGTGATACATGACTAGAAGAAAGCATATGTTCCAAGACCTGAAACTTAAAGATGTTGGTTACATAGGCTTTGGAGGATATCGGAAAGCAAGAATCAAAGGATCTGGAACAATTGGTAACTAATTTCTTCCCTCTATTTCTGATGTCCTTTATGTTGAGGGATTAATGCATAATTTTTTATCCATAAGTCAATTAAGTGATGGTGGTTATGATATTATCTTTAATCAAAAAACGTGCAAAGTTGTTAATCAGAAAAATGGCACAGTCCTTTTCACCGAAAAGAGGAAAAACAATATTTATAAAATAAAACTTTCAGATTTGAAGAGCAATGGGTGTGGCATAGACGCTTGGATCACATTAGCTTGAGGAAGACCTACAACTTTGTAGAAGGAACCAAAGTCATTTGAAGCTCATGGAAAAAGTTATTCAAGTTGGAAAAAGGGGTCATTTGACTTTTAACTTAGAAATTTTTGAAGTATGTTTGATTCCTCCAACTTCAACACCAAAATTCATCATGATCCAAGCTTTAAATGGAAAAATTTCCAACATCAAAGTTGTTCCCCTTCATGCTAGGTTTCCAAAGAATCCAAGATCATTGCATTTGGACAAATATTGAGGGACTTGTGCATGGTTCCTTTGTTTGGTTTATTTTGGAAACTTTTGCACTCAAATGATAATTCCTTTTGCATGCTTCCATGTTATGACTTCAGCAACTTTTGTACACGAAATGGAAGTGGATTGCATCATTGTTTGGGCCTAATTCCATACCCATACACAACATTGCTATTTTTGGCCAAACTTTGAATTGGTGTGGAAATGAATTCAAGAGCCTATAAGTATATGTCCATTGCCTCATAATTTGAGGACCTTTGCCCAAGCTTTGATATGCAAATCCCCTGACCTCCATTGATAGAACAACCTTGAAGATTTCTTTGAAATCGAGTTTTTGTTCATTTTCTGTTTTTGAGTTAAACTCCAAGGGTTCACAACCATTTTCATTTGAATTACTCCTGCAAGCTAGAAGAAGCAAGGCCAAGAGGATTGGGATCGAGATCGAGCTTCATCACTACAAACCGAAGGTGGAATTTCTCAATCTTTCCTTCTTCGATCCTTTCTCATTTCTCCATCTTTTTTATTAATTTTTGGTTGGATGAAGTCCTACCAATGTAGGAAACAAGATTGAGTTGCTTTGAGTCCAAATCGAAGCAACTCAGTTTGCATACCTCATTTTTCAATTCCACATATCTTTATGTATAATGAGGATTAGAGAAAACGGAGGTCAGATTCGAACTCCTGGCGTTTTTCTCTTCAAAATAGTGTATTGATCTTTCATTTCTATGAACATTTTGGTTGGACAGTCTGGCGAGGGTGACCGGAGAAGATGACCAGAGCTAGGGCTCCGGTGGTGCGCTGGATCAATCCAGGCCATCTGATCTTTGGTCTATGTTTTAATCTTAACCTTTCATGCTAATTACTAATGTTGCATACGCGTTGACTAGGGTGTACCATGGATGATACGCGCGTGCCCATCAGATCTACCACCTCAATTAATGAGGGAGATCTGATGACCCTTGTTTTTTTGAATTGACTGATTTTCTATTTTAATATTTTAATTAGCATTTTCTTATTTAATTCATTATAAATTCAATATTAATCCAAAAAATATGAGACTTTCACCAAAAAAATTCAATTAATTTCCTCTTTCATTTTCTGAATTAAAAATATTTTTTTAGATTGGATTTGATATTTTTAGTAAATTAAATGATTTTTGATTTGTTTTTAATTGATTTTAAATACTTCTGACTTTCAAAAATTCCCCAAAAAATTAGTCAAAGATCCTTTGACCTTGTTTGAGCTATGATAAATCCCTTGACCATTTATTTGGTGATTTGAGGTTTTTTCATCTTTTAAAATGCATTTTTATTCATTTAAAATTTGAAATTAAATTGTTTAAAAGGTAATAATGAGAGTTACAGTTACAAGGTAGTAATCATATTTCACCTACTAATAGGTATTCACTCTACTCACTTCAAATGACACATGGTAGGGAATAAATGTTATATATCTCAAGGAGTCTCATCGTTCTCTAAAAGAGAAAAAGAGAATACCAAAGATCAATGTTGAAAACAAGGTTTGAGGATAGATCAAGTATACCTAAAATCCAAAAAAAAAAACATGAAGGCTGAGGGATCTCCATGAAGAGTGACATATACCATGGTCCACATATCGGGTTTGTCAAACCATACTTAAAGTAAAATTATTATTGCCTTGGTGGAGGACACAATTAAAAATTCCCAATAAGAGTGTTAGCCCATAATTAAGAGGAATCAATTGATACCTAAATTTAGGGATCGTCAGATCAAGGTTATGGGATCAACAGACAAAAATATAATTGTTTCAGAGAAGAAGAATATAGAATCTCAAGAACATGCATGATCCTGCCTTAAATAAAAATATAATCAAGGTGAATGATCAAAGGAAGATCATTAAATCACATAACAAAAAATATACCGCCACCGATACCCTTGGACATTTATCCTGCACAAGAAGGTTCAAGGTCCCCAAAACCCTATGATGGGGCTATAAAAGGAAAAAAAATAAAGAAAGACAGGGTGCACACTCTTCTACCTAAAATACATCTTACTACCTATGACAAACACTGAATTGGCAACAAAGTGTTTGTAGGTACCATCTCCTTTTACATTGGACCAAGATACCAAAATTCCATCTACAATCTAGAACACACCATCAAATCTAGACGAACAAGTCTAGTACTGAAAAACTCGAGTGTTATATTTGGTTAAAGGTTTAGGGGTTCGTCGTAGTTGAAGACCAAGTTTGGTTATGACTTGGCATGTTGTAATTTGTTATATTTTGAAATCCCAAAATGATTCCATCTTTTATAAGAAGTTGGTAAATTTGGAAGAGTTGTTTGATCAATGCATTTTCCATTCTTGGAAGTGGTATCTTGACATGTCATCTGTGTACTCTTTTTAAAACTATGAGTGGTAGAAGGATCTTATCTTGTGCATGAGCCATTAGCAGATTGAGGCATGTTTTCTCCCATCCCACGATGTAGTGCTAGTGGTGCCCTGGTTAAGTTTGGATCATGATTATTTCTTTTGGGTTAGTTAGGAGATATTTCTTCTCTCTAGGTGTTGGGTTGTGCTTTTTTTTACAAAAATGATTATGCTTCGGTTGTCCTTAGCTTACTTTTATGGCTTCTTTTCTTTATTGTTAGTTCTTTTGGTATCTCTAGTACTTTCCACCTTATTTTGGTATCTCTGATACCTTTCACCTTATTTTTCTAATAACAATTTGGTGAACTGTTCACAATGTGAAAATTGGCACAAGAGAAGTGTCCACATAAACAAAAAGCAACAAAACATTAAAAAAAAACCTCAAAAACAAACAAAAGTAACCCTCTAAAAGAAACAACCATTTTACCCTCACACAAGAAAATCAAATTGGAGCCGACCTTTGTCCACAAAAAATACCACATATAAAGCCCAACAATTAAGGATTAAGAACTTAGTAGAAACCTCCAATAAAGGCACCAATAATCTCCAACCCAACTAAAATCATATACACTCGAAGTCACTGTTGGCTCAAACACTTGATAGAAATCTCCAACCAATCGGAGAAAGATCACGAGTAGTTCAAGGACTTCCTAAGATACCATTTATATGCCAAAACGATGTCCATATCCTCCAAGTGCTTCACGTCAACAAATGTACCATAAAAAATGAAATTGTTTCAGAAATTCTAAATAGACCACGTCGATGAGTGCCAGACCATAATCAACATACATTTATTCTCATGAGCCACAAGGTAACAAAAGTCTTAAAAAGAGATATAAAATCCTACAAAATGACTAAAGACTATCCTACCCACCTAAAAGTCTTATACAATAGGGTTAGAACCAACTCACGTGTAACAAACAAATGGGATTCCGACTCTACCAAAGCCCCACAAAAGCATCAATAACAAAAAAAAACCTAGTTAGGTCCAAAAGGATCCATGCTTAAAGAAGTTCTCTCTAGAATGAAACTTGTTAAAAAAGAAGTTTCCAAGAGAAGACTACCACCTTAGACGGAGCCCAAATTATCCAAATACGAGACAAAACCTTATCCACCATATTTAAAGGAAGTAAAGAACCAAATCCACCACCAACACTCACACGTTTGCAATATGTTTACCCTCTGCTGGACATGAAAGAAATTATCCACTTACTTCTACTCCCAAACAAAAAAAATCTTCTCCACTAGAAACCCCGTCTAATCAAACCACCATTCGTCACAACTACCTCACTAACTCTCATCTCCTAACGAGGATCAATAAGATAAAGTTTATAAAATCTCTCTTTAATGGAAATAGTCTACATCCAAGGATAACCTTATTGAATTGAGCTTGATTATTCTAGATTAACCATACTCCACTATTCTAGGATAAAAGCCTTCATTAATCACCTTATTTAACTGTGTCTTTGAATATATATATATATATATATATATATATATATATATATATATATATATATATATATATATATATATATATATATATATATATATATATATATATATATATATATATATATATATATATATATATATTTTGTAAATTGGTGTCTTGCATTTTCACTTTAGTGCCAACAACTTGGTTGGGATTAGCTGGGGCTCATTAATACTCATGCGTGATACTTTCTTTTTTATTTTTATGAATGCATGATTATTTTAATTTGGATACTGTGAAATTATTATAATAACATTTGAGACCGCAGTTTTTATTATTGGCATTGGCTTAGATATTATCATGCATGATTACTTCTCATATATTTTATAAAGTTCAATTTTAATTATGTCTAAAAGGATGTTTTCGGACACATTTTGTTAGGAATGATTCTTTCAAAGTGCATAATAAATTTATAAACATACAAGAAAGATCAATTCTAATCATGTGCATGGAGAAACATTTAGCCAGGATTAAAATTAGATTTTTATAAAATGTTTGAGATTAGTATGTAAGAATATCCTATTAATAAAAATAAATAAATCTAGGTTGATTTGTGGATGAGGCATGTTTGACTAGTTCTACTTGTAAGATTCTCTTGTAACTAGAATAGGTATAATAAAAAAAATATTAAATCAATATAACTTAATATTGATACAATAAACGTGAGCTATAGAACTAGATTTACTATTTATATTGTAAAAAAAAAAAAGAAAAAAACCAAAATTTCCACAAGATTTTTTTTATGAGTAAGATCAAATTTGATACGTTGAATTTAAAAGTTACAACACTCACATACTTCATACAAAGTGTATAATATTATGAGAAAATCTAAATACTATAATGAAAAAGATTACATAGGGGTGGTGGACTCGGTCAGCTGGACATGCCCGTTTTGCCCGCACTTTTGTGCGGGACTGACTAAGGATTTAGACCCTCACCCTCAAATGTGTCCGTCCTGTCCCGCTCCGTTTTTTTTGCAGACTTTTGCGGGCACGTGTATTTATATAATTTTTGTATTTTTAGACTTTAAGAGTGCAGTGTCCGCGGGCTTCCCCACTCCGCCCTCACTTTTTTGCGGGACGAATCTAAGTTTTAGGCTCACATCCTCAACTATGACCACCCCGCTCCGCCCTATTTTTTCGGACTTTTGCAGGGCGGGCCTAAACGGGACGGACATGTCCGTTTGCCACCCCTAAGATTACATAGATAAGATAATTAAGTAATATATATATTCATAAAAAAAAAATGTAACAATGATGAATATTACTACCTATTGTGTGACAGCTATGCTAACTTCTTCAAATGCGATGACTAATTCAAAGGAAAATTAATTGAATGATAGAGGCATATATCATGATAAAAGTAACCAAAATGGTTTTGCAATTGCAATGACATTTTCTTTGCTCCTACAACCGTGTGGAAGTTTCTGCCCTCTATCCCAAACTCAAAATTTTCTACTCCCACTATGTCCCACATACTCCATCTTTTGTCTTTATACCTAAGACTTTATACACTTATGCATACTTTATATATATATTCAATACACTTGAAAAGTTTTAAAGAGTAAAAAGATACATCAATTCAACTAATTCAATGGTAGATTTCCCTCCACCTGGTTTTCGTTTCTTCCCAACTGAAGAAGAGCTTGTTAGTTTTTACCTAAAGAACAAGCTACAAGGAGAAAAAAGAAATGCTTTTGATAGGGTTATTCCTGTCATTGACATCAATGGTGTAGAACCATGGGACCTCCCAAGTAAGTATATTATCAGAAAGTGAACCCTAGACCAATAATTTACAATTATTTAACTCTATTAACATATATCAGTTGGATTAGTCTATCGCCCGAAGTGATTATCGTTTTGTTGCAATGTATTTTTCTTTTTTGCAGCTCTTGCGGGGGAGCTTTGCCGTGAAGATAAAGAGCAATGGTTTTTCTTTTCGCCGGGGCAAGAGAGAGAAGCTAGAGGAGGGAGACCTAATAGAACTACTGGTTGTGGTTATTGGAAGGCCACAGGCTCTCCTGGTTATGTTTATTCTTGTGATAATAAAGTTATTGGGGTGAAGAAAACAATGGTGTTCTATAAAGGAAAAGCTCCTAGTGGAAGGAAAACTAAATGGAAGATGAATGAATACAGAGCCATTCAAGTGTGTAACCAATCCAACACTGCCACACCTCAGGTATATTACATCATTCTATCATCATCATCATGATGTAATAATACAGATATATATAAAATATGCTTTTTAAATCAAGTAAGAAATATTTAATAATTTTATTTATTTTTTATTAATTAATTCAAATTTATATTTATAAAATGTTTTTTTCGTTAATTTTACTCGATTATTTGAATGAAATTTGTTGATGTTAATAGAATGATTTTGATGTTTACAGTTAAGGAGAGAATTCAGTGTGTGTCGAGTATATGTGATATCGGGAAGCTTTCGAGCATTTGATAGACGTCCATTAGAGAACGAAAGAGAGGATGGATTTCGAGTTAATAAGATTGATCAAAATCCATTTATTGCTTCGTGTTCTAATCAAAATGCAAGAATGGATCATGCATCAACTTCATTTGAAATTTCTCAATTAGAGGGACTCCAAAGTGTTTATGCTCCAGAGGTTGCAGGAGGTTCAAATAGCAGTAATTGGAATGTAGATAACAATGGTGATATTGGTGATGAGATTCAAATCCAAGAACCACTGTGGGAATGGGAATGGGAATGGGAACATTTTAATTGAGCTGAATTCTAGCTTGGCAAGATCCGTCAAGTATACGTAGATTACTTCTAATTGTAATTCTTTCATTTTTTTCTTTTTCTTAATTTTCCTTGATTAAATGTATTTTTTATTTTCTTAATATATATCAAATTTTATTTCAATTTAAATTTTTATTTCCTATTTACATTTTAGAATAACATGAAATTGGTAAGTAGGGTCGACCCAAAGCATTTTGAAACTTAAAGTAAAATTTGATTTAAATTATTCTAAAAATAATATTTATTTAAAAATTAAATCAATTTTTTAAATAAAATTTATATATATATATATATATATATATATATATATATATATATATATTATTAATGTTAATTTTGTTGCGTAAAGTGTTAGAAATTTGTCATTTTCCGTTCAAGAATTTCACCAAAATTTGGCGAATTCCGAGTCAAATCTTGATGAAAAAGAATCAATCTTTCTAATTGATTATTTTTCGCGTTCTTCACTTTACTTGAGTGAATCAAACACATTTTGGTTGCAAGATTTTACTGCACAAAGATAATAAAAGAAAAAAGAAAAATTGAATTTTGGAAGAGAAGAATTAGAGTTTACCGAGAGAAGAAGGAATAAGAAGAAGAACTTATTTTTGCAGAGTTTCACTCTGCTCTCAAACTTTGCAATCCGCAATTACTAACTTACAAGTTACAATCAAAAATAGGGTTGCTCCCTATTTATAAGTTGAGTTTGCTTGCACATCAAGCAAACCCTAACTAACTTAACTAACTCGGCTAAACAAAACAAATAAAGCTAAGTCAACATTTCAACAACAAATCTAATTCGACACGCATAGCAATTTCGACAACTTCATTGCCTCTATCGAGCAACCTGCTTCGACACAAGGAATTACAACTCAACACACCACATAATTCATTGTGTCTAAGTTATCTACATTCGTCATAGATCTTAACTTCTTAAACACTTTGATATGCACTCCTTTCGTCGTGATGTCTGCAATCTGATTCTCAGTTCTACAGTGTTCCAAGTTTAGCTTTTCATCTGCCACTTGCTCTTAAAGATAATTGAACCTCATTTCGATGTGCTTGCTTCATCCATGCGTTATTGGATTCTTCGCCAGATTGATAGCAGACATGATGTTGATCTTCATGGTAATCGTTCCATGATTCTTCCTTATAATTTCTTCAACCAAATTCATCATTTATATTGCTTGACATACACAGAGAGAAACAACTATGTATTTTGATTCACATGATGATAGTGCCACTACTGGTTCCTTCCTTGAACTCCAAGCAACTGGTGCACCACCTATCACAAACACATATCCAGTTGTGGATTTTCTATCCTTAACATCACTACACCAACTTGAGTCGATGTAACTAACTAGTCTGCATTCTTTTCTTTCATCAGTTGCAGGAAATAAAATGCCATAGTCGAGAGTTCCTTTCAAACACCTTAGTATCCTCTTCGTCGTTGATAGGTGTGATACCTTTGGCTTCTGCATGAATTTGCTCACCATACCTACACTGTATGCTAGATCAGAAATTGTGTGACAAAGGCATCAAAGTGATCCAATGACTCTTCTGTACTGCATTTGATCGACATTATTTTCATTTATGTCTTTCGATAGTTGCAATCGGGGCTCAGTTGGAGTCGAATTTGAGTTGCAATCTTGCATCTCAAATCTCTTGAGTATTTCGCCTACATATCTTCTTTGATGCATCATCAAGCTTATACTGCTCTTGTAGAATTCGATACCAAGGAAGTATGAGAGATTTCCCAAGTCTGACATTCCAAACTCCTCACTTAGGTCATGTTTGAAGTCTTCGATCTCCTTCTTGCAACTTCCTGCTATCAACAGGTCATCGACATAGAGACATAGTATAAGCAATTCCTTATTGCTTCTTCTTACATGTACTTCATGCCCATTTGTGCACTTCACAGATTCTTTCTCCCTTAGAAAGTTATCTATCTTCTTATTCTAAGCTCTTGGAGCTTGCTTAAGTTCATACAGGGTTTTATGCAACTTTTATACCTTGCTTTATTCGCCTTGTTTCACAAACCCAGCTGGTTATGCAACATACACTTCTTCATCTAAGGGGACATTCAAGAATGCACATTTCACATCTATCTGACATATGTGTAAATTATTCATATTTTTAAGATCAACAATCAACTTGATTGTTTCAATCCTAGCAACAAGTGTAAAAACTTCGTCGAAGTCGATGCCTTCTTTCTGAGGAAATCCTTTCTCCAAAATTCTTGCCTTGTGTCAATTTACTTCACCTTAAGGATTCTACTTTACCTTGTATACCCACCTCACATTGATTGCCTTCTTGTCTTGAGGCAATTCGACAAGTGACCAAGTGTTGTTGACTTTGATGGACTCCAGTTCCTCATTCATTGCTTTCACCCACTTCGAATCCTTTGAAGGTGAGAAAAACAAGAAATGGGGGTTTGAATTGTTTTTGGAAAATAAGCGCTTTTTCAAAATGAAAATTACACAAGGATTTTATACTGGTTCGCTTATAACACAAAGCTACTCCAGTCCACCCGGCCAAGGTGATTTCGCCTTCAACAAGGACTTAATCCACTAATCTTGAAAGATTGTTTACAAACAACGTCTAAGAGAAAGATCTCTTAGTCCTCTCAAGTATACAGACTACACAGAGTCACTTGAGGAAAATAAAACAATAGATGAAAGACAATGTAATCTAGAGTGCTTCTAAGATAAGCAAATATTACAACAGTAAGAACAAAGTGTTTCACGTACTAAGCAAAAGCTTCGTGAAGATTGAGAGAATAAAACGTTTTTATGTGTGTTGATGTTTCAGTAAAATCTTGTAGTGCCCTCAATGTTGATTTGCAATCCTTTATATAGAAGAGAAGGATCCGTTGAAAAATCATAGCAGATAATAACTCTTGAATAATAATTAGTGCCATAACTTATGTTGCTTGTTGCCAAAACAACTTTCTCTCCTTGAATGACTACTTTCCAAAAATAGTTCCTTTTCATTTGAATTTTGGAGTTAACGTCTCTTTCTGTATTAGGAAATCCATTTCCATAACTTTATTTGAAGTTAACGTTACTCTTCCTTATTTAGCAATTCCATAATCAGAGTCTTCGTGTTTCTGGAGATCTTGGAATCTTGCTATCTAACTTCTGATGTTGATCTCTTTTGAGTTCTGATGATTTCTTCAGATAGCGCTGAGAACTTCTGGAGTTTGACATACCGTTGTTCAGAGTCAGAACTTCTAGAGCGTACTTCTTGTTCAGATGCTTCTGATATTTTGCTGTTTTGCTCAGAGTTAGACTTTCTTGAACGTGTTTCTACTTCAGATGTGTAACACCTCAAAATTTGCCCTCCTCTCTTGGGACTAGCTTAACATATTGCATATCATTTTAGGTCATTAGGCATTGCATATTGCATATCATGTGGTTACATTGTGCAAGCCATTCTCCCAAGTCTTGATCAGGAGATAAGAGGTGGAGATGCAAGCCTAGGGTTTTATTGACTGATCATTAGCCATCTGAGGATTGGGCTATGAATTAGGGTTTTGGTTCTCAAGGAGATGGAGCTTGGTCTTGGTTGCAATGATACATCATCATCATCATGGTCTTGATATCATCCAAGAGATTCTAGTGGTTGATCATATTCCTTGTGATTAGGGTTTTGACCACTGGTCAACCCTAATCAGTTGCATTGGGCCAATCAGGGCATAGCAAGGAGATGGGGTCTACAATGGATATGGGGATCATTTCATGATTATATTGAGCTTATTGAGGCTAGGGTTTCATCCTTGAGCCATTTCATCAGAGGATTGGGGCTCAGATTGATCAGTGCATTGCCAAATTCATCTATCAGTGAAAAAGTCAACTGTGGTCAACTATGCTTGATTTTATGGATTTGGAGGTGGGAGAGAGTTGGATACACTTCATTCATGTTGAAACAAGTGTTATTTGACATATCAAAGCTCAAGAATGAAGAAAATAAAGTCAGACAGAAAATTGCCAAAAATAGAAAGTGACTTGTAATGGAAGTTTCCAAAAATGGAAAGTTTTTCACCACAAAACTACGTGTCCAAAAAAGCTTCAAATGAAAATTTGTTCAACATGAAAGTTGTAGATCTTGTTCTCACCTTTCCAAAAAGTCCAAGAACTTGAAATTCCCATGTGTGGTTAGCAAGTTATGGTCCATTCAATTTCAAAAAAGACCTATAATCAAAGGGGCATAACTTTCACATGGAGTGTCCAAATTGAGTGATCTTTTTATGAGCAAACTCCATTTAACATGTACTTTCATGGTGCATAATCAAAATTCATCAAAAATGGTCAATGCAAAAGGTCAATTTTCAAGTGCACTAATTAAAATTCAAGGGCAAAATGGTCCAACTTGCAAAATAATTGGAATTTTGGAATGGGAGTTTTTGCAACACATCACAAATGCAAATTAGAAGTGGTTTGAACTGTCATGAGTTTTCAAGATGCAATATTTGGCTAGGCTACTTTTGAACTTGCACTTAAAATACAATTTTGGCATAGCATAGTGAAAATGAATTGTACAAGGCCAATCAACATGAGACCAAAGCCAACACATTCCAAATGATGATTAGAAGGTGTCTGAGCTGTCACATTGCTGTCATGTGCCCTAATGTGAAAAGTCATTTTTGCCCTTGCATTGAAAAATGGCATTATGCTAATCAAATGCATTTTTTGGTTAATTGGTGATTAGAAGGTGATTAAGCTGAAGTATAAAGTGTTAATTGTAACTGAATTGCAGAGATAATCACAATTCACAAGAATTCATAACTAACTTTCCCTCCAAATTGCAAAATTCTCTCAAGAACATCATCAACACTTTTCAAGATTTCTTCACCAATTCTCAATCATTTTGAGAAATTCCTTTTGCTTCATCTTCCATAAACCATAAGCTTGGACTGTTTCATCGAATTGGAGCAAGAAAGCATCAAAATCGTGACTGTGCATCATGAACTCATCAATGGAGTTTGGAGATTTCTCACATCTGGATCGTGTTTGAGCTAAAGTACGCATTGCATTCATCTTCCTCAACCTTCTTCTTCATCTGTTTTGAAGAATTACATCAAGACACGCGCAAATCATCACTGTCTTCACCTACAAGGTTAATTTTCGAATCTCTTCATTTCTTAAACTATGCTAGGGCTTTTGTAGAGCTTGCAACGTAGATGAACATGATGTAATTGGTTTTTGATTTGGTGAACTATTGAATGTGTAATCATGATTTGAAGTTTGATATGCATTTCTTTTTTGGATCGATCCCGTGGCTGTGTTGAGAATTGGATTAAATAGATTACATATTCATGATCCTTGTGTTCATACGGTTCCAATGGTTATAAACATGTTGATTTTGGTGAAGATTCATTGTTCATGATGTTTATGCGTTTTCTGGAAAATTGTTGGTGAAGAACGATGAAATAGTGATGTTTAATCCGTGTTTATGCCTTGGCCATTTGAAAATGTGTTTGGCGCCACTGTTGGCCAATGAAAACATTTCGTTGCCACTTACTGATACGACGTCGTTTTGGCCATTGCTTCAGGAATTACGCTTCTGCCATTACCAGATTTAATTAATAATTATTCCATTTTTATTTTTCTTTTCATTTTCATTTGGTTACATGAACTTCCAAAATTCATATCTCACTCAAAATTCATCCAAATTTTGTGAAAATTTTTGCATTATTCTCATGATGATGTGTAGAATCTTATGATGATTTTTGTGAAATTTTTGCATGTGTGGAAATTTAATTGGCCTATTGATCTTGTTCATGTGTACATTTTTGTATGTTTTGCCCAAACTATCATGAAATGCTCATACCTTTAAAGAAATGAATGAAAAATTTTGTGCTTATTCTGGACATGTTGATGGTGATTTTCATGTAGAGTTTGTGAATTTTGGATACTTGGTTGATTAGATATGAATTTTTGGATTAAGGTGTGACAATTTGTGTCACACCAAGCTAGGTCAACTTTCTGATTTTATTTGCCTGGCTTAGGACTGTTTGATTGAGCTAATTTTTTGCATGAATGATCATTGATATGTCAAGATTACATGAGAATTTTTATGGAATTGTTGATGGCATTTTCTAATTGATTGATAATTTTCTTCTCTGTGTGCTCATGTGGTGATTTTGTGTGACACATGTTGGTAATTTGTTTGTGAAATTCTCATAGTGTATTGGATGAAGATGAAATTTAACATGTGGATTGTAGACACATTATAGGACATTTTGGTTTTGATCCCATTCATTTATAATATGTTGTCACTGTTTTATGATTTATTGAAGTAAATGCTTGTGTTGATGCCTTGAATTGGCTTGAATAATTGTGTCTGGACTTCTTGATTTTCATTGACCTACTTTCTTTTGTCCAATTGAGCTGAAAATTGACATGATATACATTGAATGTGTCCTGTTTAGGTGTGAATTATTTGAGGATTTTTGGAATTGTTTTGGTATGCTTTTGATTGAAGTCATTCTGTTTGGACATTTGGTGTTGCATTTGACCTAATTTGACATGTTTGATACTAAATGGTGCATAAAATGATAGTGGTGAATGATATGAGCATGGGACCAATTGCATTTGCTTTTAATTTGTTTGAATGTGATTTTGGTTGGTTTGTACTTGCTGTTTAGAATTTTTCATCCTTTTGGACCCTAGGCTTGGCCTAGTGGTCTAGTTTCTCACATTTGGTGTGAATTTTCAGGTTGAAATGCAAAAGGCTTAAGGAGATAAATGCAAGTTGCAAATTGAATTTGTTTGATGTTGTCCACTAACATGATTTTGTTTTGTAGGGTTAGAAGCTTGAGCTTGGGCTCATGGCTTGCACTTGTGTGCATTAATTTGTGTTTGACTGTACAGATTAACTGATTAACATTTGTTGTTTACTGTTGGTTTGTCTGAGTACTGATGATACTTGATTGATTTCAGGTACATTTAGTCGCTTACAGTTCTTTAAGAACTTGCTTGCTGCTGCTTGGTTTTATAAACCAATTGAGGTAGACTCTCTTGTCTCCATGTAGTCTGGAAGACCTGGCCTGTTACTTGGCCAGGCAACTGTCTGAAGTCCCCCTTTCGGGGCAATGTTTGTGATTGTTTAACTTTGTCCCCAAGCAGGTAAAGACCTTGATTAAGGTAATTGGTGGATCATAGAGATATGCAATCTATCTCCCACTATTCTGTTGAGTCGTCCCTCTGCTCACACTACTTGTGTTTGATGCGTTGGGACACAAACCCAAGATCTTGTGTTGTACAGTTGTGTCAGAGTCTTGAGCGTAGAAGGGTCCCTCCATTCTGGACCCACGCTCCTTTGTCTGAAGCTCTCCCTGGACAGGGATAAGAGCTGTGAAGTCTCATCTTCACTCACCTTTCATCTGGCTTCACCTTAGCCTCTCAATGGCAAGGTTAAGAGCCGACACTACCCTTGTACAGATGACTTGCTTAGGCAGTCAAACCCTTTGTTTGAGCCTCACTTGACTGGATATAGTGTGTGCTTTGTGAACATTTGCTTGACATGTTTGTCTTGTTTTGATTAATGCTTGCATGCTTGCTTTCTTCCTGGATAGGATTAGCTTGCTGTTGTGCAAGTAGATAGAAACCACAACTTAGGGTTAATGATGCATGATAACACTAGGCTCGAGTACAGCTCCCTGGTAGTGTGTCTTCCCTTGGTTCCTGGCTAGAATCTTTTTCCCTTTCAGGGGAACTACATCGCCCTGATCCTCGTTCTAGACGAGGTATGTAGGCAGGAGGTCGTGCGAGACCTCTCCGGGCACTTTTTTTCTTTTTTGTGTGTGTTGTTTGACGATTGCTAGGCTCGAGTCCCTGACTCCTTAGCCATTTGTTGTTTGTTTGTTCTTGTTGTGTGCTTGGAAGCTGGTATAAGTCCATCAAGTGGCATCTGGGTTCCAGTGTGTGTCTGTTTTGGTTCGGATGCTGATGTAAGCCCAGTGATTGGCATTCAGGCTCCATGTTTGCCTGTGTTTGTGTTTGTTTGTTTGGCGTGCGTGAGCCGAACTACAGCAGCTCTGATTCTCGTTCCAGACGAGATATGTAGGCATAGGATGCGACGTCCTATCGAGCTCTCTTCCTCTTACCCCCACCTGTGTTGTCTTCGGTGCGTGTGTGTGTGTGGTGTTTTAGCAACCTATTCTTTCTTTTAGAACGTGGATCCCATCGAGTACGACGGACGTGAGGGGTGCTAATACCTTCCCCTCGCGTAACCGACTCCCTTACCCTTTCTCTTTGGTCGCGAGACCATGCTTTTTCCAGGTTTCTCTAAGCGTTTCCTTTCCCTATCTTGGGATAAATAACGCGCAGTGGCGGCTCTGTGTTGTTTTTGTTTTAGCCCGCCGGTTGTTTTTTCGCGGATGCGACAGCTGGGGACTAATAAGAGGTCGACCTGTGCTGGTCCCTCTTCCCTAAGTGAGTCTCTCCTAGCGTTCTAGGATAGTTTAAGTTGCTTGTGTTTCTTTATTTATTGCATTTATTATTCTGACAGTGTATATATTTGCATAAATATTTGCATGCATCATACTATCATTTTGCCGTCCTCTGTGCAGATGGTTCCTCTGTTTGGGGTGGGTGTTCTGAGTGGGGCTAAAACCCAGGCCCGAGTATACACCTAGGATTAGCGTGGTCTCACGTCGCTCACATGCCGGTTGGGCACATTGTTGCGACGTGACATACCACAAGCCGGACGAGGTTCATCTGAGAAGTGCTCTTCCAGTGGGGTTTTCCACTTTGGTTGGGTTATCTTTTTTGAACTATTGACTCTGGTGACCGATCATTTCCCGGATCTTTGGTTTAGACGGTCTCAGGAGAGCTACAATGGCACACCCGAAAGGGCAAACCCATTGAGTATCTCTGCCCGATTGTCGAGACCATTATCCGCCTTAGGATGACCTGATTAGAATTTACCTGTGAGGGGAGGGTGATTCTTTCAGATGCGTGTTCAGATGGTGACTCAGATGGTGACTTTTGGTTCCGTTGATCAGAGTCCTATTTATAAGTCGGATTTGTGGCCGTTTATTTCTGAGACGCCGGAGTGCTGTCCGAGGTATTTATCAGTGGGGATCCGTTTATTTCAGGATTCCCTGGGCCGATTCAGATGATCATGGGTATCTGTTCAGAGATGATGATAATGATGATGATGATGTATCTTCCGTTTATTTCGGAACCCTTGAGTCGGATTTGTGGTTACATATTCCTTCAGATGGTTGTGATCCGTTCAGAGATCAGGCTTCAGTGCATCAGATGATCAGATGGCTTGGAGGAGGGCAATGCATTGCATTCATTCATCAGCATCATTACATCTTGCATTTATCTGCATCTAACACATGTTTATCCATATGCAGGGACCTTTTTGATCGAGATCCTGGTTGAGAGATTTCTTAGACATGAGGAGACCCGGTTTGAAGGACGATGTGGCCTACAGTTTCTTCGACCCAGAGATCAGTGTGCTGAAGGGTATGATAGCTCTGATTGCACCCGACCATGTGGGGTTGTTTCGTGAGACGTATGGGGGGATCCTGAAGATGGTTTTCAGACTCACTGACAGAGACAGGAGTGCCATTCATACTCTTCTCCAGTTCTATGATCCTGGTTTGAGGTGTTTTGTCTTCCCAGATTACTTACTCGGGCCGTTGATGGAGGATTATGCTGATATGTTGGGCGTTCAGATCAGAGATCAGATTCCTTTCTATGTTACTAAGGAAGAACCTGATATTAGTGGGATTTCCCGTGCTCTTTATTTGAGTCCAGAGATGGTGAAGGGTAGTCTGAAAGAGAAGGGGAAGTTGCCTGGTTTTCATCTGAGTTTCTTAGAAGCTAAGGCTAAGGAGCAGACGGAGTTGGGTAATTGGGAAGCTGTCTGTGCTTTGATTGTTGCGGGCATTTATGGGATCATTCTGTTTCCTAACCAGAAGAACTTCGTGGATATTAATGTCATTCGCTTGTTTGTTCAGAGGAATCCTATTCCCACCTTGATTGGAGATGTCTATTACTCGGTTCATAACCGGAACGAGAAGAGGCGTGGGGGATTGATTCGATGTTGTGCACAGTTGCTATACAAGTGGTTTATGGGTTACTTGCCGTCTAAGGGTGCTTTTGTTCTTCTGGGCCAGAATGTTAATTGGGCGACCAAGCTGATGGGTTTGAGGGCCAAGGACATAGATTGGACTCACAGTAGTGGGGTTGGACAAGACTTTATCTGCAGTTGTAGGGGTTTTCCCAATGTACCACTTATAGGGGTTCAGGGTTGCATTAATTATAACCCGACACTTCTTAAGAGGCAGATGGGATTTGCTATGGAGCTTCCTCCGTACAAAAGTGAGGTTCAGGAATCTGTGTACTTCCCAGTTGAGGGTAATCAGGCCCAGGTGAAGCAGGTAGCTGAGGCATGGCGCAGCATTCAAAGGAAAGGCAAGGTTTCCTGGGGTAGAGCTAATAACAGATCTTTTCCTCCGTTCGATGACTGGCTCAATAAGAGAGTGGAGCTTACTTGTCTACCGTTTCCTATGGTTGATCCTTGGTATCCGTTGATTGAGGAGACTCTTTCTACTGTCAGTATGGACGAGTTCTTAGAGATGAAGCAGGAGAGAGATCAGTTGCTCGCGGAGAAAGCGGAATTGGAGATGAGTGTTGCTCGGGTTCAGAGAGTTAACCAGGAGATCAGAGTGAAGATGGAAGATCAAGACAAGCGACATGCCCTGGAAGCAAAGCGCTTTGAGATGGATACCGCTTACTATGGGAAGGTCAGTCAGGCTTTGGCGTCTTCAACAAAGGAGCATGACGTCACCAAGGAGAGATTGGCTAGAGCTTCAAAGGTCATTGAAGATGAGAAGAGAAGGCAAATCTTGGTGAGAGATCAGAGAGATGCTAGAGCCAGAGTCCTCGCTGCAGAGTGGGAAGCGGAGAAAGCAAAGATCATCGCCGAGAGAGATCATTACATGACTGAGAGAGATCACTACTTCAGGCAGATGAAGATTCACCAGAAAGAGGTGGGGAGACTACAGCAGGAGAACACCGAGCTCAGGTTCGCTGTAGAGTTCGCGAAGATGGAAGATGAGATAGGGCCATCTGTGGGACCCTCATCCAGCTAGATCTTTTATTTGTTGTGGATTACCGTCAGGCTTGTTGACGGAATCTACTTGCTTGTATTTCTTTCCTGATTCTGGAGGGTTGTATTTGAATTTTATCTGGTTTGATGTATGACTATGGCACTGCTTGTGCACTGTTGGCTATGTGATGGTTATTTTTCAGTCAATGATTGATCGTCAAGATTTATTTGCTTTACCATATGCACTCACACAAGCACACACATGGTTGGGGGTATTTTGCTGAATCATATATCTCTGATCTGTATGATGAAATCAAATGCTGAATGTCAGAATATTGCTGCCGGATTATTATTTTGTCTCGATGATGCCAGGATCAAGAGAAAAAGTGTTCCTCATGTTGATAAACACCGCATTCATGCATTGATCATAATAACTTGTGTTTTATTTTGCAGGTATCTGTTGCTAACGTGCTTGATTGTTTCAGGAATCATTGCTCGTGCTCGCAGAACTGTACCTTTGCACTCAACTCGTCCTCACAGATACTTCACAAGGCGCAATACTCCTAGACTCATGGATCTCCCAAACACAGATATCCTCGAGCTGAAGGATAAGATGAGTGAGTTGATCAACATCATGCAAGGCTTTGCAGTTGGTCAGAAGGCTCTAGCAGATAAGGTAGAGAAGCTTGAGCGGGCTTCTGCAGCGAACAATGGTGTTAACCTGGATGGTGTCTCCAACCAGGGGCTGGGGTCTAGAGATGGCGGAAAGAGGACAACGGTTGGTGTTGTGAACAATGCTGCTGGTTTTGGCGCTGGTGGTCAACCTGGGCCCGGTCTGGGGCAGAATATGAAGGACGGTTTGTTGCCTCCATTCTACGGGTTTGATGAGGACAGAGAGGAAGACAGGGAAGCAGACCAGTTTTCAATGCATAATGAGCCCTTGGGGCAATATGGGGTCCAGCCTCAAAGCAAGGAGATTCAGCTGTTGGCTGAGAAGATTAAGGTGCTGGAAAGCTATGCCACTCCTGGGGTGGTCAACATGTCGAATATGGGGCTTGTTGAAGGGATTGTGATCCCACAAAAGTTTAAAGCGCCCGCGTTCGACCGATATAATGGGAGTTCTTGTCCTGAGACTCACCTTCAAGCCTTTGTCCGCAAGATTTCTGCTTATACCATGGATCAGAAGCTATGGATGTATTTCTTCCAGGACAGCCTGTCCGGAGGCTCCTTGGAATGGTACACCAAGCTAAAGTCCTCAGATATTAAAAACTGGCAGGATCTTGGGGATGCGTTCTTCAAGCAATATCAGTTCAATGCTGACATGGCTCTGAGCCGTACCCAGCTGCAGGGTATGTCTCAAAAGAACAATGAGGGGTTTAAGGAATATGCCCAGCGGTGGAGGGAGTTGGCTGCCAGAGTGCAACCTCCTCTTGTTGATAGAGAGATGTCAGATCTTTTCATGGGGACCCTGCAGGGGGCCTTTGCTGAAAGAATGGTTGGTTGTCCGGTGACCAACTTTTCTGATATTGTTGTGGTCGGGGAGAGAATAGAGAGCTGGTTGAAGATTGGTAAAATTCAGGGCACTGCGTCTTCTTCGTCGTCTGGGTCGAAGAAGCCGTTTGGTAATAATGGCCAGAGGAAGAAGGAGGGTGACACCAGCGCTGTTTATGCTCAACGAGGACCCAGTAGGGATCGTTACTTCCAGCACACTGCTGCGGTAACCATCCCTGCTGAACATCAGCCTGCACAACCGCAACAGCAGCAACAATCACAGCAAAGACAACCTTTTCAACAGAGGCCACAGAGGGCCGGGTACCAAGTCAGGGGCCGGATGAATGATAGGAAGTTTGACAGGCCTCCGGTGACTTATTCTTTTCTGCTGAAGAAATTGCAAGACTTAGGGCTGGTACAGTTGAGGACGCTGGCACCTTTGAGACCTGATCAAAGGCCAGCTAATTATGATGAGAACGCAAAATGTGAATTCCATTCGGGTGCTCCCGGACACAACGTAGAGGACTGCAAAGCTTTTAAGCACGTAGTTCAAGACTTGGTGGATTCGAAAGCGATCAACTTTGCACCATCTCCCAACGTTAATCCCAATCCCATGCCCGCGCATGGTCAAAGGGGGGTGAATGCCATTTCTGCAGAGAGTGGGTTTGGGCTGTCTACTGTGGATCAGTTGAGGACTCCTCTGGCTGAGGTGAAGAGGCAGTTGCTGTTGAATGGGGTCAACCCAGGCTGTGGTGTTGATTGTGTCGAATGCCGTGTTGTTCAGAATGGGTGTTCATTGTTGAGGAAGACTGTTCAAGGTCTGATGGACGAGGGGAGTATCTTGATCGAGAGAGCTGATAAGGGAAAGGATGAAGTCTCCATCATAACCATTTACTTTGATCCGGTGGATTTGTCTAATCTTGCTGAAGCGGCTCCAGTTACCATCACGGTACCTGGACCAATTCCATATGACAAAGATGATGCCGTACCTTGGCATTATGGGGGAGAAGTGTACTGTAATGGGGAGAAGATAGAGGATCAAACTGCAAGTGAAACCGCCGTGCTAAAGGTGGATAATGCCGGTCCCAGCGGTTTCACTCGCAGTGGAAGACTGTTTGCTCCAGATGCCCTGAGGGGAGGGGAGGGAGAAAAAGAGAAAAGAGAAAAGGCCGAGGCTTTAGCCAGGGCAAAAGGAAAAGCGGTGGTGGGTGGAAGTACTCCTGTGGTGACACCGGCGCCTGCGGGGACGGAAGGCAAACTTGATGATGATGCAGAGGAATTTCTACGGATCATTAAGAAGTCCGAGTACAAGCTGGTAGACCATTTGCAGCAGACTCCTTCCAAAATATCCATTCTATCATTGCTGTTAAGCTTTGAGGGGCATAGGGAGGCCTTATTAAAGATTTTGAAGAAAGCTTATGTTCCTCAAGAGATCACTATAAATCAATTGGAGACGGTCGTGTCCAATGTGCATGCTAGCCACGGGCTGGGCTTTACGGACATGGATCTAACGGTGGATGGGAGGAATCACAATAGGGCACTACACATAGCTATGGAATGCAAAGGAGCCGTGCTTTCGCATGTGCTGGTTGATACCGGCTCCTCTTTAAATGTGTTGCCAAAGAAGGCTCTAGCGAAGCTAAATTGCGACGGGCTGATTTTGACTCCGACTGATTTGATAGTGCGGGCTTTTGATGGGTCAAAGCGGGCCGTGTTTGGGGAGGTTGAGCTGCCAGTGAAGATTGGCCCAGAGGTGTTTAAGTCAACTTATTATGTCATGGATATTCAGCCGGCATACAGTTGCCTGTTGGGTAGGCCATGGATTCATGCTGCTGGGGCAGTTACCTCGACTTTGCACCAGAAGTTGAAATACATCTGGGAAGGCCAAGTCGTCACTGTGTGCGGAGAAGAGGACATCTTTGTCAGCCACTTGTCCTCGTTCAAATATGTTGAGATGGATGGTGAGATATGGGAGACGCCGAGTCAGGCTTTCGAAACCATTAAGGTGGAGAATGCCCTGTTTGCTAAACAGGAGGAAGAGAAACCGTCCATAGCTTCGTACAAGCAGGCCGCTGAGGTGGTAAAGAGTGGAGAGGCTCCTGGTTGGGGTAGAATGATGGAGGTCCCCGCGAAGAAAGACCGATTCGGAGTTGGGTATCAGCCTGGCAGAGGCTCGTCTGGACAAGGCGGAGGACGTCGTACGTCGGTAACCTTCACAAGCGCCGGAATGCTGGATCCGGATCACATCTGCATGATGGGTGAAGATGCTGATAGCGACTGTGACATGGACCGATGGATAAAGCCGTGCACACCAGGGATGGGAATCCAGAACTGGAAGGCTGAAAAGATCATCCGGGTCACTCTGCTGGAAGAGTAATATTTTTCTTGTTTTGATTTTATATGCATGCAAGCCTTACGTGTTGCCCGACACGTAATGGTCCATTGTAAGGGCCACCTCATGTTTAAATTTGCAAGATTTTGCATCATCAATAAAGGATGTTTTTTCAGTTAAAAGCGGTGTTCCCTGTTTTTCATTTATTTTTGCAGTTTAAAAATAAAAACAAAATAAAAATGGCAATGTTTTCATTTTTCTTTTTATTTGTCACACCAGTTATAAGCAATGCATGAATCAACATTCATGCAGATGCGATTCCTCTCCGGATTTCATTGATAACAATCCTGTTACACCCTTGTATGACTTCGACAATCCGATCTATATTGCTGAAGAAGAAGACGAAGAAGATTGTGAACTGCCAGGGGAATTAGCCAGGTTGTTGAAACAAGAGGAGAAGGTGATTCAGCCGCATGAAGAGCAGATTGAGATTGTGAATCTGGGTACCGACGAGGTTAAGAAAGAGGTGAAAATCGGGGCTGCTTTGGAGGAAAGTGTTAAGAGCAGATTGGTAGTGTTGTTGAAAGAGTATGTCGACATCTTTGCTTGGTCTTATCGAGATATGCCAGGGTTGGATACCGATATCGTTGTGCACAAGCTACCGTTGAGAGCAGATTGTCCTCCAGTGAAACAGAAGTTGCGCAGAACTCGACCTGATATGGCAATGAAAATCAAAGAAGAAGTGCAGAAGCAGTGGGATGCTGGTTTCCTTGCTGTCACTAATTATCCGCCATGGGTTGCAAACATCGTGCCAGTCCCGAAGAAGGATGGGAAAGTGAGAATGTGTGTGGACTACCGAGATCTGAATAGAGCTAGTCCGAAAGATGATTTTCCGCTACCTCACATTGATGTGTTGGTAGATAATACAGCTCAATTCTCGGTGTTTTCCTTCATGGATGGCTTTTCTGGCTATAATCAAATCAAAATGTCGCCAGATGATATGGAGAAAACAACGTTCATTACACCATGGGGCACCTTTTGTTACAAGGTGATGCCATTTGGTCTCAAGAACGCCGGTGCTACTTATCAGAGGGCCATGGTGACTTTGTTTCATGATATGATTCATCATGAAATTGAATGCTATGTTGATGACATGATAGCAAAGTCCCAAACGGAAGAGGGGCATTTGGTAGATCTGGCCAAGTTGTTTGACCGGCTGAGACAGTTCAGACTGAGGTTGAATCCGAATAAGTGCACGTTCGGAGTGCGGTCCGGTAAATTGTTGGGGTTCATTGTAAGCGAAAAAGGAATCGAGGTTGATCCTGCAAAAGTAAAAGCGATAAGAGAAATGCCTGAACCGAGAACGGAGAAAGAGGTTCGTGGTTTCTTAAGTAGATTGAACTACATTTCACGGTTCATATCTCATCTAACAGCCACGTGTGAACCAATATTCAAGTTGTTGAAAAAAGATCAAACGGTCAGGTGGAATGAGGATTGCCAAGCGGCATTTGAAAAAATAAAAGAATATTTGCAGGAGCCTCCGATTCTGATGCCTCCTGTGGAGGGAAGACCATTAATCCTGTACTTGACGGTCCTCGAGGGGTCTATGGGGTGTGTATTGGGGCAGCATGACGAGTCTGGTCGAAAAGAGCATGCCATATACTACCTTAGCAAAAAGTTTACCGACTGTGAAACAAGATATTCACTGCTCGAGAAAACTTGCTGTGCTTTGGTCTGGGCTGCTCGCCGACTAAGGCAGTACATGCTGGTTCATACCACTTTACTGATTTCCAAGATGGATCCAATCAAGTACATTTTTGAAAAGCCAGCATTGACCGGACGGGTTGCGAGGTGGCAAATGATTTTGACAGAATATGATATCCAGTATACCTCTCAGAAGGCGATTAAGGGGAGTGTATTGTCTGATTACCTCGCCCAGCAACCCATTGATGATTATCAACCGATGAAGTTTGAATTCTCTGATGAGGACATCATGTTTCTCAAATCGAAAGATTGTGAGGAACCAATCCCGGAGGAGGGGCCTGACCCTGAATCCGAATGGATTCTGATGTTTGATGGGGCCGTTAACGTGAATGGAAGCGGTGTTGGTGCTGTTTTGGTTACGCCGAAAGGATCCCACATTCCTTTTGCTGCCCGGCTAACATTTGAGTGCACCAACAACGTGGCTGAATACGAAGCTTGTATATTGGGGATTGAAGAGGCGATTGATTTGAGGATCAAGAACCTTGTCATATATGGAGATTCAGCTCTGGTGATAAATCAGGTTAACGGGAAATGGTATACGCATCAATCTCATTTAATTCCATACCGGGATTATACGAGGAGATTGTTGACGTTTTTCACTAAGGTGAAGTTGCGTCATGTGCCTAGAGAGGAGAATCCTTTGGCAGATGCTTTGGCTACACTGGCCGCCTTGATTAAGGTGCAGTGGTGGAATCAGTTCCCCAGTGTTGAAGTAGGTCGTCTGGATAGACCGGCTTATGTGTTTGCTGTTGATACAGCGTCTGATGATGAGAAGCCGTGGTATTATGATATCAAGCGCTATCTGGAGACTCAAGAGTATCCTGAGGGAGCATCGAAAAAGGACCGAAAGACTCTGCGGAGGTTGGCCATGGTGTTTTACCTGAATAAGGATGGGGTTCTGTACAAGAGGAATTTTGATTGGGTCTTGCTCAGATGCGTTGATGATAAAGAGGCAAGCCAATTGATGAAAGAGGTTCACGAAGGCTCGTTCGGTACCCATGCCAGTGGGAATGCGATGGTAAAGAAGCTGCTGAGGGCAGGTTATTATTGGATGACAATGGAGGCCCAATGTTTCAATTTCGTGCGGAAGTGTCATAAATGCCAGATTTATGCTGACAAGGTGCACGTGCCTCCAAATCCATTGAGCTTAATGTCGTCTCCATGGCCGTTTGCTATGTGGGGCATTGATATGATCGGGAAGATTGAGCCTACAGCTTCGAATGGGCACAGGTTCATATTAGTGGCTATTGATTACTTCACCAAGTGGGTGGAAGTAGCCTCTTATACGAATGTGACGAAGCAGGTCGTTGCCAGATTTCTCAAGAGAGACATCATTTGCCGATACAGGGTTCCCGAGAGAATCATTACTGATAATGGTTCTAATTTGAACAATAAGATGATGGTAGAACTGTGCCGGGAATTCAAGATTGAACATCACAATTCTTCTCCCTATCGTCCAAAGATGAATGGGGCGGTTGAGGCAGCCAACAAGAATATAAAGAAGATTGTGCAGAAAATGGTGGTAACCTATAAAGATTGGCATGAGATGCTGCCGTTTGCGTTGCATGGGTATCGAACGTCGGTGCGCACATCTACTGGGGCAACTCCTTTCTCATTGGTATATGGGATGGAGGTTGTGCTACCGGTTGAGGTTCAGATTCCCTCTTTGAGAGTCCTGATGGACGTAAAATTACAAGAGGCTGAATGGGTAAGAACTCGATACGAAGAGTTAAGTCTGATTGAAGAGAAGAGGCTGGCAGCCATCTGTCATGGGCAGTTATACCAGCAAAGGATGAAGCGTGCTTTTGACAAAAAGGTACGACCTCGGGTATATCACGTAGGTGATATGGTGCTGAAAAGGATCCTTCCTCCTCAAAATGATCGAAGGGGCAAATGGACACCGAATTATGAAGGTCCATTCATGGTCAAGAAGGTTTTCTCTGGCGGAGCCTTGTTGTTAACGACCATGGATGGTGAAGATTTTCCATCCCCTGTAAATGCGGACGCAGTTAAAAAATACTTCGTATAAAGAGACCCGCTGGACGAAAAGAACAAAATAGTCCAGGCAAAAATGGGCATCCCGGCGAACCAAAAAACAGAAAGAAAGGTTCGGGCAGAAATTAGGGATATAAAATAAAAAGATGTACACCCGGCAAGTCGAAAACCTGAAAAGGCGACTTGGGCAAAAAAGGGTATCCCGGTGGACTGAAAACCCGAAAGGGCGGTCCAGGCAAAAGAGGGATTAAAACGAACAACTGCGTCTGGCATGATCGTTTGCGCTTTGGTTAAAGCATCATGGATAATACCCGGTAGGGATCGGTCGGAATCGTCTTGTTCAGAAGGCAGAAAGCACGGAGAGTCTGAGGACATATGGGGTGTAACTGAGTTGGAACTCGATGAGATCACGGGTTTCACATTGCCATTAGGATAGATTTTTCCTTTTGTACGCAATTACCTCTTTTCAGGAATTGCTTCCTTTGTATTGCTCAATTTGAGCCACATACTTTTTCAATCAATAAAATGCATATTCAGTCAAATAATTTTGTTTTTTGTTTTCATTACCGCTTTGATTGCAAAAACATCCAGATATTTTTGATAAAGAATCTTGCATTTTAAGACATACAAGTCCCTTTCAATGCATGTTTATAAGATTGAAAGCTTGAAATCTTATTCGGAAGGTTAAGTGACCCAAGTGTTGAAATCTTGACACGCCTGGGGCACGGTTTTATCTAATGGTCTGTTTTGCAGGAACTGTTAGATATTTTTCACTCACTTGCAGGTCGTGATGTGGAAGCTGTTGGAAAACAAATCCCCCTGGAGTCCAATCAGGGACGAATGAATGAAAGAATGACGAAGACGTTGAGACGTACGACGATCCTTGATTTTAATCAAGAAGACTCTTCAAAATCGGAAGATTGGAAAGTCTGTAGCAATTCCCCGCAGGGTCCAATCAGGGACGAATGAATGGGTAGAGAAGCGATGAGAAGGACGACGAGAGACGTCCGACGACCTTTGGAATTAATCAAGAAGACTCTTCAAAGTCGGAAAATTGAAATTTCTATATAAGTCCCAGGAGTACGCTTTCCGTCGAGCGCGGCGCGACTTGGAATACAAGATGATGGAGCAGAAAAGTTCCAGACGAGTCTGGGAATTCTCAAAAGTGGAAAGCGCTGATACGAGATTGGGAGGCGGATATCGTGGTTCGACGAGTCGACGGGTGTTCTGTACCAACTTTTCTCATATCCCCAGCTAAGTCCTCGAGCAGAGTTGTGAGGGCTAACTCCCTAACAGATCCAAGGTCTATGGATCCCCAAGCTGAGTCACGAGGGTTGTCCCCGGTGGGTTCAAAACGGTGCTTCCTCAGCAGCCAGGCCTGAAGGTTGCTATTCCCCGAGTGGAGCGGGTTTCAATGAAATATATCTCCAGCAGTGTTCATCCTACCAGTGGAAGGGAGGAGTTTCCATAGCAGACTGATATCTGCATCCCCAGCTGAGTGTATCCTACGTATGGATTGCATGGGTTGTCCCCAGCGGAGTAGTATTTGTTTCCCCTAGCAGGGTCTGGATGGTTATCTCCAGCAGGTGTCAAATCGATGCTTCCCCAGTCGCCAGGCCTGGAGGTTGTTATTTCCCAGTAGATCTATCTACAAACATTTCCCCAGTGAAGTTGCTAGGTATCTGTGAGGGTTCCCCAAAGCAGAGTCGGGATCGATATCCTCAGCAAGTCAAAGACTGTTGTATCCCCACAGAGTGTTGGTGGTTCTTATCCCCAGCAGTTCCCTGTGTGGGTTGGGTGCGAAGGGGGTTCTTCCCCAGCAAGGGTTGCCTTATCCCAGCAGCAGTGCTATTCCCCGGTGGGATGGAGATCGGAATATTGACGAGTTTCTCAACAGAGTGTCTCGTGCTCCCCAGAAGAATCCCTTGAGGAGGATGCCTTTTATACATGCATCATGTAGCGTAAGCATAGCATATTGCATAAAAAAAATAACAAATCGCGTAGCATTTCCATGATTATGGAGCATTACGCAGAAAAATCAATCATGCATCATATTGCAAGCATAAGCTAGTCTCAAGCCGTGGTTATCGTTTGAGGAGTGGTTTTGCCCAGAGGTGAAGATGTTACTCTGAGGAGTTTAGCATCATGATATTGAATCAAAGTTTCTGTCGAGCGGAGATGGGGATGTTAATCAAGAGATTTTTGGGGTCCAAAAAAGAGCAAAATAAGAAAGAGTAATCCCCAGCTAAACGCGAAGTGTTCGTATGCTAGGGCGGAATAAAGAATAGCCAGTTCGTGGTGTGTTATCCCCAGCATGGGTCCTTGGCATGCGTGCCGACTCACTTATCACTGTTTTGTTATCCCTGCCAATGCTGACAGGCAAGAGGAGTTTTCCGGTGTTCAGACCGAGGCGGTATCCAGACCGAAGTGGCGTTCAGGCCAAGTTTCCGATTTTCAGATCGAAGAAGCTTCCGACAATTAGATCGATGTAGCTTGTGGCAGTCAGGCCAATTTTCCGGTATCCAGACCGAAGTGGTATTCAGGCCAGTTTTCCGGTGTTCAGACCGAGGCGGTATCCAGACCGAAGTGGCGTTCAGGCCAAGTTTCCGATTTTCAGATCGAAGAAGCTTCCGACAATTAGATCGATGTAGCTTGTGGCAGTCAGGCCAATTTTCTGGTATCCAGACCGAAGTGGTATTCAGGCCAGTTTTCCGGTGTTCAGACCGAGGCGGTATCCAGACCGAAGTGGCGTTCAGGCCAAGTTTCCGATTTTCAGATCGAAGAAGCTTTCGACAATTAGACCGATGTGGCAGTCAGGCCAATTTTCCGGTATCCAGACCGAAGTAGTATTCAGACCAATCTTCCGGTGTTCAGGCCGAGGCAGTATCCAGACCGAGGTGGGGTTCAGACAATGAAAATGAAAAAGAAGAAAAAATTTCGGGGTTCAAGATAAAAAAGGAAATAATAATCCCCAGCGGATGTGTGGTGTTCAGGCCATGGTTATCCCTGCGTTACCATTTATTTTGGTATCCAGGTCGACGCTTTTCGGTGATCAGGCCGACTTTCTCCGTACCAGACGGATTTTTGTTCAGAGTGTTTCTTCGCCGATCCTGACAGGCGATGTTAATTATATCCCATCAGAGTGCAAATTGTTCGTCTGTTCTTGGTATTCAATCACTCTTCATCCTGGTCATCTGAAAGCCGAGGCTATTCATATCGACAGATTCACAGTGGATTGAATAGGGGCAGCTGTAACACCTCAAAATTTGCCCTCCTCTCTTGGGACTAGCTTAACATATTGCATATCATTTTAGGTCATTAGGCATTGCATATTGCATATCATGTGGTTACATTGTGCAAGCCATTCTCCCAAGTCTTGATCAGGAGATAAGAGGTGGAGATGCAAGCCTAGGGTTTTATTGACTGATCATTAGCCATCTGAGGATTGGGCTAGGAATTAGGGTTTTGGTTCTCAAGGAGATGGAGCTTGGTCTTGGTTGCAATGATACATCATCATCATCATGGTCTTGATATCATCCAAGAGATTCTAGTGGTTGATCATATTCCTTGTGATTAGGGTTTTGACCACTGGTCAACCCTAATCAGTTGCATTGGGCCAATCAGGGCATAGCAAGGAGATGGGGTCTACAATGGATATGGGGATCATTTCATGATTATATTGAGCTTATTGAGGCTAGGGTTTCATCCTTGAGCCATTTCATCAGAGGATTGGGGCTCAGATTGATCAGTGCATTGCCAAATTCATCTATTAGTGAAAAAGTCAACTGTGGTCAACTATGCTTGATTTTATGGATTTGGAGGTGGGAGAGAGTTGGATACACTTCATTCATGTTGAAACAAGTGTTATTTGACATATCAAAGCTCAAGAATGAAGAAAATAAAGTCAGACAGAAAATTGCCAAAAATAGAAAGTGACTTGTAATGGAAGTTTCCAAAAATGGAAAGTTTTTCACCACAAAACTACGTGTCCAAAAAAGCTTCAAATGAAAATTTGTTCAACATGAAAGTTGTAGATCTTGTTCTCACCTTTCCAAAAAGTCCAAGAACTTGAAATTCCCATGTGTGGTTAGCAAGTTATGGTCCATTCAATTTCAAAAAAGACCTATAATCAAAGGGGCATAACTTTCACATGGAGTGTCCAAATTGAGTGATCTTTTTATGAGCAAACTCCATTTAACATGTACTTTCATGGTGCATAATCAAAATTCATCAAAAATGGTCAATGCAAAAGGTCAATTTTCAAGTGCACTAATTAAAATTCAAGGGCAAAATGGTCCAACTTGCAAAATAATTGGAATTTTGGAATGGGAGTTTTTGCAACACATCACAAATGCAAATTAGAAGTGGTTTGAACTGTCATGAGTTTTCAAGATGCAATATTTGGCTAGGCTACTTTTGAACTTGCACTTAAAATACAATTTTGGCATAGCATAGTGAAAATGAATTGTACAAGGCCAATCAACATGAGACCAAAGCCAACACATTCCAAATGATGATTAGAAGGTGTCTGAGCTGTCACATTGCTGTCATGTGCCCTAATGTGAAAAGTCATTTTTGCCCTTGCATTGAAAAATGGCATTATGCTAATCAAATGCATTTTTTGGTTAATTGGTGATTAGAAGGTGATTAAGCTGAAGTATAAAGTGTTAATTGTAACTGAATTGCAGAGATAATCACAATTCACAAGAATTCATAACTAACTTTCCCTCCAAATTGCAAAATTCTCTCAAGAACATCATCAACACTTTTCAAGATTTCTTCACCAATTCTCAATCATTTTGAGAAATTCCTTTTGCTTCATCTTCCATAAACCATAAGCTTGGACTGCTCATCGAATTGGAGCAAGAAAGCATCAAAATCGTGACTGTGCATCATGAACTCATCAATGGAGTTTGGAGATTTCTCACATCTGGATCGTGTTTGAGCTAAAGTACGCATTGCATTCATCTTCCTCAACCTTCTTCTTCATCTGTTTTGAAGAATTACATCAAGACACGCGCAAATCATCACTGTCTTCACCTACAAGGTTAATTTTCGAATCTCTTCATTTCTTAAACTATGCTAGGGCTTTTGTAGAGCTTGCAACGTAGATGAACATGATGTAATTGGTTTTTGATTTGGTGAACTATTGAATGTGTAATCATGATTTGAAGTTTGATATGCATTTATTTTTTGGATCGATCTCGTGGCTGTGTTGAGAATTGGATTAAATAGATTACATATTCATGATCCTTGTGTTCATACGGTTCCAATGGTTATAAACATGTTGATTTTGGTGAAGATTCATTGTTCATGATGTTTATGCGTTTTCTGGAAAATTGTTGGTGAAGAACGATGAAATAGTGATGTTTGATCCGTGTTTTTGCCTTGGCCATTTGAAAATGTGTTTGGCGCCACTGTTGGCCAATGAAAACATTTCGTTGCCACTTACTGATACGACGTCGTTTTGGCCATTGCTTCAGGAATTACGCTTCTGCCATTACCAGATTTAATTAATAATTATTCCATTTTTATTTTTCTTTTCATTTTCATTTGGTTACATGAACTTCCAAAATTCATATCTCACTCAAAATTCATCCAAATTTTGTGAAAATTTTTGCATTATTCTCATGATGATGTGTAGAATTTTATGATGATTTTTGTGAAATTTTTGCACGTGTGGAAATTTAATTGGCCTATTGATCTTGTTCATGTGTACATTTTTGTATGTTTTGCCCAAACTATCATGAAATGCTCATACCTTTAAAGAAATGAATGAAAAATTTTGTGCTTATTCTGGACATGTTGATGGTGATTTTCATGTAGAGTTTGTGAATTTTGGATACTTGGTTGATTAGATATGAATTTTTGGATTAAGGTGTGACAATTTGTGTCACACCAAGCTAGATCAACTTTCTGATTTTATTTGCCTGGCTTAGGACTGTTTGATTGAGCTAATTTTTTGCATGAATGATCATTGATATGTCAAGATTACATGAGAATGTTTCTGGAATTGTTGATGGCATTTTCTAATTGATTGATAATTTTCTTCTATGTGTGCTCATGTGGTGATCTTGTGTGACACATGTTGGTAATTTGTTTGTGAAATTCTCATAGTGTATTGGATGAAGATGAAATTTAACATGTGGATTGTAGACACATTATAGGACATTTTGGTTTTGATCCCATTCATTTATAATATGTTGTCACTGTTTTATGATTTATTGAAGTAAATGCTTGTGTTGATGCCTTGAATTGGCTTGAATAATTGTGTCTGGACTTCTTGATTTTCATTGACCTACTTTCTTTTGTCCAATTGAGCTGAAAATTGACATGATATACATTGAATGTGTCCTGTTTAGGTGTGAATTATTTGAGGATTTTTGGAATTGTTTTGGTATGCTTTTGATTGAAGTCATTCTGTTTGGACATTTGGTGTTGCATTTGACCTAATTTGACATGTTTGATACTAAATGGTGCATAAAATGATAGTGGTGAATGATATGAGCATGGGACCAATTGCATTTGCTTTTAATTTGTTTGAATGTGATTTTGGTTGGTTTGTACTTGCTGTTTAGAATTTTTCATCCTTTTGGACCCTAGGCTTGGCCTAGTGGTCTAGTTTCTCACATTTGGTGTGAATTTTCAGGTTGAAATGCAAAAGGCTTAAGGAGATAAATGCAAGTTGCAAATTGAATTTGTTTGATGTTGTCCACTAACATGATTTTGTTTTGTAGGGTTAGAAGCTTGAGCTTGGGCTCATGGCTTGCACTTGTGTGCATTAATTTGTGTTTGACTGTACAGATTAACTGATTAACATTTGCTGTTTACTATTGGTTTGTCTGAGTACTAATGATACTTGATTGATTTCAGGTACATTTAGTCGCTTATAGTTCTTTAAGAACTTGCTTGCTGCTGCTTGGTTTTATAAACCAATTGAGGTAGACTCTCTTGTCTCCATGTAGTCTGGAAGACCTGGCCTGTTACTTGGCCAAGCAACTGTCTGAAGTCCCCCTTTCGGGGAAATGTTTGTGATTGTTTAAATTTGTCCCCAAGCAGGTAAAGACCTTGATTAAGGCAATTGGTGGATCATAGAGATATGCAATTTATCTCCCACTATTCTGTTGAGTCGTCCCTCTGCTCACACTACTTGTGTTTGATGCGTTGGGACACAAACCCAAGATCTTGTGTTGTACAGTTGCGTCAGAGTCTTGAGCGTAGAAGGGTCCCTCCATTCTGGACCCACGCTCCTTTGTCTGAAGCTCTCCCTGGACAGGGATAAGAGCTGTGAAGTCTCATCTTCACTCACCTTTCATCTGGCTTCACCTTAGCCTCTCAATGGCAAGGTTAAGAGCCGACACTACCCTTGTACAGATGACTTGCTTAGGCAGTCAAACCCTTTGTTTGAGCCTCACTTGACTGGATATAGTGTGTGCTTTGTGAACATTTGCTTGACATGTTTGTCTTGTTTTGATTAATGCTTGCATGCTTGCTTTCTTCCTGGATAGGATTAGCTTGCTGTTGTGCAAGTAGATAGAAACCACAACTTAGGGTTAATGATGCATGATAACACTAGGCTCGAGTACAGCTCCCTGGTAGTGTGTCTTCCCTTGGTTCCTGGCTAGAATCTTTTTCCCTTTCAGGGGAACTACATCGCCCTGATCCTCGTTCCAGACGAGGTATGTAGGCAGGAGGTCGTGCGAGACCTCTCCGGGCACTTTTTTCTTTTTTTTTGTGTGTTGTTTGACGATTGCTAGGCTCGAGTCCCTGACTCCTTAGCCATTTGTTGTTTGTTTGTTCTTGTTGTGTGCTTGGAAGCTGGTATAAGTCCATCAAGTGGCATCTGGGTTCCAGTGTGTGTCTGTTTTGGTTCGGATGCTGATGTAAGCCCAGTGATTGGCATTCAGGCTCCATGTTTGCCTGTGTTTGTGTTTGTTTGTTTGGCGTGCGTGAGTCGAACTACAGCAGCTCTGATTCTCGTTTTAGACGAGATATGTAGGCATAGGATGCGACGTCCTATCGAGCTCTCTTCCTCTTACCCCCACCTGTGTTGTCTTCGGTGCGTGTGTGTGTGTGGTGTTTTAGCAACCTATTCTTTCTTTTAGAACGTGGATCCCGTCGAGTACGACGGACGTGAGGGGTGCTAATACCTTCCCCTCGCGTAACCGACTCCCTTACCCTTTCTCTTTGATCGCGAGACCATGCTTTTTCCAGGTTTCTCTGAGCGTTTCCTTTCCCTATCTTGGGATAAATAACGCGCAGTGGCGGCTCTGTGTTGTTTTTGTTTTAGCCCGCCGGTTGTTTTTTCGCGGATGCGACAAGATGCTTCTGGTCTTCTGATAATTTGTATCTGATATGATTCTGTATCTGATGATTTCTTCCTTCTTTCATTAGAACCCTGCACACTTAGAAACTTTTCGTTAGGGTGCCATTTTTGGTTTCATCCTTTGTTATCATCAAAATCATGGAATCTGTTGTAGAACAATTTTTGTTCTTACAATCTCCCCCTTTTTGATGATGACAAAACAAACTTAATTAGCAGATGAAACATAAACAATATCAGATCAGATAGACAAGAGCTCCCCCTGAGATAGGCTAGGGAGTTCAGAAGTTCTTACCAGAGCTTCCAAGCAATGAGGTTTCTTGATACCTTCTGCAATTTCTTAAGTCTAGTGTTAGATAAATTTATTTTTAAGACGAATATGTTGCAGAGTGCTTAAGGTATTTAGACAGTATTTTCATCAAAGCTATTAATGACTTCTCCCCCTTTTTGTCAGAATCAAAAAGACAGCAAAAAATAATTCAAGAGAAAAACATTGTATTCAGATAAAAAGAAGAAAACAAGGAAACATCAGAAACAAGAAAAGCAAAAACAACAAGCAAACAAAATCCTAAGTGCCTAGGGGTTGGGAGGCGGAGGCATTTTCTGAAGCAATTGAGCCAGCATGTTCTGAATGTTGTCGTTGACAGTGTCTTGTTTATCCATTCTGGCATGGAGTTCCTTCTGATCTTTCTTCAGTTCTTCCAGCATCTAGAGAACCATAGGAACGACAGAAGAGGACTCCCCCTGAGTCAGAGCCTGCTGTGCTTCAGCAGCGGCCTTTGCTTCAACTTCAGCAGCAGCCTGTGCTTCAGCTTCAGCAGCAGCCTGTGCTTCAGCTTCGGCAGCAGCAGCAGCATCGGCCAGAGCTTTAGCTTTAGCGTCCTTTGCCCTTTCTTCCTCTAGCCTTCTGGCTACTTCTTCAGCTTTTCTTGCTAGTCTCTCTTCCTCCAGCCTTCTGGCTTCAGCTTCTCTTGCAAGTCTTTCCTGGAGTCTTGTCTCAGCATCTCTGATGTAGCCATTTCTGACTTGCTCAGAGATGTTCTTCAGCTTAAAAGCCTCAGAGGTCATCCAGCCAATGACTCTGTTCCAGTGTGTCCTTACAGAGTCAGGATCATCACTGACTTCAGAGTTAATGGTCAGAGACTTGACCTTTTGTACTGAAGCCCCTGCGACCAGCATTATGGCTTCCTCAAGGGTAGGTACGGAAAGGTTAGGTTCAGAGGTTTGAGGTGAAGAGGTTGGAGGGCTGAGATTTAATGTTAGAGGTTCAGGTTCAGCTTCAGGTTCAGGTTCAGGTTCAGCGGAGGTGTTTGGAGGGGTGATATCAGAGGTGTGGAGGTCAGAGGGTTGAGTTTCAGAAGGTTGGTCTTCAGAAGTAATGTTGGTTGTTTGTTCTGGGGGAGGTGAAGTTGCTTCAGATTGTGTTGGTTGTTGTGAAGCAAGGTTTTGAGCCTGAATTTGGGCTAAGGTTGGAGAGTTAGGGTCAGAGTATTCTGGGTCAAAGGAGAGGTCAAGGTATGGAGGTGATTCTGGGGCTGAAGATGATGAAGAGGAAGTGGTAGTGTGAGCAAGATTAAAATTGGGTAGAGGTTGTGAGGTTCTGGTTGTAGAAGGTGGGGTTTCAGAGGATGTGTATATAGGTGGTGTTGGGAGAGGATTAGAAGAAGCCATAAGTTGTTCAGAGGGAATAGAGGGAGCAGACTTACCAGTAGATACTTGCAGAGGTGCTGGAGATCTTATTTCAGAGGTTTCTCCTATCCTTGCTCTCTTTGCCTTTGAAGACTTATTCTTAGAGGGACCTCTTTTGAATCTGACAAAGTCTTCTTCTGAATCTAGACAATCGTCCAATCTGAAGTCAGATATGTCGACTCCTTCATCCTTCAGACGCTGCAGATAGTGGAGGATTGCATCTACGGGTTCATTCTTGAAGAACCTTGCAAGACCATGGGGTAGCTTCCTCTGATCTTTCAAGGCATCCCAGGAGGTGTCCATAGTGGGTCTGACTTGAATCTTCTTCAGAATTCCCATGCTTTTCAGATTTCTGGCGTTCAGAGGCTTTCCAGTATCTATCGCCAGATCTTTCATCAGTCTGTTCTTCTCCAGATGATCTACCAGCCCATTTTCTATGAAGACATCAGACAAAAGCCTTCCCAGAGGGATGTAGGCTCTGGGTTTCATGTGGTTTCTGGTCTCCCTTACAGAGTCTCTGAGATATCTGAAGAGAAGTGCAGGAAGGCAGAGCTTCACACCCTTGTGAATGCAATACAGAATGCACTTCTGATCTGTATTGATGTAGTCAGAGGAGTTTGATGTTGGGCGATGATGAATGGTTCCCAGAATGATCTTGAGCCATACTCTGAGGTTCTGATGAAGTTCTTTGTTCTTTGAAGGATTTCCTTCAGTGTTGAGTTTGAAGATGGTTGGATTGATTTCTTCAGCAATGCGCCTTGACCTAGGGTTGATGTTGTAAATCCTTTTTCCTCCATCTTTCTCCATGTTCAGTAAAGAAGCAATTGACTTTTCAGTAATCACTATCTTTACCCCCAAAACAAAGGAGATGATGAAATGGTCATCAGCGTCAGCAAATCTCCAGAATTCTTTGATGAGATTGGGTAAACAGGGCCATACAGCCTTTGGAAGTAATTTTCCCACCCTTGTAGACGGAGTTCTTCAGTAAGATCTACTCCATTTCTCTTCATGTTGTCGAAGTCCACTAGAGTTTCACACAACACTTCCAGTCCCTCAAAGGGAGTTGCTAGGTTTATGTGGGGTTCACGATCAAGAACATGGGGTTCCTTGTACACTGGAGTAATGGAGACTCCTGTAACAGTTGGAGTTGGAATGCTTGAACTTTGGGCAGTGGTGTTGGATTCCATTTGCTGAGAAAAGTTGAAAACTTGTTGTTGTTGAGCATCCATAGTTGATGAAGATGAAGGTGAAGATGAAGAGTTTGTAGAAATGCTTCAGAGAGGGTTTGAGAGTGAGTGAGAGTGATAAGTGTGTGAAGTGTGAGAAAAGTGTTTAAATACCCTAAACGAAAACACATGCAAAACGACACACTATTCAGCGTTAGCACAAAGCACAAGTTAGCACGCTTGGGGGAAAAATGATTAAGGCTCATTAATGAATGTCTAATCCCAACAGTATGCATACTGCTCGAGGAGATCTCAATCGTCTGACCTTTGATTTTCTTCTGGACAGCTGTCTAGAAGTTCTAGGGTTAGATGCTAAGTGCTCCACGTGTTTTGATGTATCTGATCTTTAGGAATACCAAAGGATTGGTTCCTGGAGATTTCTAACTCAGATATCTTCTTAACTGGTAGAAGTATCAGAGTCAGAGGCAGAAACACATTTGTTTATGTCAGAGTCTCATTTTACATCTTCAGAGCCACACTTCATTCAGGGCAATTTTGAATGTTTAGATTTTCTAAGATAAAAAGAAATCTATCTTCAGCTAGAGGCTTAGTAAAGATATCTGCCCATTGATGATCTGTATCAATGAACTTCAATGTTACTATCCCTTTCTGAACATAGTCTCTGATAAAATGATGTTTTATTTCAATGTGTTTAGCTCTGGAATGTAGAATGGGATTCTTACTTAGACAAATGGCAGCAGTATTATCACAGAAGATAGGAATGTTACTCTCGAAGATTTGCAGATCTTCTAACTGATGCTTCATCCAGAGCATTTGAGTTGTGCACAGTGATGCTGAGATATATTCTGCTTCTGCAGTTGATAGAGCGATAGTTGATTTTCTTTTGCTAGCCCAGGATATCAGATTGTTTCCCAGAAGCTGGCAATTTCCAGATGTGCTTTTTCGTTCTAGTCTATCTCCTGCATAATCTGCATCACAGTAACCCGAAAGTCTATACTCTGATGTTTTCTTATACATCAGGCCCAGGTTAGGAGTTCCTTTCAGATACTTGAGAATTCTCTTAACTGCTGTTAAATGAGATTCTCTAGGATCTGATTGGAATCTGGCACAGAGACAGACACTAAAGAGAATATCAGGACGAGTAGCAGTCAGATAGAGAAGAGAGCCTATCATACCTCGATAGAGCTTCTGACAAACCTTTGCGCTTACTTCTTCCTTTTCAAGAATGCATGTCGGATGCATGAGAGTTTTTGCAGAGTTGCAGTCAGCCATGTCAAATTTCTTCAGAACATCTTTAATATATTTGCTTTGGTGAACATATGTAACTTCTGAAGTTTGGTTAATTTGAATTCCCAGAAAGAACTTTAGTTCTTGCATTAAGCTCATTTCAAATTCTGCCTGCATTAACTCAGAGAATTCTTGACAAACAGAGGCGTTAACTGAACCAAAAATAATATCATCAACGTATATCTGGCATATCATGAGATCATTGTTAAGGTTCTTACAGAAAAGTGTGGAGTCAACTTTCCCTCTAATAAAATTGTGTTCCAGAAGAAAATTGCTTAAACGGTCATACCAAGCTCTGGGAGCTTGTTTAAGTCCATATAAAGATTTTTTAAGTTTAAAAACATGTTCTGGAAAATTTGGATTTTCAAAACCTGGAGGTTGGTTGACATACACTTCTTCTGATATATAACCATTAAGGAATGCACTCTTGACATCCATTTGATATAATTTAATAGAATGGTTAATAGCAAAAGATACAAGAAGACGAATAGATTCTAACCTTGCGACTGGAGCAAAAGTTTCATTATAGTCAATACCTTCTTGTTGACTATAACCTTGAGCTACCAGTCGAGCTTTGTTTCTGACGACTTCTCCTTTCTCATTCAGCTTGTTTCTGAATACCCATCTGGTTCCAATAACGTGAGTGCCTCTGGGCTTTGGAACAAGATCCCAGACATCATTCTTTGTGAATTGATCTAATTCTTCTTGCATGGCTGAAACCCAGTCGTTATCTTGAAGTGCTTCATCACAGGACGTAGGCTCAATCAGAGACACTAGTCCCAGAGGAGTATCTTCAGAGGTCCTGAAGGTAGATCTGGTTCTGACAGGTTCGTCTTTGTTTCCCATAATCAAATCTTCGGATACATTGATACGACTTTTAACTTTCTTTGGGATTTCTGGGGATTTAATTTCTTCAGAGTTCTGAGTGACAGTTGCTTCTGGAGTTTTATCAGATCCTGCAAGAGTGATTTCTAAATCTGCAAAATTTTCAACTAGCTTTGACTTTTCAGGGTCAAGCTTATCATCAAATCTGACATGAATTGATTCTTCCACAGTTTTGGTTTCTGTGTTGTATACTCTGTAGCCTTTAGAGTGTTCTGAGTATCCTAACATAATACCTTTCTGTGCTTTGGAATCGAACTTGTTCAGATGTTCTTTAGTGTTTAAGATAAAGCAAGAACATCCAAAAGGATGAAAATATGAAATGTTTGATTTTCTTCCTTTACACAGTTCATAGGGAGTCTTTTCCAGAATAGGTCTTATAGAGATTCTATTCTGAATGTAACACGCTGTATTTACAGCTTCTGCCCAAAAGTGCTTTGCCACATTAGTTTCATTGATCATGGTTCTGGCCATCTCTTGGAGTGTCCTATTCTTCCTCTCTACAACTCCGTTTTGTTGTGGAGTTCTAGGGCAGGAGAAATCATGGGATATTCCATTAGAGTCAAATAATTCCTCAAAATCTTTGTTTTCAAATTCTCCACCATGATCACTTCTGACTCTAATAATTTTAGAGTCAAATTCTTTTTGCACTTTGGAGCAGAAACTAGTGAATACAGAGTGAGACTCACTCTTGTGCTTTAGGAATTTCACCCATGTCCAGCGACTGTAATCATCAACAATGACTAGTCCATACTTCTTTCCATTGACTGATGTTGTTTTCACAGGACCAAATAAGTCAATGTGGAGAAGTTCCAGAGGCTTAGAGGTAGAAACAACATTTTTCTTTTTAAAGGATGTTTTTGAAAATTTTCCTTTCTGACATGCTTCACACAGAGCATCTGAAGAAAACTTCAGTTTAGGTAGGCCTCTGACTAACTCGAGTTTATTTAGCTGAGAAAGTTTCCTCATGCTAATGTGGCCCAAGCGTCTATGCCACACCCATTGCTCTTCGTGAACAGTCATCAGACATTTAACATTTTGTTCTTTTAAATCAGAAAGATTGATTTTATAAATGTTGTTTTTCCTCTTGCCTGTGAATAGGACTGAACCATTGTTTTGATTTATGGCTTTACATGTTTTTTGATTAAAGATTACATCATAACCGTTATCACTTAATTGACTTATGGATAACAAGTTATGCATTAATCCTTCTACGTAAAGGACATCAGATATAGAGAGAAGAGTACCATTACCAATAGTTCCGGAGCCTCTGATCCTTCCTTTCTGATCTCCTCCGAAACCTACAAATCCAGCGTCTTTAAGTTCCAGACTTTGGAACATAGACTTTCTTCCCGTCATGTGTCGCGAGCATCCAGAGTCCAGGTACCATGACTGGTGTCTGAACTTTGCTGCATAGGATATCTGCAACATAAACAATCTTATCTTTCGGTACCCAGAATCTCTTGGGTCCTTTCTGATTAGTCTTCCCAGAGTTTCTTATAACTTTGGGTTTTCTAGCATTTTCAAATTTTTGTTCTTGTGTGTGTGTATAGTGATATGAAAATGGAGATTTAAGTTGGTCACTAGAAGAAGTTTTAACTTCCTTAGGATCATACCCAATTCCCTTTTTATTGTTCTGACTGACTCCATAAATCATGGATGCCATAATACTCCTACCTATTCCATTTTTCAGAAATTCTTGAAAGGCTTCTTCGTATTCATAAATTAATTTATTTGAAGTTTGTGGTGCTTAAGACAACGCTTCTTCTAATTCTAAGCTTTTTCTTTTTGCTCCATCTCTTTCTAATGTTAAAGATCTGATTGTATCTTCCTGCGCTAGAATTGTCATCTCAAACTTGCCACATTCTTCAAATTTTGCCTTAAGACAGCCTTTTATGTTTTTAAGCTTTGTTTTAATTTCTGATATGAGCTAAGAGTTTCTGACAAGCATGATTCTAGATCAGATCGAGAGAGTTCAGAAAATACCTCTTCAGATTCTTCATCTGAGCTGCTCCTGGATGTGGTAGCCATAAGTGCCACGTTGGCCTTTTCATCAGAGTCAGATTCTGATGACCCAGATTCACTATCATCCCAGGTAGCCATTAATCCTTTCTTTGTCCTGAAGGTATTTTTCTTGAAGCTTTCTTTTCTAGAATTGTCTTTCTTTAGCTTGGGGCATTCATTCCTGTAGTGACCTGTTTCTTTACATTCATAACAAGTAATATCTTTGTTAGTTTTACCTTTTGAGGTTGATTCTGATCGATCCCCTCTAGGTCTTGGTCTTCTGAAGTTGTTGTTCCTCTTTTTCCAGAGTTGTTTAACTCTTCTGGTCAGGAGGGACAATTCTTCTTCATCATCAGAATCTTCTAGTTCAGAGTCATCAGTATCTTCAGTTTCTGCCTGGAGAGCTTTGGTTCTGTCAGGTTTGCGTCTTTTATATCTGGACTTTAATGCTACGGACTTGTTCCTTTTCTGAGGCTCATCTTCCTCTAGTTCTATCTCATGGCTTCTGAGGGAACTGACAAGTTCTTCAAGACTGATATTGTTCAGATCCTTTGACAGCTTCAGAGCAGTAACCATGGGTCTCCATTTCTTTGGCAGACTTCTGACTATCTTTTTGACGTGGTCTGCAGTTGTGTATCCTTTGTCTAGAACTTTGAGACCTGCAATCAGAGTTTGGAATCTAGAGAACATTGCCTCTATGGCTTCATCATCTTCCATTTTGAAAGCTTCATATTTCTGGATAAGCGCCAGAGCCTTTGTCTCTTTGACCTGAGAGTTTCCTTCATGAGTCATCCTCAGAGAGTCAAGTATGTCTTTGGCTGTTTCTCTGTTGGTGATCTTTTCATACTCGTTGTAAGATATAGCATTGAGGAGTATGGTTCTGGCCTTGTGATGATTTTTGAAAACTCGCTTCTGATCATCTGACATCTTACTTCTGGGAACTTCAGCTCCATCCTCTGTGACAGGAGGTTTGTATCCATCTGTGACAATGTCCCAGAGATTAGCATCATAGCCTAGAAAGAAACTTTCGATTCTATCTTTCCAGTAATCGAATTTCTCTCCATCAAAGACAGGAGGCTTAGCATTGTAACTATCTTTTTCATTTGTGTGGGCCATAGTTTTTCTCGTTCTGGATCTCTCTACACTGTTAAGTGTTTGATTAGAAAATCAATAACAGAGCCGGAGCTCTGATACCAATTGAAGGTGAGAAAAACAAGAAAGGGGGGTTTGAATTGTTTTTGGAAAATAAGCGCTTTTTCAAAATGAAAATCACACAAGGATTTTATACTGGTTCGCTTATAACACAAAGCTACTCCAGTCCACCCGACCAAGGTGATTTCGCCTTCAACAAGGACTTAATCCACTAATCTTGAAAGATTGTTTACAAACAACGTCTAAGAGAAAGATCTCTTAGTCCTCTCAAGTATACAGACTACGCAGAGTCACTTGAGGAAAATAAAACAATAGATGAAAGACAATGTAATCTAGAGTGCTTCTAAGATAAGCAAATATTACAACAGTAAGAACAAAGTGTTTCACGTACTAAGCAAAAGCTTCGTGAAGATTGAGAGAATAAAACGTTTTTATGTGTGTTGATGTTTCAGTAAAATCTTGTAGTGCCCTCAATGTTGATTTGCAATCCTTTATATAGAAGAGAAGGATCCGTTGAAAAATCATAGCAGATAATAACTCTTGAATAATAATTAGTGCCATAACTTATGTTGCTTGTTGCCAAAACAACTTTCTCTCCTTGAATGACTACTTTCCAAAAATAGTTCCTTTTCATTTGAATTTTGGAGTTAACGTCTCTTTCTGTATTAGGAAATCCATTTCCATAACTTTATTTGAAGTTAACGTTACTCTTCCTTATTTAGCAATTCCATAATCAGAGTCTTCGTGTTTCTGGAGATCTTGGAATCTTGCTATCTAACTTCTGATGTTGATCTCTTTTGAGTTCTGATGATTTCTTCAGATAGCGCTGAGAACTTCTGGAGTTTGACATACCGTTGTTCAGAGTCAGAACTTCTAGAGCGTACTTCTTGTTCAGATGCTTCTGATATTTTGCTGTTTTGCTCAGAGTTAGACTTTCTTGAACGTGTTTCTACTTCAGATGCTTCTGGTCTTCTGATAATTTGTATCTGATATGATTCTGTATCTGATGATTTCTTCCTTCTTTCCTTAGAACCCTGCACACTTAGAAACTTTTCGTTAGGGTGCCATTTTTGGTTTCATCCTTTGTTATCATCAAAATCATGGAATCTGTTGTAGAACAATTTTTGTTCTTACATCCTTCAATACCTTAGTTGCATTGACTGGTTCAACATCTGCATAGAAAACATAGTGTACTAGCTCACCTTCATTATCGACCACATCATGTGATGTAATCACTCATTATTGCAACCTCGCATGCATGTGTCTTATTCTTTGAGGTTTGTTTGTGCTTGCTGTCGAACTTCTCTTTCAACTTCACTTTTTGGTTCTTCACATAAGATTCGCACTGAATCCTTCTTTGCATTTTCAGTCTAATCTCATTCCTTAAGCTCATCTATGATCATGTCCATATTGATCACTATTTGCTTGTTCACTAGGTCGAACAACTCATAGCCTCTAGTCAAATGATATCCTATTAGGATCATTTGATATGACTTATCATTAAGTTTTCTTCTCAACTGATATGGCACATGTCTATGTGATATAAATCCAAATACCTTCAGATGACTCAAGTTAGGCTTGATGCTAGACCAACATTCTTCTGGCGTGATTCCTTCTAGCCATTTTGTCAGACATCTGTTCAAAATATATGTTGCAGTTGACACAGCTTCTCCCCATAATTCTCTAGGTAGATGCTTGCTTTTCAACATACTTATCACCATATTCATGATGGTTATATTCTTTGTTTCCGCGGTTCCATTCTGATGTGCAGTGTAGGGTGGCACCATCTCATGCATAATACCTTTTTTTCCACATAATATGTCAAAGTCTTTCGACATATACTCTTCACCACCATTAGTCCTTATAATCTTGAGCTTTTGACCACTTTGTCTTTCGACCATAGGTTTAAACTTGGAAAATACCTCGATAATTTGAATTTTCTTCATGATCAGGTAAGTCCATAGTTTTCGACATAAATCATCTATAAAAGTGATAAATTATCTGTTACCTCAAATCGAATCCACCTGGATGGGACCACATACATCAAAGTATATGATTTCAAGAATTTCCTTCAACTTACTTCATGCATCCTTGTTGAAGTTGTTCTTGTGTTACTTCGCATGCACACATTCTTCACATACTTCATTTGGAATGTCGATTTCTGGTAACCCTGAAACCAAATTTCTTATCTTTAGATCTTTGATGTCTTTGAAGTTAAAATGGCCAAGTCTATAGTGCCATATTTATTCATCCATAGTTGTAGTTGCAAGGCACTTGTGCTCTATTCCATTTAGTTCAATATTGAAGGTTTTATTCTAAGACATTGAAGCCTTCAAGATTAACCCTCCACCTGAGTCGATAACTCTCATCATCTTGTCTTTGATAGACACTTTGTATTTCTTTTCGACCAACTACCTTATGTTGAGCAAATTATTTTGCATGCCTGGTATATATAATACATTGGAAATCACTAACCTCTTGCCATCTTTCTTCATAATCAGAAAGTCACCAATACCTTCAGCCGTCAGAGTATTGTCATTTGCAAATTTTACCATGTTCTTCATTGAGGGTTTTATATTGACAGACCAATCTTTCCTACCAATCATGTGTGATGAGCATCCTGAGTCCAAGTACCATTGGTCCTATAATTTTTCTTCATTTCTTGTTGTGACCATCAACAACATCTCTTCTTCTTCATGCTTTGCAAACTTTACATCATTTTCTTGATTCTTTTGTTTTTCAGGATAATCACTAGAGTAATGACCAAACTTCTGACAATTGAAACATTGAATGTGACTTTTGTCAGGTTTTTGACCACCACATCTTCCTCTACCTATAACATCACCTCTTTGTTTGCTTTGGTATAATGGTTTTCTTTGATTTGCCCATCCTCCTTCTTGCTAATTTCGACCAATCGAATTATTGTAGCTTCATCTACCTTTATTGTCGAATCACTTCCATTTGCATTTCTTTTCTCTTGTTGATTGTGTCTGCAAAGCCGCATCACTCTTTGACTTTCTTGTAGCTCTTTTATCCATTCTTTGTTCATGAGATTCAAGTGTCCCTTGAAGCTTTTCCTTTGTCAATGTTGACAAATCTTTCAACTCTTTTATGACTACTACCACATGATCGAACTTTGGAGCCAATGACCTCAAGATCTTTGCAACAACTGATCTTGATGTCAACACTTCTCCATATATCTTAATTTGATTCACCAGTTTTGTAACCCTAGTGAAAAAATCAGTTATGCATTGTCTTTCATCTGAAGCAATTCATACGTTCTTTTATGAGTTTGTAATCTCACCTCTTTCACCTTTTCTGCACATCCAAAGGATTTCTCAAGAATTTCCCATGCTTCTTTCGCTGAATCAGCATCACTCGACTTTTCAAAATTATCATAATCAACACATTGATGAATTATAAAGAGAGCTTTATAATCTTTCTTCTTCAATTCTTTGTGTGCATCCTTTCTTCATCTGTTGTATTTTCTACGAGCGGTGTTACTCCATCCTTCACAAGGTCCCAAAGATCTTGACAATAAAAAACAACCTTCATTTGTTTACACCAATTCTCATAATTTTGACCCTTCAAAATTGGGAGACTCACCGAAAAATATCCATTCGGATGATTCAACGCCATCGTGTTTTTCTTCCCACGTATCGCTCAACCAGTGCTCTAGATACCAAATGTTGGAAATTCGCCAATTCTCGCTCAAGAATTTTACCAAAACTTGATGAATTCCAAACTAAATCTTGATAAAAAAAATCAATCTTTCTGATTGATTACTCATATTGTTCTTCACTCTTCACTTGAGTGAATCAACTACACTCTTTTTTGCACAAAGATAATGAAAGAAGAAAGAAAAATTGAATTTTGGAAGAGAGGAATTAGGGTTTATCGAGAGAAGAAGGAAAAAGAAAAACTTGTTTATGCAGAGTTTCTCTTTCCTCTCAAACTTTGCAATCTGCAATTACTCACTTACAAGTTACAATCAATAATAGGATTGTTCCTTATTTATAGGTTGAATTTGCTTGCACACCAAGAAAACCCTAACTAACATAACTAACTCAGCTAAACAAAATAAATAAAGTTAAGTCAATATTTCGACAACTAATTTAATTCGACACACATAGGCATTTCGACAACTTCCTTGCCTCTGTCGAGCAACTTGTTTCGACACAAGAAATTACAATTCAACATAAACAATTATAAAATTAATTTTAAAAAAAAGATAAATTATAAAATTTAACTAGTTCTATTAAACTAAAATCAAAATTATAACTGAATATTATAATTTACTTAAAACTTTAGAATTAATTATGATGAGATTTCAACATGTGCGTACGATCTTAGAGGTTAAGAACTTTTTCCAATTGACTACCTAATTTGATAGTACATATCAGAAATCCTTTATTTATTATATAAAAATTTAGGTCTCATTCTTTAGTATTTGAGGTTTATTTTAGGGAATTTCTTAATGCATCATACGTTATTTAGGTACTACAACAAAATATTTAAATGTACCCAAATTTCGGAGATGTATCTCCGGATACTATTAGAGATATAAGTTAGTATTATATTCTACTGTAGCAAAATGCTTAGCTGTCATTCTGTTAGTATTATATTCTACTGTAGCAAAATGCTTAGCTGTCATTCTATTTGTTATAGTATATATAAGCACCTACTGTAACTTCTTCATTGGGATGAATACCATAACAGAATTCCTCTTTCTCTTTATTTCCTAATTCTAACATGGTATCTAGAGCTTCTTTTGCGATCTAGCGCTTCCATGGCATCACCGTTTAATTCCGAGGGCGTTTTTCCCTCTTCTCATGTCAAACTCTCTCATCTCATCTCCGTTAAGCTGGATGATAAGAACTTCAAACAATGGAAACAACAAATTGACGGTGTGATTCGCGGCCACAAGCTCCAGCGGTTCGTGACGGCGCCGCTTGTGCCTCCACGTTGTACTCCTGGTGCCGATCCTGTTACCGGTGACGCAAATCCAGAGTTTCTTGATTGGGAACAACAGGATGCGCTCATCTGCACCTGGTTGCTTTCTACAATCTCCGATTCGCTCCTTCCAAAACTCGTGGATTGCACATACTCATGGCAAGTGTGGTCTGAAGTTCATCGTTACTTCAACACCTTGCTCACCACTAAGGCGCGTCAACTACGATCTGAGTTACGAAACCTGACGAAAGGATCCCGCACAATCACGGAATTTGTTGTCCGCGTTCGTGAAATCAGTGAGTCCTTGGTTTCGATCGGAGATCCTGTCCCTCATCGTAACCTAATTGAAGTCGTGCTTGACGCTCTCCCTGAAGAATACGATCCTATTGTTGCTGCGATGAATAGCAAAGAAGATCTATGTTCGTTGGATGAACTTGAGTCGAGTCTTCTTGCTCACGAATCGCGTATTGAAAAGAATCGTAAAGTTGTTCTCACTGAATCTGTGACTGTGAATCTCACACAGGCTTCGCCGCCATCAGCACCACCCTCAACTGAGCTCTCCGGTGTTGATTTGAACCCTAATTTTCCTACTGGAACTAGTCATGTGACTGCCAACTCTGAAAATCATGGTTATGGTTCACGCGGTGGTCGTAATGGTCGTGGTGGTGGCCGTTCCGGTCGTGGTGGAGGTCGATTTGGGAAGGTTTCATGCCAGATATGTCATAAATCTGGACATGATGCCTCTGTATGCTACCACAGATACTCTTATTCAGGTGCTCCTTCCGTTCCCTCACCAAGAGCTCCCTTCAATCCTTACATGATGGCACCACGATCTCCCTCTTATCCTCCCTCTTTTGGATATCCTGCTGCTCCACGGCCAACACCACCTAGGCATCCTCAACCACAAGCTTTTCTCACAGGTTCAGATTCTGGCTTCAGCAACCAGTTGTGGTACCCTGATTCAGGTGCGTCTCACCATGTCACGCCTGATGCTTCAAATTTGTCTGATGCTTCCTCGTTGACTGGAGCTGAACAAGTGTATATGGGAAATGGCCAAGGTTTGTGCATTAACTCTGTAGGTTCCATGAATTTCCCTTTATCCAATCATCCTAACTCATCTCTAATGCTTCATAACCTTCTTCTTGTTCCTCACATCACTAAGAACCTTATGAGTGTCAGTAAATTTGCACAAGATAACCGTGTTTTCTTTGAGTTTCATCCTCAGGTTTGTCTTGTTAAATCGCAGGATTCTTCTGAAGTTCTTCTTCGTGGCACTGTTGGAGCCGATGGACTCTACAGCTTTATCAATCCTGTTTTGTCTCTGTCCAAGCTTCATAGTTATAACTCTTGTAATAATCTTAGTTCCACTTGTAATTCAGCTGCTTCTAGCAATTGTATCTCCTCTTGTAATCCTGTTTCCCATATTAATGAAATTACCACTGGTTCTAGTTTACAGTCTTCTCCTACAGCTCATGTTTCCACTGTTAATATTTCTAATTCTCATTCATCTGTCCCCTGCTCCACCTCCATCTCTGTTAGTAAATATATATTATGGCATACAAGACTTGGCCACCCCCATCACCAAGCTCTTGCTGAAGTTCTTAAAATATGCAATGTGCCAATTCCTCATAAACCTCCCACTGCCTCATGTTCTGCTTGCTGCTTGGGCAAGTCTCATCGACTTCCATCCTCCCTCTCTACCACTGTTTATCACCATCCCTTTGAACTTGTTGTCTGTGATCTATGGGGGCCTGCACCCATTCACTCCTCAGGTGGTTATACATATTTTCTCACCTGTGTTGATGCGTTTTCTAGATTTGTTTGGGTCTTTCCTCTTCGGTTAAAATCTGATACCCTCACCCAATTCATTCACTTCAAAACCATGGTCGAACTCCAATTTAATTGCAAAATTAAAGGAGTTCAAAGTGATGGAGGTGGTGAGTTCAAGCCTTTCACCAAATATCTTACTGAGTTAGGTATTGTCCATCGTTTCACCTGTCCCTATACTCATCATCAAAATGGTATAGTTGAACGCAAACATCGTCATATAGTTGAAACAGGCCTAGCTTTGCTTGCTCATTCCAAGCTGCCTCTCAAGTATTGGGATCATGCCTTTGTCACTGCAGCCTATCTCATTAATAGGCTGCCTAGTTCCTCATTACAAAACCAGTCCCCTTACTCCATTTTAATGCAAAAACCTCCTGACTACTCTAGTCTCCGTGTCTTTGGTTGTGCTTGCTTCCCATTCCTACGTCCTTATAATTCCCACAAACTTGCTTTTAGATCTCAGGAATGCATTTTCTTGGGATACTCATCTGTCCATAAAGGATACAAGTGTCTTGCAGCAGATGGAAATATTTATCTCTCTAAGGATGTGTTATTTCATGAATCCAGATTTCCTTATTTGGACCTCTTCCATCCCTCCACTTCCTCTACTTCCTCTAACATGTCTTGGCTCCCATCTGCTGCCTCTCCACCCATTATTCCCACTCACCGTGTTCCTCCTCTCCAACATATTAGTCCCACTGCTTCTTCCCTTAACAGGCAGTTTTCATCAACCTCTAATCACCCTTCAGCTGCAGATACTGCATTCTCATCTCCATCCAGCCCTTTACCTCTCTCAAGCCAACAAAATGTATCTCAGTCTCCCTCCCCTTCACCCAATCCTGCCTTTTCTGACTTAGCTGAAGCCAGCACAATCTCACCATCCTCCTCACCAGGTTCTGTTAATTCTGACAGGTCTGGTTCCAATTCTGCCGCTAATTCTAATCCTGTTGTCAGTACTGTTCCCAGTCCTCATATTCTCAATCCTCTCAATGCCCATCCTATGACAACTCGAGCCAAAAATGGGATTGTGCAACCCAAAATCCATCCCACCCTTTTACTCACCCATATGGAACCTACTACTGTTAAGCAGGCTTTGGCTTCCCCTCACTGGTTCCAGGCAATGCAGGAAGAATATCAAGCTCTTTTGAAAAATCAGACATGGACCTTGGTGTCTCCATCTGAGTCAAGGAGGCCCATAGGCTGCAAATGGGTTTTTCGGGTGAAGGAGAACCCGGATGGTTCTATCAACAAGTATAAGGCAAGATTGGTTGCCAAAGGGTTTCATCAAAAGGCTGGCAGTGATTTTACTGAAACTTTTTCTCCAGTGGTGAAGCCTGTTACTGTCAGGACTGTCCTCACCCTTGCTGTCACAAACAGGTGGACCATCAAGCAAATAGATGTTAATAATGCTTTTCTCAATGGCCTTCTTGAGGAAGAGGTGTATATGATTCAACCCCCTGGGTTTGAAGCTACTGACAGGTCTCTTGTTTGCAAGCTCAACAAAGCCTTGTATGGGCTAAAACAGGCTCCCCGGGCCTGGTTTGATAGGCTCAAAAGCTCCCTAATGCAGCATGGTTTTAAGGCCAGTAAGTGTGATCCTAGCTTGTTCTTTCTCCACACTAGCAGCCTCACTATAATGATGTTGGTTTATGTGGATGACATCATTATCACTGGAAATTCTCCTTCTTTCATTGATAATCTTATCGCAAGTCTCAACAACAAGTTTGCTCTCAAGGACCTAGGACAGCTGGACTACTTTCTAGGCATTGAGGTGACACATCTTTCTAATGGATCATTACTTCTTTCTCAAACTAAATATGTGACTGACTTGCTTGCAAAGGTGAACATGTCTACTGCTAATGGAATGCCAACTCCCATGATATCTAGCAGCAAACTGTCCAAAGTAGGCTCTCACACACTATCAGATCCCACCCAATTTCGTTCTATTGTTGGTGCTCTTCAGTATGCAACATTAACTAGGCCTGAGTTATCCTTTTCAGTTAATAAAGTATGCCAATTTCTGTCTAACCCTCTAGAGGAGCACTGGAAAGCAGTGAAAAGAATCCTAAGGTATCTAAGTGGTACACTTCATTATGGATTACTTCTTCAACCTGCTCTCAGGCATCAACCTATGTCTCTTCTGGGCTTCTGTGATGCTGACTGGGCAGCTGACCCTGATGACAGAAGGTCAACATCTGGTGCTTGTGTGTTTTTAGGCCCAAATCTGATTTCTTGGTGGTCAAAGAAGCAGCCACTGGTGGCAAGATCCAGTGCAGAAGCAGAATATAGAAGCATGGCTCAACTGGCTGCCGAAATGCTGTGGATTCAGTCTCTCCTCACTGAACTTCACTGTCAGTTTCACACTCCTAAAATTATGTGTGACAACCTAAGCACAGTTTCCTTGGCCCATAATCCTGTTCTCCATAACAGGACAAAACACATGGAACTGGACATTTTCTTTGTGAGAGAAAAAGTCCTCAGCAAAAGCCTCATTGTGTCTCATGTTCCTGCTCAAGATCAGTGGGCAGATGCTTTGACAAAACCCCTTTCTGCAGCAAAGTTCCTTCCTCTTCGTGACAAACTTAGAGTGTTCAACAAAAGATGTTTGATTGAAGCACCCTCAGCTTCTAAGGGGGAATATTAGAGATATAAGTTAGTATTATATTCTACTGTAGCAAAATGCTTAGCTGTCATTCTGTTAGTATTATATTCTACTGTAGCAAAATGCTTAGCTGTCATTCTATTTGTTATAGTATATATAAGCACCTACTGTAACTTCTTCATTGGGATGAATACCATAACAGAATTCCTCTTTCTCTTTATTTCCTAATTCTAACAGATACACCTAATTCTCAGTTAACTTTAAAATATTTCGGAGATGTATCTTCAAACTTATTTCGGAGGTGCATCTCCGGAATGTGACCTCCGAAATGTTTTGGAGTTTAAATCGCGCAAGAATCCTTCTTGTTCCTCATTTCTGATATTTCTCAAAACCTCTTCAAACTCTCTCAATATTTTTGCCATTACCAAGTACAAAATTAAACAATCAAGCTTAAAGGATCTTCAATCAACATCATCCAATACTAAAGGAAATTGAAAAATTGTAAGTTTTTTTATGTTTTAAAAAGTTTTTGAGTTTTTGTGTAAATGAGTAGAAATTGATGATTAAGATTAGAAATGAGTAGAAATTGCATGAATGATAGTTTAGACATAGTGTAAAACATGTTTGTTGGCGGAAAATGATGATCAAAACAATATTTTTTGTGTTCGCATGTGTCCATTGGCGTCATTGACGCGCCTGCTAACTTGGAGAAAATTTCGGAGATGCATATAAATAATTTTTTGATGTTTAAGTTTTCTAGTAACCGGAGATGCATCTCAGGAATTTTCTCAGTCTTTTTTTTCTTACTTGTAGTGTTGCTTGCTTGCATTAATTGTCTGATTTACTTTAACTTATAGGAATTATGGCTGATAGATACAATAGGCTGAGGAACATGAGGGTTGCATAACATATATCAATGTGATGTATTGTATATGTTTTAAATTCTTACGGAGATGCCTCTCCGGTTCATTTAATATTTCAAGGTGCGTTCAGAGATACATCTCAGAAATATGGAGGCATTTAGTATTTTCACGTGGTGTCTCGGTAATATATATGTTGCCTTAAGAAATTATCTTATTTTAAGGGTTTCAAAATTTTGAGAGTTAAGTCCATAGTCTCACTCGCCTCGAGATTAGACCGACTATTTTGGTAAGATCTAAAATATGTTATTCTTTAATTTAAAATTATACATAAACTAATAAAGGTTAAATAGTTATAGTATTAAATTAATAATAAAAACAAAATTAAAATTAAAAAAAATGATACATTTAGAATGATTAAAAACATTCTTAAATTAGCGTAAATTATTGGTCTAACGATCAATCTCTAGTAGCATCATTTATTTACATTTATATATTAATATAAATAAGTTGTAGATATTTATAACTCAAAAACTTTTAAATATTAAAAAAATTGATATGAACAAGTCATTGACCTCAGATAATAAGTGAGTTTTAATTAAAGAGCAAATTATTTAAAAGAACTCTAGAGATTAACTCTAAAATTTCAAGAAAAAGTTCGCGAAAAAGTACAACATTTGGGAGGTACACATTGAGTTTCAAAATTTTAAGGGTTTCAAAATTTTGAGAGCTAAGTCCATAGTCTCACTCGCCTCGAGATTAGACCGACTATTTTGGTAAGATCTAAAACATGTTATTCTTTAATTTAAAATTATACATAAACTAATAAAGGTTAAATAGTTATAGTATTAAATTAATAATAAAAACAAAATTAAAATTAAAAAAAATGATACATTTAGAATGATTAAAAACATTCTTAAATTAGCATAAATTATTGGTCTAACGATCAATCTCTAGTAGCATCATTTATTTACATTTATATATTAATGTAAATAAGTTGTAGATATTTATAACTCAAAAACTTTTAAATATTAAAAAAATTGATATGAACAAGTCATTGACCTCAGATAATAAGTGAGTTTTAATTAAAGAGCAAATTATTTAAAAGAACTCTAGAGATTAACTCTAAAATTTCAAGAAAAAGTTCGCGAAAAAGTACAACATTTGGGAGGTACACATTGAGTTTGCAAGGAATACAATGCATTTCAATGTTTTTAGAAACATAATGCATTTTAGGAAAAACTCGTTGAGTTTCCTTGACACCTATAAAAGACGTTTTCATCTCTTTTTGGTACAAAATCATGAGAGGTAAAATTCTAGTGAGAGAAACACGGAGATATAAAGGGTTTTAGAATTTTATATTCTTTGAATTGAGAGATCTTTGATGGTTTCTAAAGGAATTGGAAAACACTTCTAAGCATTCTGAGTTTGTGTGATATATATATATATATATATATATATATATATATATATATATATATATATATATATATATATATATATATATATATATATATATATATATATATATATATATATATATATATATATATATATTAATTAGAGAAGAGTTTGAGAAATATTTAGATAGAAAATAAGAGATGTTCTTATTTTCATGTAACTCATCTTGTAATCTCTTGTAAAAACTAGTTAAGTATAATGAATCAGAGAACTTCACTTTGTTAGAGTAGATCGGTCTGATTGAACTAAGTAAACAAATATTGTGTGTACTTGTCACTTTATTTTATTCTTCTTAATTTTGTAATTTTTTTACGCTAATTGGCATATTGAAATTTTTTTGAGGATATTTATTTTGGTTGTCGTTGTTATTTGTCTCATAAGTTATTATTCTTGGTATGCTTAAACTTTTGATATTTCAATTTCACGACATATGGCTCCCATAGTGGGGGAAAATGGGTTAACTTTATAGCTCAACACTATGAACTCTAAATGGGATATTGAGAAATTTTTCGGGAAGAACGGTTTTGAGTTGTGGAAAGTGAAGATGAAAACATTTTTAATTCAACAAAATTGAGTAAAACATTGAAATGTAATGCATTGATGCCTCTAGGCTTAACACGAGCAGAGAAGACAAAGATGGTGGACAAGATCAAGAGTTCCATTATCTTGTACCTTAGAGGTAAATTTCTAAGGGAAGTCACCAAGGAGAAATATGTGGCATGGATGCGGGTCAAGGTTGAATCATTGTATATGACCAATTTATTGACTCACATGTTATGGTAAAAACAACAATTCCACTCATTTTGCTTGGTAGAGAACAAATTCATTGTATATTAGTTGACATAATTTAACAAGATCATTGATGACTTGCAAAATATTGAGGTGCGACTTGATGTTATTGATACCAAATTCGAGAAATAATGGGAATATAAATGTTGTTGATACCATAACTAAGAAAGAAAAGCTCACAATGCCAGAAATCAGATTTCACTATCTGCAAAGATTAAAAAGGGAAGTAATTCAAAAAGAAACTACTTGTCTCAAAACAGGCAGAAATGAGCACTTCGAGCACTACTTTCAAAGATCATACCAATGTCAATGTTGTCACTAGGGGTGGAAAAACGGCCTCGGCCCGCTGGGCATGCCCGTTTTTCCCGCACTTTTGTGCGGGGTGGGCTAAGGATTTAGGCCCTCACCCTCAAATGTGTCCGCCCCGCCCCGCCCCGTTTTTTTCGCGGGCTTTTGCGGGCACTTGTATTTATATAAATTTTTGCATTTTTAGGCTTAAAGAGTGCAGTGCCTGCGGGCTTTCCCCGCCCCGCCCTCACTTTTTTGCGGGGTGGGTCTAAGTTTTAGGCCCGCATCCTCAACTATGACCGCCCCGCCCCGCCCCGTTTTTTTGCGGACTTTTGCGGGGCGGGCCTAAACGGGGTGGGCATGCCCGTTTGCCACCCCTAGTTGTCATAACAAGAAGTCAGAAGGTTGTTAAAGATGAAGAAGAAAAGACAATAAATGATTATTATTTCATAGAGGTAGATCTGGAAGTGAGGAAAATTAGAAAGAATCAAAAGAGGTTATGTATTCCATAAAGCCAACTGAAGAGAAAAATAAAAAGGAGAGCAAATCAAAAATCAGGCTACCAGATCCTCAAAGGATAAAGAAGAAGAATCTAAATGAGATTTTTTTTAAATGTCTTGAAATGTTCAAAAAGCTGGAGATCAATATTCCTTTATTTGAAGTACTATAGAAAATGTCCATGTACCAAAAATTCATGAAGGATATAATCTCTAAAAAGAGAACAATGAGAGATGAGCCAGTAACCTTTACTGAGAAGTCTAATGCATTATCATAAGATAGGAGAATCCTCATCAAATAGAAAGATCCTAGAGTTATCACAATCCTATGCACTATAGAAGCCAGAACTTTCAAGAAGGTTTTGACTGATTTGAGAGCTAGTGTGAGCCTGGTGTCATTGTACATCTATCAAAAGCTTAATTAGAAAGGGCGTCGATACAAATATGAACTTGAAATTTGCATATCACTTCATAAAGTATCCATATGGGGTAGCTGAATATGTGATGGTTATCACAGAAAAACTTAGCTTCCTAGTTGATTTTGTGATCGTGGACATGCCTGAAGATGAAGAGACAACTCTCATTCTTAATCGACCATTCTTGCTTACAAGCCGATGCAATATCGATGTGAAAAAATGCACATTCACTTTAAAAGCTTATGATGATGAAATAACTTTAAATGTGCCTGAAAATAGGAAGCAAGTATGAGAAAAGGTAATCACTATCAAGTAGGCATGATCAAAACATGTGTGGGAAGAAAAATCTGAGGCTACCACCATAAAAGTCTCAAGAATAACCTCTCACATAATGTTAGCTCCACCAACACCTCCGAGTAGAAAAACTCAAAATTCCATTCCAAAAGCTAGGAGCAAAAATAAAAAGTGACATCGAAGTATGACTATAGAAATATGGAGTAACTTTTTATACAAAGTAGACTTTATCACTGGAAGAGATGATTTCGTCATCTCGAAAAAGAAAACTAAAAAGTTTTGGAAGGTGAAGTATCAATCCTAACATGGATGATGAGGCGTCAAACTAATGACGTTAAACGAACCCTATGTGGGAGGCAACCCAATTGAGGTATTCGTATTTTATATTTATAGTTGGTAAGTTTAAATTAAGTCCTGAGTTTTCGTTTGGTTTATTTTATGTTTGTTCACATATTTTTCTGTTATCGTGATGATTTATAGCTTTATCGGTTATGCGAAAACTCCCCAGACTAAATGCTTGTTTGTCCTTTGTGCATGTTGACTCACAAAATTATTATTCTAAATGATCTAATATGGTTTAATTTAGATGTACTGAAAGTTGAATATGTTTGTCGTAACTGACTGAGAAGCCACATCCAATAAGGGGTACTGTGTAGGTTGTCATCTCTAACCAACTCGATGATGACAAAAAAAGACAAACATAAAAGTTCACCATGAGAGAGTATTCCGATATGCATTTATTATTCAGAACTTGTGTACGTTTTTATTTGATTTCATATGCAGGATAACACACACTGAGACACATTTTTTGTTATTAACTCCGAGCATGTTTAGCTATCCCTTTTCATTATATTTATCCCTCATTAACCAATTTTGAGTTTGTATCCATTTTTTTTATTATTATTATCACATATTATTAACCTAATACCCAAACACCTTCGTACCATGTTCAAAGTTTGTATGTTGAGTTATAGGATATTTGTTAATTCTAAGTTTGAGATTATTGTTGAAATAACAACCTTTAAGTTTGGGATAGCTGTGCAGAAACTAAGAAGAGTCTCAAAGATTTTTACTTTATCTGAGTTAACATGAGTATCATGTTCTAAAAAGTTGCTTGATGACAAGCAACAACCTATGTTTGAGGTTGCGATCAATCATCATTTTTTCTGTATTTATCATCATCAGAACATTAAAAATATGTGATTTATCTTGCATTTGTTTTACTGTTTAAGTCAATTAGTGGTTTGTTTCTTTAGTTCCAAAATTTACTATTTATTTACTCTTTTGAATCAAAACCCCCAATTACTTTTGTTTAACTAAAGTGAAACTCGAACCATATATCATCGCACAGTTTTTGAGATTGATACTTTAAGATTTCCTATTATTACTACATCGACAGATTAATACACTTGCTAATTTACCGAACAACTTGCTAAAAAAGTACAATGAGGACAACACCTTACTGTGTAAGGTTGTTTGCGATGTTTAAAGTTTTTGGCTATGTTTAGGATTAACCTGCGTAGGATTGTGAGAAACTCTATGTTTTTATTATGGGAGAAAGATTGGATCCTCCTCAATTATGGGATTGAGGTATTTATAAAAGACCCATTGGGTATGGGCTAGAAAGTCAATAACGGTTTGCCATAGTTCCCTGATCAGAAATCATGGCTAATAGGAGACTTGTTCTCCTTGAAATCGTGGAGAAAGCGATTTTCCCCTCTCACTCACTCCTACAACCAATTAGTGATTGGGCATCTCATCAACTATGTATGACGGATTCGTCTCAGGCAAATCAAGTCCAATTGGACAACTTTTTCCCATTTCTAACGACATATCACCCAACGTGAGCTCGCCCGAAGTCGAGCAATTGGCTTATAAACTTCTCTTCCTAAGATTTGATAAAAGTATTTCAGAATAATTATCCTTAGACCAAATATTTGATCATATTAAAATTTAAACTTCGTGCTAGACTAATACCAAACTTAATTTTTTTTTCATATGATTTAAATTTGAGTAGTTCAATTCAACCGATTATTTTGATCTCTTGATTATGTGTAGTTTCTTCTCTTTGTTGTTTTTTTCCTACACTTTCATCTTTTTGTATTTTAGAATCCAAAAAAAATTTAAATTTAAATTTTTGCAAAATAAAAATTAGTACTCACGACAAAAGGAAAAAAATGGTGACTAACCAATAAGGAGTAAACAGCATCACGTGCGTTGGATGTACGTTCTCTCTATCATCCCGTCCCACCAATACAGCGAAACACACCGGTATGTAGCCCACTCTTAGAATCCCGAACCAATCCACCCTTACCCTTTTTCAATTCAAAATTCAACCCTACCTCATAAAATAAAAACAAAACAACAAAATAATAGCTTACGATTTTGATTTCAACGTTTTGTTTTGAACGCAGTATAATCTGATTCCGGTTTCCATGGAAACAATCTCAAAGATCTAGCTTGTAGCAGACGAAGTTTTTTTTTGCCGATGGCGATCCTCTATGCTTTGGTTGCCAGAGGCACCGTGGTTTTGGCGGAGTTCAGCGCCGTCACCGGCAATACAGGCGCCGTCGCTCGTCGCTTACTTGAGAAGCTTCCAACCGAATCGGATTCCAGACTTTGCTTCTCTCAGGATAGATATATCTTCCACATACTCCGATCCGATGGCCTCGCCTTCCTTTGTATGGCCAATGACACCTTTGGAAGTGAGTACTTTCTGTTCTTCTCTCTGTTCATTTGTTTTCTTGATTACTGTTTTTGATCTAATTGCTGCAATATTCAATTCTCTAGTTTGAATTCCTTTTGAGGCGAGTAATTTTGCTTGGATGAAAATTGAGATAATCTGTTAGTAAATTTAAAGTTAAAAATTGAAAACTTAATGTTTGTGCTGAAAAAGATGTTTATGGAAGAATCACTACTCTCTCTAGAAAGGAGATAGGGTTGACTTTGAATCTTTTGATTAAGAATAATTGGTCTTTGATTGCTTTTAATTACATATAATTGATCTTCGAATACTTGAGAATCAACTGCGTGAGCTGAAATTGAAAAAAAGGTGTAATTGAAGTCTGCATCATTGTTTATGTTGTGTGTTGTTAGTTCATCCATTAGGAGATTCAATTGTATTGCGGAGAGGTGGTCTTGAGGGTTGTTTCTAGCTTCGGTTGTGCTTGATAGTGGTGTGACTTTCTCCATTGATAATGCAAAGTTTGCAATCACGTTTGAAGCAGAATCAAACAGAGGCTTCATTCAATTGGCATCTTGGGTATATGGTGTGGCACCATGTCTGATGCAGTAATTGCTTTGGAATGACACTTTTCCGTAAGGAAATTGTCAGGAGCAGAGTCTGTGAACCTTCAATAACTATAGAAACTGGACTGTCCAGACACTGCAGACTGAGCCTTGGGCTTATACTAAGCTCTTTCACCCTTTAGGCTTGGAACTCGAGGGGATGTAGACCATCCATATATATCAGACTGATTCTTTAGCTTTACCTTTCAGGCTTAGAGCTAGAGGGATGTAGACCAACCTAGATATACCTAACCGAGCACGTGACATGCAAAGAAATATTTATAACATATGTATGAGGCATTCATATCTACAGCTTAATAACACTTTTATATATGTCTGCTCTAATTAGTACGGCCTAAACTTAAGGCAATAGATCGCTTGAACCTCATCCCAAATATTGATGAGACCAACAGTTTAAAAGAGCACCCTTTGAATCCATGAGAATACAGATTGCACACTGGGTAAGCTTGATCTCTAAGATTGTATCTTGAGTATTGGTCAAATTTAACTAGAACTGTAATCATTTGAGTTTTCAAAACATGATCCAAGAAGGTTTCCTTGAGAAGTTGTATATGGATTCTCGTTGTCCTCCAATGGAGAAGTGTTAGTATTATTTCCATGTTTTTTGAAACAAAAACCTACCCTTCATTTTAACAGTTTGCTTCTTTCACTATGAGAAAATTAAGGGCCAGTTTGATTATTGTTTTTCTGAAACAATTTTTTGGTTTAAGGAAACCAAAATGTCCATTTGATGCCTACTTTTTAGCCATACAAATTGGAATTTGTTTTCATATTCTGTTGTTTCAGTATAAATTGATAACCTGTTTTAGTAGTTTATATTTTCTTTCACTTGTTTCCATAAATTCTTAACTCTCACTTCAAACCATGCCTACCATATATGGCAGTCCTCAAACTATTATATAATTATTCTCAAAACAAAACTCATCAAACAGATTTTTTTGCTATTTATATTATGTGAAATATTCTATAAACTACTTTTTTAAGCATAAATAGACCAGGCAAGCTCTTAGGTTTTCATTGTTTTCCTTTCTTGGGTAATCCTTGGTTGAGCCTGTTTAGCAAGTATTGCATGTTACATGAGTGTCATTCATGTTAGTACATAATAAAAGATACAGAGCTAATGATGCTTCCTGTTAAGTGCATAAAATTTGCAATAACATTCATATAATGCTTTATAATATTGACTCTTGAGATCGAAATACATTTTCAGCTATGCATCTCACTTTCAACAAGGTCAATTTTATTCCAATGATGCAATTAGCTATAATTATTCCTAGAATCTGTCAACTAGTTCACTAGTAGTAATATTATGCTTGTATTTGGTAGGTAGATCTATAACTTCATTTGAGGCTCCAGACATCTACAAACTATTATCAGAGAAAACAATCTTAGTTTTTTGTTTTTTTAAATTGACTACATAATTATTACCTTCAATTTAATCTTGTCCAAGCTGTTGTGAATTTTCTTTTTTTTCTTTGTGAAAACCGATCAGTTCAAAAATTGATTTATAGGATTAGTGTATTTATCTCTGCATCAACATTGACTAACGGTCATTAGCATATTTGTAGTCGATGAGTCATGAAGCAAGAACTTACTGTTCCATCTTATTCTGTTACTGTTTTCATGTGCTTACTATGCCCCATTTTTTATTTATCCAGGGAGAATCCCTTTCTCATACTTGGAAGATATCCAAATGAGGTTTATGAAGAACTACAGCAGAGTTGCCAATTATGCACCAGCTTATGCAATGAATGATGAGTTTTCAAGGGTTTTGCATCAGCAAATGGAGTTTTTTTCTAGTAATCCCAGTGTTGATACACTCAATCGTGTGAGGGGTGAAGTTGGCGAGGCAAGTAATTCCAAAGAAATCTTTATCCCTCCTTATTCTGTTTTTTGATGTTTCTCCGCCCCATCAATTTATTTATTTAGTACATTTATAAAATGAGAACAGAAACTAATTAAAGTTCATGATATGATAGGGAAAGTTGCGCTCTTGTTAGTTTATGCAACTCTTTTTCTGTTGATAAATTTACCATATTCCTTGGTATGCACTGCGAGTGACAGCCAACTTGAACTGATAATTATCTGATTGCTATAACAACAACAACCCATCTGGTTTGTGAGGCTAATGCAGAACACAAAAATGCTAATATGATTTCGATACACTTGTTTATTCTCCAGTTTTAGTTTAGGTAAAAATGAATGTCACAATGAGTTATTATATATAGGACTTATCTTTGTATAGAGTTTGTAGACTAAGTAAAAGTGGTATAGTTTTACTCTCTTGACTTGAAATGTGCTGAGTGCCTTTACAAAAAGCATCATATGCTGATTATTTTGCAGCTAGCTTCTGAAGAGTGTATTGGATTTTAAGTTGTTCTGATGTTGTAAATGTCAATTAAGTTGTTAATGCTTGTCATTGATACGCTAAGGCTGTTTAAATCCTATGACATAGTTGATAACATTAGAATTTTCACTCTATCATTCAGATACACACTATCATGGTGGATAATATTGAGAAAATATTGGAGAGAGGTGACCGGATTGAACTTTTAGTTGACAAGACAGCAACAATGCAAGACAGTTCATTTCACTTTAGGAAGCAATCGAAGCGCCTTCGAAGAGCTCTTTGGATGAAAAATTTCAAACTCTTGTGAGTGAAATTTCTTTCCTTAATTATAAGGAATATATATTTGAAAAGTAAAGATTTTTTTATCCGGAGTACCAAAAATTCTTTGGATTTTGAAAAGAAAAATGGATTTTATTTTGCATTTTTGTCTTATCCTTGCTTTGACTCTGTATTTTGATATTTGACAGGGCGTTATTGACGTGCTTGATTGTTTTACTCCTTTACTTTATAATTGCTGCTTGCTGCGGTGGCATTACTCTATCATCCTGCAGATCTTAATTGTCTCTCCTGGTGGTTCATATATTTTCTGAGCTCTGCAATGGTCAAGATTCCTGTCAATATCTACCTTGGAAACTTCAGTAGTATGAGCTGAGTGGGAAAATTTGGTAAAGGATCTAGAAACCTTTCGTTGTTCTTGGTTCTTTATTATAAGATTACACACGAAAGCCAGCTGTGGTGCTATTTTGTGATTATAGGACATCATTATGTAAATGTGGATTTTTATTATCTTTTATGGTCTAGGTTTTTACATTATTGTTTATAAAGTATTGCAATTTTCTTGTACACATTAGTGCTTTTGTATGTCGTTGCTATTGAAAATTTAGAGTCAAGCACCCTGTATGTCTAATTGAGGAACGGTTCTTCACATTTCAACGCAATGCTGGTTTAGTATTTTAAGTTGGTAATAAATCGTGGGAAATGCTGTTTCCACCATGTTATAATATATGTTTCTCACACTAGCCACCGTGAAAAGTCACAATTATCTAGGGAGCGATTAGAGATGTATCATGTATTTTTGGACGAATTTTTTTCACACATCTCAGATTAAATTACGGAGAGAAATCTTTATTTTGTTAAAATCTTACTTGGAGAAGCATCTCTATTTGTTTAAAAGATTAATCCAGAAAGGCATTTTCGTAACCTTCATTAGTTCAATATTCAATGAATTTTTTGGAAATGCATATTTGAAATACGTTTTGTTAATTCAAATCATAAGCAATGACAAAATAATAGAATAACATAAATTAATTTTAAAATAAATATTACATAGATAGAAGTTAATCTTAATATAAATTTAATATTACATTTAATTATAAATTGTGGTTAGGGATTTTGCAACATTCTTAGAATATCTTCGGTCGATCTTATCATCGTTGTGTTCACTTCAATCAGATCTTTTATGGGTAACGATAAAAGTTACTCCACATAATCTTTAAATCATCACATGTCTTTAGTTCAAACATGGTGAAGCGTATATTTTCTTTGTTGTCAATTGAGGATGAACGGTACTCAAGTTTGATAACTCTCTGATATACTTTATATCACAGAAGAGTATTTAGTTTGGATTTCAGATCAATGAGAAGCATGTCCCCGAAGACCTAAAATTGAAGTGAGAGTTTTGCACCATTGAAATATACAAATGCAAAATGAGGATGCGTATTCATTTAGGTTTGTGTTGGTTTATGTAAAGAAAATGGAGTGAGAGACTATATTTATAGAAGTTGTATATCAATAAGAAGCTTACAAACCCTATCATATCATCAGTTTTTTTTTTACGGAGATGCACGTTGTAACACCCTAAACCAAGAAACTTATGTATAAAGCATTACTCGATAATTTAAGATGTCACCAACGACAACCCAAAAACACAATTCAACAATTATCAACATGCAGCAGAAATCATATTATAAAACCCTCAATAAAACTTCATAATAGTTGATAAACTTATCAAGCACCAAAGTAAATGTTAATGCAAAAACAAAACAACTCACGTCCTCGATGTTACACGACCAGAGCACTAAAAGCGCTAAATTGCGATAAAACGATAAATAAAAAAACGAAGAGTAGCTCCAACAAGCCACCTTCCACACACAACAACCGTTTACTCCTGGTTATCTGCAAGATGGCCATGATGGACAACATGAAGCAAAAGGATGAGAAACAACATTCTATATGAACAATGTAAAGAATGTGAAGATAGAGAAACATACAACATGACACATATTTAATACACAATCAACATCACCATAATCCCATGCCTATTTATATATATATATATATATATATATATATATATATATATATATATATATATATATATATATATATATATATATATATATATATATATATATATATATATATATATATAGAGAGAGAGAGAGAGAGAGAGAGAGAGAGAGAGAGAGAGGAGAGAGAGAGAGAGAGAGAGAGAGAGAGAGAGAGAGAGAGAGAGAGAGAGAGAGAGGAGAGAGAGAGAGAGAGAGAGAGAGAAGAGAGAGAGAGAGAGAGAGAGAGAGAGAGAGAGAGAGAGAGAGAGAGAGAAGAGAGAGAGAGAGAGAGAGAGAAGAGAGAGAGAGAGAGAGAGAGAGAGAGAGAGACTCACGACAAAACATGACACTTATGCATCTAGTACCATTATGAACAACACATGTCCATCCCGCTCCTGAATCCACACCATCGGACCAGAGCACACCAATTCGCTACTAACACCTTTAATAACGCTTCACTGATTCCCATCTGAAACCAACTATTCACTCCTGAATCCACACCATCGGGCTAGAGCACACAAATAATGGACCGAAATCCGTATACCACAATGCATGATTTTCAACAACATGCAATATCACCAAAATTATCACCATGTGTTAACCATAATTATGCACAACATCATTCTCAATACACAATAATTGATTAATTCCACAATAAATAATAAACAACACTAAAATACCTCAAAATAGTGACCAAACAGTAACACCCCGTCAACTATATATTCACATACAACACTCAATAATGTTAAATTATTTTAACATCAATTCATTATTACGCAAACACAACAAGTCACACAGTTATACACATATTTCATGACATATATATCCTTCAAACATGACAATTCATCTCATAAGGCGCTTCCATAATGAAGCTCTATGTGTTAGCTTTCCAACGCTTCCAACCGTGCCTCAATCCGAGTCTCAAAACTCAAGTTACTACAATTCCAGTAGCGAACAAAAACTATGTGATGTCATCCTCTCCAGGAGAGCACAACAACTCGGTGGGCGAAGTTCACAGGGCCAAGCTCGCCAAGCGAGGTCTCCTAGACTTGCACTACTAGAAACACGATTTTGCACTACAGAACCTCCGAACTTTCTCCAATTTCGTCCCAAACATCCTCAAACGTCCAGAAACTTATATCTAAGGGTGTTCAAAACCGAACCAGCCCAATAGAAAAACGCAAACCAAACCGAACCGCAAAAAAACGCATTTGATTTGGATGTGTTTGAGTCATTTTTTAACAAAACCGCGCGATTCGGTTCTGTTTGTAGTTTGTATTTTACAATTCGAACCAAACTGAAACAAATTGCATTATGTTACAACCCAAACATCATTTATCCCATATCCAACCAAAAACCCAAACCTATTATGTCTTATGTCTTAGCCTTACAATTACGAATGATTTTCTCTTACTCACACTTAGGATTTCAGTTTTACCATTCTCAATTCTCTTGTAGTAACATTGCACCTTCTTCTCATCTTTTTTGTCATGTGTATCTCGCCTCTTCTACTCTCATATCTCATCTCTTATGTTCTTTCTTTTTCATCTTCTCATTTTTATGCTACCGTTGTATCTTCCAATTACGTTTTTTCGCACATTTCTTCTCTAACCTTGCATATCTTATATTATTTCTTTTTTATCTTCTTTAATCTCTCCTTTCCTTTTTTTCTTCTTCATTATACTGTAATGTTTTTTATATTATTTTATGCTAATATTTTATATTCACTTTTGTCTAGTCTAGTTTGATTTTTGTATATTGAATGAAAAGTTGTTGTGCCAATGTGATAAGTTTAATGTTATTTGGTAGTGTATGAATGACTAAACACAAACTTATGTTGTTATCTATATGTGTATGTATTGCTCAATAAAAAATATTTAAAAAAACCGAACCAACCCAAACCATATTGGTTTGGTTTCTAAAAGCAAACTAAACCAAACCAAATCGCATGCTTTTTTCTCTTGCGGTTCAAATCATTTTTAGCATCAAAACATCTCAAACCGCACCGCGAACACCCCTACTTATATCAGATGTTATAACATCATTAGGACATGTTAAATCACATAACCACACCATTTGATTCATTCAATTTCATCAATTCATGTTTATGATCATGCTTTCAACAACTCCAACAATGACACATAAACATACCTACATAAACAGAACCACATATACACAAATGCAACTATAAAAATAAGATGAATGCACCTTTAATCATCCAATTCTAGAATTACATACACAAACAACAATTCATAATCAACTCACACAATTCCTAAAGAGAGAAAGAAATTCTCTTATGTATCCTTTCATGCTATACACCCATATAGTAAGTCCTTTCTCCCCCTTACCTTAGGTTCCTTACAAAATTCAGAATTGACCAAGGTTGCTCTTCCCTCTTCAAGCCCTAGCCTTGCCTTTGCCTCTTTTCTCCCAATTTTGTTTTTACGTACTGTGTTTTCTCTAAAACTCTACTAAACATTATTTATCCCTAACCTAATTATTCAAACTCTTAAAAATCATATTAAGGCTCAACTTATGTTACAACTTTCACCACTCCCCTCATATTCTCTAATTTCCTACTTTTCACCACAACTCTCTTTTTTATAATTTATTTTAATTAGTTAATTAAAATAACTATAATTCTAATAACTTTAATTATTTTAATCTTCTATTCCTTCTACAACCCCATCAACACTCTCACCATCAACACGACAACTTCCTCTTGCATTTTTGAAAACTCTCCTCAAAATATACATCACAAACATAAGCTTGACCCTTTCGAGTCAACTGCATTAAAGGAAATGTCAACTTCGATAAGCCTTCAATAAGCCTCTTATAGTAATCAACCAACCAAAAAAACTTCTGATCTTTGTAATAGACTTTGGAGTCTCCCACTGCAATACAACATCTATCTTTGACGGATCAACATCAATATGACCACTATAAATCACATGACCAAGGAAAGTCACTTCTTGCTACCACAACTCGCACTTGGATAACTTCGCATACAACTTCTTTTCTTACAAGGTCTGCAACACAACTTTTAGATGTTCCGCATGCTCTTCATCAGACTTAGAATATATCAAAATATCATCGATGAACATAACACAAATTGATCTAAGAACAGATGGAATATTCTATTCATGTACTCCATGAACACTCCAGGAACATTAGACACTCCAAACGACATCTATGAATACTCGTAATGACCATACCTAATTCTAAATGCAGTCTTCAAAATATCTTCTGGTTTCATATGAATTTGATGATAACCCAAAAACAATTTGGTCTTACAAAACACACAAACACCAACCAAGTGATCCATAAAATATTAATTCTCAGAAGATGATATTTATTATTAATTGTCACTTTATTCAGTTGTCGATAGTTAACACACAATCTCATGCTACCATCTTTCTTCTTCACCAACAACACCAACGCTCCCTACAACGAAACACTCGGTCGGACAAACTTCTTCTCAAGCAACTCTTTTAATTGCTTCTTCAACTCACTCAACTCTGAAGAAAACATTCTATAAGGATCCAACGGCACATGACTAGTACCAGGTACTAAGTCTATAGAAAACTCCACCTCAAGCTCCGATGGTAATTCACTTATATCATTTGGAAATACTTCAGGAAAATCACACACCACATGTAACTCACCAGTCGCAACTTTACTTTCATCCTTCATAAGAGCTAATATCATAAACACCTCATCCTTCATGCATTCATCCACTTACTTAGCAAATAAGAATAACCCGTCGCTTGCATCAAACTCTGGAAATGACACAGATTGTCAAAATAGTTGATATGAACATGGTTGAACTCCAACAAGTTCATCCCAATGATAACATCAATTTTATTCAATAGTAGACATATTAAGTCCATCCTATCATAGATTGTCAGTGGTCAATACAAACACACCCACAACGTCATCACTGAACCATTATCGGGGGTATCAATAGCCATACTCCCAACCATATGAGACAACTTTAAACCCAACCTCTCAGCACAATCAAGCAGAAAAATGAATGCATTGCACCCGTGTCAATAATAGAAATCATAGGAATACCATTGATAAAACACGTACCTCGAATCAATATGTCTGAGCTAGTAGTCTTTGACCTAGTCAAAGAAAAAGCTTTCCCTCAAGACTGGACCTTTTTTAGCTTCTGGCAATGAGTAATAATGCAACCCTGTTCGTCACAGTTATAACAACTCGACCCATCACTCTTGCAATCTGCAATACGGTGACTCGTCTTTCTATATTTGAAGCACCTCAGGGCTTTATTCTTGCATTCATTAGCACAATGGCCCGACTCACCACACTTGAAACACTTGATAAAAGCGGGAATCTCTCCCCCAATTGGATTTTTCTCATATGAAGCCCTCTGCTTGCCTTTATCAACTAGAGTACTATACAGTTTCCCACGATACTAGTTCTTCCCTTTATTATCACTAAGACTCTTATAGTAAGCAAAACGAGTCTTGTTATCCTCATCATATATCCTACACTTATTCACCAACATAGGAAATCGGAGAATCTCCTGGACGTAGTTCATTTTCAAACTTGATACACTTCGACCCCTCCACAACCGCACCATTGTAGTGTGGACAAAACTTCACGAGCTCTTCGAACTTAACAACATACTCAACAACTGTCATATTTCTCTACTTTAGCTCAAGAAACTCAATTTCCTTCTTACTTTGCACGTCTTTTGGAAAATATTTCTCTAAGATTCCAGCCCTGAACACAACCCAAGTAATCTCTGTACCAACAGCTTCGAGTCTTTGACACATGTTATCCCACCAGTCTTTGGCCTCTTCTGATAACATGAGAGTACCGAACTGCACCTTCTAAACCTCAGTGAAAGCCATCACTCGAAAAACCTTCTCAATCTCTCTGAGCCACGACTGTGCACCCTTCGGATCATATATTACCTTGAACATTGACATATTATTTCTTTGAAACTTCCTCAATCCATGGAACTCATCACTAGTCTGATTCTGCTGACCCTATAGCGCCTGAGCCATGACTCCAAAGCATCAACAATCGCTCGATCGTTTCTTCTAGACATATTATGTACATCATAAGAAATATAAGAAAGATGATTGTTCTATAATTTACAAATTCACCCTTTGATCATTACATGCCACGTCACCGTTTTAATGGCATATCCTATCTATTATGAACTAAATCCAACCGAATTTCTGTATTGATTTAAAGCCAACCACATTTTGCTTTTAGTTTATATTTTCTATTCTGTTTATTTGATAAAAACATACCAATGTAACCGGTAATCTTTTGTGATTGGGTGGGACCCATGCGTTGGACAGCTGGTGGAGAGCTGTTGAGACTGGCCGAAAGTGATCTGTCTTGGGCAGGCTTTTTGCTTAGAATTGATGTTTGAAAAAGGACAAGGCTTTTAGAATTTGGGAGTAGAAAATATATTTTTATTGGGGTAAGAAAAATTGGTGGATTATAAGGGAAATCGTGGGTCGGTTTTATAGTGTGAGACAACTCGTGTGTGTTTTCTGGATAAGCACATGTGAAAAGTATGGGAAAAATTCAGAAAAATGATTTGCACAATATCTATCTGGTCACCTCTATCCATCTATTGTGTTGCAGAAAAATACCATACTCCTTCCCCATTGCAATTTTCCTAAAAACCCTATCTTTCTCATCACTGTTTTCTCCAAACTTCATCTCCTTCACCTCTTTAACTAGTTTCACCTTTCCAAAAAACCCATTTGTTCTCATATCTGTAACATATCTTCAACCTCAGATGGCTCTATTATTGTTAACAGGAATTTATGATATTTTTTCAAAGTATGTGTTCCTTCAAGTTTTTGGTTCCACTCTTTCTTCTTAATCTGATTTGTATATTTAAAGTTTTCTATTTGGTTTCCTACTTGCAACATATGATTTGATTTTTGTTCAGGACATTTTCTTCTACCATTGAAGTAAAGTTTTGAATTTCCTGAATTATGTAACTTGAATTTTATTAAAAAAAAAAGTTTGTTTCAAATAATAAACCATTACAATTTTGAAATTTCAATCTCTTTCACTTCTCTCTTCCACCTTCTTCTTTTCATTTTCTGTTTTTCTCATCTTCAATTCCTCTATTTTATGTGTATATTTTTCCTTTTAGTTTCTCTATTTTCTCTCTCTCTCTCTCTCTCTATATATATATATATATATATATATATATATATATATATATATATATATATATATATATATATTTTGCTTATAGTGTGATAAAACATATATTTTATTTTAAAAATTTTGATGTTCTTTTAAAGAATGTTAAAATCTTAATTTTTTTCTATAAAATAATATAGGATCCCATTCTAATATTTAAGAAGGAAATAAGAGAAAACTATCTTCCAAAATTGATTTTTTTTCTCATATGCCCCAAAGTTTAAAATAAATTTTTACTTTGTCCCAGTCTGATATTTTTTTTCCCAATCTGTCCCTTTTTGTTATTGGGTTCATCCATCCATTGGACGAGGGCATGAAGGTCCATTGCGTCTTGTGTGGGCTCGGCCAATCAATGGCCGAGGGTATGAAGAACTTTTTTTTAATATTTTTAATATTTTATTAAATAGTTTTCTAATTATTATTAAATAGTTGTTTAATTAATTTTATATTTAATTAATATAATTGATTTTTTTAAAAATAATAATAATTTTCTTATAAAAATATTTAAAATAAAATGTAAATAATAATAGCTTTTTATGATAATAAGTTTTTTTTTGATATTATTATTTTTAAAATATTAATAATAAAAATGATTATTTTTTAGAATATTAATAATAGAAATAATATTTTTTTTTAATTCGTAAAAAATATTCCAAATATAGGTTAGAATCTTTTATAATTTAAGACGGATAAAATATTATTTATCAATTTTTTAAAATTATTTGGGACAAAAAAATATTATTTCTTAAAAATATTTGAAAATAATACTTTACATAAATGAGTATACAAGAGACAGAAAAAACCATTCGAATTCGAATAATAAAAATATTTAATATGAAATAATACGAATATTATAAGTAATAATTTTTTTTAGATATAATAAATAATTAAAGTATTTGATATTTAATAATGATTAGATATATCATTTATTCAATATTTTTTTTAAATTTTTTTTTATTTATAATAATGATAATTATTTGCTATTTCTAACTTTATCTATAATAATTAATATGTTATGTTTTTAATAATTTGTCATCAATGTCCTAATAATTATTTTTATCACAATTCAATAAGTAATAATATGACATTAAAAATAGCATTAAAAGCAAATGAATTGTTCTTATATATAATATACTTTCTCTTTCCTTAATAATAATAACAATAAATCAACTTTAAAAAAGTTAATATCATTAATTACATATGTTTAGAAAAAAAGTTAATATCATTAATTATGTATATTTTAATATCATTAATTAGGTATGTTTAAAAAAAAATTAATTACGTATGAAATATTTCAAATATTTCAAATGTAAAAAAAAAGTTAAAAAAAAGGTTAATATCATTAATTACGTATCTTTTAATATCATTAATTACGTATATTTAAAAAAAAAAGTTAATGCTAACTTGTGCCCAAGGGCATAAGTTAAGAGATAAATATAGAAATAAATTCTTGGAAATTATGTATTGAATTTATTAGAAAGTTATAATTAATAATTTTATTTATTTTTTCAATACAAATTTTCTATTTATGTGTTTCCTAACATGTGTCTTTGGGGCACAAGTTAGCATTATCCTTAAAAAAAACATTTGATATTAAAACCTACGTAATTAATGATACGTAATTAACTTTTTTTTTAAAACATACGTAATTAATGATATTAAAACATACGTAATTAATGATATTAACTTTTTTTTAAACTTTTTTTACATTTGGAATATTTACGTAATTAATGATATTAACTTTTTTAAAACTTTTTTTACATTTGGAATATTTGGAATATTTCATACGTAATTAACTTTTTTTAAACATACGTAATTAATGATATTAAAACATACTAATTAATGATATTAACTTTTTTTTTAAATATACGTAATTAATAATATTAACTTTCTTTTAAGGGTCTTGCTAACTTGTGTCACAAGGGCACAAGTTAAGGTTACTACTATTAAAAAATTTGTGTGGGATAAAACAAAATTTTAAATTTCAAAAAATCAAATGCATGCGCTCCAAGAGAATATTACTATAAGTGTATCATGTGCCCCAAGGACACATGTTAGCATTAGCCTTCTTTTAAAGTTGATTTATTGTTATTATTATTAAGGAAAGAGAAAGTATATTATATATATAAGAACAATTCATTTGCTTTTAATGCTATTTTTAATGTCATATTATTACTTATTGAATTGTGATAAAAATAATTATTAGGACACTGATGACAAATTATTAAAAACATAACATATTAATTATTATAGATAATATTAGAAATAGCAAATAATTATCTTTATTATAAATAAGAATTTTTTTTTAAAAAAATATTGAATAAATGATATATCTAATTATTATTAAATATCAAATACTTTAATTATTTATTATATCTAAAAAAAATTATTACTTATAATAAATGACAATAATATTCATATTATTTCATATCAAATATTTTTATTATTCGAATTCGAACGGTCTTTTCTTTTCTGTCTCTTATATACTCATTTATGTAAAGTATTATTTTCAAATATTCTTAATAAATGACATTTTTTTTGTCCCAAATAATTTAAAAAAATTGATAAATAATATTTTATCCGTCTTAAATTATAAAAGATTTTAACCTATATTTGGAATATTTTTTACGAATTAAAAAAATAAATTATTATATCTATTATTAATATTCTAAGAAATAATCATTTTTATTATTAATATTTTAAAAATAATAATATCAAAAAAAAATTATTATCATAAAAAACTATTATTATTTACATTTTATTTTAAATATTTTTATAAAAAAATTATTATTATTTTTAAAAAAACCAATTATATTAATTAAATATAAAATTAATTAAAAAATTATTTAATAATAATTAGAAAACTATTTAATAAAGTATTTAAAATATTAAAAAAATAAAAAAAAGGTTCTTCATACCCTCTTCCATTAATTGGCCGAGTCCACGCAAGGTGCAATGAACATTCATACCCTCGTCCAATGGATGGACGAGCCCAATAAGAAAAAAGCCTCCAAAATTATCTTCATTTTTCTTTGGGATCTTTTTATTATACTTGATTTTCTCTTTATTTTAATTAATTAAGTTAAAAAGGAAGAATAAATAATGAGAGTGAAGGGATTGAGAGAAACTGAACAAAATAAAGAATAGAAAGAATGATAGGGAAAATACAGTGACATACTCGTTTAGAGACAAAATATAAATGTGAAATTGTGTTGCTAACTCTTTTACAGGAATTGCAGGTAGTAGAAGGAATACCATGTGTAGTCTCTGAAATAACATACTTTATAAATTCATATTCTTGATTTTCTATATTGTAAAATAGTTTTATTAATTTTATAAATTTTAATATGTTAATATCAAAATTTAACATATTAATTTAATTTTAGGTTGAATTATTTATTTTAGACTTAAATGCATTTTTGATTTTCTGTTTGGACGTTTTAAAATGCAATGACTCTCCAATGATTTAACAACCTGGTTGATACATTTTGATAAATCTCACTTTTAATAATTAGATACCATTATTCTCTACATTATATAAAGTCTGCATGCGCCTTTTTTTTTCATTCCATCTCAACTTTCTCTCTTCGTCATTTCTTCTTTAGAATTTCAGCTTCATTGATCCATTATGAAATTTCATTTCTTTCACATTATTATTTTTTTCATGGTGAGTTACAAACTCCATAAACTCAACCACTTTCATTCTTCAAATGCAGCTTGTGACAGTGGGAACTAATGCTGTAAAATGATTCATGGCAATAGATTTATTCTATTTATTGTATCCATGTTGTGTATGAATGTTACTACTTAACCTTGAGATAAACCTCAACCTTTCTTCTACTTAGCAGCTATAATATGTTGAATTAGTAACTCCAAAATCTATTGTGTACAACTCAACTTTATTGCAATGTTAGTTGACTGCAATATCTTCATCAAATATTGTGTATTGCATAAGTGAACTTAATCAAATATTATGTATTATATAAGTGAGTTAGAATGTTGACCTTTGAGAATTAAGTATATTGTGTAATGAAATTAGGTCTTAGATAATTTTTTTAAATATTAATTAATCAAATATTAATTTAAATTATTAATTTTTTAAAAAATTCTTAAAAATATTAAATTACTTAAAAATATAATTGAATATTAAAATATCCTAATCATGATAATTAAAAACAAAATTTTTATTCTAATCATCATTGTCACCTATGCAAAACAAAGATCTTCAAAGACTGCAAAACAAATATCTTAGTCACGGTAATAGGGGAATTAAAACATTCAAACAATGAGACTAAAAATGTATTTAAGTCTTTATTTTATTAAATTATGAACATATGATTATGTGTGATATATTGATGAAATTTATTTTTATATTATTAGTTTATTTAATAAACGGTTCGACCGTAGGTTTAACCGGTTGAACCAATTGAATCTTAAACCGCAAGTTTCATAATCTCCGATCCGATTTTTAAAATATTGGTATAAACTATGTGTTGGAGGACAATTATCAAATTAAGTGTAGCTTTTAACTTTTAAATTGTTAATTTTTTATTTTAATGTAAAATGACTATCAATAAAATATAATAGCAATAATATGAAATAATAGAACTGTGTAGGTCTTCTTAATTTCATTTATTACTATTAATTTCTTATTTATGTATTAATTATTATAAAAAAAAATATAATAATAATAACATGTATTTTTGGTTAAAAAAATTTAATGTGAGATGTCAACGTAATTATTTAAGTTTCAATAATTTATTTGTTAATATAGATTTTTATTCTCATCACATTTTTCGGTTTTTTTACAAAAATAACTCACTTTTTCAAAAAAAATCTCAAAATACCCCACTTTTAGGAGGAGTCGTCAATTGAATTGGAGACTCCTCTTAAAACTTGAATGGAGGCGCCAATTGGATTGGCTAGGGTAGGTGCCCTAGCCAATCCAATTGGCGCCCCTGTGTAGGTTTTAAGAGGAGTCGCCAATTCAATTGGAGACTCCTCCTAAAATGCATTTTTTTTGTGTGTTTTATGGTATAACTGAAAGATAAATTTGATATAAGACCACTTGATATTAATAAAGTTTGGCGTTTACACAAAGAAACCTAATGGTGATGACCGGGATCACCTAAACGACCTCCGGTCCCACATCCTCTAGTTACCCTAACCCTTGACCCTAACCCACGTTGACGATTCTGAACCGGTGTTTGATCATCTGAGGGGTCAGGAGCGTCACTACCAACTACAGGAGAAGGTCCGTTGAGGTATTCAGACAAGTCGACATAGTCTTCAGTATGCATCGATGGTGTACCGCCGTAGCTGAGCTCATGACCCATGCCAGAGAAGTTGGAATGTGGTTGACTCATGGATGGGCGACCGGGACAATTGAAGGGAGACATGTGTGTGAACGATGCGTCGAGGAAAGGTTGGAAAGGTTGTTGGGGTGTTTGGTAGAGATAAGGTTGTTGGATGTTTTGGTTTTGTGATGTTTGGGCTTCTTGGCTACGGTAGGAGGAGGGGCGGTTGGTGTTTTGGCTAAGGTGACTTTGGTAGGGTGATGGGGTGGGTGCGAAGCGATGTTGGGTCTCAGGTTGATGGTCAATTTGTTGTTGGTGGTATGGGGTATGCTCTTGGTATTGAGGTTGGGTGAATGACATGTTTTGGTTGTATGTTTGTGTGTTTGTGGAACGGAAAGTTTGACGGATAGGGGGTTGTGAGTAACCGGATTGACAAAGTTGTTGGGGGTTAGATGTTGATCCTTCTGGTGTGTAAGTTGCCTGGTGTGGGTCGTATAGGTACATATCCTCGGCGATGAACTGAAAACCAACCGATCTGTACTAAGCCATATAAGTACGACTTGGTTTTTATTTAGTTGGCATGACTGCGTCAGTTAACACATGGTCATGACAGTGCTTTCATTTGCGACACTCCGATCTTACGAAGCTTTGCCATGGATTGAAGTTCCATTGGTCGTTAACTTTATGCAGATGCCATTCTCCTAGGCTAGCTGGGGGATCTGGGATATTCTGGAGCATACCGAACTGCAGCTTCACACGATCACTGTTGTGCATCTCCACAGTTGCGAACCGTATTATCGGTGTGTGTCATACGGTAAACTGACTTGGGGTATTTTGCTTTTTATCGCAATGTCGCGGATAGCAAGAGTCGCCACCGACTTTTCTTTTATCCAATGAGGAAAGGTGGAAAAGAACAGGAAAGACCTCAATAGATTTTGGGTTCGGGAGGTACATTATACAAAGGAAAGGTATTAGCATCCTTTGTAATCATGGTTATCCATGGGCTCTTAATTGCTGGATCACTTATATTTTTGTCTGAAAAGTGTTGGTGAATGGTTTAAAAATGTTTCGAAAAAAGAGTTTAACTTTGCAATGATTCTCGTATGAATGTATACAAAATATTTATCTCGTTTGATTTTGAAAAACAATTTAGAAAAATATAACTTGGTAATGTATACCAAGTGGTGATTTTCTAGGACTTGCAAAGTGTGAAGGGTGGAAAGTGTTTTAGGTTATGATCCAGTAATTGAGAGTTATACCTTCCTAAGGTCGTTATGGGCATTTCTTATCCTTATGAGGGTAAAACTGTCCTTACTATTGAGAAGTAAGTAGTTTCATCCTTTGGATGTAAAAGGGTCATGGTAGGGTCATCGATAGGTCATTGAAGGCAACAATTGTGAGGATACCTTAGCATTCGAAGGGACGATCATCATTTAACCGTAGGCTACACCGAAGGGTCATCGAGGGACAAAGGCAACATCCGAGGGACTATGATGATTTAACCGAAGGGTCTTTGTTAAGTGTATCCCCATATTCGCGGGACATGACCGTAATACCGTAATCGTGGGGTAACAAAGAGAGGTCCGAGATCACTTATTTAAAGGCAAAGTTTTACATTCAATTAAGTAGCCGTAATCAAGTAGGTAATTAGGTCCATACTAAAACCAATACATTAAGAACAATTAAGCCATTAGGGTGGATCTTCGCCACAAAATACATTAAAATCAAATTGAGTAATTCAGAGTGAATCTCCATAAGGGTATCCCACACATGAGGTGGAATACCTGGCCGGCCGTTTCCTTGGGAATATGTAAACCTTTGCACAATTCAACACACGGGTTAGAGCATCAAAGTAAAGTACAATTGAAAATTGCACCACAACACAACAGTCATAATCTCAGGCCAAATGATGCAGAATTGTAATAAGTCTTGGTTAGATAGACATAAGGCATAATAGAAAAGAAACAAAGCAGCCACTGTCCCGTTCGCCTCTGCTTCGCCTGGCGAAGGCTCAGCGAATGCTCGCTACAGGCTCGCTTAGCGATGTGCTAGCGAGCGGCCACGGGTTTGGAGTTTGACAGCAGCATGACCTCCGAAAACCTGGACTTGTATGGCACTTGATTACAGGAATAGCATGGACAAATATTCATGATATTCAAGCATATTTAAATTCGCATGTGAAATCAAATTACATATTCGAAACTTCAATCATGATGCTTTATGTATATAGATATTACCGATTAAAAGCATAAAACAATAGTGATGCGCAAACCTGCTTGCAACTAAGCTGCTATGTTGAAGAGCCTGATCGCCTTTGGTATCAGATGGAGTTGGGCGGCGGTAGCTTCGGAGCGGAGGAGCGGCCTTCAGGGTTTCTTCACTCGGAACTCTCTAAAGTAGCCTCCAGGGTTTCTATGCCAGGGTTTCCGTCCGTCTTCGTCTGTCTTCGTCTCCGTTTTTCTTCTTCTTTTCGTGACTGAAGGCTTGGCTATTTATAGTGCTCTTGTTATGACCTAATGGGCTCAGAATGAAGCCCAGAAATTCTGATATTCGCAAGCTTCGCTAGGCGAAGGAATTGCTCGCCTAGCGAGCAAGCTATTTTGGGCTTTTACTGGATCTGGCGCTTCGCTGGGGCGAGTGTCATAACGAGGGGTTCGCTAGGCGAAGGAATTGCTCGCCTAGCGAGCGAGCGAGTTTGGGCCATTTTCTGGATTGGGCCTGTCGTGAACTGGGCTTTTGTTCCTTAAGTGTCAGGGCCTTGCAAAATAAGCTGGGGTGCCTCGAGAATGTTTGGCAAGATCGATGGGCAAATTTTGGGGTATGACAGCTGCCCCTGTTCAATATTCTTGAACCGAGAGAGTTAGGATGGCCAGTATGTCGTTCGTGGTCTGGAGGTGAAAGATTATTGAACACTAGAATGCCCCAAAAATTTTCGTTTGTCAATTAGTCTTGATGGAGATGGGCTTAGAGATGCCATCCAGGAAGTTTGATGATGAGAGCTTCGGAGTACGTCGTACGTTAGACGATATCTGGAGACATGGGTGTCATACCGGGTCATATGCTAGACCGTATAGTGAATCATCCATTATGCTGTCGACTTTGCTGGAGAGTCAGAGTGTGTTATACGCTATTGGGGATAAGGGATCAGAATAGATTGTACGCTAGATCGTATCTGAATAGCGGACTGAGTCGCCCATTAGGCGGATGACTTTGCTGGGGATGAAAGATCAGAATGGATCGTACGCCAGATCGTATCTGAGTTGCAGAATGAGCCATCCATTAGGCTGTATCTGAGAAAGGTGGAGTTAGAATAGATCGTACGCTAGATCGTATCCGAGTTGAAGATCCAAAGGGGTCGTATGTTAGGCCGCATCTGAGGATGAAAGGGTAGTCGTATGCTAGACCATGTCGGAATGTACCGTACGCTAGGTAGCATCTGAGGAGATGAGCATCCGAATGGGTCGTGCGCTAGACCGTCTTGAAATCATATGTCAGGCTGAATCAGAACAAAACGTACGTTAGGCTATATCCGATGATGTTTGTATATGTTGTATCCGCAATAAATGTCTGGGATGGGCTTAGAGATGCCATCATCAGGAGAATGTCAGGATGAATGTTGACATGGAGTATATCTGAAAGATGTATCTGAAGAAGAAAGTAGTCGTATGCCAGACTACACCTCGGGATGTGCCGTACGCTAGGTAGTATCAGAGGATTTGAAGGTCAGAATGGATCATACGTTAGATCGCATCTGAGTTGAAGGAGTCACAGGTTGAGCTGAATCAGGATGAACCGTACGCTAGGCTATATCTGATAGTATTTGTTGTGTTTGCAGCAGCTGTCTTGAATGTAATCAACAGGAGTATCTGTTTGACTGGATCTTCACTTTGACCGTATCATGAGATGCTTAACCTGAAAAATCAAGTTAGTTTCATGCCATGTCATGATGCATGAGATGTTTTATGCTTTCGAAAATAACTGCGAACGATGTATGCATGCGTATGCTGTGAAATGATGTAATGAATGAATTATGTATCTGAAAAGTTCTTCCAGAGGACTCTACTGGGGAAAACAAATCTCAATCTTCTGGTTGGGAGATACTGGTATTGATGGTCTTTTCTTAGCTGAGGATACTTGATTTCTGTCTGATGGCGGAAATATCCAACAGAGCCTGGCTGGGGATAGAAGAGATGACCTGTCTGTCTGGTGATGCCGACCTCTTCTGGGGAATAACTGGCGTTGCCGGGGAATAGAATTAGCAACGGATTCATTGGAAAGCATGATTAGACCTTTTCCTCGATCCTGAAGTCTTGTAGTAATCGCTATTGCTATTTTATGCATGTATTTTTGGTAAGTATTAATCATATTCAAATGCATAAATCAATTCAAATTAACTCAATGGACGTTTACGCAAGCAAAACAGAAAAAGTAAAAACGAAAAAAAAGTTGTATTGATTTTGAAAGAGGGCCTATAAACAGGAAATTTGAGTACAAGGAGACAGAAATCCTAGTAAGAGGAGATTGTCAGGAAAACAAAGAGAAAGTTATGCAGAAAAAGTCCTATCGATTCTAATTCCACTACTCTCATTATGTCTTCAAGCATCTCATCCCGTGCTGTCGGATAGAAGTGATTGGCTTGTTCAGTCCCTTGAACTTGGTTGAAGCTGACTGAGAACGGAACATAGTCGTACGCTTTAGTCCCTCATTTTTTCCTGGACCGCCTTTTCAGGTTTTCAGTCCACCAGGATACCCTTTTTTTGCCCAAGCCGCCTTTTCAGGTTTTCGACTTGCCGGGTGTACATCTTTATATGTTTATCCCTAATTTTTGCCCGAACCCTTTTGGTTCGCCGGGATGCCCTTACTTTTGCCTAGGCACGTCGACCTAGCGGGTCTCTTTTACGCGTAGTATTTTTTAACTATGTCCGCGTTCACAGGATGCGGGAAGTCTTCACCATCCATTGTAGCAAGCATCATGGCTCCCCCAGAGAATACCTTCTTAACCACAAATGGCCCTTCGTATGTGGGAGTCCACTTGCCTCTGGGATCACCTTGTGGTAGAATGATACGCTTGATCACCAAGTCGCCAATTTGATACACCCGTCTCTTGACCTTTTTGTTGAATGCCTGGGTCATGCGCTTCTGATATATCTGCCCATGACAAACAGCCGCAAGTCTCTTCTCATCAATCAAATTCATCTGATCGAGTCGAGTTTGAATCCATTCATCCTCGTCTAAACCCGCCTCTTTCATGATTCTTAGAGAGGGAATCTGAACTTCCACTGGTAAAACGGCTTCCATTTCGTAGACTAAAGAGAACGGAGTTGCCCCTGTCGAAGTGCGTACTGAAGTGCGATAACCATGGAGAGCACACGGTAACATCTCATGCCAGTCTTTGTATGTTACTGTCATCTTCTGTATAATCTTTTTAATATTCTTATTAGCAGCTTCCACGACGCCATTCATCTTTGGCCGGTACGGAGAAGAGTTATGGTGCTTTATTTTGAACTGCGTGCAGAGTTCGGTAATCATCTTGTTGTTCAAGTTAGTACCATTGTCAGTGATAATTCTTTCAGGGATGCCATACCGACAAATGAGACTATTCTTGATGAACCGTGCCACCACATTCTTGGTGACAGAAGCAAATGAGGCCGCCTCTACCCACTTTGTAAAGTAATCAATAGCAACAAGGATGAAACGATGTCCGTTAGAAGCAGTAGGTTTAATCTCTCCAATCATATCGATGCCCCACATTGCAAAGGGCCAAGGTGCTGTCAACACGTTCAATGGAGCGGGAGGCACATGTACTTTGTCCGCATAGATCTGACACTTGTGGCAGGTTCTGGAGTGATGGTGGCAATCAACTTCCATGGTAGACCAATAATACCCTGATCTCAGAATCTTCTTGGCCATCGTATGTCCACTAGAATGAGTCCCAAAAATACCGTCATGCATGTCTTCCATAATCCTTTCTGCTTCCTTTCTATCCACACAGCGAAGCAGAGTCGAGTCATGATTACGTTTGTATAATACTCCATTACTCAGAAAGAATTTAGCGGAGAACTTCCTCAGGAATTTTTTGTCATTGACGGATGCCCCTTCAGGGTATTCCTGAGCTTCTAAATATCTTTTTATTTCGTGGAACCAAGGTTTCTCCTCTACTCCCTCAGTGTTAAGTTCATAACAGTACGCTGGTTCATCTAACCGTTCAATGGTGATCATGGGAGCTTCGCTGCCCCATCTGACTCTGAACATAGATGACATGGTAGCCAATGCGTCTGCCAACTGATTCTCTTCTCGTGGAATGTGTTCGAATGTAATCTCTTCGAAGTATGGGATTAATGTTAACACCCGCTCTCGATAAGGGATGAGATTCGGATGTTTAGTGTCCCATTCTCCTTTGATCTGACTGACTACTAAGGCTGAATCTCCGTACACACTCAAAAACTTGATTCGCCGGTCTATAGCAGCCTTGAGTCCCAAAATACATGCTTCATACTCAGCCATATTATTGGTACAATGAAAACATAGTCTAGCAGTGAAAGTTGTATGGTAAGCCCCGGGAGAAATGATTACCACACCAACGCCATTGCCCAATGCATTAGAAGATCCATCAAACACCATAGTCCATCGGGATCCCAGCTCAGGTCCTTCATCCGGTCCAGGTTTTTCATAATCGGTAACAAGCATGACATCTTCATCTGGGAACTCAAAATTCATAGATTGGTAGTCATCCACCGCCTGATGAGCCAAATGATCAGCTAGCACGCTTCCTTTGATTGCTTTCTGGGTAGTATACTGGATATCATACTCTGTTAAGATCATCTGCCACCTTGCTATTCTTCCGGAGAGAGCGGGTTTCTCAAATATATATTTGATAGGATCCATCTTAGAAATCAATAAAGTGGTATGATTCAACATATACTGCCTTAGTCGGCGAGCAGCCCAGGCCAAAGCACAACAAGTTCTCTCGAGCAGTGAGTATCTTGTTTCACAGTCGGTAAACTTTTTGCTAAGGTAGTATATGGCATGCTCTTTTCGACCAGACTCGTCATGTTGCCCCAATACACACCCCATTGAATTTTCTAACACGGTCAAATACATGATTAGAGGTCTTCCTTCAACTGGTGGTATCAGAATTGGAGGTTCCTGGAGATATTTCTTGATTTTGTCAAAAGCTTCTTGGCATTCATCATTCCATATCATCTCTTGATTTTTCCTCAGTAATTTGAAGATGGGTTTGCAAGTAGCGGTCAAGTGGGAGATAAATCGGGCAATGTAGTTTAACCGTCCCAAGAAACCTCTGACTTCTTTATCCGTACGGGGAACGGGCATTTCTTGAATAGCTCTCACCTTAGCCGGGTCGACCTCAATTCCTTTACCACTGACAATAAATCCCAAGAGTTTACCGGATCTTACTCCAAAGGTGCATTTGTTCGGGTTCAATCTCAGCTTGTATTTCTTCAACCTCTCAAACAGTTTGTGTAAATGATCGAGATGTTCTTTTTCAGTATGAGATCTAGCTATCATGTCATCCACATATACCTCTATTTCATGATGAATCATATCATGAAACAAAACTACCATAGCACGCTGGTATGTTGCTCCGGCGTTCTTTAAACCGAATGGCATTACTTTGTAGCAGAAAGTGCCCCATTGCGTCACAAACGTAGTTTTCTCCATGTCCTTAGGTGCCATCTTAATCTGATTATAACCCGAGAATCCATCCATGAAGGAGAATACTTTGTGTTGAGCGGTGTTATCTACCAGAACATCGATGTGCGGGAGTGGAAAGTCATCTTTGGGACTTGCTTTATTCAAATCTCTGTAATCTACGCACATTCGCACCTTACCATCTTTCTTCGGCACTGGTACCACATTAGCAACCCATTGAGGATAAGAAGTAACGGCTAGAAAACCGGCATTGAATTGTTTCATAACCTCGGCTTTGATTTTCTCAGACATTTCAGGACGCATGCGGCGGACCTTTTGCTTGACAGGACGACAGTCTTCCTTCATTGGCAGACGATGCACTACTATGTCAGTATCCAACCCAGGCATGTCTTCATAAGACCAAGCAAAAATCTCTACGTAGTCACGTAACATCTAAATCAATCTTTCTTTGATACTGTTTTCCAAGCCTGCTCCTATTCTGACTACTTTCTTGTCTACTTCAGTACCCAGGTTTACAATTTCGAGTGACTCTTCATGCGGTTGTATAGTCCTTTCTTCTTGCAGTAACAGTCTGGCAAGCTCTCCAGGTACTTCACAATCTTCTTCACTTCCATCTTCGGCCTGGTAGATCGGATTTTCAAAGTCATAATGAACAGTAGCGGAATTATTATCAATAGGATCCAGAGTGGATACGGATCTGCAATTTGTGACGTGAGTGTGTGTAAGAAAGCATAGCTTGTTTGAAAGACGACAGGAAAGATAAAGAGCGCAATATTTGAATGCAAAACGTCCATTGATTCATTGAATGTAAATATGCTTATGAAATGACAAACCCTTAACAAATTAGCTATTGTGCCCCGGGCATAGACACAATGCTTTAAGAAGTTTAATTGAAAAACTAAAAACAATTTGCAACACTAAAATAGACAATAACAATTACTCCTGACTAAAGGAAATCGGGATAGTGTCTTCAGCCTTCCAATTATTGAGTCTGTCACCAATTGTTGGGTAAATCCAGCTATCCAGGTCGCAATCGTTGTCGGCATCTTCTACAGCATTAATCTGGTCTTTGACTGTCTTTTCAGAGTTAAATCCCAGACCACATTTATCAGACTTGTACGGTACGTCGATCAGTTGACCCCAGCCAGTACGACCACCATCTTCAACCACGGCTTGAGCATCTTTCAGAGAAATCGTAGCAGGAGGAGCACGAACAACCTTGGGCATAAGGGGAGTTGGCTTAAGGACAGGACTGGGCGGAGGAATTACTTCAAATGACTGAGACGGAGTCTCGAAGAATTCACCATCCATCTCAACGTATCTGAAGGTATGCACACTACTGACGATATACTCTTCTTCCCCATACACAGTGACGATCTTACCCTCTATTGGATATCTCAGCTTTTGATGGAGAGATGAAGCTACAGCACTTGCCCCATGAATCCAAGGGCGTCCCAGCAAGCAGGAATAGGCAGGACGAATGTTCATTACATGAAAGGTAGTGTCAAAGACTTGAGGTCCTATCTTGATAGGGAGAACCACTTCACCATGGACAACACTTTTCGCACCATCGTAAGCACGCACCACAATGTCACTAGGCTTCAATTCAATGCTCTTGCAGTCAAGTTTATCGAGCACGGCTTTCGGCAGCACATTCAAAGAAGAGCCATTATCGATCAACACATGAGACAAGGTGATCCCCTTACACTCAATGGAGATATGCAGAGCTTTATTGTGATTCTTCCCTGCTGGTGTCAGGTCAGCATTGGAAAAACCTAGGCCATTGTCAACAGTCAGGTTAGCAACATAGTTCTCGAACTGATCGACGGAGGTCTCCTGAGGTACATGAGCAGTCTTCAAGAATTTTATCAAGGCATGGGCATGAGATTCAGAAGATAACAACAAGGACAACATCGAGATCTTAGACGGGGTATGCCCCAACTGCTCTACCACATCAAAATCACTTTTGCGGATGATCTTCAACACTTCTTCCATTTCTTTTTTGGCAACATCCTCAGTAGTAGCTTCGATCGGTATTTCTGACTGAGAAAGGTTGACTGGTTCCTTTCCTCGGTTTTCGGGAACTGGAGGTGAGATCTCTGGAGAGAAGATCCTTCCGCTTCGAGTAACTTTACTAGTCCCAACAATGTCATTAGGATTAGCAGAATTATCAACTTGTTTTACGCCATGGATGTAAACATCACCTCCATAATTCCACGGAATGGCTTTGCTTGAGGAATATGGTACTGGGCCAGGTGCAGTAATGATCAGGGGCGCTACCTTGGGCTCAGCAGTAATCTTCACAGGTACTCTAGGAGCGGTAATCTTCACTGGAACTTTGGACCTTGCAATCACAGATATTTCTTCAACAGTGTTTTCCACCTTAGGAATCTTTTCGAAGAGAATCGTATGATCATCTATCAGCTGTTGAATACCATTCCTCAATTCCAGGCAATCATTGGGTCGGAATACACAGAGATCGCAATTTTCAGCACAACCTGGGAATAAACCAGTTTGCAACAACTTCTTCTTGATGGCCAGGAGAGGAGATGTTAAGTCCGCTACAGTAGTGATGAGAGAATCGTCATCGACAGCATTAACAGCCTTGTCATGATTAGGCGTAGGTGCCGTGATGACATTAGGAGTCTCCGGAGGCTCGAATTCAATTTCTCCAGCTTCGATCATATCCTGAACCTTATTCTTCAATGACCAGCAATCATTTGTATCATGCCCGGGGCTATCGGAGTGATATGCACACCTGGCATTGGGATTATAACGAGAAGAAGCAGTGTTGGGTTTCATAGGAGGGTCTCTGAGGGTGATCAGATTTGCCTTTAGCATACTTTGCAGTGCTTGTGCTAAGGTCATATTGATCCTGGTAAACTGCCTTCTTGGCTTGTCCTGTTTGGGCTGGAAGTTTTGAGATGGCGGTGCTGCAATCGTAACCGCTCCAATGGTATGGTCACGATTTTTCTTGTTACGACCTTTTTGACCGTACACAGCATTTGATTCATTCCTCCCCTGATAGGACCTTTTGGCGCTTGCAGAGGTAGCCGCCTGTATCTTTCCACTCCGAATGCCGCTCTCCACCCGTTCACCTGTCAGTATAAGTTCAGTGAAACCTGCTGAAGAACTTCCCAGTAGATGGCTGTAGAATGGGCCAGTCAGCGTACCCATGAACATGTCTACTAATTCCCGATCAGTCATAGGGGGTTTGACTCTGCCAGCCAAATCTCTCCATTTTTGAGCATATTCTTTGAAACTCTCTTTAGATCCCATAGTCATATTCTGCAGCTGTAGCCGGGTAGGCGTTAGTTCAGAGTTATACTGGTACTGCTTGTAGAAAGTTGTTGCTAGATCAGTCCAGGTGCGGTTGTTAGAGCTTTCGAGCTGATAGTACCATTCCAACTGTGTGCCAGACAGACTCTCTTGGAAGAAGTGGATCCATAGCTTCCTATCAGTGGTGTGCGGCTGAATCTTTCTCACGTAAGCTCTCAGATGCATCTGAGGACAAGACGCACCATCGTACTTAGTGAAAGTGGGGATCTTGAATTTGCGAGGAATGGTCACATCGGAGACCAGACCCAAACTTTCGAAATCCAGACCGGGCGCCTTCTGACCCTCCATGGCTAGCATACGTTCTTCCAGCAACTTGTACTTATCATCTTTTGGAGAGTACTGTTCATTTTCATAATCTTCATCGTCCTCCTCAGGGTTGAAGAGATCGACATCCTCCTCTTCTGAATCGTTCTCTGTCTCCTCTTCTGGACCATTCGGGATCCCAAACTTGACTCCTGCGGCCTGTCCTTTACGCCTTCTTCCCGGGTTAATGAAACTCACAGCTTTCTTGTCTTTCTTCTTTTCGAGCAAAAGAGCCTTCAGTTCTTCCTGCCCCTTGGATAAGCTCAGCATCATCTCCTGGAATTGAGCATTCTGAGTCTGGAGATCTTTGACAGTTTGCTCGAGGTCCATTTTTCTGTTTGTAGGAAAACCGTGAGAATATGGTCCTTTAGAATACCTGCTATGCAATGTTATGTTATGCTATGCAATGCATGAGATGTTTTCAAGGGCTTTTGGAATTTAACTTTGCGTAAACTACCAAAAGAGGGACACTTTTATTAATAATTTATTACAAATAATAAAGAATACAATAGAGCTCAAGTCTCCCAGGGACGGCTTCTTTTTGGGCGAAGATATGTATTGAGTCTTCGTTCCTCATTAAGCTGGCTGGTGAGCTCTAGTACTTTCTTCTTTTCTGCATTGAACTGAGCTTCGAAAGTATCCCTTTCCTCTCTCAATTGGGTCCAGGATCTTTTCAATTCCTCAACCTCGGTAGGCATACCTGGATAAGGAATGATCTGAGAAGTACTTCCTTCAACTCCTGGTTCAACAATCAATGGCCCGACTGCAAGATATGGCATGACGAGTTCACGAGCTCTGGCTCGTACCTATCTGAGATAAGGCTCCATAGGAATAGAATTTTTCTGTCCTAAAGCGCTTCTTTTCACCATGCCCCAAGCTCGTACAAATCTTTGACGGAGGCCTTGGGAATCGTTGTCATAGTCGAACACAATGCCTTCGATGATCATTTCATGTGGACCATCTCTTCGAGCACAACCAAACTGTCGCAGAGCTAAAGCGGGATTATAAGTAATGCCTCCTCTTACTCCTAGGAGTGGTACATTAGGGAACTCGCCACAACGGTCAATGATGGTAACATTTTCTCTGAGATTAGAACACCAACAGATGTCTGAATGGGAGAGTGCCATTATCCTTTGAGACCATTTCAGATTTTGATCATTCTTCAAGACTGATTGAGGAAGGTGCGAAATAAACCACCTAGACAATAAGGGTACGCAGCACATGAGAGTCCCTTGCCTTTTCATAGTACGGGTGTGGAGGGAATGCAAGACATCTCCAAGCAAGGTAGGCACAGGGTTATGAGTGAGGAATATCTTAATAGCATTCATGTCTATGAATTGGTCTGGATTAGGGAATAACACCAAACCATAGATCAGTAATGCTAGGACATCTTCAAAAGCATGGCTATTCATAACCTTTAGGAATTCTCGGGCCTTATTCATCAGAAATTTGGCGAGTAAACCCTTCATTCCACTCCTTGTTACCCAATTGGTTTCAATGTCGGACTTTGTCATGTGTAAAGCTGCGGCGACTTCTTCAGACTTCGGAATCTTTTCTAAACCACTGAAAGGTGTTTGATCAAGGATAGGTATCCCAAGCAGTCTGGAGAATTCTTCCAATGTGGGCACCAACTGATAATCTGGGAATGTGAAGCAATGATGTTTAGGGTCGAAGAACTGGAATAAAACTCTCATCATATCTTCTTTGAAACCAGTGGTAACCAAGTTGAGAAGAGAACCATGTTTTTTGATGAACTGAGCATGATCGGGAAGTTCTGACACTAATTCCTTGAGTTGAGGAGAGATTTCTACAAGATTAATCCGGGTAGTCTTCCTGGAAGCCATAACCTGTCTAACGGAGCAAAGCTAAATCCCTAAGTCCTTGAAATGGTTAGTACAATGCTATGATGTTATGATGTTATGATGTTATGATGTAAATAATAAGCATAAACAAGTCACACAATCATTCCTAGGTTTTAAGGCTTGCATGAGTTCCATAGGTAAGTACCCTCCCCACTGAAGTTTGGTTGGTTCAACCTGTCCTAGAATAGTAACCGGGTTCTAGAAGGATCTCCAGTCATTGACCTTCCTTTAAGTCCACTTCAGTGCAACACCAAGTGGTTGACCAAAGCTTCCCTAAAGTCCAATCTCAAGGAGTGTAGTATCGAGTATCAACCAACCTCAGTCGGAACCGAAGCCAGTTATCTCACTACTTTCTAATGGCTAGGATGAGTCAATTAGGGTTCTAAAGGTCTGGTTAATGCTTTGATGACACCACGCGAATGCCAAAATTTTCCTCAAGTAAACATGAGGAACATCAGGACATCCAAAGCGTCACATTAACCGTAGCTATCATTTTAACCATTCCAGTATACGTCGGATAGTCGCGATGATCTATTGCTACTTACCTAAGGTACACTAGATCCGGGTGTAGGATCTTTCACTCAAGAATACCCAAGCAATCCCTTAAAAGTAAATCAGACAATTTTAAATAAGTGATCTTGTTTTTTAAGGTAACCTCTCTTGTAATTTCCCCAGCAGAGTCGCCAGTTCTGTCATACGGTAAACTGACTTGGGGTATTTTGCTTTTTATCGCAATGTCGCGGATAGCAAGAGTCGCCACCGACTTTTCTTTTATCCAATGAGGAAAGGTGGAAAAGAACAGGAAAGACCTCAATAGATTTTGGGTTCGGGAGGTACATTATACAAAGGGAAGGTATTAGCACCCTTTGTATCCATGGTTATCCATGGGCTCTTAATTGCTGGATCACTTATATTTTTGTCTGAAAAGTGTTGGTGAATGGTTTAAAAATGTTTCGAAAAGAGAGTTTAACTTTGCAATGATTCTCGTATGAATGTATACAAAATATTTATCTCGTTTGATTTTGAAAAACAATTTAGAAAAATATAACTTGGTAATGTATACCAAGTGGTGATTTTCTAGGACTTGCAAAGTGTGAAGGGTGGAAAGTGTTTTAGGTTATGATCCAGTAATTGAGAGTTATACCTTCCTAAGGTCGTTATGGGCATTTCCTATCCTTATGAGGGTAAAACTGTCCTTACTATTGAGAAGTAAGTAGTTTCATCCTTTGGATGTAAAAGGGTCATGGTAGGGTCATCGATAGGTCATTGAAGGCAACAGTTCTGAGGATACCTTAGCATTCGAAGGGACGATCATCATTTAACCGTAGGCTACACCGAAGGGTCATCGAGGGACAAAGGCAACATCCGAGGGACTATGATGATTTAACCGAAGGGTCTTTGCTAAGTGTATCCCCATATTCGCGGGACATGACCGTAATATCGTAATCGTGGGGTAACAAAGAGAGGTCCGAGATCACTTATTTAAAGGCAAAGTTTTACATTCAATTAAGTAGCCGTAATCAAGTAGGTAATTAGGTCCATATTAAAACCAATACATTAAGAACAATTAAGCCATTAGGGTGGATCTTCGCCACAAAATACATTAAAATCAAATTGAGTAATTCAGAGTGAATCTCCATAAGGGTATCCCACACATGAGGTGGAATACCTGGCCGGCCGTTTCCTCGGGAATATGTAAACCTTTGCACAATTCAACACACGGGTTAGAGCATCAAAGTAAAGTACAATTGAAAATTGCACCACAACACAACAGTCATAATCTCAGGCCAAATGATGCAGAATTGTAATAAGTCTTGGTTAGATAGACATAAGGCATAATAGAAAAGAAACAAAGCAGCCACTGTCCCGTTCGCCTCTGCTTCGCCTGGCGAAGGCTCAGCGAATGCTCGCTACAGGCTCGCTTAGCGATGTGCTAGCGAGCGGCCACGGGTTTGGAGTTTGACAGCAGCATGACCTCCGAAAACCTGGACTTGTATGGCACTTGATTACAGGAATAGCATGGACAAATATTCATGATATTCAAGCATATTTAAATTCGCATGTGAAATCAAATTACATATTCGAAACTTCAATCATGATGCTTTATGTATATAGATATTACCGATTAAAAGCATAAAACAATAGTGATGCGCAAACCTGCTTGCAACTAAGCTGCTATGTTGAAGAGCCTGATCGCCTTTGGTATCGGATGGAGTTTGGCGGCGGTAGCTTCGGAGCGGAGGAGCGGCCTTCAGGGTTTCTTCACTCGGAACTCTCTAAAGTAGCCTCCAGGGTTTCTATGCCAGGGTTTCCGTCCGTCTTCGTCTGTCTTCGTCTCCGTTTTTCTTCTTTTTTTCGTGACTGAAGGCTTGGCTATTTATAGTGCTCTTGTTATGACCTAATGGGCTCAGAATGAAGCCCAGAAATTCTGATATTCGCAAGCTTCGCTAGGCGAAGGAATTGCTCGCCTAGCGAGCAAGCTATTTTGGGCTTTTACTGGATCTGGCGCTTCGCTGGGGCGAGTGTCATAACGAGGGGTTCGCTAGGCGAAGGAATTGCTCGCCTAGCGAGCGAGCGAGTTTGGGCCATTTTCTGGATTGGGCCTATCGTGAACTGGGCTTTTGTTCCTTAAGTGTCAGGGCCTTGGAAAATAAGCTGGGGTGCCTCGAGAATGTTTGGCAAGATCGATGGGCAAATTTTGGGGTATGACAGTGTGCATGTAGTCCATACGGCTGCGTCTTCAGCATTGACCTCATGGTCATGATCCAAATTAAGGTATGGATGCCAAATGAACTGAAATGTGAAAGAAGATAGGATTATTAATGTAGAAAAAGTTAACAAAATATAACGAAATAATTAAGTTATTTTGCTTACGTCTGTCGGTCGAAGGTGATCCAACAGGTTGCGATACTGAGTAATACAGTGTCTTGGACATCTGTTGTAACTCATACCACGTGCAGACCATCTACACCAAAAAGTCAAAAAAATTTAGTTAGATGTAATAAACTTTAAAGAAGTAAGTAAAGATATAGGAATTTAAACAACTTACTTTTGTGCATACGGAAATGTGAAAGGGTTGTTATTGACCGGTGCTAGAGACGGTAGTCTTTACCAACCTCATGCTTGTAGCAAAACAGTGTTGGTGTAAGCCCTAGAGGCCAATACTTTTGGTACTTGTATCGAATTATTTATTAATAATAAAAGGCATTTTCTTTATTATGGTTGATTAATAAAGTCCCTGGAATAGATAGTCCGTTTAATGTATTAAGTGTGACTTAATCATGAGAACACATTAAACATAAGGACACTATTCTTAAAGTATCCGTAGTCGAGCTTTAGTGTGAAGTGGGATAACATTAAAGCATTAAGACTATTATGTTTGTAGACTGATGATCACATCTCATGGATCATGGATAAAGAGTTATCAAGTCTTAAACATAGGTATGAATATTAGGAGTAATATTTATACCGGATTGACCCGCTATGAGAATACTATATAGAAAGTTATGCAAAGTGTCATAAGTTATTCTCATGGTGATAATGGTGTATACCACTCTTCGACCTGAAACCACTATGGATCCTAGATGTGGAGTCGAGTGCTTTATTGTTGATCCAACGTTGTCCGTAACTGGATAACCATAAAGAAAGTTGATGGGTACTCCACAAAGCATGTTGAGGGACATGAGTGTCCTAGATGGAATTTGCCCATCCTGCGTAACAGGATAAATGTCTATGGGCCCAATATTGAACTGGACAAGGATGACACGGTCTATACCTTGTGTTCAATATAGACATAAGGGCAAAAGGATAATTATACACATAATTATTATCATAGAAGGAATTGTCAGATCACATGACATTTTCGTGTCTTGGGTAGCAGTGATGTGTTGCTAGATACCGCTCACTGTTTATTATGTTAAATGCGTGATTTAATATAATTGCCAACGTCACGAAAACCTACAGGGTCACACACAAAGGACGGATTGATGAGAGATAGAGTAACTAAGGAATACCGTAAGGTACGGTGCCCTTAAGTGAATTATAGAACATCGTAAGGTACGGTGTACTTGAGTAGAATACGAAATATGGTAAGGTACCATGGGCTTAAGTGATTTTGGGCATATTATAAGATATGGGCCAAAATACACTTAAGTGGGCTTTTTAGCTTGAAGCCCACACAAGTGGTTCTATAAATAGAACCCTTGTGCAGAAGCATTCATTGGCGGTTGCATTATTTTCGTTTTCTCTCACTCTCTTTCTCTCACTCAAAGCCTTCATTCGTACCAGCTAGCACTGAGATTGAAGGAACCCGTTCGTGTGGACTGAGTAGAGACGTTGTCATCGTTCAATATTAGTGATCGCTTTGTGGATCTGCATCAAAGGTTTTGATCGTCACAAAAGATCTGCACCAAAGGTTTCAATCGTCATAAGAGGTAAATATTCTATCACTGATCATGATCATTCGTAAGGATCTCTAAAGGAGAAAATTTTAATTTCCGCTGCGTTTTGGACCGCAGTTCTCCTTCAGTGGTATCAGAGCCACTTACGAAACCATGAATTGGATAGCTGTTTAATTTATGTATTAATATGATTAAAAGACAGAATGAATCAATTAATTAAACGGGTAATTAAATTTGGCATCATGAGTGTACGAGTTGGATGATTGATGTTGATTATGCTTCGGTACCGACATTAGTATGGTGAAGCAGCGATACATCGATCGTCCATAGGTTACGCAATTGAGACCGATCAACTTATATATGATATAAGTAATCCTAATGCAAAGTACGGTATATGTGATATACTGTTTCTGTTTCATTCATTCAAACACTAAATGATTGTTTTCCTTTGAACGATCAATGGTCATTTGCTTCGGAATCCGACATTAGTATGGTGAAGCAATGACCTGTTGATCAATCATACTGAATCAATAATCGAGGTGTGTTTGACGGTCTGGAATTGGTGCATTAGGGTTGGTGACGGCGCAAGGGTTGTGCCGTCAAGGAGTTGTGAATTTAGGGTTTTTGGAACAGGTCTGTAGACTATTTCAAAATTCTGTTATTTTGGATGCGTAACGGTCGTAACAAGACGCGTGACGTTCGTAACAGACCCATGACGGTCGTAACAAGGACGTGACGGTCGTCACGTGCTTTGTGACGGTCGTCACACTCACAGATCCAAAATTGTAGGCGTTTCTGTTTTGGCCCCGTGACGGTCGTAACATATGCCTGTGACGGTCGTAACATGCTTGTGACCTGTGACGGTCGTAACATGCTTGTGACGGTCGTCACACTCACAGGGTCAGAATTCTTGGGGTTTCTGTTTTGTGACTACGCAAGGGTTGTGTTCATGCAAAACAATGTCCATTTCAAATGAATTGTTCATTAAAATTTTGGACAGGGGCACTGCCCCTCCAACCCCGCAAGGGGCGCTGCCCCTCCAACCCCGCAAGGGGCGCTGCCCCCTTGACCCCCGTCCGCTGACCGGGCAGCGGAACCCCCGGCTAACTCTGCGTAGTGTGATCGGTCGCCGAAATTTAATTTGGTTTTAATTAATTAAAGGAATTAAAAATTAATAATAATAATGTGATGGTTATTATTGCCTTGTTGTGATCAGTTATGGCCTTAGTCTTCCTTCATTTTGTTTTGGTTTTTAAATACGACCTGCGTGTCGTGCCTCTCCTTTTGATCTCTTAATGTAACTTCTTTTCTCATCTCAAACCCTCGTATGTAAAACGAGTTTCTTCTGTAATGTAATGTTATGAAGAAAGAGAAGAATTCAATGTCAAAGGAGGGCAACCTTGAAGATCTTGCTTGGAGAAGCTTAGATCGTTGTAGGTTAGCTTAGGTTCTCTCATTGGCTTGGGAGAACAATTGCGCTAGGGGCCATAACTGTTTCATTTTGTTTGTATGTATGTTGATGCATGTGAATGTATGTTGATGCATGTGAGAGACGATTTATATGATAAATAAGCCGGTGAGATCATAACAATTACAATTCCCTCAAATTAAATATTAAGTTTATGCTTTCCAAGTTTTAACACTCATCAAGACTAGTAATGGATAATGTAGGTTTCGCCTACGCGAGGTGCATGATCTATATATTAGTAAGGTGCGATGGGATAATTGTAATATCCAACTGTTAAAACAATGGGTTAAATTTAACTAAACAAATTATAATAAGATTATATATATGTTTAGAAGCAAGAGTTGGGAATAATCCATATGATGGATTGGAATAAGGAGTTATTCACCCAACTGAAATTTTCGAGAGTTGTATGAGATACAACTGGAAGGAGTTCCTACCTAAATAACCTAGTTTTGTGTAATCCGCCTACGCGGACTTAGAACGAAGTGAAATATGGATCTCGACCCACTAGAAAATCTTCCAACGGGATTTTCCGAATCAAATGATGAGGGTCATTTGTTTTGAGTAAAATAGTGGGAGCATATTTGATTAAAGGCCTAATTAAATATGTCAATGATACATATATTTTCTTAATCCTTATGTAGATAACCATGACAGCAAACACCTCTAACAACATCTTGCGATCAATCCTTGACAAGGAAAAATTGTCTGGGACAAATTTTCTGGATTGGCACCGAAACCTGAGGATTGTCCTCAAACATGATAAAAAGTTGTATGTCTTGGAGACACCTGTTCCTGAAGAGGAACCTCCTAGTTCTGCACCTAAGGCAGAAAGAGATGCTTATAAGAAGCATGTCGATGATGCAAATGAAACTGCTTGTCTCATGCTGGCTACCATGAACTCAGAATTGCAAAAGCAACATGAGAACATGTCAGCGTTCGATATGATCGAACACCTGAAGATGCTCTATCAAGAGCAAGCAAGGCATGAGAGGTTTGAGGTTTCAAAAGCCCTTTTTCAAAGCAAGTTAGCTGAGGGAGCCCCTGTAAGTCCCCATGTACTCAAGATGATTGGGTATGTGGAAAACCTTGAGAGATTGGGTTTTCCCCTCGAAAAGGAACTTGCGACTGATTTGATCTTGCAATCGTTGCCAGATAGTTTCAGTCAATTCGTCCTAAATTTCAATATGATTGATATGGACAAATCTCTTCCTGAACTGCTCGCCATGTTAAGAACTGCCGAGCAGAATCTGAAGTCAAAAGGGAAGTCCATTCTGATGATCGGAAATGGAAAGAGACAGAACAAAAGGCCCACTAAGCAGGGTGATAAAGGGAAAGGCAAAGAAGTTGCCAAACCCAGATCCATTGTTGCTGCTTTGAAGCCTAATGGAGGCATAGCAAAGGCAGACACCTACTTCCATTGCGGTAAGACCAGACACTGGAAGAGAAACTGGCCAAAGTACTTGGAAGATGACAAAATCTCCATTCACAGGAAAAGGTGAAAGAGCTAATGATCTTTTGGCCCTCATACATACTGATGTATGTGGACCACTGAACATTCCAGCCAGAGGAGGTTTTCAGTACTTCATCACATTTACTGATGATTTCAGTAGATATGGTTATGTGTATTTAATGAAACACAAATCAGAGTCCTTTGAAAAGTTCAAGGAATTCAAGAATGAAGTACAAAACCAACTAGGTAAGAATATTAAAACTCTTCGATCAGATCGAGGTGGTGAATATTTAAGCCTAGAGTTTGATGACCATCTGAAAGAGTGTGGGATCCTATCCCAACTCACTCCTCCTGGAACACCCCAATGGAATGGTGTATCTGAGAGAAGAAATCGAACCCTGTTGGACATGGTCCGATCCATGATGAGTCACGTCGATCTTCCAAACTCCTTTTGGGGACATGCGCCATTGACACAGCTTACACACTTAACCGTGTTCCATCCAAAAAGGTTGAGAAGACACCATATGAGATATGGAGTGGTAAGAAACCACATATGTCTTACATAAAGATTTGGGGTTGCGAGGTTTATGTGAAACGACAAATTTCAACTAAGCTTGAGCCCAAATCTGACAAATGCTTATTTGTGGGGTATCCTAAAGAAACAAGAGGGTATTACTTCTACAATCCTTCTGAGGGCAAAGTGTTTGTCGCTCGAACTGGAGTTTTCCTAGAAAAGGATTTTATTTCCAAAGGAACCAGTGGGAGGAAAGTAGAGCTTGAAGAAATTCAAAATCACAAAGCATAGATACACCTATGGAGGAAGTAGAGCAGGAAACACAAGAAGTTGTGGAAGAGCAACATGCTCAAGTAGAACAAGACCAGCGTAGGTCAAGCAGGATACGTCAACTACCTGAGAGATATGGATATCTCATAACTGATCAAGGTGATGTATTACTCATGGATCAAGATGAGCCTGTGACCTACCAAGAGGCCATAACTGGTCCCGAGTCTGAGAAGTGGCTAGAAGCCATGAAATCTGAAATGGATTCCATGTACACAAACCAAGTTTGGACCTTGGTAGAGCCTCCTATAGGAGTTAACCCTATAGGATGCAAGTGGGTCTTCAAAAAGAAGACTGACATGGATGGTAAGGTACATACCTATAAGGCAAGACTGGTTGCAAAAGGATATAAACAAATTCATGGGATTGACTATGATGAAACTTTTTCACCAGTTGCAATGCTTAAATCTGTTCGGATTTTACTTGCTATCGCTGCATATCATGATTATGAAATATGGCAGATGGATGTCAAAACTGCTTTCCTTAATGGAAATCTTCTTGAGGATGTGTACATGACACAACCTGAAGGATTTGACATACCAGAGGAAGCCCAAAAGATATGTAAGTTACAAAGATCAATCTATGGATTGAAGCAAGCTTCCAGAAGCTGGAATCTTCGTTTTGATGAAACAGTAAAACAATATGGATTCATCAAGAACGAAGATGAGCCTTGTGTCTACAAGAAGGTTAGTGGGAGCATGATCGTTTTCCTGGTATTATATGTAGATGACATATTACTCATTGGAAACGATATCCCTACCCTACAACAAGTAAAGTCTTGGTTGGGGAAATGCTTTTCTATGAAGGACCTAGGTGAAGCAGCCTATATATTAGGAATCAGAATCTATAGAGATAGATCACAAAAACTGCTTGGCCTAAGTCAGAGTACATACATAGACAAAGTGTTGAGACGCTTTAATATGCATGATTCCAAGAAAGGATTCATACCTATGCAACATGGCTTGTGTCTATCAAAAACACAATCCCCTTTAACTAAGGAAGAAAGGGATCGCATGAATAAGATTCCATATGCATCTGCAATAGGATCTATCATGTATGCCATGTTATGTACTCGACCAGATGTCTCGTATGCTTTAAGTGCAACGAGTAGGTACCAATCTGATCCTGGTGATGCTCACTGGGTAGCTGTCAAGAATATCCTTAAGTATTTGAGAAGGACTAAGGACTCATTCTTGATATATGGAGGTCAGGAAGAGTTGGCTGTAATTGGATACACCGATGCTAGCTTCCAGACAGATAAGGATGACTTTAGATCGCAATCTGGTTATGTGTTCTGCTTAAACGGTGGCGCTGTGAGCTGGAAAAGTTCAAAGCAAGATACAGTTGCTGATTCTACAACCGAGGCCGAGTATATTGCTGCCTCAAGTGCAGCAAAGGAAGCTGTTTGGATCAAAAAGTTCATTAGTGAACTTGGCATAGTTCCTAGCATTGTGGATCCCATTGGTCTCTACTGTGATAACAATGGTGCTATCGCACAAGCCAAGGAGCCTAGATCTCACCAACGATCCAAACACATACTTAGGCGTTATCATCTCATTCGAGAGATAATAGATAGAGGAGATGTGAAAATATGTAAAGTACCTACACTTGACAATATTGCTGACCCACTGACAAAGCCTCTTGCGCAGCAGAAGCATGATGGCCATACTAGATCTATGGGTATTAAGGGTATGCCTGATTGGCTCTAGTGCTAGTGGGAGATTGTTGGTGTAAGCCCTAGAGGCCAATACTTTTGGTACTTGTATCGAATTATTTATTAATAATAAAAGGCATTTTCTTTATTATGGTTGATTAATAAAGTCCCTGGAATAGATAGTCCGTTTAATGTATTAAGTGTGACTTAATCATGAGAACACATTAAACATAAGGACACTATTCTTAAAGTATCCGTAGTCGAGCTTTAGTGTGAAGTGGGATAACATTAAAGCATTAAGACTATTATGTTTGTAGACTGATGATCACATCTCATGGATCATGGATAAAGAGTTATCAAGTCTTAAACATAGGTATGAATATTAGGAGTAATATTTATACCGGATTGACCCGCTATGAGAATACTATATAGAAAGTTATGCAAAGTGTCATAAGTTATTCTCATGGTGATAATGGTGTATACCACTCTTCAACCTGAAACCACTATGGATCCTAGATGTGGAGTCGAGTGCTTTATTGTTGATCCAACGTTGTCCGTAACTGGATAACCATAAAGACAGTTGATGGGTACTCCACAAAGCATGTTGAGGGACATGAGTGTCCTAGATGGAATTTGCCCATCCTGCGTAACAGGATAAATGTCTATGGGCCCAATATTGAACTGGACAAGGATGACACGGTCTATACCTTGTGTTCAATATAGACATAAGGGCAAAAGGGTAATTATACACATAATTATTATCACAGAAGGAATTGTCAGATCACATGACATTTTCGTGTCTTGGGTAGCAGTGATGTGTTGCTAGATACCGCTCACTGTTTATTATGTTAAATGCGTGATTTAATATAATTGCCAACGTCACGAAAACCTACAGGGTCACACACAAAGGACGGATTGATGAGAGATAGAGTAACTAAGGAATACCGTAAGGTACGGTGCCCTTAAGTGAATTATAGAACATCGTAAGGTACGGTGTACTTGAGTAGAATACGAAATATGGTAAGGTACCATGGGCTTAAGTGATTTTGGGCATATTATAAGATATGGGCCAAAATACACTTAAGTGGGCTTTTTAGCTTGACGCCCACACAAGTGGTTCTATAAATAGAACCCTTGTGCAGAAGCATTCATTGGCGGTTGCATTATTTTCGTTTTCTCTCACTCAAAGCCTTCATTCGTACCAGCTAGCACTGAGATTGAAGGAACCCGTTCGTGTGGACTGAGTAGAGACGTTGTCATCGTTCAATGTTAGTGATCGCTTTGTGGATCTGCATCAAAGGTTTTGATCGTCACAAGAGATCTGCACCAAAGGTTTCAATCGTCATAAGAGGTAAATATTCTATCACTGATCATGATCATTCGTAAGGATCTCTAAAGGAGAAAATTTTAATTTCCGCTGCGTTTTGGACCGCAATTCTCCTTCAAACAGCACATCCAGAAAATGTAGATGTGTCTTTGTGTGAGTTTTTGCACAAGGAGCTATAGAGATAGGCTAGACAAGCAGATCCCCAATTGTAACTTCCTATTCTATCTACATGTCTAAGTAGAGGTAAGTACATAATATGCATGCTAGAATCACTACCTTCGGGAAATAAAAACGAGCCAATTAACAGCATAATGTAACACCTAGTTTTTATTATTCGAGCATCTTCGGTAGAATGCTCATCTAAGTATAAACTATTATAGTACGACTTAAGGCGTAAGAGTAGTATACCTTGACCTCTTGCATTATCATCTAACAAATCAGTGTCTAAGAGCTCCATGCAAATCGAATTTGCATAGTTGGTCTTACCATTAACAGCCTTACCTTCAATAGGTAGTCCTAAAAGCATGTAGACATCTTCTAACGTCACGGTACACTCACCGGTTGGGAACCAAAATGTGTGTGTCTCTGGTCTCCATCTTTCGCATAAAGCTAGAATGAATTTGTTATCTATGAACCAAGACAAAATCTTGCTAATATGACCAAAACTGACGAGTTCAACATAAGGTTGAATCATCGGGTCCATATGGACATATTCGTGGACCCGAGTTCGGAACCTTGATACATCCTATAAAAGAAAGAATAAAAAACTTGACTAAGTTGGTATGTCAAAATAAAAGAGGGTTGGTGAAGATGAAAGATAAAAAGTTAACAAAAGAAAAAACTTACATATGTTGCGATGTTTGCAACCGTTCCTCTATGTGCTTCGCCCATTGTGAGGATAGACATTTTGTCGGGGGGTTGGTGTAGATGAAACTACAAGAAGTTGTTGCAGATGAAATTATAGAAGAAGTATTGTAGAAGAAGTAGTGAGAGTGATGAACAAGTTTTCGGCAACTGGGAGGATTCATACAAGGAATTGCCACGGTTTTTATGGGCACTAAAAACATATGTCCCAGGAACTGTGGCAATTATTGAGACGTTGCCAGCGATGATGCCAGACGGAACCTGTGCTACAAGTAATAGAATATTTCACCGTCTCTTTTGGGCATTTGACCCGTGCATCAAAGGTTTCGCATTCTGCAAACCTATTATTCAAATTGATGGCACTTGGTTATACGGAAAGTACAAGGGTAATTTGCTCATGGCGGTTGCACAAGACGACAACAACAATGTCTTTCCCATTGCCTTTGCTCTTGTTGAAGGTGAAACGGCTGGTGGATGGGGTTTCTTTCTTCGACATCTCAGAACGCATGTGGCTCCATAAGCCAATCTCTGTTTGATTTCTGATAGACATGCTGCCATTGAGAGTGCCTACAAAAACCATGACAACGGATGGCATGATCCTCCTTCTACACATGTCTACTGTATCAGACACATTGCACAAAACTTCATGCGTGCTATAAAAGATAAGAATCTTCGCAAGAAGGTGGTGAATGCTGGGTATGCTTTAACTCAACCGTCATTTCAATATTATCGTGATGAAATTAGACTGTCTAATGAAGACACAGGGAAATGGCTAAATAACATACTAGTAGAGCAGTGGACAAGGGCATTTGACAGAGGTTGTCGATGGGGCCACATGACAACAAACATTGTGGAATGCATGAACGGGGTATTCAAAGGAATTCGAAATCTGCCGATAACCGCCTTGGTAAGATCAACCTATTATAGGTTGGCTTCTATGTTCGCAACCAGAGGTGAAAGATGGAGTGCGGTGTTAATGTCCAGGCAAGTATTCAGTGAGTGTTTCATGAAGGTCATGAAAGAGGAGAGCATCAAAGCTAGCACACACGCTGTAACAGTCTTTGACCGTCATAGACAAAATTTTAGCGTCCAGGAAACAATGGACCACAACGAGGGGAAACCAAATTTAGCCGACGCTGTTAGGCTAAACAGAAGTTGGTGCGATTGTGGAAAATTCCAAGCCTTCCGCATACCTTGCTCCCATGTCATAGAAGCATGCACTTATACTCGTCAAGACGCTTATAGCCATTTATCTGATGTGTACAAGGCCAACACCATCATGAATGTATATACTCAATGCTTCTCAATACTACCAATGGAGGATTACTGGCCTCCATATGAAGGTGATATTGTTTGGCACAATGACGAGATGCGTAGAAAGAAGAAAGGAAGGCCAAACATCACACGTATCAGAACAGAGATGGATTCCACAGATAAAATGATAAGATTATGTAGTATCTGTCGTCAACCAGGACACAACAAGAACAACTGTCCCAATCGAGGAGCATCATCTAGGTCTTAAGCTTTTTGTAACATTGTATTTCTGTAACATTCAATCATTATATATCATTAAGTTCTTGTTACAACGAGGTTCACAACAAACATCAGTACAAAACATCTGAAAACATATATATTTCTAACTGATTACAACAATCAAATTGATGTCGTCTCGATCGAACATCATTTCCCTAGCATCCTTATCAGTCTTCATTCGCACCCAACCAAAGATACTGTCAAGTCTCTCAATACTTCTGATTTTTTCCCCTTCTGGTATTTTCCCATCTAACCAACGAACCAGCTCCCTCTTCAGTTGATCGAACGTGGTGATGTTCCAAAACAGCATCAGCATTTGAGGTTTGTCTCTCGCACAAATCACCTTTCCGTATCGGCGACGAACACCAAACATGATAGCCAAATGATTATATGAGATGTGGAACAATTAGTCACACAACGCATCTATTTATAAGACAAAAAATGCATTTTAGGAGGAGTCTCCAATTGAATTGGCGACTCCTCTTAAAACCTACACAGGGGCGCCAATTGGATTGGCTAGGGCACCTGCCATAGCCAATCCAATTGGCGCCTCCATTCAAGTTTTAAGAGGAGTCGCCAATTCAATTGGAGACTCCTCCTAAAAATGGGGTATTTTGGAATTTTTTTTGAAACCAGGGGTATTTTGGGATTTTCCTTGAAAAAATGGGTTATTTTTGTAAAAAAACCACATTTTTCTTCTATTTTTTCTAATTTATCTATTAAACTTGTTTTCAATCTATAAATTTTGTTAATGTAAAATTTATTTTGTTAAACTCCAACAATTTAGTTTTAAATATGGTGTTTCTTTTTCTCCTCACTTTTTTATTTGTAATTTTTGTATTGAACATGATTTGAATTTATAAACTATGTTAAAGTAGAACTTATATTTTAATATAAATTTTATTTTTTCCTCACGTTCTCCTCTTGAAATTCTTAGTTATTAATTTTTAAAAATATATTAATTATGAATTGGTGTTATATATATATATATATATATATATATATATATATATATATATATATATATATATATATATATATATAATAATTATATTACAAGAATATACCTTTGATATAATATATTTAAAATTCAGATATAAATATCTCTTCACACATCTTATAAAATTAAAATTTTTTAAGATAGTATTTTAATTTTAACTTTTTTTCCGAAAATTAACGGTTAAAGTAGATATAAGGCTAATGCTAACATGTGCCCCAAAGACAAAAGTTAATGATTTATTTGTAAAAATATTCTCGTATTTAATTTTTTAAAACTTAAAACATAGACCCAAGAATATATACTAAAACTCATTTGACAAGAGATGATTCAATTCCTACATCAAGCCTATACAAATTGTTTATATGTTATTTATTTAGTTGTTTAGTAGGTGTGTATTACTACTATCCTATGCATTAATTACATTAGTTATGTACTATTTAGGAGACTTCATTAAGTGTCCTTTTGAGTAGCTATGTAATACTATTTACAAGATTTCATTATATGTCATTTTGTGTTGAAAGTAATACCTACACCTATTAAAAAAAACATAAAGTCATTAAATTACTTCAACTAAGTAAACCAGATGAAAAACTTGTATCAACCAAATTATATTTAACAAGTTTGTTTTAGTGTATACAAAGGTCATGCAATTTTTTTTTCAAACCTTATTTTATACAATTTATCAATTATATTAAATATTTATTTTTAATTTAAGTTTATGATTTAATAATATTATATGATAGAACAAAAATATATCTTTAATTTCTAAATATAAAAAAAATCGTGCAAATAATCAAATATGTAATACAAACAAATTAAAATATGGGAAAACAATCTATCATTAATCAAAATATCTAAAAACAAAAAAAGTTATATTTTTTATAAGTTAATTTAAAATATTTTAAAATTAATGAATGAATCTTAACATATATTTTTTAAATGGAAACAAGTTTTGTATTGATCCAAATATTTTTATAAATAATTTCAAAATAAAAATCATATTTACATATTGGAAAATATACAGTTAATCTATCTATTTTTTATTATGAAAAATTTATATTTATTATCCAAATAAAAATAAAAATATGTCTTCGTTAAAATAATAAACTCTTTTGATTAATCAATTTTGTTTTTTTCTTTTCATTCTTATTAAATTTTAGAAATAAATGCGCGTAACACATCTCCTGTGTGAACGCACATATATCTAGATCTGAATCCGTGCGAACGCACAAGTTATTACAATATTTATACAATAAAATAAAATAAAATAAAATATATTTTAAATAATGTATGAATTCAAACACGGACAAATTATTTTATTTATGTCACTAATATTTTTTTATAATTAAAATAATATTTACAAATACTATATTATTAGTTGATATTTATAAAACTAAATGATTGTATAAATACTTTTATAAATAATATCAAAACAAAATTAATATTTAACTACGAAAATATACGGTTGATCCAAATATTTTTATATATGGAAAAATTATATTTATACTCTAAATATAAATAAAAATATTTTTTCTTACAAAGATAATAAACTTTATTAATTAAATAATTTTGTTTTATGTTTTTTACATTCTTATTACATTTTAACAATTAATATGCGTAAAGTATCGGGCTTCGTGCGTCACACGATTATTCAGACTAGAATCCGTATGAACGTCCATGTTATTATATTTTTTTGTACAATTAAAGAAAATAAAAGTAAATATATTTCAAATAATGTATGAATCCTAATACGGAAAAAATGTTATTTTAAAATTATTTATGTTAGTAATATTTTTATTTTGAAATTATTTTTAATTTAAAATACAATATTTTTTAAAATAATATATGAAAAATTAAGCTATATATTATTGATGTAATAATAAATATTATTTTTAAATTAATGAGTGAATCTTAATATTTTTTTTAAATGAGAACAAATTGTTTTTTGATTGAAATATTTTTATATATGAAAAAAATATATTTAAGATCCATATATAAATCAAAACATGTCTTTCTTTTAAAAATAATAAACTCTTTTAATAAAGTAATTTTGTTTTTCATTTTTATATTTTTATTATATTTTAAAAACAAATGCTCGTAATACAGTATCAACCCGCGTTCGCACGAGTATCCCACTAATTATCATGATGTTGCAACAAATTATATATAATGAATTTGGAAACTAAATATACCAACTTATTTGACAATTTATTTTTATTAATATGAATAATATAAAAAAATATAACTTATACAATATAAAGTTTGTGAGATATATTTTTTCTTTTTAATAGATGTAAATTATTACTATAAATTTATTAAGTATTATTATATTTATTTTTAGTATTTAGTATAAAATGTGTATCCTCCGGAAAAAAAAATTAATATGGCTACTTATATCTTAAATTGTTAATTTATGCATATCTTGAGTTGTAAATTTTTAATTTACTTCCAATAAAAAATAAAAGATGTAAAAAAATTATTATCTTGAGATATATTTTTTCTTTTTAAAATAGATGTAAATTATTACTATAAATATAAAATGTGTATCCATCTGAAAAAATAAATTAACATGGCTCCTTGTATCTTAAATTGTTAATTTATGCATATCTTGAGTTGTAAATTTTTAAGTTACTTCCAATAAAAATAAAAGATGTAAAAAAAAATATTTTGAGATTTGTTTTTTATCAAAATATTGAAAAGAAATCTTACACCCTGATTTAGAATTTTAACTCGTGTACTTACTTTGGATGTATTTTAGAACAAATCCTTTCTAAAAGGATTACTTTAATCTTAATGTATAATGGTAAAATATAATTTTGGTATAGTTTTTTTTTCTTCAAATATATCCTTTTCATTATTAACTTTTATTTTTTACGAATAGCAGTTATATGATGGCTCTTATCTGTTATACTATTATTTTTTATTATGTTATAAATAATTTAAAATAAAAATAAATAAAAATAAAAATACAATTTATATTTCACTACGCGTGTCCACGGTAGTGTATATAAAACTAATGTTACTAGCTAAAACAAGGTGCAAAAAGTAAAACCCAAATCTTAATCAACTATAAAAGAGAGGTTTTGGCCCATGCGCCTTAACCTTCTTCTAGTTTCTTTTTCCTCAAAATTGTGTTCAAGAAAAATAAATAGAAAAAAAGAGTAGATGTCTTGCCTACTCGCCGGGTACAGTCTTACGACTCACGCCTATTCGGAACCAACCAGCCAAGCCACTACACCGTATTGCTCTCACCAGAATCTCAAATTTTCTCAAAACTTTCTCTCGTTTTCCCGAGAAATTCCATGCGCCCAAATTTTTGAACTGAAGCTAGTGTTCATACCTTGTCTTACACGTTCAATCAAATCGATGAGACCAATTCAACTTCCTGAACCGCCGAGCCCTACCGCCCATAGAGGTACTCCTGATATCTTTGAATCTGGAGTTCATACCTTCGTCAGACGCGCCGTCGTTATCGGAAACGGTTTCTCCGCTTCCGAGAATCAGAGTATCGGATTGGTTCGCGCACTTGGTTTCTCTGATAACTATTTCCTATATGTAAGCATATAACAACCTATCTCTCTTCTTTATTGTTTCATTATAGCTACTTTGTGAAACTAGTTTTGAACTTAATCGCATGATTGTTACTAGGTTTGGACTTAATTGTATGATTATTATTATAGTAAGTGAGATTTGCAATATAGAAATTTGAATATGAAAACCTAAACTCGGAATTTGGTTATACAACTGCAAATTATTCTAGCTTGGAGTGTTGTTGTTAGACGATAATTGTAAGATTGAATTTTGCCAATTTAGAAAATGTAAAAAGAGGAAATAGCTCTGAAGTATCAGACACCTCTGAAAAAAGATGTCCATGTTAGTGTCGTTGTCCGAAATCGACATTGACACTTGTAATTATATTTAATTTATTCGCTTTTAAAATTATTGCTTTTAAAATTATTACTTAACTCGACGCCACAGACACATGATCAGTGACTATTGGTGTAGTTTAGAAACATAAATTGCCAAAAAAGTTTGATTATGTTTGGCTAGGTTTGTTATTGCCCAAGGAATATTTCATTTAGAGAGATTGATACTATGGAGTGGAAAACTCCAACAGTTACTAAATTATTGGGTCATATACTCATATCCAAATCTGACATCTCTATGCGGATGATACTCCTTGAATGATGTTCTCAAAAAGGCCTTAGCGTCGCGGAGTTCAAACAATTTATCTATTGTCCCGCCATCCTTTATTTAGTACAAAGTGATACAATTAGTACATTAAATAATAAGCAATAGAATTAAGTCACACAACTTATTTACAATAGTATTAATGATATGTTGTTACATTTTTTATATTTACAATAATAACAACTTAGTCTTATCCCATTAAGTGGAGTTGAATATATGGATCAACTTTCGCATTAGTGTTCTATCCAAAACAATGCTTTTAACTAAATCGATGATCTCAAGATCTTTTTTTAATAATTTCTCTTAGAATTTTTTTAGTTGTTTGATTTCTCTCTATCTGGTCTATTTTCTTTAACATAAAATTTATAAGTTTTCTCTCAACATGCTCAAACCACATAAGTTTATTTTCCACTATCTTTTCTACTATAGGTGCTACCTCAACACTCTCTAATATTGTCTTTTTTAATCTTATCCTATATAGACTTACCACATATCCAACGCAACATCCTCATCTCTGCTACACTTTATTCTCATGTTGATTCTTAACCGTCCAACATTTTTTCCCGTACAACATGACAAATCTTATCGCAGTCTGATAACAAAATTCTTTAAGCTTGAGACGTACCTTTGTGTCACATAAAACTCTTGAAGCCCTCCTCCATTTCAGCCACCCAACTTGAATTTGATAGTTTACATTCCCTTTTATTTCTCCATCATTTTGTATTACGGATCCAAGATATTTAAATTGCGTGACTTTTGGAATGTTATGGTCTCCAACTTTCACCTCTAGTTTAATAACGCTTCTCGTTTGTTGAATTCACGTTCCATATACTCTGTCTTACTTTTACTTTGACGAAAGTCATGTGTTTGTAAAGCTCGTCTCCAAGTGTACCTCTCATTTAAATCCTCCTTCGACTCTCTAAGTAGGACATTATCATATGCAAAACGCACGCATCTCAGTGTTAGCTTTTGGATGTGTTCCGTGAGTACATTCAAAATTAAAGTAAAAAGGTAGGGGCTTAGGGTTAAACCTTGATGCAAACCTATTGTAATGGAGAAATCGTCTTTCTCTCTACCCTGTGTCCACAGTAGTCGACATCCCTTCGTACATATCTTGGTTGCTCGAATATATGCAATCCAAACCTCTTTCTTTTCTAGGACATTCCACAAAATTTCTCTATGAACTATATCATCCGCCTTCTCTAAATCTTACATTTTGACATTTGATTAGGAAATGCATTTTTGACATATTTAGAAGGGAGATAATAAGTTTTTCTTATGGACAAGAGACTTATTTGTCAGTTTGAAGAAATAGCTTCTATACTTGGCAGATTTTGGAGAATCTGTGATGAAAACTGCAACACTATCAGTTTCCATTAGGGAAATAGTCGTAATTCCAGTTTCCGCCATAACAGTTGTAGTGGCAATAACAGAAAAAAAATTAATTTTAGGCTTTTTCATCCTTGGTTTGAAAAATAAAACTGAAGATGCATATTGAACTGCACATGAGATATTTTTTAGAATAGAAAACTGAAGTCTTAGAGTTTTATTCCTATGACCACATTAATATGTAAACTTCTCAATATATAAGTTGTGCTTTGCTTCCATTGCCTGTCAACGTGTTGTCATCCAACACAAACAAGGACCATATTTTTTAAGAGACAGCATCCGAGGTTCTGCTCATGACCTATTTTCAAAGCTCTCAATTCACTTTTTTAAAATGAAAATTATGCAACTTTTACTTGTATGCAGCAATGCTTTTTTATATTCTCTTGGAACGCTATATGCTATTTCACATAGCAGATTTCCTTGGATCTCTTATATCTTATGGATAATTATGATACGTGTCCAAGCTTTTTCTTATGATCACTTCATAACCGAATAAGTTTGCTCATCATTTCATTATTGTAACAGCGGGTTACCAGGCCTAAAGGAGGAGTTAATGAGTGGCTTCATTGGCTTCCAGTCTCCCTCCATAAGAAAATATATTATATTATAAGAACGGTTGGCGATTATTCCCTCCTACTGTTGAGATCTCAACAAAAGAAGTTCATACCTTCAGAAAATGGTGTCAGTGACGGCTTGTTAGGTGTCTTAGAAGCCGATACAAAGCAGATAGTAAATTTCGCTCAAGAAACTTATGAGAAGTAAATTCTTTTCCTTTTCTTTTATCTGCAAAACTGAATTAAGCTGTAATGATGTGTATGGCTTGGCTGCATACTTTGATTTTTTTATGAACAGATTCTAATATCTGTGGTGCTTTACCATTAATTATCTTTGGAATGATGAATTTCTTTTTAACAATAGCAGTATGCTAAATTACTTTTACACACACACACACACATATTCTATTTAATATATAAGGTGACATGGTATTGAAATGTGTTGCTTGTTACCACTACCAGTTCCTTGACAATTTATTTCTTGTGTAACTAATTTATATTACTAAGACAACTTCCTCTCAAGACTTCCAGTTAATTTATGCTAGACACTTTTGCTGAACAGAAACTTAATTTTTTGACTAGTTATTTGACTTACTGCACAAATTCAGTCAGTATTCTAAATCTCATAGCATTATAATAGTACTTTTTGTAACCTCTATTCTCTTTCTTGTATCTTCATCTAGTTCTTTATCTCCTTACAAATAATGGTATGATTGTTAATATGTCCAGGGAGGGACCTTTGTTGGTGGTTGCATGTGGAAGAGATACCATTTCTACTGCAAGTTCTATAAAAAGCTTAGCATCTGAGAATGTTTTTGTCGTTCAGGTCTGAAGATTTAACACATATTTTTCTTTTATCCACTTCTGCTCTTATATCTTGTAAATTAATCAATGTTTTAGTGCACTCATAAAAATTTAGGACAAGAATTTACTGGTAAAACTAAGGTGCTTAAAATGTATGACTGAAGTCAAAAGAAAAGTTTACCACACAACCATAAGATCTGCATTCTATGTTGTATGAAACAGATTGTTGGACAGAAAAACTCCAACAAAAAAATAAGATCAAGATGGGATTAGAAATGATATCATTAGAGAAAAAGTAGGTATATCGCCTATTCTGGAAAAGAGGATAGAATCTTATGTTAGGTGGTTTGGACATGTGTAATCTGTGAAAAAGACCATAGACACACTGATAAGGAGGATAGTTCAGATGGAAGACAGTACATTAGTTAGAGATAGAAAATAATGAATGTTTTTAAGGCAAACCGTTAATTAGGATTTTCAATTAAACGATCTTTCTGTAGATATGATTCGTGATAGTGCATTATGGTATTGTTTGATTCATGAATATAATTTATATTCATATGATTCAGTTCCAATAATGCTATATAATTTGGTTTTAGTTTTGATGAAAACTGAGGTGAAATTAAAAATAAGCCTAATGCCTACAAATTCACCTAGAATAAAATTTAGCTGGTGATTGATGTGGAGAGTAATAAATGACTTGGTGGAGTAGAGCTTCTCCATGTCTACTTTCAATCTTTAAGGCAGTTAATTTACAAATCCTTGACATGATGTTGCTAGGAAATTAAGGGAATTGTTTGCTACTTCTGTGATCTCTTTCCTTTCTGAAATTCTGTATTTTTTACTTTATTTTCTTTACGACTTTGATAATTATCACATTCAAGGTTTAAGTTGCAGTTCTGCTCCTGCTTGTGTTTGTATTATATTGCTGGCTGATATTTTTCCATAATTTACAGCACAATTGCCACAATCACAATATTGCCGCTGTATAACATTATGCTGTTTGCACTTGAAAGCCTTGTTGATGTCATGCCTAAATTGTCGATTTTTAGTGTAAATTTGTCAAGTTCAGGAGAATATGCTTGTCCTAGACTTAATTAGTCATGCATCAAATCAGCATTAAATCATAAATGTTTTCTGTTTAATCCAAAATGTAATAAAAGTTACATATGTACTCTTTCTTAACAAATGTTGGAGTATCTATATTCTGTTTTAAATTTCATTGTTAATTTGATGCTGTGTTATTGCACCCATGTATTTGCTCTGACCTTCAGTACCACCTAAAATATTAGCTCTGATATTTAATCTTATTTTTCATTGTTCATGTCTAATGGGCAGATACAACATCCAAGATTGCATTTGACTAGGTTCGACATGGTGATTACACCTAAGCATGACTATTTTCCTCTGACTCCACAAGGACAAGAACAAGTTCCCCGGCTTATTCGAAGTTGGATAACTCCGCGTGATCCTCCAGATAGTCATGTGGTATGTATAATGTGCATATGATATAGCTATAAGTCATGTGGTATGTATAATGTGCATATGATATAGCTATAAATAGCTTGTTGTTTTGACGGAGAAACTATGATTTTACTTTACATTTGCCCCTGTTAAATGCTAAGACTGTGGTAATGTACACTCAGGTTCTCACGACTGGAGCCCTACATCAAATAGATTTCACTTCAATACGTAGTGCTGCTGCTACTTGGCATGATGAATTTGCACATGTTCGCAGGCCCTTGCTCGCTATCAACGTTGGAGGACCAACAAGTAATTTCCATTTGTGAATTTGATCCTTTGATATGTAGTAAAACTTGGAGGAAAAGGATTTAAAGCTTGAAAACCACAGTGGCCAATATTTTTTTTATTATTTGATTAATTTCCGTAATTGATTTAGGTAACTGTAAATATGGTGGAGACCTTGCAAAGCAGTTAGTAGCCTCTTTGCTCAGTGTTCTTACTAGTTGTGGGAGTGTTAGAATATCCTTTACAGAGAAGACTCCTCAAAAAGTATGGTTAATCCTTACGTTACTCAAAATATTATCACCCGGCAACACTTTCGATTTCTACTCACTTTTTCTTCCTTCTCTACGGTCTTTTAAACAGGTGGCCAACATTATAACGAAAGAACTTGGAAATGATCCAAAAGTTTATATTTGGGATGGGCAAGGTAAAAATTTATTTAGGTTTCAAGTAGATCATCTACTCGAACATTTAGTTTTTTAAAATGATATTAAGTGGTTAACCTGACAATAACATACCACTTTCAGGACCTAACCCACACATGGGCCATCTAGCTTGGGCTGATGCATTTGTTGTCACGGCTGATTCAGTTAGTATGATAAGTGAAGCTTGCAGCACTGGGTATGCTTGTGAATAAGTATTTCTATAATTAACACTAATTTTATATACTTTCTCTTGGTACAAGTATTTGATATTATGTTAATAAATTATTTTGTTTGTTCCACAGAAAGCCCGTTTACGTTGTGGGGTCTGAGCGTTGTAAATGGAAGTTTGCCGAATTTCACAAATCATTGAGAGAGCGAGGAGTTGTTCGGGCTTTTACAGGTTCTGAGGATGTAAGTAAAACTCAATGACCTTTATCCCATGCAAAGATTGAATATTATTGTAGAAGGATACGTTTCTGGAATTATAATACTGTCAAGTATGTATATTTTATAATGGTTGTATGTTTTATTAATTTCCAGATATCGGAGAGTTGGAGCTATCCACCTCTTAACGATACTGCTGATGCAGCTAACCGAGTCCGTGAAGCGCTTGCTGCCCGAGGGTGGAAGCTGAAGATATAAAATGCAATTAGAGGTTTATTATACTTTTCATCAAATTTTTGATGAAATTAAAGGGGATTCCCATTCATTATTTGAACATAATGCCAACCGAAATTCCACAAATAGGAAATACAAGTGATATATTTAATCCTTTTTCACCAAAGCAATTTTTTGAAGATGTAGTGTACTGTGTGTAATATAAGTTTAGTCACATGATTTTGGCATTTGAAAGAATGAGGTACGAATATATATGCTGAAGAACAAATATATGACATGTCAAGGTAAATGAAGATGTGGACTCTACATTATTGTCACATCCATTTTTGATGAAATTATATGTATTATAATTTAAAGAGTTAATAGTAATTTTGCCCTCTCATATAGCTGAGTTTTGAAAAATTCCTGTAAAAGAAAAGTTTGAAAATTTATCCATCAATAATTTATTAAATGTAATGTAATTTTTAAGGATTTATGTCTATTTTGCCTTAGTTAAATTGGCGATTTTTGAAAAATTCCATGCTATATTAAGTGATTAAAAATTTTGATGATTTAAATTTTCCCCTCTCATATAAAAAGAACATGGGTGTATTATATAATTGTATACAATATTATTTTATCCAAATTTTGAGGTTAAATTAAATATTTTATAATTCTAAAATATGTATAATATTTTTATTTCTCTATATGTCACTACTATCATTAACATGTCTCTACATAATATAATTATTTTCCTTTTCATACTTTTAATTTAAAGTTAATGATGTTTCCATTTTTTAAATGGCATGTTTGTGGTAAAATATAACAAATCATCGTATATAAACTAACTGTGAAACTTTATTGATAAAAATATAAATTAAAAATGACTATCTCATTGATTTTTTATGAAAAAAAATGAGAGGGGATCAAAACTGTTGGGATTAATTTCATGAATCGGGTAAAATAAAAGGAATATATATATATATATATATATATATATATATATATATATATATATATATATATATATATATATATATATATATATATATATATATATATATATATATATATATATAATTGATCTATTAATTAGAATGGATTTCTCGGGACTCGAACCCGGAACTAGTCGGATGGAGTAGAAAATTTCATATTTAATCAAATAAAACAATAAAAAACGTCTCCCCAAGTCGTGCATGCATTCATTGTACACGGCTTTCCCTACATATACATCTAAACCTGAGTTACTTTTTCAGTGATATATATATATATATATATATATATATATATATATATATATATATATATATATATATATATATATATATATATATATATATATATATATTAACAACCACATATAATATATGTCTAGAATACATCTTATACATAGTGTAATACTTATACTGAAATACATAAGCGCCTAGCGGCAACAATGTACATATTTACATGGCCAAAAGAAAACATTATATGGAACAAAATATACACAAAAGTGCGCAAAATCAAACTAGGAGCTAGATCATTGTAGAATGATCTCAAAAATATATACACATCGGAGACGCTATCCAAAACATCAGGTAAGCAAGATATCACTCTATCTTGTCCTTACCCTTCACCTGCTCAGAACTACCTGAAAAATAATCAACAACATGGGGTGAGATAATAATCCTAGTGAGTTCCCCATCTTATGCGTCCACTAGGCTCTATAGGGTTTTCTAATCAATATCCAACTTAAGTCAAAAAGGGAAAGAAGACTTAAGTGATGGGGAACTAACTCACAATGTATGACAATATGCTCTTGAGTTCTCACAACTCAAAACAAGATCACTATTCAGACTCACGAAACATCAATCCCTGAGCGGACCTACGTCTAGGGCAAACCCAGCTCATGCATGCTCGTATGATTCGACTTTCGCGGTGGATATCGGGTCCTCTATGAGTTCCAAAATTATTTCAAGCGACCGTCACCCATATGGGACTTTAAACCACTTAGGGTATCTTTCACCGTATGAGACTCTAACCCACTTAGGTGTCCACCTTTCTCCCACGTCCGTCGTGGTTGGGGCTCAAACCCAATGGAGGCACGAATCATTGGTATCACATCCTATTGCTTACTCATCTAAACATATCAAATAGGGATGTGCACCACCAAGGGGAAAACATTCTGAATACGTGATCGGTTCCACAAAACATAATAAGATTCATCAATCACAAGTGACTTCATTCACTAATAGATACAATCAATAACAATGCATGTTCCATACAAAGCGTCTCACTCTCAACTATGACAACCATTCATTTACGACTTCCTCATAAGCATCGTACGGATGAATGTCGCCTTTTAATGTTATCTAAGTTATAAGTCTAACTTATTGCCTAAATTGACCACTAGGTTAACTCACTAGATTCAATATGTAACTCTCACATTTAACATTGATTTAATTCAAGTATAACATCACAAATGATTAATGGTTGATGAAATGCATTTAGAAATGCCAAAGAAATGGATTTTGGAGTTTTTGGTATAAGCCAATCGATTGGTTGGGGAAGCCCAATCGATTGGTCCCTCTCACATTTCTGTTTTTCAAAGAATGAAGAGGATCAATCGATTGGTTCTCAGTGTCAATCGATTGGCACCTGAAAAATTTCCAGTTTTCCAAAACAGAAAGTTTATGCAACTGATTGGAGTCCTCTTTCAATTGATTGGTCTTGCTAAAATTTCCTTTTCTGCAAAATAGAAAGTTTGTACAATCGATTGGAGCTAAGGACTGTCATACCCCAACTTTGTCCGGGCATATTTAAATTTTGTGTGAATTTGATTTCATTTTTAATTTGCATCATATGAGTTTGTTGGGCCATGGATTTGGGTTAGAACTAGCGGTCATAAGAATACATAAGATGCACATAAAATCAACGGACTTAAACCAAAGACACAAAATGAATGGCTATGCCCTAAAGATTGTTTGAGCGACCCCAGCAAAACGAAATCCATTTATGAACGATGAAGAATTTAGGGGAACCTAAAGCTGCTAACCCATCCAAAGGAAACTAGACATGATTAGGGTCTGTGACACTTTGATCAAGTGGAGATCCCCAGGCGTACGCCTCCTACTAGGACCAATCGATTGGTCCCAACCCATATCCACTTTTTCACTTACAGAAACTCCATTTCCTCTGTTACTAAAAATGGTTTTCAACCTGCATAATGTTACTCCATTTCTAACAACTAATCTCTTAACATGAACATAAAACACATTAACAACACCTTCAAAGCAACAACCATATCGTTAAGTCACAAGAATCCAACAATTACAAAACACGCATAGAAGTATCAACAATGAATATTCACATGATTCATGAAGAACTCATTATAATATCACCTATCATACTATCAATTTCATGGTTCATTAACCCTAACTTCCAAATCTAAAGTTCCACCTAGAACCCACCTTAAGAAATGGAAGAGGAGGTTGAAGAAGATGATGAGATGAGATGGTGATGAAGTGATGCTGATGGGTTCCAAGCTTTCTTCCTACTCCTTCTCTGCACTAGCTTGTTTCCTCTTCTTCTCTTGAGCTTCCTTTTTCTCTCTATCTTTCCCTTTTACTGATAAGTTGGAGAATGAACATGGCACAAGGGTGTTTGGTAGGAGAATAGAAGATAGTAAAGATATGTGGCCACAAACCAAGAAATATTGTGTGGTTAGAAAGTGGATAAAAGTAGTAGAAATAAATATCTTGAGTGATACCACACTTAGATAATTGTTCTACCAGAGCAATTGACCCATTATTAGTGTTACCAAAATGTCCCAATTAATAAAAGGTCAGTCCCAATTAATATTAATTAAGTCAATCTGAATTCACTACTTACTCTATTTATCCCAACTGATAACCTTTAGAGCACATATGAACTCAATTGATCTCAATTAATATGAATTTGAGTATTTAAGGAAATACGGGGTATTACATCCTCCCCCCTTAAATAAAAATTCGTACCCGAATTTAAATACTAATGGAAGAGATGAGGGTAAACTTCTCGCATTTCTGACTCCAATTCCCAGGTAGCATCGCCCGGATGCGATTCATCTCAGTGAACCTTGACAAAAGGGATATCCTTATTCCTCAATACCTTAACTTCCCGTCTTGTAATACTACTTGGTAGAGGTTCGAAAGTTAAGTTTGCTTCTACTTCTATTGAATCTGGAAGAATAGGCTGAAGAGAGTTTGGAATGAACTTTCGAAGTTGAGATACGTGAAAAACGTCATGCATTTCTGATAGAGGATGTGGTAAGGCTAATTTGTAGGCTACTTATCCAATCCTCTCTATAATCTGGTATGGCCCTACGTATATCATACTTAGCTTCTGTAACTTAAACGGTCCCTTCAGTCTCAATCTTGGAGTCACCTTCAAGAATACATGATCATCTTCATCAAATTCCAATGGTCTTCTCCTGTGATCTACATAGCTCTTTTGGCGATCTTGTGATTTCTTTATCTTATCACGAACCTGTAAGACCCCAATTTTGGCCCTAAGATCCCTCATGGCATCATAACATTGCATTTGCATAGCCTCAAGGATCATAAGCATCTTGGTTCCCTTTGCCTTTGGGTTGGGATCTCTTGTGAGTGGTTTGAGATCACCAAGCATACTTGAATTGTATATTATTGCTTTTCTCATTTTATTTACTAACCAAAAGCACAAAAATATGTCACTAACATCTTTTGTTATAGCTTGAGCAGTCACAAGGTCTAAAGGTTTCTAGGAGATCCTATGTGCATTGATATGGTCAAGAGAAGATGAAAGCAAGCATGGTAATGGCTCCCAAAGATCTCATCCATCAAATATGTCTCCCAAGTATCTCAATTCATCATTTTGATCAAAGCAAGTCAAGGGGTTTGAGGTTTGTTCCCAAGGAAACCCTAATTCATCTGTTCATCAACTATGCCTTGCTCTTGAAGCAACCTCAGCCCATGGTCAAATACGATCAATGGAAGTTATTTAATTCATAATTTCATGCATATTTGAACTAATTTGAGTATCCTCTATCATCAATTCATCAAGATATGAGTTTTGGACTTGAGAAGTTGATCAGTCAATTCATCTATCTATTTGGAAATGCACTGAGACCTAACTTTTTATGTGTTTGTCACATGGAGATGACCCCAAGATAAAAAATGTTCTTAAGGACAATATGAACAACTTTAATGTTCATTAAAATTTTATTTGAAGCTTGGAAGGTCATCATCCACTCAAGGACATTATAGGTCATTTTGACTAAAACCCTAATTTTGGGTCAACTTCCCAAGGACATAACTCCTTCATTTTTCATGATTTTGAGGTGAGACTTAATGAATTGGAAATCTTAATGTGTATAATTCAAATGTTATGTTGAGAAAAATTTCAAACTCTCAAAATAAATACATGTGATAATGCAAAACATTATAGGTCACTTTGGGCTAAATGCATTGAAATGTGAAAAAGCCCAACTTCAAGTGCCCATAACTTCTTCATAAAAACTCCAAATGATGCAAAATTTAAGTCCAAATTGATTGTCTTGAAAATATATACAACTTTCATGTTGAAGATTTTATCATTTGGAGCTTGCATCATTGAGACAGAGGGGCTTGAACATTGGCCAATTTTGGAAATTTCACATGTGCATGTTTTGCACCCTACACTTCAATTATGATATAAGCATTCAATTAATTTCAAACACATTGCATGAGCTCATGATATCATATCTTCACGTCCATTCCATCTAATTATGATATAAGCATTCAATTCCAATCAGAATTGGGCCCTCCATGCGCCTGTACAGGCCCATGCATAGAGGCCCTCTTCTCCCATGCACACTTTATTCATGCATATCAGATGGCTTTGGCTATAAATACATGGGATATGAGCTCTCATTTCTCAACCTAAAGGCGCCTAAACCTCTACTAAATTGAATCCACACCCATACCAAAGGAACAAATCTCAACTTTCTCTCAAATTTCAGATCTGAATTTTGATTTCCTCGATTGAAATTTCAGATCTAAAGTTCCTAGACCTCTTCACCTTGATCCATAGAAGCTTCTGTTTGCAAAATAACTCAAAGATAGTGACTCAATTCATCTCAATTCCAAGGTTTTGCTCAACTGCATTTTGCTTCGAAACAGCTCATATATTGTTCCATTTGCCTTGATTTTGTGTGATCTGAAGTCCTCTGCATAGAGGCATCATTGTTGTGTTTTTAATTTTTGAAATCAAGCAAGTTCAGTTGAACATCACTAAAGTTCCATCTCTGATTTCTCTCTCAATAGAGATCTAGAGTGGAATTGAGTGGCATAGGAGTGATGTACATCACTCCACCTTTCTTTTGGTACCTGGATCGTGCGTTTTGGTGAACATTTGTTCTTCTGCAAATTTGAGCTCTCACCAGAGCTAGCCGGAGAAGACGGTGGCGCTGGCCACCGTCTGTTCTCCAGATCCAATCGTGGCCGTCCATTTTCATTTCCAGATTTGATCTAGGCTGTCCAACGTTATGACTTTTTTTAATGCTCCATGTGACTCATTGACTGTGGTGTTTGATGAGCGCGCGCGTGTGGGCTCTTTGATCTGCCAGCTCAATTAATGAGCTCAGATCCAATGGTCCATGCTTTTCCATCATTTTTAATTCTAATTTTAATTTCCATTCTTATTTTTAATTCTATTTCATTTTCTAAAATTTATATCTCTTTCATTATTGGTCCAAAAATTATGGGACCAATTGCATTATTTCTGTTTTAATTTCTAGTTTCTATAAATGACTTTTAATATTTTTTATTTCATCATTTGCTATTTTTTAGTAATTTTCTCTTTTCTGGTTAGTTTTAATTCATTTTAAATAGTTTTTGATATTCAAAAAATACAAAAATATTTTCTCAACCTCTTTGAATGATGATAGATCTATGAAAAATATTCTCATCAATTTATTAATTGATTTGAGATTTTAGTTCAATTAGGTTATTTTTATGCATTTTTAATTGATTAAAAATAGTTTCTGACTTTTAAAAATGCTAAATTTTTTTGTTAAACTTTGTTTGATCTTGTTGAACTTGGGATAATTCACTTGGACTTTTCAAAGTTGGTTTGAAGTGAGTTTGAAGTTTAACCTTTCTTTATTATTTTAATTCAAGTTTTATTTTAAATATTAAAAATGCCAAAAATATTTTATTTGTTTCTTGACCTCTAATCTTCATTTTGATTCTGTTTTCTATTGTTTGACCTTGATCTTCTCTATCTTTGGTCATAGCTTGTTGATTATCTCATTCCATTTCATTTAATGCATTTTAATTCTCCATTTCTTTCTTCTTCTTCTCCTTCTTCTTTTTCTTTTTTGATCAATGAGTTAAAGATTGGTGGTTAGCATTGATTAGGGAGGTTTAATCTTCCTTGATTCAAATCTAATTCATCTTGATCATGGATCAAGTGAATGGCTTTGCATTAAGGATAGGTTGCTTCCTAAATCATGCAAAGAACCTAAATCAATACAAGATCATTTCTCATCTTCTTTTTGGCATGGCAAGTTGTTGGAGTTTGATTCACTAATCAAGACCTCTAACTTGTGTTGTTGCCTACATTATTATTGACCGGCCTCAGATAGTTGTGACTTCTACATAAGTCCAATTACGATTGCTTAACATAGCGCTAAATTTGCCTTATGGCACACTAACTACTCACACTAATCATTAACCATTAACATTTACTTCTTGTTCTTTACATTTATGCAATTTACTATTCTTGTACATATTATTCATTTGCTTTTCCCATTTGCTCACTTGAGCACATGTTTATGTTAAAGCAATTTGCCTTTTGCTCACTTGAGCACATAATTGTATATATATTATTGTGCTTGTGTTTTGTTTTGATTGTTGTGAACCAAATGCAAAAAAATGTACAAATGGACTTAATTTCTAGGACATTCCCTATGCAAAATTGGAGTAAAAGGACCTTAATGTTGAAGATGGATTAGAAGGACCAAACCTCTAAACTCACTCTTGTCCATTCTTGATTTGCTTCATAAAACTCTTTGATGTGTGTGCTCTTGTGCTAGGGAATCCTATGAGAGATCAAATTGAAGAATCATTGCCATGTTCATCCAAAGTGAAAGATACAAGATATATTGGGGATCTTCTAAGAAGCATTGTTTGATTGTGTTGATTGCTTGAGCTTACTATTATTTTGCTTGCATATTCCAAAGGATGGGAGCTACTTGGATCATCAATATGATCTCAAGAGAGGAACTCAATTTGTGGTCTTGTTCTTATCCCTTATCTCTTGCATGTTTAGGACTTTAGCCATTCTTCTTCTTCCCTCCACTCTAACCCAAGCCAAAACTTTTGTGCAAACATTTAACACTTCTTTTCAAACATTAGAAACCTAAGCCTTATGCTTTTGATTTTCAAACTTTCTTTTCATAACACTTATTTTGAACTGAACTTCTAAGTCAACTTTGACCATATTTTGTACATACTTTTCATTGGTAAATATAACTCATTCAAATACTTTTGTGGTTTCAATGGCCACCCTCTTAATCAAATTTTTCATAACCTTTAGCTATTAGGTTTGAGTTATCCTTGAGCTTGATATAATGCTCACCTACATCCTTAGTGATGGACAATGAGTCTTCCATGCTTATTATAGGGTTAACCCCTCACTAGCATGTTGAAGCTATCCTCACATGGTGGATTTGTGGTTTTAGATTGAGTTTTCTCCCTTGGATAACAAAAGACCTTAAGGCTTTTGGACCAATCAATTCACCAACTTGTTTTGAGATTTTTACCCCGAACTACGAGGTTTTGATCCTAATCTTTTTTAAGATGGTACGTAGGCAATGGGTTTATCCATCCAAATACAAAATGTAAATAACTTGTACATTCCCTTCTCATCCATTCAATCATGTTTGCACAAATAAACTTTCACAAAATACCAACCTTACAACAAATGTGAAAAGGGCTCCCTAGGAGTACCTAGGATATTTTGGGTGCTTAAAACCTTCCCATTGCATAACCAACCCCCTTACCCCGATCTCTGACATTTTTACTAGTTTTTGATTCGATAAAACTTTTAGGTTTTTGTTCGCTTTCTAACCATTCCTTTGGATAAATAGAAGTGCGGTGGCGACTCGACTTGTATGGTTTACCTTAGATTTAGTCAATATCTCTAATGGTAACGAATACCCCGCTACAGAAAAGTGGCGACTCTGCTGGGGAGGATTTGCCTACTTTTCATATTTGTTGTATTGTTGTGTATATTGTTTTGTGACCTATTTTTGTGCAATTTGGGATTACTGTATTGTATGTAATGATTGAATTGCTTGAATATTAATTCCTTGTATGCTTGGTGATCTTTGTGAGATGAGTTCTATACCCGAACTCGAGTGCACTTAGGATAGGAGAATGGCATAGTCTTGTTGACTTGTGTGGAGTTATTCCTTAGCAAGTTGACTTGCAAGCCCATTCACTTGGTGGAGGTCATGTTGGGATCAATAATGTCACACAAGTAGTTGTGGTTAGACATTACTCTTTCCAATATAGACCTTAGAAGTCAAGGACCTTAGTTTACCAAGCCCATCTTGGCCTATTCTTAGGATGTAGTGCGAAAGTCGTTCAAATGTAAGATTTGATACGATTGTTACGCGATACTACACTCATAAGAGTCTCTCTTGAGAATATTTTTGGAATACGAGTAGTCGTTTATCCGATAATACCCGAAAGATGGGATGATGACTATGGGAACCTCTTGTAGAACATGTTTGGCAGGTTTAAACCCTAGTACACTCCCTTTGGGGTGGTTCGTAACCGAGACTCCATGCTCGTGACTAGCAACAAACCCTTGATTCATGGTCGATCCGTTCTTGTATCCTTAATATCAGTGGAACTTGGGTGTTGATAAGGTGTAAACCATAATCCACCAAAATGGATGATTGATATTAAGGATGACATGATCCATCCCATGACCTTTGTTTGGTGTGCTTTTCTTGATCCTTGAGTGTGATTGTTGCATTCATGCATTCATGCACCCATTTGCATCCATATCATCAATAATAAGAAAATTTTCAAGGAACTTAAGAGGTCTATTTGCAATTTTTCAGACATGGAAAGACAAAGAAGGAATACAAAGAAGTACAGTTTCAGACAACCCGACTTGAAAGAGCTAAGGAATTTGACATCCTATGTATTAGATCCCTTGGGTTTCAAGGATCATTTTGGGAAGCTTCTATCTGTTCTGACTACTCAGGTGGACGAAGGATTGATGAGTGTATTGGTGCAGTTTTATGATCCCTTGTACCGTTGCTTCACATTTCTGGATTTCCAGCTTTTGCCCACGCTTGAGGAGTATGCCTACCTTGTGGCTATACCTTTTCTAGACCAGTTGCCGTTCAGTGGCTTAGGGAGTGTTCCTACTTCTCAAGAGATAGCTGATATGTTGCATATAGATGAATCTCTGGTTGGTGCTCATATGACTACCAAAGGTGGAATTCAAGGTCTCCCTTCTGAGTTCCTCATTGCTCAAGCTACTATGTATGAGAAGGCCATGAGTGAGGACGCCTTTGAGGCCATATTTGTACTTCTCATCTATGGGCTAGTGTTATTCCCCAACATCGACAAGTTTGTGGATGTGAACGCTATTAGGATTTTCTCTACTCTTAATCCCGTTCCGACTCTGTTGGGTGACACTTACTTTTCTTTGCTTATTAGGAATGCAAAAGGTGGTGGTACTATTTTGTGCTGTTTGCCTCTGCTGTACAAGTGGTTTATTTCGCACTTGCCGCAGACGGTCGCCTTCAAGGAGAACAAATGATGTCTACGGTGGTCCACGAGACTTATGTCTCTCACTAATGGTGATATCTTTTGGTACAACCGTGTATATGATGGTGTGCAGATCATTGACTCCTGTGGTGAATTCTCCAATGTTCCTCTTCTTGGTACATGTGGTGGAATTAACTACAACCCTATTTTGGCACGTCGTCATCTTGGGCTCCCCCTAAAGGATAAACCCAATAACATTCTGTTAGAGGGTGTGTTCTTTCAGGAGGGTAAATATCCCCAAGGCTTGAAGGGAAGGATGGTCCGCGCTTGGCGCAAGATCCATAGGAAAGGAAGGAGCTAGGTCCAAAGAACTGTATCGCTTTGGAGCCTTATACTTCTTGGGTTAGGAGAAGAGCTTCCGAGTACCTGATGCCTTATGAGTATCCGAGACCTACACCTTTGGTTGTGGCTGGGCCTTCAACCTTCCCTGACCAAGGAGTAGAATAGTTGAGTGACGAAGACCGTTCACGTGTTTGGATCCGTAAACGAGAGGAGTTGCTTCAGCAGATCAAGGAGAAGGATGCTTTGATAGAGTTCCTTGAGCATCAGGTTATAGATGATCTTGATGATGCATGGACTTCTCTACTTCCTCAGTCTTCCAAGTTTTGGAAAAGGAAGTACGATCGACTCGCCAAAGAGAAGACAAACATGGAGGCAACTTACGAGAGGGAGGTGAAGAGGCTTCGTGCATCTTATCTTCCTGTGTCCAGGGCTTTAGATGATTGCTTCTAGGGTTCCATAGGATGTTCATTTTCCTTCTCTCTTGTATTTGGTTACCAAACTGTTGTTTTTTTGGTGTAAAGTATTTTCCAGATATTATCGATATGATATTTCCATATGTGATAAATGTTTAATATTTCCAATATTTGCAAATAGGACTCTAAGGTTCCTCTGATATAAAAAATTAAATCATATGCATTGCATGCATCATGTGCATCAGCAGGTTTTGCTCCAGGCTTCTTGTTCTATGGTCTAACTCTGTGTTCTTCATTTATTTTGAAGACAAGCTGACTCACCGGTACTACACCCGAGCCAACTCTGCAAGACTGATGGATCATTTGAAACAAGAGAACCGCGAGCTGAAGGAGGAAGTAGCCATATTGACTGCCCTGATGGAGTCATTCATGGCTGCCCAGAGCCAGTCTTCTCCGACACCTTCAACTCCTCCCTAGAGGACAATCATTTTTGAGATTGTCTCTTCAACTGTGCCTGCGGCCAGCGCAAACTATGCTCCAATGGCCATGCTGTAACACCCTTCTAAAATACCCCAATAATTAATTAATTCAACAAAATATAAATCAGAGTAGATATGCAATTTAAGGGTGTCACACTTGACACTTCACACCATTCATCAAAATAACTGGTCATGCTCATTTATTAATCAAAACAAGGCATTGCACAATCCGCAGCGGATAGAAATCTAATCAGTCATGCAAACCATGTAATCACATTACATGTAAAACTGTTCAACAACCACAAATGAAAACAAAGTAAACATCCCGTCCCGATGTTACATATACCAGAGCATGACCCACTAAGGAACTACACTAGACTCCAAGCACTAGCTTCTACTCAATCACTGCTCGTTACCTGAAACATAGTTGTAAGGGTGAGTTCCTCAATCGATATAATAAGCATTATAAAATATCATGTAATGCTAAGTAATTTAACACATTTCATCACCCAAATCAGATCACACATTCAGTAACGGCAACATCAACTCAAAATCATAATCATACTCAACCCAACACAAAACACACGTATAATATTGGAATACATCCATTCATATTATACGCCATACATACATTATGCAATGAGACTCCATGCATGCGGTACCGACTATTCGTGAACACATAGTTCAACCTCACCGATCAAATCCAGATACGGCTACCAAGCTCACTAGTCCCACTCATTTGAGACCTAGTGACTCACTCACTAATTCCTCACCATGGGAATTAGCTACCACCCCAAGGGCTATGCTATGCACGCTAAATCACCTAGCATGCAAACATCAACAACAATCCACAATAACTCACTCACTAATTCCTCACCATGGGAATTAGCTACCACCATAAAGGCCATACTATGCACGCTAAATCACCTAGCATGCAACCATCAACAACAATCCACAATGGACATATGCTCACACTCTAAGCCATAAACAGTCCATCCACAATTGCATACATAATAGATATATTCACAGCATTATGCATACCATCATACATTATCAGCATATTTATCACAGAATCATATCATGTCATGCCAAATAATAAATCACAGTATTAGTACGCTCTACTAATACCTATACTGCTCAAAACAACGGGAAATGATCCCTACTATATCATACACCAATATAGGCCAAACGTCAAATATGTACACAATATTTGAATATCAATTTTCCACTTTCCAAACAGTGTTAACCGGTTAACGCCCTGGGTTAACCGGTTAACGCAACACAGAACACGCTTTCTGGCAATTTTTAACAGTGTTAACCGGTTAACACCCTGGGTTAACCGGTTAACGCAGAACAGAAATTAATTTTTCTAAATCATAACAGTGTTAACCGGTTAACACCCTGGGTTAACCGGTTAACGCAGAACAGAAAGCTGTTCCTGCGCTAACACGAAAACAGAATGCAGATTTCCCGCATTTCTCGCCGTCGGAGGACTTCCGGACCTCCGATTTCAATTCCGTAAAAAGCTACACGTCCAGAAATTTATGACTCACCCACATATAGATTCAATTACAGTTTTAACATAACTTATTCATCACCATTTACAGCATTCCTCATCCCAATTAGGGTCAATTCAATGGCTTATTACTACCCATTACATGTTAACCCATAATACCCATTAAACGACGATAAACCCCCCTTACCTGAGTTAATCCGGCGAATCCTTTAACTTCAAGCTTTTCCCTTCTTCAACCCTTGTTCTCTTGCTCTTCCTCTTTGCCCTTTTCTCACTTTCTGTCGCTTCTCTGGTTTTCACGTGAAAAAACCCTTTTTACCAAATGGAACTCTTCATATATATTCCAACTTTATTATTCCAATAATAATAATCCAATTAATTAATCAAATTAATAAATATACTATTAACTTAAATTAAATAATTATCATATTTTATCGGGGTGTTACACATGCTAACCGGGTTTCCGTGGGGGATGACTCCTAATTTCATGCCTCAGGGTCCTGCACCCACCTTTGCTTCTCTGCCGGCATCTAGCCCGGTCCTTGCTGTTCCTCCTCCTGTCGTGCATACTATGCCTAGAGTAGACGACACCATCTATCATTCTGAGCCGTATGAGGGCCCAGATGTCTATGAAAAGATGGACGCTATGAATGATCAATTTCTTGAGCTCCGCAAGGAATTGAAAACTCTCAGAGGAAAAGATCTTTTCGACAAGTCTGCTGCTGAACTCTGTCTAGTCCCTAATGTGAAGATCCCTATGAAGTTCAAGGTCCCCGACTTTGAAAAGTACAAGGGAAATACTTGCCCTCTCAGCCACCTGGTCATGTATGCCAGGAAAATGTCGACTCAGACCGACAACGACCAACTACTCATCCACTACTTTCAGGACAATTTGTCTGGTGCTGCCCTACGTTGGTATGTGGGCTTGGACAGTGCGAACATCCGATCCTTCAACGACCTTGGCGATGCCTTCGTCAAGCAATATAAGTACAACGTGGATATGGCTCCCGATAGGGATCAATTGAGAGCCATGTCCCAGAAGGACAAGGAAACGTTCAAAGAATACGCCCAGAGGTGGCGAGAGGTAGCAGCACAGATTGTGCCCCCGCTAGAAGAGAAAGAGATGACCAAGATCTTTCTGAAGACCTTGAGTTCTTTTTATTATGAGCGGATGATTGCCAGCGCTCCTTCCGATTTCACCGAGATGGTGAACATGGGGATGCGACTGGAAGGAGTCAGGGAAGGACGTCTGACCAGAGAAGAAGGCTCTTCTTCCAAACGGTATGGGATGTTTGGAAAGAAGAAAGATGGTGAGGCACATGCTCTGACCTCCCATGTGAAACCAAGAAGACCCTCTGTGAGGAGGAAGACCGGGCGTCCTGCCGGTAACCAGCACCAGGTGGCTCATATAGCACCTGTCTTTAGAGATAATCAGCAGTATCAGCATCACAACAACAATCAGCAACAACAACATCCGCAATATCAACAACAACAACACCGTCCTCAACAGCAGGCCTACCAACCTCGAAACAGTAATCAAACCAGCACAAGTTATGAGAGGAAGAGGGTCACCTTCGATCCTATTCCGATGACATATGCATAACTATATCCCTCTTTGATAGAGAGGAAGTTGATTACTCCACGAGACCCGCCGGCTATACCTACCAACCCCCAGTGGTGGTATAAGCCAGAATTACACTGTGTTTATCATTCCGGTGCTCCCGGACATGACGTGGAAAATTGTTACCCACTGAAGACCAAGGTTCAAGACCTTGTGAGATGTGGTATTCTGTGTTTCGAGGACGTAGGTCCTAATGTGTCGCATCACGCGAAAAACCGGCGGGAAAAGAAGAAAAACAGAGCCGCCACCGTGCGTTATTTATCCCAAAAGAGGGAAAGGAAACGCTCAGAGTAAACCTGGGAAAGAACATGGTCTCGCGACCAAAGAGGATGGGTTCGGGAGTCGGTTATGCGAAGGGAAGGTATTAGCACCCCTACGCATCCGTAGTACTCTACGGGATCCACGCACACTAGAAAGGAAATTGGTTGCTAAGCACTGCTCAAATACTCACACACACTGGCTGAAAGAAACGCAAGAGACTGACTGAAACTGACTCGGCAGGATATCGTATCCTGGGCCTACTTAGTCTATCAGGCATAGACATCAGAGTCGAAGTAGTTCGGACTAGGGAAACGACACATGCTCGCTAGGATATCGCATCCTATGCATACGTATCTTCTCGGACGAGAGAAGAATCAGAGCATTCGTAGCTCGGCTGACACGCACACAAACAAACACAGGCAAAGGCAAACGTGGAGCCCGACTGCCAATCACTGGACTTACATCAGCATCCAAACCAAAACACACGCACACTGGAACCCAAATGCCACTCGATGGACTTACATCGGCTTCCAAGCACACAACAACACAACAAGTTAATAGGGAATCGGGGACTCGAGCCTATAACTGTCAAGCACACACTCAAACAAACAGACAACAAATTGCTAAGGAGTCAGGCACTCGAGCCTAGCAACTGTCAAACAACTCACACAAAAAGAAAAAGGGCGCCCGGAGAGATCAGCTCAATCTCCTGCCTACATACTTCATCTGGTATGAAGATCAGGGCGATGTAGTTCCCCTACAGAGGGATAAAGGACTAGCCTAACCAGATAACAGAGGGAGACACAACACTAGGGAGACTACGACTCGAGCCTAGATGTTATCATGCAGATCATCCCTAAGTTAAGGTTTCTAGCTAACTGGCACAGGGAGCCAGCCTATCCTAGTCATGACTTGCACAGGAAGCAAGCCACACACACACTTAACTTGCACAGGAAGCAAGCCGAGCAAAACCTAACTTGCACAGGAAGCAAGTCTAAACTAACCCTAACTTGCACAGGAAGCAAGTCAAACAATCCTAACTTGCACAGGAAGCAAGTCAAACAATCCTAACTTGCACAGGAAGCAAGTCAAACAATTCTAACTTGCACAGGAAGCAAGTCAAACAATCCTACAAGCACAGATAGCACACACTATACACAAGCAAGTGGCTCAAACAAGGGTTAGGTTTTAGTCGAGGGGTCATATCAACCTCAACAAACAAACCTTTGGAACTGGGTGACTGCGCTCTTAACCTTGCCATTGAGGGGCTAAGGTGAAGCGGATGAAAGGTGAGTGAAGATAAGACTTCACAGCTCTTATCCCTGGCCTGGGAGAGCTTAAGACAAGAATGTGTGGGTTCAGAAAGTGGGAACCCTTCTACACATTTAAAACTGACTCAACTGTACAATTGTACAAGATCTTGGGTTTTTATCTGTAATGCATCAACACAGTGGTGTGAGCAAAACAGAAGACACACTGAATAGCAGGGGATAGGTTGCTTATCCCTTGGGTTCTGCCAATTGCCTCTTCACTTAGGAGGTCTTTGACTCTATGCAGGGACAAAATTAAACACCCACAAACATTGCCTCTTAAGGAGGACTTCAGACAGTTGCCTGGCCAGGTAACAGGCCAGGTCTTCCAGACTACATGAAGATTAGAAGTATACCTCAATGCAAATTGCTTATACAAGCAAAGCAAAGCAAAAGTTCACAAGGAACTAAAAGCAACTAAAGTACCTGAAATCAGTCAAGCACAGTTAGTATACAAGTCAAAGTTAAATCAAAATGAAACAGATATCAACCAGTCAGTCAGAAGCAAGTGAATGTGCAAGGCACAAGGCTCAAGGCATGTGAGCCAAGCCACCTACAAAACAAACAAGTTAGACAGTGATATTTAAGCAAGCTCAATCAAAAGAATTGGTCTCATTGGTCATTTGTTGGTCAACCTGAAAACACAAGCTCAAAAGTGAGTAACAGGACCACTAGGGCAAGCCTAGGATCAAAAATGAATGAGAAAGTCGAAACAGCAAGGGGCAAGCATCCAAAACCATGTTCAAACAATTAAGAAACACAACCAATTGGTTTCATGTTCATATCAATCATCATCATCATTTCATGAACAATTTAGGTCAAGGTATATCAAACAGAAGCTCATAGGAGTCAACAGCAAGACTTGCATCAAAAGCAAACTAAAACATTTCCAAAAATCATCAAATAAATCATGATCAATCACAACCCACAGCATGGTAAGCATGTCAAATTTCATCCCATTTGGACAAGTGGAAGGCAGTCAATGAAAATCAGAAAGTCAAAGCCAATTTGAACATGCTCAATGAAGTCAACCAACATGCATCAACTTGAAAAATTCATAAATCAGTGATAGTGTATGATAAATGAATGGGACTAAAACCATGGCAAAGATGAGGATGTCTAGTTATCTCATGTAAAATTTCATGTCCATCTAATAAAGTATGAGAATTTCACAAATGAAATGGGAACAAGTGTCACACAAAGTCAACATTTGACTAGACAGGGGAGAAAGTCTCAAACAATTAGGAAATGCCACAAATAATTCCAAGAAAATTCACATGTAAACTAGACATACAAGAGTAGGTTCATGCAAAAGATTGGATCAATTGGAGGTCAAGAAGCATGGTAATGAAAATCATGAAGTTGGACATCAATGGTGTGACACAAATTGTCACACCCTAATTCAAAAATTCATAACTCACAAACCAACAATGATAAATTCACAAACTCTACACCAAAATCACCATGAATGTGTCTAGTTTAAGCACAAAAAATTTGGGAACCATTGGATAAGGTATCATCATTTCACAAATGTTTTGGCAAAGTGTACAAAAATTGGTCACATGTCACAAACCCTAGCACCAATTAAAAACCAATCATCCAAAAATTCTGGAAAAAAATGTGATAAAAAACTAGAGATGGAGATGAACACCACACAAAAATTCCCATGAAATTTGGATTTGAAATAAATAAGTTATGATTTTTGCAAGTTTGTGGGACAAAGTGAAATAATTATTGAAATGAATTTATTTAAATGAATTAAAGTGGATTAGGAATTAAAAAGAGAAAAAAACACAGCCACCCATTAATCCTAGGTGGCGGTTGGCTTTGCTGAAAAAACAAAACTCAGCGCTCCTTTTTAATACATATTTTATAGAAGGCGTTTAAATAAATGAATTGGCATTGCGCCCCAGTGGTAAAACACTTGGTATTTGAAGCTTTGAGGCAAAGGTCTGGGGTTCGAATCCCCCTCGCCCCAGGCCTTTTGGCATTTATTTGGAAACAAGGCAAGGCATATACAAACGCTACAGTAAACATATTGCCCAGTATTCATATTGCAGAAAAACATTTACAGTAGCAACATGTTCAAAACCCAGGTCGAATTTTTTTTTCCAAATTCAAAAACAGGTATACCAATACGTGCATCTTCCATCACATGTTCACAATCCAACAATAGTTTTCAATGATTTATGCTAACATGAGAGAAACAAACCAAAACATATTCGCATATGAAACTTTGAGACAACATAACTCCACAAATACTCAACCGTTTTCAGTGACTCAAAGCTCATAATGATCAGGATAAAGAGATCTACGCATTACACACCATGATTTTGAAAAAAAGAGGATTCGAAATCTTACTTATTTTTGAAGCAGAAGGAAATACAGTGTTGTTTTGGTCTTCTTGGCCCGAAACAGATGATGCAAAAGCCTTCCAATGATGATTGGTGAAGGTGGTTTGGTTCAGAAACCCTTGCAATGGCTTAAAACTTGGACTGTCATGGGTGATGTGTGAGGAAAAACAGCCATGGGAAATGGCTTTCCAGCTGGAGAATGTTGATGGAAACCAGTTCAAAATGTTGTGTAGATGTAGTATTAAGCAAGGCCAGGCTCAGTTCTTTGAGAGTTTTTGACTGCTCTTTGAGAAATGGCCAAAATGAGATTTTTTAGAGAATGAGTTTTCTGTGGTTTTTGGCTGCTACTGCTGATTTCATTTGACAGAAAATGAGGTTTTTATTTGCTGTTTGATGTTGCTTGGATGAAGAAAACCAACAAAACTTGCTTAGGTTACTTGAGGTTTTTTGGAAGATTTTGAGAAAATGGCCAAGAATGAGTTTTAGCATGAATGAGTTCTGTTGTGTTATGGCTGCCTCTAGTGGTTTCAATTGACAGAAAATCATCCATACCTCTGCTGTTTTGTGGTACAAGGCATGGCTCATGGAAGTATGGAGTAGCATGGGTGAAAATGTACTTTCTTTCCAAATTTCAAGCAATTAAGTATGGATACATGATGGGTGTAAGTACTTGCACGAAAATGACTTGTAACATGACCAAAACCAAATTTCTGAGCTATTTCAATTGGCCAAATGGTAAAAAAATGATTATATCAAAAAGTCAACCCTTGGTCAAACTTGAATTTAAATGAGACAAGTCAAAAAATGCCATTTTGATTGGCAAGGTTTTGGCTCATGAAATTTATATTTTTGGAAAGAGGGGATCAAATGTGACTTGTAGGAAAAAACCCCACCAAAATTGGCCAAATGGTTTGAGAGATATGGCCTTTTGAAGTTCAAGATTTTCTGAAATCGATTCGATCATAACTTGCCAACCACACATGGGAATTGAGAGTTCTTGGACTTTTTGAAAATGGGAGAACAAGATCTTCAACTTTCATGTTGGGCAAAAATTCATTTGGAGCTTGTATCATGATGTAAGTTTGAGGATCAAGACTTTCCATTTTTGGTAAGTTTCAGTTACAGGTCCAGTTTCCATTTTTGGAAATTTCTGATCTGGCTTCAAATTCTTCCATAATAGTGTTTGACATGATATATGAGGCCTATTTGGACATGAATGAGACCTCTCAAACCAATTTTCATCATCAAATCACTGATTAAATGGACAGTTGACCAACAGTTGACTTTTAGGGTTTCTGACTGTCTGTGCATTGACTGATGATTTCTGAACATCCAACCCTTGACTTAGACACTTCAAATGGACCTCCAAGTTATGTGAACATGATGGGCAAACCCTAAGGCCTTGGCTCCTTGAGAATTGTGCTTGCTTGCTTGACTGACTGATCTCCTGACCAGTTTGACCTAATTTCTTGATTGGTCTGCACTTGAGGCAAAAGAGGCAATGCAATGCTATGCAATGGACCATGATATGCTATGACCTAATATGAAAATGTATGTACAATGATGGGTGCAAATTTGAGGTGCTACAGCTGCCCCTATTCAATCAGCTGGGAACCCGAACGGATGATAGCAGCGACTGTCAGACTTTCAGGGTAAACAGGGATTGAATACCAAAGAACCGTAGAATTTGCACAATACAGGAATCCACCAATGGAAACGTCCACTGGGACTTATACTTATTACTGGGTATTTTTTTGTTTTGTTTTCAAAGAGTACGGCCACATTCAGACATCACAACGATGGTGAATGGGAACAACAATCACAACTAGATGCCGACGGACAACTAGGAAAAACTCAACGTTTATCAGGACCAACGGAGAGGTAACCAGACGTTATTGAATGTCTGGAAGGGATACAACCATACGTCAACGGACAAAATGGGAAAAACTCAACGTTTACCAAGACCAACGGAGAGGTAACCAGACATTAATGAATGACTGGAAGGGATACAACCATACGTCAACGGACGAAATGGGAAAAACTCAACGTTTACCAAGACCAACGGAGAGGTAACCAGACATTAATGAATGACTGGAAGGGATACAACCATACGTCAACGGACGAAATGGGAAAAACTCAACGTTTACCAAGACCAACAGAGAGGTAAATCCACATGGGGACAGGTACAACTAGACGTCATAGGACGAATAGGAAAAACTCGACGTTTATCGATACCAACGGAGAGGAGCAAACTCTACTGGGGAGAGTGAACACAACCAAATCATCAACGGATGATCGGGAAAAACTCGACGTTTATCGACACCAACGGGGAGGAGGAATACTTCTTCGATTCGAAAAAATCGGAAATTGGCCTAAACGCCACCTCGGTCTGAATACCGGAAAATTGGCCTGAGTGCCATGAGTACATCGACCTGATCGTCGGAAACTCCTTCGGTCTGAATACCGGGAAATTGGCCTGAGTGCCATGAGTACATCGACCTGATCGTCGGAAACTCCTTCGGTCTGAATACCGGAAAAACATAAGTACATCGACCTGATCGTCGGAAACTTCTTCGGTCTGAATACCGGGAAATCATAAGTACATCGACCTGATCGTCGGAAACTTCTTCGGTCTGAATACCGGGAAATCATAAGTACATCGACCTGATCGTCGGAAACTTCTTCGGTCTGAATACCGGGAAATTGGCCTGAGTGCCATGAGTACATCGACCTGATCGTCGGAAACTCCTTCGGTCTGAATACCGGAAAAACATAAGTACATCGACCTGATCGTCGGAAACTTCTTCGGTCTGAATACCGGAAAAACATAAGTACATATTATCTATAGCCGTCAAAACGTAGATAATACACTCGCATGGAAGATTATCCATAACCGGGTTGTAGGTTGTTAAATGAATAATCGACCGAAAAGAAAGGCATCTGGGTACCAGACTAGGTATGCAAAAGATGACCAATCAAAAGAGGATAAAGTTGCTTATTCGGAACGAGTATCCAAAAAGAAGGGGAAGACCCACTGGGGACAATACTGCTTGATCAAGGCAAGTATCCAGAGGGGAAAGAATGTCAATATCACGAACCGGATACTGATAACTGCAAAGAGGGGATTACATCTACCGGTTAGTAGGCAGAAAACCACGGAAAAGTAACCAGTCATCAATAGGATGAGCACAAAGGGTTAACTCCACCAAGGGGATGAAAGTGGGATTTAACAACTACCAGCTTGTGGGTAGAAAACCACAAAGATAGGACTTACAACTACCGGTTTGTAGGTAGAGGCCAACAAATTCCGCTGAGGATGAAATGAATGAGTGCCGGTTGGTGGGCCACTATTCATTCATGCCCCAGGGCAACACAAGAGACAGTTAACAAGAAGCCAATTTAGGATCGATCCAAAAAGGCAGACTGAATCAAGACTCATCCTAATGAGGAAAGAATTCAATAGGGAAAACCCATCCTATTAGGGAGGGAACGGAAGCAACCGTCATCCACGAGGATGTATCTCAGTGGGGAAATGGCAGGAAAAGATTGACACTTTATGCTTAAGGGGTAGACTCTACATGGAGAGATCAGACACACCCATATCTGCTTAAGGAAAGAGACCCAAGCTGGCAAGACGCTAACAATTGGGGAGTAACACTGCTGGGGATACCCACTCGACTGAGGAATCACTTGTTGGGAAAACACCAACCTCTCAAACATGCTGATGAACCCAATTCTGAAGCCGATCCAATGGCGCGATGCTAAACTCTTTCCAACAACCCAAACTCGGCTGGTCACCACGGCCTAAGGCTAATGGATATGCTTGCAATGTTGATGCATGAGTTTTTTCTTGCTTTACACAATGCCCCATGATTATGGAAATGCTATGCACTAATGATGCGATATGCTATGCTTATCTAAATGATGAATGCATAAACACACGTCTCCTTCAGAGACAACACCGGGGAATTCCAGGAACTGTGCTGAGGATCCTATAACCATGTCAACTTCCATTCTGCTGGGGAAAGACAAACCCTGCTGGGGAAAAACCATCAACACAACCTCTGCTGTGAAGACAACTTCAGACTTGGAAAACAGTCATAACTCCGCTGGGGATACAGATATCAGTCTACTACAGAAACCCGTCCAATCCACTGGTAGGATGAACTCTGCTGGAGAAATAAGTACTACTCCACTAGGGACGACCCAACCAATCCATATGTAGGAGAATCACTGTTGGTGATGCATTTCATAAGACCCGCTCCACTCGGGGAACTTGCTGAGGAAAAAACCACGCCATTCTGCTGAGGAGAACAATCCTAGCGGAGAGAACAACCGTAGTGGCAAGAGTAACAACTCTGTCGAGGATGATAGCACGTCATATCATACTGGAGATGAATTCCCACAAACCTGCTTGAGATAAGCACTCACGGCCATACTGGAGATGATAGCATTACAAAACCAATTGTTGGGGAACACACCAACGGTATACAGATAAACTCCACTGGGGTGCTCCCGAGGAAAATAACTGTCAGGCGCTCAGCGGGGATTCTCAACTGGGGAAATCTGCAAGCATAGGCCTGCTGGGGAGAAGCAATCCTTAGATCTGCTGGGGAAAGAAGGTACTGTCCACAGGTATCTCTGCAGGGGAAAATAATTCTGATAGCTTCAATACTGGCTTAGGCTGGGGACGTCCTCCACCCTGAGAAACATCCCGCCCCTGCCCCTGCTGGGGACGTGACAACCTTCAGGCTTGCTGAGGAGACAACGACCTCGAATCTGCCAGGGAGATCACACTCTCAATCCTCTGGGGAGATACAGCTTGTTTGACAGGGACGTCGGTCGACTCGTCGAACACTGGTGTCCATCATCCACCCATAGTGTTGACCTTTCCACTTTTAAGAACTCCCAGACTCTTCTGGACTTTTCTGCTCCATCCTCTTGTATTCCCAACTCCGCCATACTTCACGGAGGTTGAACTCTTGGGATTCATACATACTTTCCAATCATCAGACTTTGAAGAGTCTTCTTGATTAACTTTCCAGGATCGTTGTCGTAATCCTTCACCGTCTTTTCACGATTCATCTTTCCCTTGCCCCTGGTTGGACTCTGAGGGGATCTCTTTGTCAGAAAGGTTCATATTACCACTGGCAAGTGAATGAAGATGTCTAACAGCACCTGCACAAGAGATTGTCAGAAAAAAACGTGCCCCAGGTATGCCCCAGGTGTTCTGATATTTCAACACTTAGGTCACTCAGACTTCCAAGTAAGATTTCCAGATTTCAATCCCACAAGCATGCATCAGAAGGGACCAGTATGTTTCAAAATGCAAATATTCTTATCAAAATAAACGGATTTTTCGTAATCAAAACGGTAATGACACAAAAACAAAATTTATTTGACTGAACACATGCTTTATTGACTGGAACAAAAGATGACTCACAACCAAGCAACACATAGGAAGCAAACCCTGGAAAGAGGTGATTGCACATAAAGGAAAAATCTATCCTAATGGCAACGTGAAACCGTGATCTCATCGGGTTCCAACTCAGTTACACCTCATATGCCCTCAAGACTTTTCACACTTTCTGTCTTCTGAATAAGACGCTTCCGATTGATCTCTGTCGGAGACTATCCAAGTCATCCAAAGCACAAACGATCATGCTGGACGCAGTTGTTCGTTTCAATCCCTCTTTTGCCTGGACCGCCCTTTCGGGTTTCAGTCCACCAGGATACCCTTTTTTGCCCAAGTCGCCCTTGCGGGTTTTCAACTTGCCGGGTGTACATTTCTTTTCTTTTATTATCCCTAACTTTTGCCCGAACCTTTCTCTTTTTCTTGGTTCGCCGGGATGCCCATTTTTTGCCTGGACTCTTTATTCTTTTTTTTTTGTCCAGCGGGTTTCTTTCACGAAGTATTTTCTAACTGCGTCCGCCCTCACAGGGAATGGAAAATCGTCGTCATCCGTGGTAGTCAACTACAAGGTTCTGTCAGGGGAAACCTTCTTGACCACAAATGGACATTCACAACTGCTCATCCATTTGCCCCACAATCGTCTTGAGGAGGAAGGATCTCCTTCAACCAACTATTCCACGTGGTACACGCGAGGTCACACTTCTTGGTTAACAACATGCTTCGTTCACTGGGTATAACTGCCCCATGCCAGGTAACTGTCAGCCCTTTCCTTCAGCTGGGCTCAACGTGTCATTCCGAGTCTTTATCCATTCAGTCTTATCTGATTTCTCATATTTCTGTGAGGAAGACACTGCCCCAGGTAGACGCACATCCCTAGGTTCAATATCCAGGATACAGACTTTATGTTCAGCCACCATTGTTGGTGCAACCAACTGTGATCCGGGAAGCACTAACTTATTCACCTCATCTCATTCCCCCTCAGACATCGGAATCCGTTCGGATTCGGGGTCAGACCCCTCCTCCGGGATCGGTCACTCTCAATCTTTCGATTTGAGTACCTCGAGATGTCCTCATCAGGGACCTCAAACTTCCTTGGTTGATAACCTTTCCATGGGTTGCTACTAGCTTCTCAAACACATATCTGATCAGATCCATTTTGGACATCCACAAAGTGGTATGAATCAGCATACACTGTCTCAGTCGGCGAGCAGCCTATGCCGAAGTACATCAAGTTCTTTCGAACAGTGAGTGTATTATTTCACAGTCGATGAACTTTTTGCTTAGGTAAATTGCATACTCTTTTCGACAAGACTAGTCATGCTGACTCGATACGCACCTCGTAGACCCCTCGAGGGTTATCAAGTACCGGATTAACAGTTATTTCTTTCACCGAGGTATCGGAATCAGAGGTTCCCACAACTTACCCCCCCTTTTTTTTTTTTTTTTTTTTTTTTTTTTTTTTTTTTTAGCAGGATCGACCTCGATTCCTCTGATTCGCTCACAACAAGCCTCGGTAGCTTGATGGACAACACCCCATAAGTGCACTGATTCAGACTCAAAAATATGAGTTATCTCAACCGGTCAAACAACTTGCCCCAAGTCTACCGGATGCCCCTGTTCTGCTTGGGACTTTGCCATCATGTCATCAACATGGCATTCGCTTTCACGATGAATCATATCACGAAACAAAGTCACCGTAGACCTCTGATACGTGGCACCGGCCTCATGTGACGGAACGACATCAACTTAGAACAAGAAGGTGCCCCTTGTGTGATGGACTCGGTTTACTTCATACCATCTGGCAATAATTCAATCTGGTCTTGGCCAAGAAGCCATCTACGAAGATAAACACTGAGACCTGAGCCATATAATCAACCAATACCTCATTGTGATGTACCGGGAATCCATCTTTCTGATTAGCTCTGCTCGCATCTTGATAGTCTATTCACACCTTCTCTCTTTCTCATCCTTTGTCGGCCTCAGCTTTTGCACAGTCTCCTCCTGATGGTAGTTTATGCCCCCAAAACATTGGTATCCCACCTTGGTGTATCTAGATACAACCAGGCACATGTATCAACCTTCTCTTTCAAAAGGGCTACCATTCTGCTCTTGACTTGCCTCTGAAACGACCTCAGCTTTTCGCTTTCTAACCTCGGCGGAGCTTGGAGTAACAATCTTGAATCGCTCCTCGTGCGGTTGAATCACCTTCTCCTCTTGTTTCAATAACCTGGCTAATTCCAGTAGATCACAATCTTCTGCGCCTTTTTTCTCTGGCATGATAGATCGAATTGTCGAAGTCATACAGAGGTGTAACCAAATCGTTATCGGTGAGATCAGGAGAGTAATCACTTTGGAACGAGACAAAATCAAAAGGAAAGAGAATGAAAAAACGTTGCCATTTTTATTTGTTTTTTTCCTTTTTTAAATTGCAAAATTAAATGAAAAACAGGGAACACCGCTTTTAACTACAAAAACATCCATTCATTACTGATGCAAAATGTTGCATAATGAAACACATGAGGTGGCCCTTACAATGGACCAGTACGCTTCGGGCAAAACGTATGGCTTTCATGCAAACAAGATTAAAACACAGAAATACTATACTTCCGGATGAACGACAGTGATGCTTTCGGAGGCCCTCCAATCGCCTGGCACGCACGACTTTATCCACGCCTCAAGCTCGCGGTCGCTGTCAACATCTTCACCCATTGAACGGGCATGGCCAGGATCCAACATCCCTGCACTGACGAAGGTGTAAGGTGGGCGACATCCTCTATTTGATCTAGACGACTCTTGACCCGGCTGATAACCGACCCCAAACATGTCTGCTTTTACCACGATGTCAATGATCCTCCCCCAGCCTTGGGCCTCTTTGTTCTTCACCACCTCCAGAGCTTGTTTATAAGAAGAAATGGACAACTTCTTCTCTTTCTCAGCAACAAGGGCCTTCTTTACCTGGACGGTTTCAACTGCCAGACGGGGTGCTCCACACCTTACATCGTCCATTTCTACTTCCTTCATCTTCTGGGTCGTGTCTTTCATCAATACACTTCCCTCTATGGTGACGATCGCACAAGAATTAACACTAACAGGGAAAATTCCATCCTGCTCCAGAGGTTTTGGGACCATAGCCATTGGAACCTTTAGCTGATCCTCTTCAATCACTTCTATTCCTTTCTTGACCTTCTTCACCATCTTGACTTTTACAGGACCCTTTCTGGGCACAGGGTTGACATCCCCCTTCATAATCTGGGCCAAGTTAATGGTCTCGGAGTCCACCATGTCCTGGACGACATGCTTAAAAGCTCTACAGCCCTCAATGTTGTGTCCGGGTGCCCCAGAGTGAAACTCGCACTTGGCATTCTCATCATAGTTTGGTGGCCTTTTCTGCCGTTCTAGGGGAATCAATATCCTTGGCCGTACTAAAGCAAGATCCATCAACCTTTGGAACAGAAGGGCGTAAGTCACGGGTGGTTCCTCAAACTGACGATCCTCTTTCTTCTTCTTCACCTGGCTCTTAGCTCCCGGTGTCTTCTGTTGAGGTGGCAGTTGTTGCTGTTGAGCAGGTGATTTGCTGACAGGAGTGGTTACAGTGGCAGCATAAGGGTGATAACGATCTTTACCACGTTCTTTCTTTGCGGGCACACCAATTGGCTCAACTTCCCTCTTGAACGGACCACTGTCGGAGGATTTCCTTGCTACAGTACCAGAAGGTTTGTTCACTTCGGAGGATGGAGCCTTCCCCTGGACTTTCTCCACTATCAGCCATTTCTCGATCCTTTCCAATCTTTCAGACATGGCTTTCTGTCCCAAGGCAAGTCCTTGCACAACACTGAACAACTCCCTCATCATCTCTTTCAGTTCAAGGATGTCGGCGTTGAGAAGATCCATCAGCTTGGATTTGTGGACCCCCAGCAGGTTATCTGAACAGACAAGCTATGCGCACCGGTTGAATACTGAAACCTACAAAACAGCAAATGGGTTAGTATGACTCACACATGCAATGTCTGTCCATACTAGGAACATTCAGTCCTCTTTTTTCTGGTTTCACTGAGACAGATAGAATTTCATCAAAAAAATTTTTAACATCCGGATGTCTCTCAACCTGGGTCTTAGTTAAAAAAATAATGGACCCTGAGTACGGACAGACATGAGTTGAATGCAGATGAATGCGAGATGATATGATGCAAATGCATGAATGCAGGCCCTTGTGCCACCAAGTCAACTGTAGACCCTCTGCTTTTCTGAACCAGTCAATTTGCGGGACCAAGTCACCATAAATCCAACTTGGGGAGTTCCGAAATAAACGGAACTGGAGATTACATCACTATCTTCACAGGAACAACCACTGAAACGGGTGACAAACGGATCCTCTGAACAAGTACTCTCAACTCAGCCCGGGGATCCGAAGTAAACGGAACCTGCTGATAAACCATGGACAAAACTCTGGCGTCCCAGAAATAAATGCCCCATAATTCACAGTCACTATCAGCACCAAGAGTCACCAACACATCACCAACCAATCAGCGACTGTACCTGTAATGATCAAACCCTCCCCACTCACGGGTGTTATCTAGGCCAGGGTAAGGTCAAGAGAAACGCAGGATAAACAACCCTTTCAAGAATATCATCCTGTGCACACCCGATGTATGCACCGATAATACCCCATCAGAGTCTGAACTGCTCGTGATATCAATGTTCCGCTAAGTGGCGTACACCACCCGCTTCCCATGAATCACTCTATTCCTAGGTTTCCTAGATTTCACTCATGGTCTGGGTATTGGACCTTTTACCTCAACTGACTCCCACCCCACAAAGAAAAGCAGACAACCAGCCAGGAAGAATGAATAATGAATATGAATGCAAACATTAATGCACACAATAAATGCAAACAATAAATGAAATGAACAAATAATGAATGCAATAAATAAACGCAGCACAAAGCAACCAAAACCCTAACCTAGAGAGCGCTAGGAGAGACTCGCTCAGGGAAGATGGACCAGCATAGGTCAACTTCTCTATAGCTCCCCAGCAGAGTCGCTAGCTGTCGCATCACGCGAAAAACCGGCGGGAAAAGAAGAACAACAGAGCTGCCACCGTGCGTTATTTATCCCAAAAGAGGGAAAGGAAACGCTCAGAGTAAACCTGGGAAAGAACATGGTCTCGCGACCAAAGAGGATGGGTTCGGGAGTCGGTTATGCGAAGGGAAGGTATTAGCACCCCTACGCATCCGTAGTACTCTACGGGATCCACGCACACTAGAAAGGAAATTGGTTGCTAAGCACTGCTCAAATACTCACACACACTGGCTGAAAGAAACGCAAGAGACTGACTGAAACTGACTCGGCAGGATATCGTATCCTGGGCCTACTTAGTCTATCAGGCATAGACATCAGAGTCGAAGTAGTTCGGACTAGGGAAACGACACATGCTCGCTAGGATATCGCATCCTATGCATACGTATCTTCTCGGACGAGAGAAGAATCAGAGCATTCGTAGCTCGGCTGACACGCACACAAACAAACATAGGCAAAGGCAAACGTGGAGCCCGACTGCCAATCACTGGACTTACATCAGCATCCAAACCAAAACACACGCACACTGGAACCCAAATGCCACTCGATGGACTTACATCGGCTTCCAAGCACACAACAACACAACAAGTTAATAGGGAATCGGGGACTCGAGCCTATAACTGTCAAGCACACACTCAAACAAACAGACAACAAATTGCTAAGGAGTCAGGCACTCGAGCCTAGCAACTGTCAAACAACTCACACAAAAAGAAAAAGGGCGCCCGGAGAGATCAGCTCAATCTCCTGCCTACATACTTCATCTGGTATGAAGATCAGGGCGATGTAGTTCCCCTACAGAGGGATAAAGGACTAGCCTAACCAGATAACAGAGGGAGACACAACACTAGGGAGACTACGACTCGAGCCTAGATGTTATCATGCAGATCATCCCTAAGTTAAGGTTTCTAGCTAACTGGCACAGGGAGCCAGCCTATCCTAGTCATGACTTGCACAGGAAGCAAGCCACACACACACTTAACTTGCACAGGAAGCAAGCCGAGCAAAACCTAACTTGCACAGGAAGCAAGTCTAAACTAACCCTAACTTGCACAGGAAGCAAGTCAAACAATCCTAACTTGCACAGGAAGCAAGTCAAACAATCCTAACTTGCACAGGAAGCAAGTCAAACAATTCTAACTTGCACAGGAAGCAAGTCAAACAATCCTACAAGCACAGATAGCACACACTATACACAAGCAAGTGGCTCAAACAAGGGTTAGGTTTTAGTCGAGGGGTCATATCAACCTCAACAAACAAACCTTTGGAACTGGGTGACTGCGCTCTTAACCTTGCCATTGAGGGGCTAAGGTGAAGCGGATGAAAGGTGAGTGAAGATAAGACTTCACAGCTCTTATCCCTGGCCTGGGAGAGCTTAAGACAAGAATGTGTGGGTTCAGAAAGTGGGAACCCTTCTACACATTTAAAACTGACTCAACTGTACAATTGTACAAGATCTTGGGTTTTTATCTGTAATGCATCAACACAGTGGTGTGAGCAAAACAGAAGACACACTGAATAGCAGGGGATAGGTTGCTTATCCCTTGGGTTCTGCCAATTGCCTCTTCACTTAGGAGGTCTTTGACTCTATGCAGGGACAAAATTAAACACCCACAAACATTGCCTCTTAAGGAGGACTTCAGACAGTTGCCTGGCCAGGTAACAGGCCAGGTCTTCCAGACTACATGAAGATTAGAAGTATACCTCAATGCAAATTGCTTATACAAGCAAAGCAAAGCAAAAGTTCACAAGGAACTAAAAGCAACTAAAGTACCTGAAATCAGTCAAGCACAGTTAGTATACAAGTCAAAGTTAAATCAAAATGAAACAGATATCAACCAGTCAGTCAGAAGCAAGTGAATGTGCAAGGCACAAGGCTCAAGGCATGTGAGCCAAGCCACCTACAAAACAAACAAGTTAGACAGTGATATTTAAGCAAGCTCAATCAAAAGAATTGGTCTCATTGGTCATTTGTTGGTCAACCTGAAAACACAAGCTCAAAAGTGAGTAACAGGACCACTAGGGCAAGCCTAGGATCAAAAATGAATGAGAAAGTCGAAACAGCAAGGGGCAAGCATCCAAAACCATGTTCAAACAATTAAGAAACACAACCAATTGGTTTCATGTTCATATCAATCATCATCATCATTTCATGAACAATTTAGGTCAAGGTATATCAAACAGAAGCTCATAGGAGTCAACAGCAAGACTTGCATCAAAAGCAAACTAAAACATTTCCAAAAATCATCAAATAAATCATGATCAATCACAACCCACAGCATGGTAAGCATGTCAAATTTCATCCCATTTGGACAAGTGGAAGGCAGTCAATGAAAATCAGAAAGTCAAAGCCAATTTGAACATGCTCAATGAAGTCAACCAACATGCATCAACTTGAAAAATTCATAAATCAGTGATAGTGTATGATAAATGAATGGGACTAAAACCATGGCAAAGATGAGGATGTCTAGTTATCTCATGTAAAATTTCATGTCCATCTAATAAAGTATGAGAATTTCACAAATGAAATGGGAACAAGTGTCACACAAAGTCAACATTTGACTAGACAGGGGAGAAAGTCTCAAACAATTAGGAAATGCCACAAATAATTCCAAGAAAATTCACATGTAAACTAGACATACAAGAGTAGGTTCATGCAAAAGATTGGATCAATTGGAGGTCAAGAAGCATGGTAATGAAAATCATGAAGTTGGACATCAATGGTGTGACACAAATTGTCACACCCTAATTCAAAAATTCATAACTCACAAACCAACAATGATAAATTCACAAACTCTACACCAAAATCACCATGAATGTGTCTAGTTTAAGCACAAAAAATTTGGGAACCATTGGATAAGGTATCATCATTTCACAAATGTTTTGGCAAAGTGTACAAAAATTGGTCACATGTCACAAACCCTAGCACCAATTAAAAACCAATCATCCAAAAATTCTGGAAAAAAATGTGATAAAAAACTAGAGATGGAGATGAACACCACACAAAAATTCCCATGAAATTTGGATTTGAAATAAATAAGTTATGATTTTTGCAAGTTTGTGGGACAAAGTGAAATAATTATTGAAATGAATTTATTTAAATGAATTAAAGTGGATTAGGAATTAAAAAGAGAAAAAAACACAGCCACCCATTAATCCTAGGTGGCGGTTGGCTTTGCTGAAAAAACAAAACTCAGCGCTCCTTTTTAATACATATTTTATAGAAGGCGTTTAAATAAATGAATTGGCATTGCGCCCCAGTGGTAAAACACTTGGTATTTGAAGCTTTGAGGCAAAGGTCTGGGGTTCGAATCCCCCTCGCCCCAGGCCTTTTGGCATTTATTTGGAAACAAGGCAAGGCACATACAAACGCTACAGTAAACATATTGCAGAAAACATATTGCCCAGTATTCATATTGCAGAAAAACATTTACAGTAGCAACATGTTCAAAACCCAGGTCGAATTTTTTTTTCCAAATTCAAAAACAGGTATACCAATACGTGCATCTTCCATCACATGTTCACAATCCAACAATAGTTTTCAATGATTTATGCTAACATGAGAGAAACAAACCAAAACATATTGCAGAAAACATATTGCCCAGTATTCATATTGCAGAAAAACATTTGCAGTAGCAACATGTTCAAAACCCAGGTCGAATTTTTTTTTCCAAATTCAAAAACAGGTATACCAATACGTGCATCTTCCATCACATGTTCACAATCCAACAATAGTTTTCAATGATTTATGCTAACATGAGAGAAACAAACCAAAACATATTCGCATATGAAACTTTGAGACAACATAACTCCACAAATACTCAACCGTTTTCAGTGACTCAAAGCTCATAATGATCAGGATAAAGAGATCTACGCATTACACACCATGATTTTGAAAAAAAGAGGATTCGAAATCTTACTTATTTTTGAAGCAGAAGGAAATACAGTGTTGTTTTGGTCTTCTTGGCCCGAAACAGATGATGCAAAAGCCTTCCAATGATGATTGGTGAAGGTGGTTTGGTTCAGAAACCCTTGCAATGGCTTAAAACTTGGACTGTCATGGGTGATGTGTGAGGAAAAACAGCCATGGGAAATGGCTTTCCAGCTGGAGAATGTTGATGGAAACCAGTTCAAAATGTTGTGTAGATGTAGTATTAAGCAAGGCCAGACTCAGTTCTTTGAGAGTTTTTGACTGCTCTTTGAGAAATGGCCAAAATGAGATTTTTTAGAGAATGAGTTTTCTGTGGTTTTTGGCTGCTACTGCTGATTTCATTTGACAGAAAATGAGGTTTTTATTTGCTGTTTGATGTTGCTTGGATGAAGAAAACCAACAAAACTTGCTTAGGTTACTTGAGGTTTTTTGGAAGATTTTGAGAAAATGGCCAAGAATGAGTTTTAGCATGAATGAGTTCTGTTGTGTTATGGCTGCCTCTAGTGGTTTCAATTGACAGAAAATCATCCATACCTCTGCTGTTTTGTGGTACAAGGCATGGCTCATGGAAGTATGGAGTAGCATGGGTGAAAATGTACTTTCTTTCCAAATTTCAAGCAACTAAGTATGGATACATGATGGGTGTAAGTACTTGCACGAAAATGACTTGTAACATGACCAAAACCAAATTTCTGAGCTATTTCAATTGGCCAAATGGTAAAAAAATGATTATATCAAAAAGTCAACCCTTGGTCAAACTTGAATTTAAATGAGACAAGTCAAAAAATGCCATTTTGATTGGCAAGGTTTTGGCTCATGAAATTTATATTTTTGGAAAGAGGGGATCAAATGTGACTTGTAGGAAAAAACCCCACCAAAATTGGCCAAATGGTTTGAGAGATATGGCCTTTTGAAGTTCAAGATTTTCTGAAATCGATTCGATCATAACTTGCCAACCACACATGGGAATTGAGAGTTCTTGGACTTTTTGAAAATGGGAGAACAAGATCTTCAACTTTCATGTTGGGAAAAAATTCATTTGGAGCTTGTATCATGATGTAAGTTTGAGGATCAAGACTTTCCATTTTTGGTAAGTTTCAGTTACAGGTCCAGTTTCCATTTTTGGAAATTTCTGATCTGGCTTCAAATTCTTCCATGATAGTGTTTGACATGATATATGAGGCCTATTTGGACATGAATGAGACCTCTCAAACCAATTTTCATCATCAAATCACTGATTAAATGGACAGTTGACCAACAGTTGACTTTTAGGGTTTCTGACTGTCTGTGCATTGACTGATGATTTCTGAACATCCAACCCTTGACTTAGACACTTCAAATGGACCTCCAAGTTATGTGAACATGATGGGCAAACCCTAAGGCCTTGGCTCCTTGAGAATTGTGCTTGCTTGCTTGACTGACTGATCTCCTGACCAGTTTGACCTAATTTCTTGATTGGTCTGCACTTGAGGCAAAAGAGGCAATGCAATGCTATGCAATGGACCATGATATGCTATGACCTAATATGAAAATGTATGTACAATGATGGGTGCAAATTTGAGGTGCTACATAATGTAAAGAAGAACCCATTGCCCGAGCATGGGAAATCTGTCAACATGGTCCAGGGCTGCCCTGGCAAATACAAGGTCAAATATGTCAGCCATATTCGACAATCTCTGGTCGAGATGCATAGATTGTTGTGTGATTACAGTCATTACGAGCATGACCACGATAGATGTCGAGTTTGTTCTGTTAACCAAAGAGGTTATCGCCAGGTGCGCAAAGATGTTCAAGAAATGCTGGATGAGGGAGTCATTGAGATCCTTCAAAACAGAAATGTTGACGAAGATGCTGATGAAGTCAACGTAATTTCTCCAGTTTTTCGGATCCCCGAGCCCGTTATTATCAAATATGATGGTAGCAAGCAAAAGGCTCCTCCTGCTTTGATCATTAAGCCAGTTGGCCCTGTACCGTATTCTTCTGAAAAGGCGGTCCTCTACCGCTACAATGCTGTAGCATTAGAGGATGGGAAAGAGGTGTCCCTTCCCTCTTCATCTATTGTTAATATTACCGACGTCAGCGGCCTGACCCGCAACGGTCGTGTCTTCTTGGCCCCGCCGAAGCCTCAAGCTGATGTTCGAAGGAATGATTCGGCTAATTATGCTGAACGCCCGATTGGGAATACTGTGAACGCTCCGAATCCGGCACTTGTTGCTAATCCTGCCTCTACGTTGAAAACTTCTGTCTCTGTTGGCCCGAGTGGCAATGCGAAAGAAGACTATGATGAGATGCTGAGGCTCATCAAGAGAAGTGAGTACAACGTGGTAGATCAACTTCTACAGACGCCATCCAAAGTCTCCGCATTATCATTGCTGATGAATTCAGAACCACACCGAGAAGCTCTGCAGAAGGTGTTGGGTGTGGCGTATGTAGATCACGATGTCACAATTGAACAATTTGACACTATTGTTGCAAACATCACTCCTTGTAACAATTTAAGTTTTTGTGATGCTGATCTCCCCGAGGAGGGAAGAGACCACAACCTGGCACTACACATCTCCATGAGCTGTAAAGATGACGCCATGTCCAATGTGCTGGTGGACACTGGGTCATGATTGAACGTGTTGCCAAAGTCCACTCTTGCAAAGTTATCATATCAGGGGCCTCCCATGAGGCAAAGTGGAGTGGTAGTGAAAGCTTTTGATGGGTCGCGTAAAACTGTGATTGGAGAGGTTGATCTCCCAGTCAAAATTGGACCAAGTGATTTCCAGATCACCTTCCAGGTTATGGACATTCACCTATCGTATAACTGTCTATTGGGCAGACCATGGATTCACGGGGCAGGCGCCGTGACATCCACCCTACACCAGAAACTGAATTTTGTTAAGAATAAGAAGCTGGTGGTGGTAGGGGGAGAGAAGGCTCTCCTGGTTAGCCATTTGTCTTCTTTCTCTTATATAGATGCTGAGGATGAAGTTGGAACTCCGTTCCAAGCTTTATCTATTGCTGAACCTACTAAGAAGGGAACTTCTTCATTTGCATCCTATAAAGATGCAAAGTTGGCCATTAAGCATGGTGCAACTGCTGGATTGGGGCAAATGATTGAGTTGGAAGACAACAAATCCCGGGCTAGTATAAGCTATTCTTCTGGTGTCTTCAACAAGCAAGGGCTGTTTAAGAGTGGTGGATTTATCCACACCGGTCAAGATGAAGAGGCTGCTGCCATTCTGGAAGAGGATGAGGAGGATTCTGGCAACTTTATCATCCCTGGAGGGATCTGCAATAATTGGCCCGCTGTTGATATTCCAACAGTTATCCATAAGTCAAAGTAATGTTCATTGTGTTTAAAAACCCTTCTCCCATGCCAAAAGGAGAAGTGATGACATTGTTGGCGCATAAATACAATGATATTTTCATTCAATAAATTCATGTTATATGTTTGTTTTTCCAATTATTTTCCCTTTTCACTTTTGCATGAAATTGGTGATCACATAAAACCCCAAAATAAGAATAAAATCAATCTTTTCATCTGCATAATGATTTGCCTTGCTTGAATTCTAAAATCTTTATATCCAAAATCATTATGCAGGTTGATCAAACCCATTGAACATAATGATCCAACACCATCTCCCAATTTTGAGTTCCTTGTATTTGAGGCAGAAGAAGATGATGTTGAAGAAATTCCTGATGAGATCACCCGTCTACTTGAGCATGAAGAGAAGATCATTCAGCCGCATCTTGAGAATCTGGAAACAGTCAACTTGGGGTCTGAAGATTGTGTGCGAGAAGTGAAGATTGGGGCACTCCTGGAAGAATCTGTTAAGAAGGGGTTGATTGAATTGCTACGAGAATATGTCGACGTCTTTGCCTGGTCGTATGAAGACATGTCTGGTCTGGATACGGATATTATGCAACATTTCCTGCCTTTGAAGCCTGAGTGCGTGCCCGTAAAGCAGAAGCTCAGAAGAACTCATCTCGATATGGCAGTGAAGATCAAAGAGGAAGTTCAGAAGCAAAATGATGCGGGGTTTCTGGTGACTTCTACATATCCTCAATGGGTGGCCAATATTGTGCCTGTGCCTAAGAAAGATGGAAAAGTGCGAATGTGTATGGACTATAGAGACTTGAATAAAGCTAGTCCGAAAAATGATTTCCCTCTACCACATATTGATATGTTGGTAGATAATAAAGCTAAATTCAATGTCTTCTCATTTATGGACGGATTTTCCGGATATAATCAGATTAAAATGGCACCCGAGGATATGGAGAAGACAACGTTCATCACACCTTGGGGAACATTTTGTTATCAAGTGATGCCCTTCGGTTTGAAGAACGCCGGAGCCACGTATCAACGAGCTATGACTACCTTGTTTCATGATATGATGCACAAGGAGATCGAGGTATATGTTGATGATATGATTGCGAATTCAAGAACGGAAGTTGAACATGTTGAGCACTTGTTGAAGCTTTTTCAGCGTTTGAGGAAGTATAAGCTTCGTCTGAATCCCAACAAGTGTACATTTGGAGTCCGTTCCGGCAAGTTATTGGGCTTTATGGTCAGCGAAAGAGGTATTGAGGTTGATACTGTCAAGGTCAAAGCAATACAAGAGATGCCTGCTGTCGCATTACGCGAAAAACCGACGGGAAAACGAAACAACAGAGCCGCCACCGTGCGTTATTTATCCCAAAAGAGGGAAAGGAAACGCTCGATGTAAACCTGGAAAGAACATGGTCTCGCGACCAGAGATGCAAGGATCGGGAGTCGGTTATGCGAAGGGAAGGTATTAGCACCCTTACGCATCCGTCGTACTCGACGGGATCCATGCTCAGAAAGAATAGAAGAAAGGTTGCTAAAAACTGCTCAAACACTGCACAAGGCTGGAAGGAAACACAGAAAGACAAAAGAAACGGAACTCGGCAGGATATCGCATCCTGGGCCTACGTAGTCTGTCAGGCACAAACATCAGAGTCGACGTAGTTCGGGACAGGGGAAACGTGCTCGCTAGGATGTCGCAGCCTATGCATACGTATCTTCTTGGACAAAGAAGAATCAGAGCATTCGTAGCTCGGCTCACGCACGCCAAACAAAACCACACGGGAAATCGACTGCCAATCGCTGGACTTACGTCAAACTCCACACAAATAGGCAAACCTGGAATCCGAATGCCAATCGCTGGACTTACATCAGACTCCGAACCAAACACACGCACACTGGAAACTGACTGCCAATCGCTGGACTTATGTCAGACTCCACACCAACACAGGAAGAAGAAGGGTCTCGATTGCAACTAGGGCAAGAGAAAGGGAAGGTCTCAAACGCAACGAAGGCGAGAGAAAAGAATTAGTGTTAGTTGTCAGTCAAACTCGACAAGACATCGCATCTCGTGCCTACGTATCTCATCTGGACATGAGAATCAAAGTTGCCGTAGTTCGGCTAAACTATTCTTGTTGGTTTGTGTTTTTTAAGTGGACAACATCACTACGCAATCTACCGGATGCTCGACCTTTGGAGACTTACTCACCTGTAGTAGAAGGAGTTGACGTATCCTTAAGAGGGGATAATGTTTGTTTGTGTTTTAGGAAAGCTCAAGCAAGAAAGGAAGTCCTATACGAAGGAACCGTGATACCTTAATTGACATGCAAACGAGACTACGCGGAATCTAGCAAACCTAGGGGATACAATCACACCACACAAACACATACAACATGAAGTAAACACACCAACAAGGGGCTCAAACATCAAGGCTAGGCTTTAGTCGAGGGGTCATGTCAACCTCGACAAACAAGCCGCTGGATCAGGGTGATGTTAGCTCTTAACCCTAACATTGAGAGTTAGGGTGAAGCAGATGAAATGGGAAGTGAGGGGTGTGCCTCACAACTCTTATCCCTGGCCTGGGAGAGCTTCAGACAAATGAAGTGTGGGTTCAGAAAGTGGGAACCCTTCTACACTTATGACACTGACTCAACATAGATCTTGGGGTTGATGTCCACAAGGCATCAACATGTGATGTGAGCCAAGGGACGACTCAACAGAATAGCAGGAGATGGATTGCATATCTCTTGTGTCTGCCAATTGCCTTAACAAAGGTCTTTTCCTGCTTGGGGACAAAAATAAACAAACACAAGCATTGCCTCTTAAGGAGGACTTCAGACAGGTGCCTGGCCAAGTAACAGGCCAGGTCTTCCAGACTACATGGAGAAGAGATCATTATACCTCAATGCTCAAGCTAGCAAGCAAAGCAAAAGCAAGTTCACAATGGAACTATAGCAACTAAAGTACCTGAAATCAATCCAACATAATCAGTATACCAGACAAACACAAGTCAAACAGAAAACTACAAGTCCACAACACAAACAGATAACAAGCATCAATGCACAAAGGTGCAAGCCACAAGGCCTAAGCTCAAGTCTCAAAACCTACAACACAAACTCAAGATTAGTCATCAACAAGCAATGGATCAACTCCAAATGAGTGAATATCATCAAGCATGGCAATTGTGCTTTTTGACCTGAAACAAAGCTCAAATGTGAGAAGCAAACCTCTAGTACAAGACTAGGGTCAAAATGGGATCAAAAAACCAAAACAGAACATGAAACTTATCAAAAATCAAGATCAATCAAATGAGAATCAAACCCAAGTGGTCTCACATTCATATCATCAATCAATATCATTTCATGAAGCAAAGAGTACAAAACATGCAATTTGAAGCTCATAGAACCAAACAGAAAGATCCAATTCAAATCAACTCACAAACATTTCAATAAATTCCCAAGAAATTCATGGCTAAACAGCATTCATTAAAAGATCATCACACCAAATTTCAAGTCATTTGGACCAAGGGAAGAAAGTCAATTAAATTCCATAAGTCAAAGCATGTTCAAACAAGCTCATACAAGGCACCAAATCATGCATCAACTTTAAGCAATCATAAAACAGAAACCAAACATGATAAATGAATGAAACCAAAGCCATCGAAAACTTTAAGATGTCTATAATACACATGCCAAATTTCAAGTCCATCCAATAAACCACAATAATTTCACAAATCATATGAGATCATGACTCACAAAATGTCCACAATTGGTCAAACAGGGGAGAAAATCTCAATCAAATTGGAAATGCACTCAAAAATCCACAAAAATTCACGTTCAAACTTAACATCCAGAGGATTCAACATGCTAAAATTCAGATCATTTTGAGCTCATATGGCATGGTAACAAAAATCAAGAAGTCAAGCAAGAAATGGTGTGACACAAATTGTCACACCTCCAAAGATCATAGCATATCTCACAATCCAGGAATGCAAAAATCAAAAACTCTATACCAAAATGCTCCTCAAGATGTCTAGATTATGCATACAAAATTTCAGCTCCATCCAATTAAGCATCATCATTTCATGAGCAAAACATCAAGCAATGTGCAACAAATGACATGTATGAGCAAACCCTAGCCAAAACAGAAATCCATACGTGCACAATTTTCATAAAAATCATCAAAAAATAGTAGACATGGCAAGGATTATCATGGAAAAAACCTCATGTTAATTGGACAAATATTGAATGAGTTATGATTTTTGTAATGTGAAGAAAAAATAAAAAAATGAATGGAGAGGCATGGTGAAATATGTGTAGCATATGATGAAAAAATATAAAGGCTCATGTGGAAAGCGCTTCAGCAAGGAATCGAAGCATGTTTATTTTCAAAACCTGGCGCGCTTAGCAAAACGCGGCGCTTCACTTAGCATGCGTGGCACGCTGTGGTTGGCTACATGGCTTAGAAACACGAATTTCATGCAGAAACACGGGCAAGTGGATCGAAAGGCTTGCTGGAAACGTATTTTTAGGGTTCATCACCAGCTTCAACAAGTTCATACACTCAAGAACGAAATTGCACAGAAATTAACAAACAATATATCATTGAACTCGTCTTGCAACATACATCACTAATCTAATCATTGATTTAGCCTAATTCGTGCTAACAAATCCAGATCGAGCAAGAGAAGATTTGAACAACAAACTTAAATTCACAATATCTCACTTGATTCTCAACGAAAATTAAAAGTGTAAAGTTCAGCATGCTCCACAATCAAGGATCTATCAAATGCATAGCACGATTTCAACAATTAAGAGTATCAAATTCCTACCTCTATGAAGATGCAGATCTGAATTTGTGGTTCCTTGGCCTTGTAATGGTGAAACAGAACTTCTTTGATGCTTAGGTTGATGAATAAGTGGAGATTCGAAGCTCAATGGTGCTTGATCTTGCTCTAATTCTGATCTGCCATTGATGAAGCTCTATGTAACAGCTCTTGAATTTGCTCGAAAATGGAAGATCCTGGCCTCAATCTTCTTCAGCAATGCTTGTGAATGCTTGAGCAATGAAGATCCAATGCAATGTTCTTGGAGAATTTGCAGAAAAATGAAGAACAAAAGTTGAGAGAATTTGCTATTTTTGGATCTAGATCTGTTTGAATGAAGTGTTAATCCTGAAAACAGTTAGCATTAGCCTTATATATGGTGGATTAATCAATTCCTTAATCAAGCTTAGCCAAAACCAAAGTGATTAGTGAAAATGCAAGTTTATGTACAAATGGTCATGCCACCCTCATGTATGCAATGCCTTGCTACAGTGCACGAATTATTGGCCAAACACCCTCCAAATATCATTTCAGACCAATTGGAAGTGGACTTATGTGTGGAAAATGCATACTCTTGAAAATGACTTTTTTTCCTCCCTTTTTCAAATTCAATTCACCTTGAAAATTCCATTTTTATGTGATGAGTTTTGATGAAATGCAATGAATGTTTTGGATAGAGCATGTCAAATGGAGATTGTAGCAAGAAACCCCACTCAATTTGGCCAATTGGTGTGAAAGTTATCCCACTTTGAAGTTCAAAATATCTTGACAATGATTTGATCATAACTTGTCAACCACAAATGAGAAATGGATGTTCTTGGACTTTTTGGAAAGGTGAGAGCAATATCTTCAACTTTCATGTTGGACAAAATTCCATTTGAAGCTTGTATGATGATGTAAATTTGAGGAGAAGACCTTTCCATTTTTGGTAGTTTGAAATTACAGGTCACTTACTATTTTTGGAAACTTTTCATCTGACCTCAAATTCTTCAATCTTGATCTTTGAAATGTCAAATGAGACTTGTATGGACATGAATTAAGCCTTTCAAACCATCTCCCACCTTCAAATCCATGAATTCAGGCACAGTTGACCATAGTTGACTTTCTAGGGTTTCAGATGAAATCCAGCTTGACTGTTGACTTCTGAGCATCCAATCTTTGGCCAAACCACTTCAAAATGATACCTAGGTCATATGAACTCATTGAACCAACCTTAGGGCTTTGCTTCAATAGGAAATGCACATGCTTGCTTGCTTGACTGATCCTCCTAACCAGTTGACCTAATCTTGTCTGATGGCTTGCACTTGGGCAAATGGACAATGCAATGCTATGCAGTGGACAAGGTAATGTTAATGACCTAATATGAAATGAATGTACAAAATGGGAGGTGCAAATTTGAGGTGCTACAGCTGCCCCTATTCAATCAACTGGGAACCCGAATGGATGAGAGCAACGGCTGTCAGACTTCCAGGGTAAACAGGGATTGAATACCAAGAACCGTAGAAATATGCACAATGCGTGGATCCACCAACGGAAACGTCCACTGGGATCTGATATTTATTACTGAGGATTTTGATTTTTTTTCTGGTTTTTCTCTCAAGGGTACAACCACCTCCAGACATCTCAAGACGATGAATGGGAATAGAAATCTCAACTAGATGCCGACGGACAACTAGGAAAAACTCAACGTTTACTGAGACCAACGGAGAGGTAACTCAACTGGGGACAACCAGGAAAAACTCGACGTTTATCGAAACCAACGGAGAGGTGACCAGACATCAACGGATGAATGGGAAGACTCGACCAGACGTCAACGGACGAACGGGAGAAGCTCGACGTTTATCGACACCAACGGAGAAGGAGAAGACTCAACCAGACGTCAACGGACGAACGGGAGAAGCTCGACGTTTATCGACACCAACGGAGAAGGAGAAGACTCGACCAGACGTCAACGGACGAACGGGAGAAGCTCGACGTTTATCGACACCAACGGAGAAGGAGAAGACTCGACCAGACGTCAACGGACGAACGGGAGAAGCTCGACGTTTATCGACACCAACGGAGAAGGAGAAGACTTCACCAAGGAAGGGATATGACAACCGAAAACCGAATAGGACGCCACCGACGACTCTACTGGGGATTCTGGCTGGGAATTAACCAGACATTAACGAATGACTGAGGAATAGGGTATACAATCAGACGTCAACGGACGACTGAGAAAAACTCAACGTTTACCGAAACCAACGGAGAGGTAGCTCTGCATGGGGAAAGATACAACTAGACGTCATCGGACGAATAGGAAAAACTCGACGTTTATCGAAACCAACGGAGAGGTAACTCTGAGGGGAATCAACAACCATTAATGAATGATCTGTGGGGAATAAACAACTATACGTCATCGGACGCATAGGAAAAACTCGGCGTTTATCGAAACCAACGGAGAGGTAACTCTGTGGGAATAATGACCCTGTAGGGATAATGATCACAACCAACCGTCAACGGACGACCGGGAAAAACTCGACGTTTATCGACACCAACGGAGAGGAGGACTCTTCTGGGGAAGGAGAACGACGTTACGAACATCGAAAGATGATGTTTACGGACACCAAAGAAAACCAGACATTAACGAATGACTGGGACATACTCGATGTGTACACCGAAAGATGGTGTTGACCGACACCAAAGAACGAACACACGCGGGCGCTGACGTGACACCGACCTGTATCACAAGATGACATCTACACATGTCAAGGCAAGGCTAAACACTTGTTGGGGTCTCACTGGGGAGAAACAAACTTTCCTGTCACCAACGGAGGAGGAAATAAATCTCTCTGGGGGTATCAATCCTGAATGCTGTCAGGAGCAACTGTAGCAAACGTGCTAGACAGATGTTGATTCAAAAATCCGCCTCTGCCGGGGCTACGGTCTGATTGATTTCGAACACATGAATGCATATGTTTGAATTTTTCTATGGCGTAATGCTCCATATCGAATGGAAATGCTACGCATTTTGAGGATGCAATGATCACTATACGCAAAATGCAAATGATGAAAACTCCGGCTGGGGGAGCCAAGACTGATCAGATACTCCGACTCTGTGGGGAGACTCTGCTCGAGGAAAACTTGGCGGGGAGAGCACCGACTTCTCACTCATGCTGGAGAAATAACGCTGTTGCTGGGGAAAGGATAGCCTCCACTGGGGATACCCTTCACAGGACCCAATCCACCCGGGGACTCCACTCGGGGAAACAATCAACACAACTTGCTAGAGACTACCCAACGGCAACTGTGCTGAGGAGAGCCAACCAATCCACAAGTGATAAACTCTGCTTTGGGGAATAAACCCTACTCCGCTGGGGACGACCCACGCAATCCACAGGTAGGATAAACTCAACTGGAGATATATTTCTTTGAACCCGCTCCACTCGGGGACTAGCTGGGGAAAATTATTAACACCAATCTCCGCTCAGGAGAAATCTGCTAGGGAAAACAACTCTGTTGGGGATGACACACCAACTCTGCTGAGGAAAAGTATAACTCTGGTGGAGAAAGCAAATATACCAGACTCTGTGCTGGAGAGAAACATCCATAACCCTGCTGGGGATGAGCGCTCACGACCACGCTGGGGATAACAGTATGACAAACCCGACTGCTGGGGAACAACGCTCCACTGACAACTCCGCTGGGGATACAACATCCTTCCAACTCAGTGGGGAACTCTCCTGGGGAAAACACCTGCCAGGCACTCAGCGGGGGATAGGCAATCCTTAGATCTGCTGGGAATAGAAGGCAACATCCACAGATGTCTCTGCAGGGGAGAATATAGCTCCGATAGCTCTCAAACTTGCTTGGAGAAGTATCTGCTGGGGAAACATTCTCACAGATGACGATCTGCAAAACAGCACAACAACATGCCCCCAGGGGATACATGAACAAGATATGTTCAAATGTCCTCAACATTCAAAATGATTTTCAAATGTTTTATCTTCCTGCAAGTTATTGTTTAGCCTTCATGTTTTTATATGCAATGTTTATCAAAAATTTGGACGTTTTTGCAAACAAAACAGTAAAATAAAAACAAGAGAGCTATTTATCTGAATAACGACTTTTATTGATTGAAAATGTGCCTGAAAAGGCGAATACATTGGGAAGCAATTCCTAGAAAGAGGTAATTGCGCACAAAAGGAAAAAATCTATCCTAATGGCAATGTGAACACGGCATCCCCTATTTCCCAATTCTGTTATAACTCATAGATCATCAGCTTTCCTCCCAACTTCCTTGCTTTCTGAGAAGAATGACTGGACCGATCACATCTTTCGAGATGGCAGACGACGAAGCGATATGAAGTACAGATAACTCAGACTGTAGTCTTCGCTTTAATCCCTCTTTTGCCTGGATCGCCCTTTCGGGTTTTCAATCCACCGGGATACCCATTTTTGCCTAAGCCGCCCTTGCGGGTTTTCGACTTACCGGGTGTACAAATTCTTTTCATTTTTATCCCTAACTTTTGCCCGAACCTTTTCTTTTTGTTTTTTTTTGGTTCGCCGGGATGCCCCTTTTTTCCTGGACTCTTTTATTCTTTTTGTCCAGCGGGTCAATTTATGCGAAGTATTTTTTAACTACATCTGAGTTAACAGGGGACGGGAAATCTTCACCATCCATAGTTGTAAGCATCAAGGCTCCACCGGAGAAGACCTTCTTCACAACATATGGACCTTTATAATTAGGAGTCCACTTGCCCCTGTTATCTGTACCGGGAGGAAGGATCCTCTTCAAAACCAGATCACCAGTTTGACAGCTCCGAGGACGCACTTTCTGATCAAAGGCTCGCTTCATCCTTCTCTGATACAACTGCCCATGACACACAACTGCTAGCCGTCTCTCTTCGATAAGGCTCAACTCGTTAAACCTTGTTCGAATCCACTCGGCTTCGTCCAGCTTGACATCTAATAAAACCCTCAGAGAAGGGATCTCTACTTCCACAGGCAGGACTGCTTCCATACCATACACAAGGGAGTACGGGGTTGCCCCGGTCGACGTACGTACTGAGGTACGATACCCATGCAAAGCGAAAGGCAACATCTCATGCCAATCCTTGTATGTCACGACCATCTTCTGCACAATCTTCTTGATATTCTTGTTTGCTGCCTCTACAGCACCATTCATCTTTGGTCTGTAAGGAGAAGAATTGTGATGTTCAATCTTGAAATCTTTACAAAGCTCTTTCATCATCTTGTTATTGAGATTCGAACCATTATCAGTGATGATTCTCTCAGGAACTCCATAACGACAGATGATCTCTTTCTTGATGAACCGGGAAACCACTTGTTTGGTAACGTTAGCATAGGAAGCTGCTTCCACCCATTTGGTGAAGTAGTCAATCGCAACCAGGATGAAGCGATGTCCATTCGAAGCAGTAGGCTCAATCTTCCCAATCATGTCAATGCCCCACATGGCAAACGGCCAAGGCGAGTTCATGACATTCAGAAAGCTTGGTGGTACATGCACCTTATCAGCATAAATTTGACACTTATGGCACTTCCGAGCGTATTTGAAACAATCGGATTCCATAGTCATCCAGTAATAACCGGCTCTCAACAATTTCTTGGACATTGCATGACCACCAGCATGGGTACCAAACGAACCTTCATGCACTTCCTGCATCAACATGTCTGCTTCGTGTCTATCCACGCATCTGAGCAAGACCATGTCAAAGTTTCTCTTATACAACACGTCATCCTGATTCAAGTAAAAGCTTCCAGCTAGCCTTCTCAGGGTTTTCTTGTCATTCTTTGACGCACCTTCAGGATACTCCTGGCTCTTGAGGAAGTTCTTGATATCATAATACCACGGCTTCTCATCAACAACAACAAACTCGGCCGCAAACACATACGCAGGCCTCTCGAGTCGATTCACCGCAACATGTGGCACATGATTCCACCAATGAACTTTGATCATGGAAGACAAAGTAGCCAAGGCATCATCCATCTGATTCTCATCCCGGGGGACATGATACAACTTCACCTTCTTGAAGAACGTCAGCATTCTTCTGGTGTAATCTCTATAGGGAATCAAATGCGGCTGGTTGGTATTCCAATCTCCATTGACCTGATTGATCACTAGAGCGGAATCTCCATAGATGTCAAGCGTTTTGATCCTCAAATCAATGGCTTCTTCTATCCCCATGATACAAGCCTCATACTCAGCTTCATTGTTGGTGACGTCAAAAGTCAATCTGGCAGAAAAAGGTATATGAGCACCTTTTGGATTGATCAGCACTGCACCAACACCATTACCGTTCACATTAACAGCCCCATCAAACATCAATGTCCACTTGTCATCAGGATCCGGTCCTTCCTCGACAAGAGGCTCTTCACAATCTTTCATCTTAAGATACATGATGTCTTCATCAGGGAATTCAAACATCATAGGCTGATAATCATCAATCGGTTGCTCGGCGAGGTAGTCTGACAGAACACTACCTTTGATGGCCTTCTGCGACGTGTACTGAATATCATACTCTGTTAAGATCATCTGCCAACGGGCAACACGCCCAGTGAGAGCCGGCTTCTCAAAGATGTATTTTACTGGATCCATCTTAGAAATCAACAAGGTAGTATGGTTCAACATATACTGCCTCAGTCGGCGAGCAGCCCAGGCCAAAGCACAGCAAGTTTTCTCAAGCTGTGAATATTTGATTTCACAGTCGGTAAACTTTTTGCTAAGGTAGTATATGGCATGCTCTTTTCGACCAGACTCGTCATGCTGTCCCAATACACACCCCATCGAGTTCTCGGTCACTGACAGGTACATTATCAATGGTCTCCCTGGAACTGGAGGGATTAGGATTGGAGGTTTCTGTAAATACTCTTTTATCTTGTCAAAAGCTTTCTGACAATCATCATTCCACCTGATTGCTTGATTCTTTCTTAGCAATTTGAATATAGGTTCATACGTGGCAGTTAGGTGAGATACAAACCTTGCAATGTAGTTCAATCTCCCTAAGAACCCACGAACCTGCTTCTCTGTTTTTGGCTCAGGCATTTCTTGAATAGCTTTGACTTTCGCTGGATCAACCTCAATCCCTTTATCACTGACAACGAAGCCTAACAGCTTCCCAGATCTCACACCAAACGTACACTTGTTCGGATTCAGCCTTAGTCTGAACTATACCAATCTGTCAAACAACTTCTGCAAATTGACCAGGTGCTCCTCTTCTGTCTGCGACTTCACAATCATATCATCCACGTACACTTCAATCTCTTTGTGCATCATGTCATGAAAGAGAGTCGTCATAGCCCTCTGATAGGTAGCACCGGCATTCTTCAGCCCAAATGGCATCACCTTATAGCAGAACGTGCCCCAAGGTGTAATGAATGTCGTCTTTTCCATGTCCTCTGGCGCCATCTTAATCTGATTATAGCCCGAGAAACCATCCATGAAAGAGAATACCGAGGATTGAGCCGTATTATCCACCAATACATCAATGTGAGGTAATGGGAAATCATCTTTCGGACTCGCTCTATTCAAATCCCGGTAATCGACACACATTCTGACTTTGCCATCCTTCTTCGGCACAGGAACGATGTTGGCTACCCACGGGGGATAAGTTGTCACTGACAAGAACCCAACATCGAGCTGCTTCTGAACCTCTTCCTTGATCTTAACTGCCATATCAGGACTCGTTCTACGAAGCTTCTGCTTGACCGAAGGACAATCATCTCTGAGAGGTAGTCTATGAACCACAATATCAGTATTCAGCCCAGGCATATCTTGATAAGACCAGGCGAATATCTCAACATACTCTCTCAGCATCTCAATCAACCTGCTCTTGACCTCTGTCTTCAAAGCAGCCCCAATCTTGATATCCCTTCTGGCATCCTCAGTACCAAGATTAACAATCTCCAACTCTTCCTGATGAGGTTGGATGACCCTTTCCTCCTGCTTCAACAATCTAACCAATTCTTTAGGGAATTCACTGTCTTCTTCACTCTCCTCCTCAGCTTGGTAGATGGGATTGTCGAAATCATACTGAGCCATAACAGAACTGTTCATAGTAGATGCCGTGATATCACTTCTGCATGTTTAATGCTTTGTTTTAGAAAAAGAGTTCAATAAAGTCACAAAAACAAAAACATTGCCATTTTTATTTTTTTGAAAATGAAAACAAAAATAGAAAGACAAGGATCACAAAAATTGTTTACAAAACGTCCTTTATTAATGATAAAAATTATAAAACATGATGTGGCCCTACAATGAACCACTACGCCTTGGGCAGAACGTAGGGTTTTGTGCAGAATGAAAAAACAAAAGAAAATTACTCTGTTTGAAGAGTAACTTGGACTATATCCTCTGCTGTCCAGTTGTTGATCACTTCCCCTGGTGCACTCGGGCGAACCCAGCAGTCGAGATCATAATCACTGTCGCCATCTTCAACATCAGCTGCAAAGACGTCACCGTGATTCATCAGCCCGACGCTGGTAATGGTACTCGGACCTGCTTGACCACCCTGCTCCGCTTGCAAAGGTTGATAGCCAATACCAAACTTATCTTCCTTGACCGGCAAGTCCACCATTTTGCCCCAACCTTCAGCCTTGCCAGAGTCAACAACCTCTTTGGCCTGCTTGTACGAAGCAATCGAAGCACCTGGCCTCCTCTGATCAGCACACGCCATCCCCTCGAGAGCAACCGTCTCAAACGCCTGGCACAAAGTTTCGTGGATCTCGCCATCCACCTCGACATATTTGAACGAGGATAGGTGACTCACCAAGATATCCTCTTCACCGCACACGGTCACAATCTGACCGTTCCAGACATACTTGAGCTTCTGATGGAGAGTCGACGAGACTGCCCCTGCTGCATGGATCCATGGACGCCCCAACAAACAACTGTAGGCGGGCTGAATGTCCATCACGTAGAAGATGATATCGAACACCTCTGGACCTATCTTCACAGGCAAGGTAACTTCACCAAACACAGAACATTTGGATCCGTCAAAAGCACGCACGATCAGGTCACTCGGAGTAAGCACAACCCCTTCAACAGATATCTTCTTCAGAATCTGCTTCGGCAAGACATTCAGAGAAGAACCGGTGTCGACCAGCACATGTGACAGCACAACACCCTTGCATTCCATAGTAATATGCAAGGCCTTGTTATGGTTTCGACCTTCAGGTGTCAAATCAAGATCAGTGAACCCCAGGCCATGTCTGGTACTCACGTTGGCAATTACACCCTCCAATTGGTTGACGGAAATCTCTTGAGGTACATACGCCATGTTCAGCATCTTCAACAAGGCATTGTGATGTGCCTCAGAGCACAACAGCAAAGAGAGAATCGAAATCTTGGATGGAGTTTGGTTGAGTTGATCTACGATCTTGTAGTCACTCTTCTTGATAATTTTCATAAATTCCTCCACGTCCTTTTCAAATGAACCCTCAGCCTCCTTCTGAGTCGGTTCCTCGTCAACCACGGCCTGTTTGCCCTTTGATCTAGCAGATGCCTCAGCATTGGCATCCCTTAACGGTTGAGGCGCAAATAATCGTCCACTTCTAGTAAAGCCTCCCGGTCCACCAACATTGTCCACAACTGGACTCACAACCGCGGGAGTTCTAATAGGTGCAGCGATAGTTACTGGAGCCTGATTCGACGGCCTGACCCGATTCTCAGCCCTTCGATTATTCCGGTAGGCATTGTCGTACCTCCAAGGCACCGCCTTACTATTTTCAACAACAGGTCTTCCACCTGATACATCAATAGTAGTTGGAGTGTTGACAGTTACTGGTGCGGAGATGGTAATAGGAGTACCACTTGTTGTAGGCGCACTACCAACAGTCCTCGGCCCACGTCCTTCAGACGGTTTGAAAAATATGGTGACAGTTGACACTGCCCCACGATTTCTATTACCAGCCCGAGAAAACTGAACACAGCCCTCGTCTATCAGCTTCTGAATACCGGTCCGCAACTGATCACACCCATTATCTGACTCAGCACAACCCAAACAATTCTCATCACAGCCCGAGTAGACATCCCCATTCAGCAAACGGTCCTTCACAACTGATAAGGAAGTCTGAATCTCGTCAACATTACCAACCAAGTCCTCAGCTTCAACCCCTTCGATACAGTTCACCCGGTGAGCACCATGCGCAGGCATAAGGTTATTCACGACATTCGGTACAGGAGCGAAATTGATAGTCTTGGCATCAATCAAGTCCTGGACTTTATGGTGAAAAGCCCTGCAGTTCTCAATATGGTGGCCAGGCGCACCAGAATGAAAGTCACAACGCACGTTGGCATCATACCCAGGTGGTATCTTTGTCAATGGCGCCATGGTCCTCAGTTCCACAAATCCTAGTCTGAGCAACTCAGGTAGTAACTCAGCATAGGTCATGGGTAGGGGGTCAAAACGTCTATCAGGCATCCGCTGCCTCGGCTGATATGGACGTTGTTGTTGTTGTTGTTGTTGCATTTGTTGTTGAACCCTCTGTTGTTGCGGTTGTTGACGTTGTTGAGGTGCAGGAATGGTTACCGCGGCAACCTGACGGTACTGACTTCTGTTCGGAACTCGGCGATGTTGAACAGCATTAGTATCACCCTCTCTTCGGCGAGGTGCCCCAGAGAAAGGTTTCTTTGAAGAAGAGGAACCAGCATCTTGGATCTTACCAGCTTTGATCAAGCTCTCAGTCCTCTCACCACAAATGACTACGTCAGAAAAGCTTCCAAATGGGCAACACCCCATTCGGTCCATAAACACACCTTGCAGAGTACTGATAAACATGTCAGTCAACTCCCTTTCCAGCATAGGGGGTTGAACTCTCGCAGCCAGCTCACGCCACCTCTGGGCGTACTCCTTGAAATTTTCACCGGATTTCTGGCAAAGACTCTGCAGCTGAGTCCGGCTCGGTGCCATATCCATATTGTGCTTATATTGCCTTAAGAAGGCTTCACCCAGATCCCTCCAGCATCGGATAGAATCTCCCTTCAATTCCATGTACCAGTCCAAAGAAGCCCTAGATAGACTATCTTGGAAAAAGTACATCCACATTTTTTCATCGTCTGTATACGCAGAGATTTTCCGATAATATGCCTGCACATGGGTGCGAGGGCAAGAAGTGCCGTTGTACTTGTCGAAGGACGGTGCTTTGAATTTGTATGGGATCCTCAACCCCTCGACCAACCCCATATTGGTCACATCGAAACCGAGAGAATTCTGGCATTCCATCGCTCTAATCTTCTCAGCCAGGGCATCAACCTTCCGATCCTTATCCTCTACTCTTCCAACATCACCATCATCCTCACTCAGCAGCGTGAACATGTCCTCTTGTCTGTCGATAATCGGAGCTGGATGACGAACCGGAGCCCGGGTAGCTCTGGCATTGACAGTCTCAGCAGCAAGAGGCTGTCCATTAATTCTTATTCCTCTCAACTCATCCCCGACGGCATAGTCGTTAGCGGGAGCAACAACGTTGATATTCTCATGAACAGGTGCAGCAACAGGCGAAGCACGGTTGGACGTCTGAATCCCGGTTTCTTGTCTCTGAACCAGGGCTCGGAGTTCCTCCTGACCTTGTGCAACCCCTTGCATCATCGTCATGAACTGGGCCATGTTCGCCCTCATCTCAGCCAACTCAGTCTGAACCTGATCCATACTTCTTTGTTGATTGAGTCTGGTTGAATACCGGTGCGGTCTCTGATCAGCTATCCTGCCTGACACAGGAACCAGAGTGAGAAGTCGGGAACGAGAACACCTGTTATGCAAGATGATATGAGTATGATGCTAATGCATATGATGCACATGATATGTTCATTTCTCAGGCATTCAAAGAGCCTGATTCATCTTCAGAAGATGGCAACCTGCAGCAAAAACAACACAGGAAGCATAGAACAACATACAAGAGCAACTGAGTACAGAGTGAAACCACAATCTCATCTATAAATGAGCAACAAGGTCATACAACAATATCAACAAAGATTCAGATATATCGAAGTACAACAACGAATCCCACCCGACAGGCCTGGGGGTGATTCTCAACATATACATCAGGAATACAAGCTAAGACAAATGACTTCCCGGAATGAGCGTCTTCAAGTAGTGACACTGGTCTATCAACAGTTCACACTCTGAACATTCTGGCAAGGGAGTGATCTTCTCCTTCAACTGTCTTCTAAGCTCTACAACTTCTGCTCCAAGTTGGTCTTCTGATGCAAGTCTCTGGTCGACTTCCTTCTTCAACTGGATATCTTTGTCTCTGAGTTGCTTCTCCAAGTCTCTGATCTTCTTCAGATAACTGGCTTCAACTCTCTGCAATCTCAAACACGCTCTGTGCTCTGCATTCAACAAGTTCTCCATCTCTACATAAGATCTCTTCTTGCTCCTCACTCCACCAACATCTACACTCCGGATGTCTCTGAGTTGATGAGTTAGGTTCAACCTATCAGCTTTGGCTTGGTACAACTCCATCTGGGCATCTTGCTCTTTCTCTTTCAACCTGCGATTCTCCATCAGGGCTTGCTTGTACTGCTCAGCAGGTACACTCTCAGCAAGGATCAATGGTGGTTGCACTTGCAAAGGATTCATCCTATCATAGGGCAACAACAAAGTTTCCACTCTATTCTTCACCCAATCAGTGTAATCAAGCATAGCAATGGCAAACTTCTTCCCTAAGACAGATCCATTCTGGACACCAATAGACTTCCAGGCTCTTCCTATCTGCTCCAATCTAACAGGGTCGCTTCGCTTCTCAAAATATACACTCTCAGCTATCTCAGCGTCAAGTGGTCTTCCACTCATGACAAACCCTAACTGACGAAGAGAAAGAACCGGGTTGTAATTGATGCAACCCTTAGTCCCCACAAGTGGCACATTCCAGAATTCTCCGCAACTCATAATAACATCACGCACATCCATCCGATAAGATTGCCATCTGATATCATATGAAGTAAGAGACATAACCCTCTGAGTCCACCTATAAGTGCTTTGAGCCTCCACGAAAGGTCCACTGACTGGCAGGAGAGACATGAACCATCGGAGCAACAGTGGAAGACAACCTCTGATAGCTCCACCCTTACCATGCCTACTGTGGATAGCATAATAAGTGTCAGCTAACAGAGTAGGAATCGGGTTCCCTCCAATGAAAATACAGACTGCAGCATAGTCCACGAAGTTGGGCATACTCGGAAACAAAACAATCCCATAGATCATAACAGCAAGCTGGGCGTGAAAAGCTTCCCAATTCCCCTTCTTTGCTTCTCTTCTAGCAACTCTCAATAGAAACTTCAAAGGCATACCCATAACATCCCAATTGGACTTCCAATTATCACTGACCTCCTTGACACCCAACCGGAGAGCTCTGGCAACAACCCTGAAGTCAACCTCCTTGGGCACATCCAAGAAAGGGACCTGATGCTGAATTGGGACACTCAACAGAATGGAGTACTCCTCGAGAGTAGGCGCCAACTGATAATCCTAAAAGGTGAAGCAACGATGCTCTGGGTCGTAGAACTGAAGAAGAGTCTGCAACGGTACTGGATCGACTACCATCTTCAACAGTGTCAGAATATCCCCATACTGATCCACGAACCCCCTCAGATGATCACTGGTCACCAGGTTGCTTAACTCTATCAGCGATGTCAAAGGCTCACGGTGAAAAATGTAGGAACAAGTCTTCCGCTTCGGCTCTGGGACTGTTGCCATCTCTATCAGTGAACAAGCTCTGGAATGTACCTGAGAAATGATATGCATGCAGGGATTAGTTTTTTCTTTTCTTTTTTTTTTCAATTCTTTTTTATTGCGTTTCTTTTGAAAATAAACGTGCTATGATGCAAATGATGCAGACGACTGGCAGGCTGTGCATCTCGGAACACAGGATCGAAGCTTCGGCTTGAACTCTAAACCACAATTCATCTGAAACCCAAAGTCAACTGACAAACTGTCATCTGAACCCAATCTGAGGAACCAAGTCACCAACATGACCACAAGTCACCAACTAGTCACCGACAAGTCACCAACTGTACCTGTAATAATGATCATTCCCTCCCCACTCACGGGTGTCATCTAGGCCAGGGTAAGGTCGAGAGAAACGCAGGATAAACAACCCTTTCAAGAATATCATCCTGTGCACACTCGATGTATGCACCGATAATACCCCATCAGAGTCTGAACTGCTCGTGATATCAATGTTCCGCTAGGTGGCGCATACCACCCGCTTCCCATGAATCACTCTATTCCTAGGTTTCCTAGATTTCACTCATAGCCTGGGTATTGGGCCTTTTACCTCAAGTAACTCCCACCCCAAACAGAGAAACACAACACAGCCAGCACAGATGAATATGAATGAATGCAAACACTAATGCACACATAAATGCAAACAATGAATAAATGAATGCAATAAATAAAGCAGCAAACAACAACCAAAACCCTAACCTAGAGAGCGCTAGGAGAGACTCGCCTAGGGAAGATGGACCAGCAAGAGGTCGACTTCATGTCCCCAGCAGAGTCGCCATTTATTTATTTATTTATTTTATTTTATTTTATTAATTTTTTTTTGCAGGATCGACCTCGATTCCTCTTTAGTTCCTAATAAGCCTCGGCAACTTACCGGACAGCACTCCACAAGTGCACTGATTCAGAATCAACCTTGGTCTGAGTTGTCTCAACCCGATCAAACGACTTGCCCCGGTCTACCGGATGCCTCTCTCCTATTTGGGACTTTGCCATCATGTCATCAACATGGCATTTGATTCCACGATGAGTCATATCATGAAACAAAGTCACTCTGATACGTGGCACCGGCGTTCCGCTTCTCTAGAGGACAGTCTTCTATCCATGGTAGCTTGCGTATAACGACATTGGTATTCCCCCTGGTGTGTCTTGATACAACCAGGCGAAGATATCAACATACTTTTTCAACAGGGCTACTATTTTGTTCTCGACTCGCCTCAGATCTCGGCGGTGCCCAGAATAACAATCTTGACTCGCTCCTCGTGCAGTTGAATCACCTTCTCCTCTTGTTTCAACAACCTGGCTAATTCCAGCAGATCACAATCTTCTTCGCCTTATTCTTCGGCATGATAGATCGGATTGTCGAAGTCATACAGAGGTGTAACCGGATTGTTATCAATGAGATCAGGAGGATAGTCACTTTTGAGGTCGGAACCAAATAAATCAAAAGGAAAGAGAATGAAAAACATTGCCATTTTTTATTTTTTAAAACTGCAAAAATAAGTGAAAAACAGGGAACACCGCTTTTAATCACAAAAACATCCATTTATTACTGATGCAAAATGTTGCACAATGAAACACATGAGATGGCCCTTACAATGGACCATTACGTTTCGGGCAAAACGTATGGCTTTCATGCAAACAAAATGGAAACACAGAAATACTATTCTTCTGGATGAGTGACAGTGGCGATCTTGGAGGCCTTCCAATTCTCTGGTACGCACGATTTTATCCACGCCTCGAGCTCGCGGTCACGGTCAATCTCTTCACCCACTGCATAGGCGTGACCAGGATCCAGCATTTCTGCACTGACGAAGGTGTACGATGGACGACGTCCTCTGCTTGGTCTAGACGACTCTTGATCCGGCTGATACCCGACCCCAAACATGTCTGCCTTTACCACTATGTCAATGATCCTGCCCCAGCCTTGGGCCTCTTGGTTCTTCACCTCCTCTAGGGCTTGCTTATAAGAAGAAATGGACAGCTTCTTTTCTTTCTCTGCAACAAGGGCGTTCTCTACCTTGACGGTTTCAATTGCTTGACTTGGTGTTTCAACCTTTTCACTGTCCATTTCCACTTCCACCATTCTCTGGGTCGTATCCCCCTTCAATACACACCCCCCTGTGGCGACGGCCGCACAACAATTATCAACACTAGGGCAAGCTCCATCCTTTATCATAGGTTTTGGGACCACAAACATTGGAACCTTTAACTGATCCTCCTCAGTCACCTCCATTCTTCTCTTGTCCTTTTTCACCATCTTTACTTTTATAGGACCCTGCCTGGGTACGGGGTTGACATCCCTGTTCATTATCTGTACCAAGCTGATAACCTTAGAGTCCACCATGTCCTGGACGACATGTTTGAAAGCTCTACAACCCTCAATGCTGTGTCCGGGTGCCCCAGAATGGAAATCACACTTAGCATTCTCATCATAATTCGGAGGCCTTCGCTGCCGTTCCACGGGAATCAATATCCTTGACCGGACTAACCCCAGATCCCTCAACCTTTTGAACAGAAGAGTATAAGTCACAGGGGGCTCATCAAATTGACGATCAACCTTCCCCACAGAGATTCATCTTCCCCTCTGATAATTTACCCAGTAGAGTTGTTTCTACGGTGGATTTTATCTGTGCGATGATCCTGTCCCAACTTGAATGACTGATGTTCATTCCCCTGCAGAGATCTTTGTTTCCTGGTATCTCTTGCCCCCATCAGATTGGATGTTCTCCACTGGGCCTGGCTTTCTCTCTTAAGATGTAGTACCGGATGTTTGTTCATCAATTAGTGGACCTGTTTGTGTTAGATATGTCTATTTTGTCAGCATTTCATCATACATAAACCACACATATATGCATTCAGATATTCATGTTGAATTCTTTGCCATATATCTTTGATTGTTATCTCCTGCTAGTTGGTAATATATTCCCCAAGCAGATGTTTGTGTCTGATCTCCCCATGTAGGGTCAGCCCCATAAGCAGAAAGTGTTTATCCTTTCTTCCATACTCCCCACTGAGTTATGTCCTCGTGGATGATTATTACTTCTGTTCCTCTCAACATATTTATTGGGATGGAGTTTCCCCTGAGTTATATTCTCATAGGGATGAGTCTTGTTTCATCATGCCTCTCTAGTTTGTTCCTAGATTGGTTTCTTGTGTTTTTCCTTGCGCTTCCCCGTGGTTTAGATGAATGATTGCTCACTAACCAGTAATTACCCATCTTTTCCTCGACGGAGTCTGTGGTTTTCTACCCTTATACCGGTAGTCGTAAACCCTTTTTTATCCCTTTGCAGAGGTAACCTTTTTGTTCATCCTAATCGATGACGGTTACTCTTCCGTGGTTTTCTACCCGGTATTGGTAGATGTAATCCCCTCCTTGACGTTTATCTTTATCCAATATTCGGTATTGATATTCCTTCACTTTCTGGATATATCTCCCAGTAACCGGCGATATATCTCCTGGATCATTGCCTTTGTCAATGTATCCCCAGCGGGTCATCGTTCATTTTCCTTTTGTCGGCAATGATTGTTTCTCCCTTGCGATCGGTCATCATTTTATACCTAGTATTTGGTATCCCGATGCCCTTTTCTTTCGATCGATTTATCCATCATTAACCCAGTAACTGGTTGTGGATAATACTCCATGCGAGTATGTTATCTATGTTCTGACGGTAATAGATAATATATCTCATGCACTCTTTGGTCGAAGTCTTTTGTTCTTCCCCAGTCGAGTAAGATTCGTATCCCCTGTTTGCAGAGTCGAATGCCCATCCTGAAATCGAGTTTTCTTTTTAGCCCTCTTTTGGATGATGAGTGTCTTGGAAATATTCCCCAATTCACGCCTTTGGTCGGTCACCTATTATATGCCTAGTAACCGGTATCCCTGGTGTTCCTTCCTCTCTGCTCCCTATTATGACTTTTCGTCCCCTGTGGAGTCAGATTTCCTGAGTTGAAATATACCTTTTTTAGGTTTTCCTCAGATGATTTCGGATGTTTGATATCTCTCACCCTTATACCGGTGTTAGATATTCATTCTCCCCAAGCATGTTGTTCTTCCACCCTCATACCGGTGTTTCGATCACATGTCTCCTTGAGCTTATTACCCAGTAACCGATAATACCTCATCCTGTTGTTTCCTCAGATGAGTCCTGTTTGGATATTCCCCAGCGAAGTCCCTTAATGGATCTTTCCCCCCATCTGAGTCCGGATGTTCATCCGAGGTATCCTTTGTGGATAGTTTTGCTGTATTGGCATATTCCCTAATACATGCATCTTTGAGTCAGCTCGAGTCCTTCCATCGATTTATTTTCATGGGATTCCTCTTGTGTCTCTTAGTAAGTTCTAAGTCGTGACCTGCTCACGCAATTTATCTCCTTTCTTATCCCCACGAGAGTCCCAGGGCCTCTGTCACATGGAGTGAATTACTCATATGGATTGTCAGTTTCTCCAGATTTCTTTTCTTCTTTGTGGACACATGTCTCCACAAAGTATTACCTTTTGCATACATACATTTGCATCATGAGGTCTCTTAGGGGCCAAAATTCGTCTCTTTGTTATTATTTAAGCCCATTCTACCTCGTCGAGACGAAGATTTTAACCTTCACTTCTCCGGCTAGAATGCCCTTAAATAGGGGCATCTGTAAGACCCCAATTTTGGCCCTAAGATCCCTCATGGCATCATAACATTGCATTTGCATAGCCTCAAGGATCATAAGCATCTTGGTTCCCTTTGCCTTTGGGTTGGGATCTCTTGTGAGTGGTTTGAGATCACCAAGCATACTTGAATTGTATATTATTGCTTTTCTCATTTTATTTACTAACCAAAAGCACAAAAATATGTCACTAACATCTTTTGTTATAGCTTGAGCAGTCACAAGGTCTAAAGGCTTCTAGGAGATCCTATGTGCATTGATATGGTCAAGAGAAGATGAAAGCAAGGATGGTAATGGTTACCAAAGCTCTAATCCATCAAATATGTCTCCCAAGTATCTCAATTCATCATTTTGATCAAAGCAAGTCAAGGGGTTTGAGGTTTGTTCCCAAGGAAACCCTAATTCATCTGTTCATCAACTGTGCCTTGCTTTTGAAGCAACCTCAGCCCATGGTCAAATACAATCAAGGGAAGTTCTTTAATTCATAATTTCATGCATATTTTAACTCATTTGAGTATCCTCAATCATCAATTCATCAAGATATGAGTTTTGGACTTGAGAAGCTGATCAGTCAATTCATCTATCTATTTGGAAATGCACTGAGACCTAACATTTTATGTGTTTGTCAAATGGAGATGACCCCAAGAGAAAACATGTTATCAAGGACAATATGAACAACTTTCATGTTCATCAAAATTTGATTTTAAGCTTGTAAGGTCATCATCCATTCCAAGACATTATAGGTCATTTTGACTGAAACCCTAATTTTGGGTCAAATTACCAAGGACATAACTCCTTCATTTTTCATGATTTTGAGGTGAGACTTAATGAATTGGAAAGCTTAATGTGTCTAATTCAAATGTTATGTTGAGAAAAATTGCAAAATCTCAAAATAAATACATGTGATAATGCAAAACATTATAGGTCACTTTGGGCTAAATTCATTGAAATGTGAAAATTCCCAACTTCAAGTGCCCATAACTTCTTCATCAAAAATCCAAATGATGCAAACTTTAAGTCCAAATTGATTGCATTGAAAAGATATACAACTTTCATGTTGAAGACTTTATCATTTGGAGCTTGCATCATTGAGACAGAGGGGCTTGAACATTGGCCAATTTTGGAAATTTCACATGTGCATGTTTTGCACCCTACACTTCAAGCTCCAATTTCATTAATTTCCAAGGCCCAATTGGAGTTTTGATCAATATAGCATTTGTTCCTTATGCAACAAGATTTCCTACCATTACCCATAAGCCTATGTTTCCATTTTGGAAATATCATTTTCGAAGAGGAGAACCTTTTAGTGCATTTTTGGAAATTCATTTCAAACACATTGCATGAGCTCATGATATCATATCTGCACGTCCATTCCATCTAATTATGATATAAGCATTCAATTCCAATCAGAATTGGGCCCTCCATGCGCCTGTACAGGCTCATGCATGGAGGCCCTCTTCTCCTGTGCACACTTTGTTCATGCATATCAGATGGCCTTGGCTATAAATACATGGCATATGAGCTCTCATTTCTCAACCTAAAGGCGCCTAAACCTCTGCTGAATTGAATCCACACCCATACCAAAGGAACAAATCTCAATTTTCTCTCAAATTTCAGATCTGAATTTTGATTTCCTCGATTGAAATTTCAGATCTAAAGTTCCTAGACCTCTTCACCTTGATCCATAGAAGCTTCTATTTGCAAAAGAACTCAAAGATAATGACTCAATTCATCTCAATTCCAAGGTTTTGCTCAACTGCATTTTGCTTCGAAACAACTCATATATTGTTCCATTTGCCTTGATTTTGTGTGATCTGAAGTCCTTTGCATAGAGGCATCATTATTGTGTTTTTAATTTTTGAAATCAAGCAAGTTCAGTTGAACACCACCAATATTCCATCTCTGTTTTCTCTCTCAATAGGGATCTAGAGTGGAATTGAGTGGCATAGGAGTGATGTACATCACTCCACCTTTCTTTTGGTACCTGGATCATGCGTTTCGGTGAACATTTGTTCTTCTGCAAATTTGAGCTCTCACCGGAGCTAGTCGGAGAAGACGGTGGCGCTGGCCACTGTCTGGTCTCCAGATCCAATCGTGGCCGTCCATTTTCATTTCCAGATTTGATCTAGGCTGTCGAACGTTATGACTTTTTTTTAATGCTCCATGTGACTCTGTCATACCCCAAAATTTGCCTGTTAATTTTTATGATAAATTGATTCATGCATGACATTCATTTCACATTTGCATTCATTCATTAGCATACATTCTCATATAAATTATAAATTTTAATTTATTTATTATGTGATACAGATATAAAAAATAATAATAATTTTGGTTATCTGTATGATATAAATAAGTTATATATATATAAATAAAATAGTTTTAATTTAATGATAAATAAAAATAGATTTGAATTTTAATTGTATAATTAAAATTTTAAATTAATTTTATTTGTTAAAGCTCATTAAATTATAATAACTATTTTTTTATAATTTAGTGACTCATGTTCCATTTATTCATTATTTATAAATAGTATTTATTTAGTAATTCACGTTTTTTTATTTAATAAAATTTATTTATAAGAGTAACATTTTTTTAAAAGCCCATAAATTATAAAATAATTTTGGTTGATATAAGTAAGAATAATTTTGATTTTTTTACATGATGAAAGTAAAAATAGAAATAGGTTTAAATTTTAATTCAATTATGTAACTAAAATTTAAATTAATTTTTTATTTGTTAAAAGTCATTTAAATTATTCATTATTTATAATAATATTTGTATTTAATAAATATTTATTTATAATAATAGATATTTAAGACCAAATCCAAACCAAAAATATATAAATAATAATAGTATTATTTATCAAATGATGGTTTTGTTTTATAAAAATTTTTTTGGCTCTAATTTAATAACAAAAATTTTAATTTTAATTGTGCAATTAAAGCTTTAAATTAATTTTATTTTTGTGTTTATTATTAAATTGCATTTTATTATAATTTAGAAAAGTGAAGTTTGAATGAGTTAGAGCTAACTCTCCTAAATTATATGGTGAGATCCTAGAGTATAGGAAGGGATCCAAATATTTAGCAAGGTTAAACCCTAATCCACACAGTTATAAATACTTCATATGGCTGCAGCGAGAAAGGGGGAGGAAAAAGAGGAAAAGGAGGAAAAAGAGGAAAAAGAGGGAGGATGAAAAAAAGGAGAGATACATCCGAAGAAGATACATAAGGCAAGGTTTGCATGATTAAAGAATTATATCTGCCATTTAATTATTATTATATGAGTGTTGTTTCTAGCATGATTATGTTTATTTCACATGTTGTTATTACATAATAATGATGATGATATAATGGGGATAATATAAATCCTTGGTTGTCTTTAACATGTAAGTGTAAGGTTTGTTTTATCATTATCACTTGCAGTAAAGAAAACTAATACATGAGTAAAATAATATAAGCTTCTTGATTTGTGCATGACTATTTTTATTATTGTATGATGATTACATATGATCTTATTTTATGTGTGTGGTTTGATATAAGATGAAGTTACAGGTTTGTTGTATTCACATGAAAGAAACAGCATGAGAAAAATAAAGTAGCTTGCCGTAAGAGAGAAAGCTGTAACATGTATGGTGGTGTTGTGTCAAAATGGAAAAATCCATGTAGAATTAATATATATTTTAATGAAGGCGAATAAATAACGAATGGACCAACATGGCTCGTTGGTAGCTCCCCCATCACTGCAACGTAGAGGTCTTGGATTCGGTCCGGTCCCCTAGGACCTACTATTTTTTAGCTTTTCAGTGTTTTTACTATGTTTACTCCCTTTCCACTTTAATTAAAATGGAACCCATTAATTCATTTTCTAATTAATATATTATATTAGTTATTTAAACTAGGATATAATTTAATCTAGTTTATTAATTAAATTTTCATATATCACTTAATTAATTAAAATGGGCTATTTTGAATAATAAAAATCTAATTATATTTTTTTTCTCTTTTCTTTTAAAATATCTATCAATTTAGTCTAAGTTTTTCCATAAATAGTGTTTTTACTATGTTTACTCCCTTTCCACTATAATTAAAATGGAACTCATTAATTCATTTTCTAATTAATATATTATATTAGTTATTTAAACTAGGATATAATTTAATCTAGTTTATTAATTAAATTTTCATATATCACTTAATTAATTAAAATGGGCTATTTTGAATAATAAAAATCTAATTATATTTTTTTTCTCTTTTGTTTTAAAATATCTATCAATTTAGTCTAAGTTTTTCCATAAATTCATAAAAAAAACTTTCTATTATTATAGACTAAAAATATTCTTAATTCATTCTTAACTTTAGTCTATTTATTTCATTTGTCATGAACTTTCTATGTAATAGATTTAATTAGGATTTTTTTTATTATTTCTTTCTTTTTAGTTTAATTAGGTTTTATTATTTTGTATGCCCTTTTAATTTTGTACTCGTTAATTAAGATTTAGATATTTTATATCCTCTTTTAAATTATGTAACCCCCATCCCGAAGCCATGTAATAGCGTAGTCTTATTTTTCGCACTTTAATTTTTCCATACTGTGAATATAACTGTCTAGATGTATGCTAATAGGATTGCATGGAAAGATAAAAAATCGAACTTAGATAAATTAATTCAAAATAATATATCTGAATCCAATCATTTCCACACTTGCACCTCTAGGGTAACCCTCTCTTTGTTGCCTTACGATATTACGGTCATGTCCCGCGAATATGGGGATACCCTTAGCAAAGACACTTTCGATTAAATCATCATCATCCCTAAACAGAAAAGTCATAGTCCCTTCGATCCAAAGGTCAATGTCCCTACAAGATAAATCATAGTCCCTCGAACGTTGCCTTCGAATATATGACTTTGTCCCTCGATGATCCTTCGTTGTAGCCTACGATTAAATGATGATCGTCCCTTCGAATGCTAAGGTATCCTTACAAATGTTGCCTTCAATGACCAATCGACGACCCCACGATGTCCCTTTACATCCAAAGGATAAGACTACTTGCTTCTCAATAGTAAGGACAGTTTTACCCTCCTAAGGATAGGAAATACCTATAAAGACCTTGGTTAGGTATAACTCTTAAATGCTTGCTCACAGCTTAAAATACTTTTCACACCTCACACTTTTCAAAACATCTTTTAGAAAATCACCACTTGGTATACATTCGCACCAGAATCATCGCCGAGTTATATTTTTCTAAACATCTTTCAAAATCAAACGGGATAAACACTTTGTATACATTCGTACAAGAATCATTACAAAGTTAAACTCTCCTTTCAAAATATTTTCTAAACACACCACATTTCTCAAACACTTTCTCAAACAAGGAAAACATAAGTGAGTTAAGCAATTAAGAGCCCATGGATAACCATGGACACAAAGGGTGCTAACACCTTCCCTTTATATAATGTACCTCCCGAACTCAAAATCTAATCAAGGTCTTTCCTGTTCTTTTTCGCCTTTCCTTATTGGATAAAAGAAAAGTCGGTGGCGACTCTTGCTGTCCGCAACATTGCTTTTCAAAGCAAAAACACAAAGTCAGTTCACCGTATCACAGAACTGGAGACTCTGCTGGGGAATCTTAAAAGAGAGGTTACCTTAAAGATTAGATCACTTATGTTTTTGAATTGTTTCTTTGTCTGATTTACTTTTAAGGGATTGTTTGGGTATTCTATGCTTGAGTGAAAGATCCTACACTCGGATCTAGTGTACCTTAGGTAAGTAGCAAGAGATCATCGCGACTGTCCGGCGTATACTGGAATGGTTAAAATGATGGCTACGGTTAATGTGACACTTTGGATGTCCTGATGTTCCTCATGTTTACTTGAGGAAAAATTTGGCGTTTGCGTGGTGTCATCAAAGCATTAACCAGACCTTTAGAACCCTAATTGACTCATCCTAGCCATTAGAAAGTAGTGAGATAACTGACTTCGGTTCCGACTGGGGTTGGTTGATACTCGATACTACACTCTTTGAGATTTGACTTTAGGGAAATTTTGGTCAACCGCTTGGTGTTGCACTGAAGTGGACTTAAGGAAAGGTCAATGATTTGAGATCCTTCTAGAACCCGGTTACTATTCTAGGACAGGTTGAACCAACCAAACTTCAGTGGGGAGGGTACTTACCTATGGAACTCATGCAAGCCTTAAAACCTAAGAATGATTGTGGTGTGACTTGTTTGTGCTTGTTACTTACTTGACATCATAACATCATAACATCATGACATCATGGCATTGTACTAACCATTTCGAGGACTTAGGGATTTAACTTTGCTCTGTTTTGTAGGGCTATGGCTTCCAGGAAGACCATCCCGATCATGTTTGTAGCGACCTCTCCTCAACTCAAGGATTTAGTGTCAGAACTTCCCGATCATGCTCAATTCATCAAGAAACATGGTTATCTCCTCAATTTAGTTACCACCGGTTTCAAGGAAGATATGATGAGAGTTCTATTCCAGTTCTTCGATCCTAGACATCATTGCTTCACCTTCCCAGATTATCAGTTGGTACCCACATTAGAAGAATTTTCCAGGTTGCTTAGGATACCTATCCTTGATCAAACACCTTTCAGTGGTTTAGAAAAGATTCTGAGGTCTGAAGAGGTTGCCGCGGCTTTACACATGACAAAGTCCGACATTGAAACTAATTGGGTAACAAGAAGTGAAGTTAAGGGTTTACTTGCCAAATTTCTGATAAATAAGGCCCGAGAATTCCTAAAAGCTATGAGGGTCCACGCTTTCGAAGATGTTCTAACATTACTAATATATGGTTTGGTGCTATTTCCTAATCCGGATCAATTCATAGACATGAATGTTGTTAAGATATTTCTCACTCATAACCCTGTCAAAGCCGAGGTCATGAAACAATTTAATGCAGGTTTTCTAGCTGTTACTTCTTATCCTCAATGGGTTGCTAATGTGGTACCAGTGCCAAAGAAGGATGGTAAGGTGCGAATGTGTGTAGATTACAGAGATTTGAATAAAGCAAGTCCCAAAGATGACTTTCCACTTCCGCACATTGATGTTCTGGTAGATAACACCGCTCAACACAAGGTATTCTCATTCATGGATGGATTCTCAGGTTATAACCAGATTAAGATGGCACCTGAAGACATGGAGAAAACTACGTTTATGACGCAATGGGGCACTTTCTGTTACAAAGTAATGCCATTTGGTTTAAAGAATGCAGGGGCAACATACCAGCGTGCTATGGTGGTTTTGTTCCATGATATGATCCATCATGAAATAGAGGTATATGTGGATGACATGATAGCCAGATCTCATACTGAAGAAGAACATCTCGATCATTTATACAAACTGTTTGAGAGGTTGAAGAAATACAAGTTGAGATTGAACCCGAACAAATGCACCTTTGGAGTAAGATCCGGTAAACTCTTGGGATTTATTGTTAGTGGTAAAGGAATTGAGGTTGACCCGGCTAAGGTGAGATCTATTCAAGAAATGCCAGTTCCCCGTACAGATAAAGAAGTCAGAGGTTTCTTGGGACGCTTGAATTACATTGCCCGATTTATCTCCCATTTGACTGCTACTTGCAAACCCATCTTCAAATTACTGAGGAAAAATCAAGAGATAATATGGAATGATGAATGTCAAGAAGCTTTTGACAAAATCAAGAAGTATCTCCAAGAACCTCCAATTCTGATGCCACCAGTTGAAGGAAGACCTCTAATCATGTATTTGACCGTGTTAGAAAGTTCAATGGGGTGTGTGCTGGGGCAACATGACGAGTCTGGTCGAAAAGAGCATGCAATATACTACCTTAGCAAAAAGTTTACCGAATGTGAAACAAGATACTCACTGCTTGAGAAAACTTGCTGTGCTTTGGCTTGGGCTGCTCGCCGACTAAAACAGTATATGTTGAATCATACCACTTTATTGATTTCTAAGATGGATCCTATTAAATATATATTTGAGAAACCTGCTCTCTCCGGAAGAATAGCAAGATGGCAGATGATTTTAACAGAATATGATATCCAGTATACTACCCAGAAAGCAATCAAAGGAAGCGTGTTAGCTGATCATTTGGCTCATCAAGCAGTTGATGATTACCAATCTATGAATTTTGAGTTCCATGATGAGGATGTTATGCTTGTTACTGATTATGAAGAACCTGGACCGGATGAAGGACCCGAACTGGGATCCCGATGGACTATGGTTTTTGATGGATCTTCTAATGCATTGGGCAATGGTGTTGGTGTTGTAATTATTTCTCCCAAGGGTTGCCATACGCCTTTCACTGCTAGACTATGTTTTGATTGTACCAACAATATGGCTGAGTATGAAGCATGTATTTTGGGACTCAGAGCTGCTATAGACCTGAGAATCAAGTTTTTGAGTGTGTACGGAGACTCAGCCTTAGTAATCAGTCAGGTCAAAGGAGAATGGGACACTAAACATCCAAATCTCATCCCTTATCGAGAGCGGGTGTTGACATTAATCCCATACTTTGAAGAGATTACATTCGAACATATTCCACGAGAAGAGAATCAGTTGGCAGACGCATTGGCTACCATGTCATCTATGTTCAGAGTCAGATGGGACAATGAAGCTCCCATGATCACCATTGAACGATTAGATGAACCAGCATATTGTTATGAACTTAATGCTGATGAAGTAGAAGAGAAACCTTGGTTCCACGAAGTAAAAAGATATTTAGAAACTCAGGAATACCCTGAAGGGGCATCCATCAATGACAGAAAATTTATGAGGAAGTTCTCCGCTAAATTCTTTTTGAGTAATGGAGTATTATACAAACGTAATCATGATTCGACTTTTCTTCGCTGTGTGGATAAAAAGGAAGCAGAAAAGATTATGGAAGACATGCATGACAGTATTTTTGGGGCTCATTCTAGTGGACATACGATGGCCAAGAAGATTCTGAGATCAGGGTATTATTGGTCTACCATGGAAGCTGATTGCCACCATCACTCCAGAACTTATCACAAGTGCCAGATCTATGAGGACAAAGTACATGTACCTCCTGCTCCATTGAACGTGTTGACAGCCCCTTGGCCCTTTGCAATGTGGGGCATTGATATGATTGGAGAGATTAAACCTACTGCTTCTAATGGACATCGTTTCATTCTTGTTGCTATTGATTACTTTACGAAGTGGGTAGAGGCAGCCTCATTTGCTTCTGTCACCAAGAATGTGGTGGCACGGTTCATCAAGAATAGTCTTATTTGTCAGTATGGCATCGCTGAAAGAGTTATCACTGATAATGGTACTAATTTAAACAACAAGATGATTACTGAACTCTGCACGCAGTTCAAAATAAAACACCATAACTCTTCTCCGTACCGGCCAAAGATGAATGGCGCCATAGAAGCTGCTAATAAGAATATTAAGAAGATTATACAAAATATGACAGTAACATACAAAGACTGGCATGAGATGTTACCATTTGCTCTTCATGGTTATCGCACTTCAGTACGCACTTCGACAGGGGCAACTCCTTTCTCTTTAGTCTACGGAATGAAAGCCGTTTTACCAGTGGAAGTTCAGATTCCCTCTCTAAGAATTATGAAAGATGCAGGCTTAGATGAAGATGAATGGATTCAGACTCGACTCGATCAGATAAATTTGATTGATGAAAAGAGACTTGCGGCTGTTTGTCATGGGCAGATATATCAGAAGCGCATGACCTAGGCATTTAATAAAAAAGTCAAGAGACAGGTGTATCAAATTGGCGACTTGGTGATAAAGCGTATCAATCTACCACAAGGTGATCCTAGAGGCAAATGGACTCCCACATACGAAGGGCCATTTGTAGTTAAGAAGGTATTCTCTGGTGGAGCCATGATGCTTGCTACAATGGATGGCGAACATTTCCCGCATCCCGTGAACGCGGACATAGTTAAAAAATACTACGCATAAAAGAGACCCGCTAGGTCGACATATCTGGGCAAAAGTAAGGGCATCCCGTGGAACCAAAAGGGTTCGGGCAAAAATTAGGGATAAACATATAAAAATGTACACCCGGCAAGTCGAAAACCTGAAAAGGCGGCTTGGGCAAAAAAGGGTATCCTGGTGGACTGAAAACCTGAAAAGGCGGTCCAGGCAAAAATTAGGGATTAAAGCGTATGACTATGTCCCGTTCTCGGTCAGCTTCACCAAAGTCAAAGAGACTGAACAAGCCAATCACTTCTATCCGACAGCAAGAAATGAGATGTTTGAAGACATAATAGCAGTAGTAGAATTAAAATCAATAGGACTTTTTTTTTCATAGCTGTTTTTTCTTTGCTTTCTTGACAATTTCCTCTTACTAGGATTTCTGTCTCCTTGTATTAAAATTGCTTGTTTATAGGCCCTCTTTCAAAATCAATACAATTTTATTTCCAAAAAGATACTTTTGTTTTACTTTCTCCGTTTTGTTTGCATAAACGTCCATTGATTTAATTCGAATTAATATATGCATTTGAATATGATTGATGTTTACCGAAAATACATGCATAAAATAGAAATAGAGTTTACTAAAAGACTTTAGGATCAAGGATAAGGTTTAACCATGCGTTCTAACAAATCCGGTTGCAAATCCTATTCCCCCAGCAAAACCAGTTATTCCCAGAAGAAATTGGCATTACTAGACAGACTAGTCATCTCTTTTATCCCCAGTCAGGTTCTATTGAATATTTCTACCATCAGACAGAAATCAAATATCCCCAGCTAAGAAAGGGTCATCAATACAAATATCTCTAACCAGAATATCGGGATTTATTTTCCCATGGCAAAATTTTTCAGATGCATAATTCATTCATGCATCATTTCACAGCATATACATGCATGCAATGTTCGCATTTATTTTCAAGAGCATAAAACATCTCATGCATCATGACTTGGCATGAAGCTAACTCTTTTTTTTCCAAGTTAATTATCCTCCTGATACAGTCAAAATAAAGATTCATTCATACGGATATCTTTATCGATTACATTCAAGATTCAGATACATCTTTCAGATATAATCCATATGAATATTCATTCTGACAAGCATTCTGATATCCTCCTAATGATGGAATCTTTAAGCCCATCCCAGACATTTATTGCAAATACAACATATACAAATATTATCAGATATAGCCTAACGTACGGCTCATTCTGATTCAGCCTAACGTATGGTTCCTTCAACTGTTCCAATACGGTCTAGCGTACGACCCATTTGGATATTCATCCCCTCAGATACTACCTAGTGTACGGTACATTCTGAAATGTAGTCTAGCGTATGACTACCCCTTTTATCATCAGATACAGCCTAATGGACGACTCATTTTGCTACTCAGATACGATCTAGCGTATGATCCATTCTGATCTTTTATCCTCAGATACAACCTAATGGACGGCTCATTCTGCAACTCAGATACGGTCTAGTGTACGACCCAATCTGGCTCTTCTCATCAGATACTACCTAGCGTATGATACATTCTGAAATATAGTCTAGCATATGACTACTTTTTATCGCCCGATACAACCTAACAGACGGCTCATTCTACTACTCAGATACGATCTAGCGTACGATCCATTCTGATCTTTATTTCTCCAGATACATCCTAACGGACGGCTCACTCTGCTACTCAAATACGGTCTAGCGAATGACCCATTCTGATCCTTATCTCATCAGGTTCAACTCACCCTAATATCACCTAATGGATGACTCATTATACGGTCTAGCGTACGACCCAGTATGACACCCATGTCTTCAGATATGGTCTAATGTACGACGCACTCTGAAGCTCTCATCATCAAACTTTCTGGATGGCATCTTTAAGCCCATCCCCATCAAGACTATCTTTTAATTAACAAGTGCAAATTTTTGGGGCATTCTAAGTGTTCAATAATCTTCCACCTCCAGATCACGAATGGCGTACATACCATTCTAATTCTCTCGGTTTAAGAATATTGAACAGGGACAGCTGTCATACCCCAAAATTTGCCTGTTAATTTTTGTGATAAATTGATTCATGCATGGCATTCATTTCACATTTGCATTCATTCATTAACATACATTCTCATATAAATTATAAATTTTAATTTATTTATTATGTGATACAGATATAAAAAATAATAATAATTTTGGTTATCTGTATGATATAAATAAATTATATATATATAAATAAAATAGTTTTAATTTAATGATAAATAAAAATAGATTTGAATTTTAATTGTATAATTAAAATTTTAAATTAATTTTATTTATTAAAGCTCATTAAATTATAATAACTATTTTTTTATAATTTAGTGACTCATGTTCCATTTATTCATTATTTATAAATAGTATTTATTTAGTAATTCACGTTTTTTACTTAATAAAATTTATTTATAAGAGTAACATTTTTTTAAAAGCCCATAAATTCTAAAATAATTTTGGTTGATATAAGTAAGAATAATTTTGATTTTTTTAAATGATGAAAGTAAAAATAGAAATAGGTGTAAATTTTAATTCAATTATGTAACTAAAATTTAAATTAATTTTTTATTTGTTAAAAGTCATTTAAATTATTCACTATTTATAATAATATTTGTATTTAATAAATATTTATTTATAATAATAGATATTTAAGACCAAATCCAAACCAAAAATATATAAATAATCATAGTATTATTTATCATATGATGGTTTTGTTTTATAAAAATAATTTTGACTCTAATTTAATAACAAAAATTTTAATTTTAATTGTGCAATTAAAGCTTTAAATTAATTTTATTTTTGGTTTATTATTAAATTGCATTTTATTATAATTTAGAAAAGTGAAGTTTGAATGAGTTAGAGCTAACTCTCCTAAATTATATGGTGAAATCCTAAAGTATAGGAAGAGATCCAAATATTTAGCAAGGTTAAACCCTAATCCACACCGTTATAAATACTTCATATGGCTGCAGCGAGAAAGGGGGAGGAAAAAGAGGAAAAGGAGGAAAAAGAGGAAAAAGAGGGAAAAGAGGGAGGACGAAAAAAGGAGAGATACAACAGAAGAAGATACATAAGGCAAGGTTTGCACGATTAAAGAATTATATCTGCCATTTAATTATTATTATATGAGTGTTGTTTCTAGCATGATTATGTTTATTTCACATGCTGTTATTACATAATAATGATGATGATGATATAATGGTGATAATATAAATCATTGGTTGTCTTTAACATGTATGTGTAAGGTTTATTTTATCATTATCACTTGTAGTAAAGAGAACTAATACATGAGTAAAATAATATAAGCTTTTTGATTTGTGCATGGCTATTTTTATTATTGTATGATGATTACATATGATCTTATTTTATGTGTGTGGTTTGATATAAGATGAAGTTACAGGTTTGTTGTATTCACATGAAAGAAACAGTATGAGAAAAATAAAGTAGCTTGCCGTAAGAGAGAAAGCTGTAACATGTATGGTGGTGTTGTGTCAAAATGGAAAAATCCATGTAGAATTAATATATATTTTAATGAAGGCGAATAAATAACGAATGGACCAACATGGCTCCCTTTCCACTATAATTAGTTCACCACTATTTTTCTATTATTAAAATAAAACCCATTAATTCATTTTCTAATTAATATATTATATTAGTTATTTAAACTAGGATATAATTTAATCTAGTTTATTAATTAAATTTTCATATATCACTTAATTAATTAAAATGGGCTATTTTGAATAATAAAAATCTAATTATATTTTTTTTCTCTTTTCTTTTAAAATATCTATCAATTTAGTCTAAGTTTTTCCATAAATTCATAAAAAAAACTTTCTATTATTATAGACTAAAAATATTCTTAATTCATTCTTAACTTTAGTCTATTTATTTCATTTGTCATGAACTTTCTATGTAATAGATTTAATTAGGATTTTTTTTATTATTTCTTTCTTTTTAGTTTAATTAGGTTTTATTATTTTGTATGCCCTTTTAATTTTGTACTCGTTAATTAAGATTTAGATATTTTATATCCCCTTTTAAATTATGTACCCCCCATCCCGAAGCCATGTAATAGCGTAGTCTTATTTTTCGCACTTTAATTTTTCCATACTGTGAATATAACTGTCTAGATGTATGCTAATAGGATTGCATGGAAAGATAAAAAATCGAACTTAGATAAATTAATTCAAGATAATATATCCGAATCCAATCATTTCCACACTTGCACCTCTAGGGTAACCCTCTCTTTGTTGCCTTACGATATTACGGTCATGTCCCGCGAATATGGGGATACCCTTAGCAAAGACCCTTTTGATTAAATCATCACCATCCCTAAACAGATAAGTCATAGTCCCTTCGATCAAAAGGTCAATGTCCCTACAAGATAAATCATAGTCCCTCGAACGTTGCCTTCGAATATATGACCTTGTCCCTCGAACGTTGCCTTCGAATATATGACTTTGTCCCTCGATGATCCTTCGTTGTAGCCTACGATTAAATGATGATCGTCCCTTCGAATGCTAAGGTATCCTTACAAATGTTGCCTTCAATGACCAATCGACGACCCCACGATGTCCCTTTACATCCAAAGGATAAGACTACTTGCTTCTCAATAGTAAGGACAGTTTTACCCTCCTAAGGATAGGAAATACCTATAAAGACCTTGGTTAGGTATAACTCTTAAATGCTTGCTCACAGCTTAAAATACTTTTCACACCTCACACTTTTCAAAACATCTTTTAGAAAATCACCACTTGGTATACATTCGCGCCAGAATCATCGCCGAGTTATATTTTTCTAAACATCTTTCAAAATCAAACGAGATAAACACTTTGTATACATTCGTACAAGAATCATTACAAAGTTAAACTCTCCTTTCAAAATATTTTCTAAACGCACCACATTTCTCAAACACTTTCTCAAACAAGGAAAACATAAGTGAGTTAAGCAATTAAGAGCCCATGGATAAACATGGATACAAAGGGTGCTAACACCTTCCCTTTGTATAATGTACCCCCCGAACTCAAAATCTAATCAAGGTCTTTCCTGTTCTTTTCCGCCTTTCCTTATTGGATAAAAGAAAAGTCGGTGGCGACTCTTGCTGTCCGCAACATTGCTTTTCAAAGCAAAAACACAAAGTCAGTTCACCGTATCACAGAACTGGCGACTCTGCTGGGGAATCTTAAAAAGAGAGGTTACCTTAAAGATAAGATCACTTATGTTTTCAAATTGTTTCTTTGTCTGATTTACTTTTAAGGTATTGTTTGGGTATTCTATGCTTGAGTGAAAGATCCTACACCCAGATCTAGTGTACCTTAGGTAATTAGCAAGAGATCATCGCGACTGTCCGGCGTATACTGGAATGGTTAAAATGATGGCTACGGTTAATGTGACACTTTGGATGTCCTGATGTTCCTCATGTTTACTTGAGGAAAAATTTGTCGTCTGCGTGGTGTCATCAAAGCATTAACCAAACCTTTAGAACCCTAATTGACTCATCCTAGCCATTAGAAAGTAGTGAGATAACTGACTTCGGTTCCGACTGGGGTTGGTTGATACTCGATACTACACTCTTTAAGATTGGACTTTAGGGAAATTTTGGTCAACCGCTTGGTGTTTCACTGAAGTGGACTTAAGGAAAGGTCAATGATTTGAGATCCTTCTAGAACCCGGTTACTATTCTAGGACAGGTTGAACCAACCAAACTTCAGTGGGGAGGGTACTTACCTATGGAACTCATGCAAGCCTTAAAACCTAAGAATGATTGTGGTGTGACTTGTTTGTGCTTGTTACTTACTTGACATCATAACATCATAACATCATGACATCATGGCATTGTACTAACCATTTCGAGGACTTAGGGATTTAACTTTGCTCTGTTTTGTAGGGCTATGGCTTCCAGGAAGACCATCCGGATCAATTTTGTAGCGACCTCTCCTCAACTAAAGGATTTAGTGTCAGAACTTCCCGATCATGCTCAGTTTATCAAGAAACATGGTTATATCCTCAATTTAGTTACCACCGGTTTCAAGGAAGATATGATGAGAGTTCAATTCCAGTTCTTCGATCTTAGACATCATTGCTTCACCTTCCCAGATTATCAGTTGGTACCCACATTAGAAGAATTTTCCAGGTTGCTTGGGATACCTATCCTTGATCAAACACCTTTCAGTGGTTTAGAAAAGATTCCGAGGTCTGAAGAGGTTGCCGCGACTTTACACATGACAAAGTCCGACATTGAAACTAATTGGGTAACAAGAAGTGAAGTTAAGGGTTTACTTGCCAAATTTCTGATAAATAAGGCCCGAGAATTCCTAAAAGCTATGAGGGTCCACGCTTTCGAAGATGTTCTAGCATTACTAATCTATGGTTTGGTTCTATTTCCTAATCCGGATCAATTCATAGACATGAATGCTGTTAAGATATTTCTCACTCATAACCCTGTGCCCACCTTGCTTGGAGACATTTTGCATTCCCTTCACACTCGTACTATGAAAAGGCAAGGGACTCTCATGTGCTGCGTACCTTTATTATCTAGGTGGTTTATTTCGCACCTTCCTGAATCAGTCTTGAAGAATGAGCAAAATTTTAAATGGTCTCAAAGGATAATGTCGCTCTCCCATTCAGACATCCATTGGTGTCCCCAACGCAAAGAAAATGTTATCATCATTGACCATTGTGGAGAATTCTCTAACGTACCACTCCTGGGGATAAGAGGAGGTATTACTTATAATCCTGCTTTAGCCCTACGTCAGTTTGGTTATGCTCGAAGATATGGTCCACATGAAATAATTATCCAAGGCACGGTGTTTGACTATGACAACGATTCTCAAGGTCTCCGTCAAAGGTTTGTACGAGCTTGGGGCATGGTGAAAAGAAGTACTTTAGGACATGAAAACTCTATTCCTATGGAACCTTATCTCAGATGGGTACGCGCCAGAGCTCGTGAGCTTATCATGCCATATCTTGCAATCGGACCTCTGATTGTTGAACCAAAAGTTGAAGGAGGTACCCCTCAGATCATTCCTTATCGAGATATGCCTACCAATGTTGAAGAATTGAAGAAATCTTGGATCCAGTTGAGAGAGGAAAGGGATACTTTTGAAGCTCAGTTCTGTGCTGAAAGGACGAAAGTATTAGAGCTCACCAGCCAGCTTAATGAGGAACGAAGTCTCAATGCATATCTCCGCCCAAAAAGAAGCCATCCCTGGGAGACTTGAGCTTTCATTTTTTCTTGTAATGAACATTGATTAAAGAAATTATTAATAAAAGTTCCACTTTTTGGTGGTTTACGCAAAGATAAATTATAAAAAGTCCTTGAAAACATTTCATACATTGCATAGCATAACATAACATTGTATAACAGGTACTCTAAAGGATCAATGTTCTCACGGTCTTCCTCTCAAACAGAAAAATGGCCCTCGAACAAACTGTCAAGGATCTCCAGGCTCAGAATGCTCAATTTCAGGAGATGATCTTGAACTTATCCAAGGGGCAGGAGGAACTGAAGACTCTATCGCTCGAGAAGAAGAAAGACAAGAAATTTGTGAGTTACATTAACCCGGGAAGAAGGTTTAAAAGACAGGCTTCAGGAGTCAAGATTGGAATTCCGAAGGATAAAGAAGATGAGACAGAAAATGATTCGGAAGATGAGAATGCTGATCCCTTCAACCCTGAGGACGACTATGAAAATTATGAAAATGAACAGTACTCTCCGAAAGATGATAAGTATAAGTTGCTGGAAGAACGTATGCTAGCTATGGAGGGTCAGAAGGCGCCCGGTCTGGATTTCGAAAGCTTAGGTATGGTCTCTGATGCGGTCATTCCTCGCAAATTCAAGGTCCCCTCTTTCACTAAGTATGATGGTGCGTCTTGTCCTCAGATGCATCTGAGAGCTTATGTGAGAAAGATTCAGCCGTATACCACTGATAGGAAGCTATGGATCCATTTCTTCCAAGAGAGTTTGTCTGGCACACAATTAGAATAGTATTATCAGCTCGAGAGCTCTAACATCCGCACCTGTACTGATTTAGCGACAACTTTCTACAAGCACTACCAGTATAATTCTGAATTAGTGCCTACTCGGCTACAGCTGCAGAATATGACTATGGGCTCTAAAGAAAGCTTCAAAGAATATGCTCAAAAATAGAGAGAGTTGGCTGGTAGAGTCAAACCCCCTATGACTGATCGAGAATTAGTGGACATGTTCATGGGTACACTGACTGCCCCATTCTACAGCCACCTATTGGGAAGTTCCTCATCGGGTTTCACTGAACTTATATTGACGGGTGAACGTGTTGAAAGCGGCATTCGAAGTGAAAAGATACAGGCGGCTACTGTAACACCCTTCTAAAATACCCCAAATATTTAATTAAACACAAAATATAAATCAGAGTAGATATGCAATTTAAGGGTGTCACACTTGACACTTCACACCATTCACCAAAATAGTTTGTCATGCTCATTTATTAATCAAAATAAAACATTGCACAATTCGCAGCGGATAGAGATCTAATCAATCATGCAAACCATGTAATCACATTACATGTAAAACTGTTCAACAACCACAATGAGAACAAAGTAAAACATCCCGTCCCGATGTTACATCTACCAGAGCATGACCCACTAAGGAACTACACTAGACTCCAAGCACTAGCTTCTACTCAATCACTGCTCGTTACCTGAAACATAGTTGTAAGGGTGAGTTCCTCAATCGATATAATAAGCATTATAAAATATCATGTAATGCTAAGTAATTTAACACATTTCATCACCCAAATCAGATCACACATTCAGCAACGGCAACATCAACTCAAAATCATAATCATACTCAACCCAACACAAAACACACGTATAATATTGGAATACATCCATTCATATTATACGCCATACATACATTATGCAATGAGACTCCATGCATGCGGTACCGACTATACGTGAACACATAGTTCAACCTCACCGATCAAACCCAGATACGGCTACCAAGCTCACTAGTCCCACTCATTTGAGACCTAGTGACTCACTCACTAATTCCTCACCATGGGAATTAGCTACCACCCCAAGGGCTATGCTATGCACGCTAAATCACCTAGCATGCAAACATCAACAACAATCCACAATAACTCACTCACTAATTCCTCACCATGGGAATTAGCTACCACCATAAAGGCCATACTATACACGCTAAATCACCTAGCATGCAACATCAACAACAATCCACAATGGACATATGCTCACACTCTAAGTCATAAACAGTCCATCCACAATTGCATACATAACCGATACATTCACAGCATTATGCATACCATCATACATCATCAGCATATTTATCACAGAATCATATTCATATCATGCCAAATAATAAATCACAGTATTAGCACACTCTACTAATACCCCTACTGCTCAAAACAACGGGAAATGATCCCTACTATATCATACACCAATATAGGCCAATCATCAAATATGTCCATAATATTTAAATATCAGATTTTTCACTTTTCCAACAGTGTTAACCGGTTAACGCCCTGGGTTAACCGGTTAACGCAACACAGAACACGCTTTCTGGCAATTTTTAACAGTGTTAACCGGTTAACACCCTGGGTTAACCGGTTAACGCAGAACAGAAATTAATTTTTCTAAATCATAACAGTGTTAACCGGTTAACACCCTGGGTTAACCGGTTAACGCAAGACAGAAAGCTGTTCCTGCGCTAACACGAACAGAATGCAGAATCCCCCGCATTTTTCGCCGTCGGAGGACTTCCGGACCTCCGATTTCGATTCCGTAAACGGCTACACGTCCAGAAAATCACAACTCATCCAATTATAGATTTAATCACAGTTTTTAATGTAATTTGGTCATCACAATTTGCAACATTCATCATCCAAATTAGGGTCAATTCAATGGCTTATTACTACCCATTACATGTTAACCCATAATACCCATTAAACGACGATAAACCCCCTTACCTGAGTTAATCCGGCAAATCCTTTAGCTTCAAGCTTTTCCCTTCTTCAACCCTTGTTCTCTTGCTCTTCCTCTTTGCCCTTTTCTCACTTTCTGTCGTTTCTCTGGTTTTCACGTGAAAAACCCTTTTTACCAAATGGAACTCTTTATATATATTCCCACTTTATTATTCCAATAATAATAATTCCAAATAATATTCCAATAATAATCCAATTATTTAATTAAATTATAAATATACTATTAACTTAAATTAAATAATTATCATATTTTATCGGGGTGTTACAACTCTCCCCCACTAAAAGAGTTTTCGTCCTCGAAAACATACCTCAAGCGAATAACTCTGGATAAGACTCCTTCATCTGACTCTCAAATTCCCAAGTCACATTGCCACCTGCTGGTCCTCCCCAAGCTACCTTTACCAAAGCAATCTCTTTACCTCGCAACTGCTTCAACTCTCGATCCTCGATCCTCATAGGTGATGTTTCAACAGTCAGGTTATCTCTCACTTGTACATCATCTACTTGGACCACATGCGACGGATCAGGAATGTACCTCCTCAACTGAGACACATGAAAAACCTCATGTAAATTCGCAAGTGACGGTGGTAAAGCGATACGATAGGCTACCTCCCCTATCCTCTCCAAAATCTGATAAGGACCAATAAATCGAGGTGTCAACTTCTTCGACTTCAAAGCTCGACCAACCCCAGTTATCGGAGTAACACGAAGAAACACATGATCTCCCTCTTGAAACTCAAGTGACTTCCTCCTCTTGTCGTGATAACTCTTCTGACGACTCTGAGCAATCCTCATCTTCTCCTGAATCATCTTAATCTTTTCCGTAGTTTGTTGAACAATCTCCGGTCCAACCACAACACTCTCACCGGACTCATACCAACATAAAGGTGTCTGACATCTCCTACCATACAAAGCTTCAAACGGTGCCATACCAATGCTCGAATGAAAACTATTGTTGTAGGTAAACTCAATCAAAGGTAAATAACAATCCCAAGCACCTCCCTTTTCCAAAACACAAGCCCTCAAAAGATCCTCCAGCGACTGAATCGTCCTCTCAGTCTGATCATCAGTCTGCGGATGATATGCAGAACTCAATCTCAGCTTAGTTCCCAAAGCCCTCTGCAAACCTTCCCAGAACTTCGATGTAAATCTAGGATCTCTGTCCGAAACAATACTCGACGGAATACCATGCAAACTTACAATTTTCTCAATATACAACTCAGCTAATCTCTCTAACGGATAATCCATTCTGATCGGAATGAAATGAGCCGATTTTGTCAATTTGTCAACAATCACCCAAATAGCTTCAAAATTCTTAATTGTCCTCGGTAAACCAGAAACAAAATCCATACTGATACTATCCCACTTCCACTCTGGAATAGCCAACGGTTGCATTAGCCCAGACGGCTTCTGATGCTCAATCTTTGACTTCTGACAAGTCAAACAAGAATAAACAAAACTCGCAATTTCTCTTTTCATTCCCGGCCACCAAAATAACTTTTTCAAATCATGATACATCTTCGTAGCCCCAGGATGAATACTCAGGCCACTACGATGTCCTTCCTCAAGAATACTCTTCTTAAGTTCGGTAACATCCGGAATACACACCCGATTACCAAATTTCAAAACACCATTCTCATCAACTCTGAATTCACCACTTTGACCTTGATTCACTAGAGTCAACTTATCAACCAAAAGCACATCGGATTTCTGACCCTCTCTAATCTCATCCAGAATACCACTCGTTAACTTCAACATTCCCAATTTAACACTATTGTGAGTACTCTCACACACCAAACTCAAGTCTCTAAACTGCTCAATTAAATCCAATTCCTTAACCATTAACATAGACATATGCAATGATTTCCGACTCAATGCATCAGCCACTACGTTTGCTTTACCCGGATGGTAATTCAAACCAAAGTCATAATCCTTCAGAAACTCTAACCATCTCCTCTGTCTCATATTCAGTTCTTTCTGATCAAACAAATACTTTAAACTTTTATGGTCACTGAAAACCTCAAATCTTGACCCGTACAAGTAATGCCTCCATAACTTCAGAACAAATACCACAGCTGCCAACTCTAAATCGTGTGTCGGATAGTTCCTCTCATGAACCTTCAGTTGTCTCGAAGCATAAGCTACAACCTGCTTATTCTGCATCAAAACACCACCCAAACCCAACAATGAAGCATCACAGTAAACCTCAAATGGTTCCGATGGACTTGGTAATATCAGAATAGGAGCAGTAGTTAACCTTCTCTTTAACTCTTGGAAACCTTCTTCACATTTTGAATCCCAAACAAACGCTTGCCCCTTTCTAGTCAACATCGTCAACGGTAACGCCAACTTAGAAAATCCCTCAATGAATTTCCTATAATAACCTGCAAGTCCAATAAAACTCCTTATCTCAGAAACTGACTTCGGAGCTTCCCACTTAGATACCGCTTCTATCTTAAAAGGATCAACAGCAGCACCACCTCTTGAAACCACATGACCAAGAAAACTAACCTCTTCTAACCAAAATTCACACTTGGACAGTTTAGCAAATAACTTCTTTTCTCGAAGAACTCCTAAAACCACTCTCAAATGTTCGGCATGCTCTTCTTCAGATTTCGAATACACCAAAATATCGTCAATAAACACCACAACAAACTTGTCTAGGTACGGATGGAAAATCCTATTCATATACTCCATAAATACCCCAGGCGCATTAGTCACACCGAAAGGCATTACAGAATACTCATAATGTCCATACCTTGTTCTGAAAGCAGTCTTCTGAATATCCTCAGTTTTCACACGTATCTGATGATACCCCAATCTCAAATCTATTTTGCTGAACACACTCGCACCAACCAACTGATCCATCAAATCATCAATCCTCGGCAAAGGATACCGATTCTTGATCCTCACTTTATTCAGTTGCCTGTAGTCCACACACAACCTCATAGTACCTTCTTTCTTCTTAACCAATAACACTGGTGCACCCCACGGTGACACACTCGGACGAATAAATTTCTTATCCAACAGATCTTCCAACTGACTCTTCAATTCAGTTAATTCAACAGCAGACATACGGTACGGAGCCATCGACACCGGCCTAGTACCAGGTACCAAATCAATCGAGAACTCAACTTCACGCTCTGGCGGTAATTCATTCACTTCTTCAGGAAACACATCAGGAAAATCACACACCACGGCTAGATCACAAATCACCAGTTTATCTTTAGCCTCCAAAGTCGCTAACAACATAAACAACTCTGCCCCATCTGCTACTGCCTCATTCACCTGCCTTGCTGAGAGAAACAAACTCTTTCCTTCCTCAATCTCAGGAAAGATCACAGTCTTATCAAAACAGTTGATATAAACTCGGTTAAACACCAACCAGTTCATACCCAGGATAACATCAATCTGCACTAGTGGAAGACACACGAGGTCCATCCCAAAGTCTCTACCAAAAATACTCAAAGGACAATCTAAACAAACTGAAGTCGTAGTCACTGAACCCTTCGCAGGAGTATCAATCACCATACTCCCATGCATCTCAGATATCTCTAATTTAAGTTTCACAGCACAATCCAAAGATATAAAGGAATGAGTCGCACCTGTGTCAATAATAGCTACAAGAGGAAAGCCATTAATATAACACGTACCTCGGATCAAACGATCATCTGCAGAAGTCTCAGAACCCGATAAAGCAAAGACCTTGCCTCCCGACTGGTTCTCTTTCTTCGGCTTAGGACACTGTGGGCTAATATGACCCAACTCTCCACAGTTGAAACAAGTCATAGTCTTCAACCGGCACTCTGCAGCCAAGTGACCACCTTTTCCACACTTGAAACACTTCTTCTCAGCACTGGTACACTCATGGATACGATGTCCAGCCTGACCACATCTGTAACACTTAGCAGGGGCACTGGAGTCTCCCCCACTAGGTCTCTTCATCCCACTCTGTCTCTGGAAACCTTTGCCAGCTGCATACGGCTTCCCACGATCATTCTGATTCTTGCCTTTCCTATCAACCCTCTGCTGATAGCTCTCCGCTCTGGCCTTGGTATCCTGTTCAAAAATCCTGCAACAGTCAACCAAGTCGGAAAACACTCTAATCCGCTGATACCCAATAGCCTGCTTGATCTCGGGACGTAACCCGTTCTCAAACTTCACACATTTCGAAAATTCCCCAGTAGCCTCATCATAGGGAGTGTAATATTTCGACAGCTCTGTGAACTTAGCAGCATACTCAGTAACAGACCGATTGCCCTGCTTCAATTCTAAGAACTCTATCTCTTTCTTTCCTCTGACATCCTCTGGAAAGTACTTCCTCAGGAATCTCTCTCTGAACACCGCCCAAGTGATCTCAGCACTCCCAGCAGCTTCCAACTCAGTGCGGGCAGCAACCCACCAATCATTTGCTTCCTCTGACAGCATATGCGTACCGAACCTGACCTTCTGGTTATCGGCACACTCAGTCACTCGGAAGATCCTCTCGATCACCTTCAACCACTTCTGAGCACCATCTGGATCGTATGCTCCCTTGAACATTGGAGGATTGTTCTTCTGGAACTCACTCAGTTGACGAGCAGCTCCCAATCCCACAACATTCGGATTCCCTCCAAGTACTCCAGCTAGCATACCCAGAGCCTCAGCAATCGCAGCATCGTCCCTACCTCTTCCAGCCATCTCTATTCTGAGTTAATCCAACAAGCTAAAACAATAAGTACTGATAGGGTTACACAACACCTATCACATACAGGGAAACAGAATAATTACGACTCGACTCGACCGACTATGCTCTGATACCACTAATGTAACACCCTTCTAAAATACCCCAAATATTTAATTAAACACAAAATATAAATCAGAGTAGATATGCAATTTAAGGGTGTCACACTTGACACTTCACACCATTCACCAAAATAGTTTGTCATGCTCATTTATTAATCAAAATAAAACATTGCACAATTCGCAGCGGATAGAGATCTAATCAATCATGCAAACCATGTAATCACATTACATGTAAAACTGTTCAACAACCACAATGAGAACAAAGTAAAACATCCCGTCCCGATGTTACATCTACCAGAGCATGACCCACTAAGGAACTACACTAGACTCCAAGCACTAGCTTCTACTCAATCACTGCTCGTTACCTGAAACATAGTTGTAAGGGTGAGTTCCTCAATCGATATAATAAGCATTATAAAATATCATGTAATGCTAAGTAATTTAACACATTTCATCACCCAAATCAGATCACACATTCAGCAACGGCAACATCAACTCAAAATCATAATCATACTCAACCCAACACAAAACACACGTATAATATTGGAATACATCCATTCATATTATACGCCATACATACATTATGCAATGAGACTCCATGCATGCGGTACCGACTATACGTGAACACATAGTTCAACCTCACCGATCAAACCCAGATACGGCTACCAAGCTCACTAGTCCCACTCATTTGAGACCTAGTGACTCACTCACTAATTCCTCACCATGGGAATTAGCTACCACCCCAAGGGCTATGCTATGCACGCTAAATCACCTAGCATGCAAACATCAACAACAATCCACAATAACTCACTCACTAATTCCTCACCATGGGAATTAGCTACCACCATAAAGGCCATACTATACACGCTAAATCACCTAGCATGCAACATCAACAACAATCCACAATGGACATATGCTCACACTCTAAGTCATAAACAGTCCATCCACAATTGCATACATAACCGATACATTCACAGCATTATGCATACCATCATACATCATCAGCATATTTATCACAGAATCATATTCATATCATGCCAAATAATAAATCACAGTATTAGCACACTCTACTAATACCCCTACTGCTCAAAACAACGGGAAATGATCCCTACTATATCATACACCAATATAGGCCAATCATCAAATATGTCCATAATATTTAAATATCAGATTTTTCACTTTTCCAACAGTGTTAACCGGTTAACGCCCTGGGTTAACCGGTTAACGCAACACAGAACACGCTTTCTGGCAATTTTTAACAGTGTTAACCGGTTAACACCCTGGGTTAACCGGTTAACGCAGAACAGAAATTAATTTTTCTAAATCATAACAGTGTTAACCGGTTAACACCCTGGGTTAACCGGTTAACGCAAGACAGAAAGCTGTTCCTGCGCTAACACGAACAGAATGCAGAATCCCCCGCATTTTTCGCCGTCGGAGGACTTCCGGACCTCCGATTTCGATTCCGTAAACGGCTACACGTCCAGAAAATCACAACTCATCCAATTATAGATTTAATCACAGTTTTTAACGTAATTTGGTCATCACAATTTGCAACATTCATCATCCAAATTAGGGTCAATTCAATGGCTTATTACTACCCATTACATGTTAACCCATAATACCCATTAAACGACGATAAACCCCCCTTGCCTGAGTTAATCCGGCAAATCCTTTAGCTTCAAGCTTTTCCCTTCTTCAACCCTTGTTCTCTTGCTCTTCCTCTTTTCCCTTTTCTCACTTTCTGTCGTTTCTCTGGTTTTCACGTGAAAAACCATTTTTACCAAATGGAACTCTTTATATATATTCCCACTTTATTATTCCAATAATAATAATTCCAAATAATATTCCAATAATAATCCAATTATTTAATTAAATTAATAAATATACTATTAACTTAAATTAAATAATTATCATATTTTATCGGGGTGTTACAGCTACCTCTGCAAGCACCAAAAAGTCCTATCAGGGGAAGAATGAATCAAATGCTGTGTACGGTCAAAGGGGTCATAACAAGAAAAATCGTGACCATACTGTGGGAGCAGTTACGATTGCAGCACCGCTATCTCAAAACTTCCAACACAGACAAGACAGGCCAAGAAGGCAGTTTACCAAGATCAATATGACTTTAGCACAAGCACTGCAGGGTATGCTAAAAGCAAATTTAATTACCCTCAGAGATCCTCCTGCAAATCCCAACACTACTTCTCCTCGTTATAATCCCAATGCCAGGTGTGCATACCACTCCGATAGCCCCGGGCATGATACAAAAGATTGTTGGTTGTTGAAGAATAAGATTCAGGATATGATCGACGCTGGAGAAATTGAATTTGATCCTCCGGAGACTCCTAATGTCATCACTGCTCCTATGCCTAATCATGACAAGACTGTTAATGTTGTGGATGACAATTCTCACATTACTAATGTAGCTGACTTAGCATCTCCTCTCCTGATCATCAAGAAGAATTTATTGCAAGCTGGTTTATTTCCAGGTTGTGCTGAAAATTGCGATCTCTGTATACTCCGACCCAATGATTGCTTGAAGTTGAGGAATGGTATTCAACGGCTGATGGATGATCTTACAATTCTCTTTGAAAAGATTCCTAAGGTGGAAAACCCTATTGAAGAAATATTTGTGATTGCTAGGTCCAAAGTTCCAATGAAGATTACCGCTACTAGAGTGCCTGTGAAGATTACTGCTGAGCCGAAGGTAGCTCCCCTAATTATTACTGCACCTGGCCCAGTACCGTATTCCTCAAGCAAAGCCATTCTGTGGAATTATGGAGGTGATGTTTACATCCACGGCATAAAGCAAGATGATAATTATGCTAATCCTAATGACGTTGACATTGTTGGGACTAGTAAAATTACTCGAAGTGGAAGGATCTTCTCTCCAGAAATCTCACCTCCCACCCCTGAAACTCGAGGAAAGGGACCAGTAATCAATCCTTCTCAGTCAAAGACACCAGTCGAAGTTACTTCCGAAGATGTTGCCAAGCAGGAAATGGAAGAAATGCTGAAAATCATCCGTAAGAGTGATTTTGATGTGGTAGAATAGCTGGGGCATACTCCGTCTAAAATTTCGATGTTATCCTTGTTGTTATCTTCTGAATCTCATGCCAATGCGTTGATAAAATTCTTGAAGACCGCTCATGTACCTCAGGAGACATATGTCGATCAGTTAGAAAATTATGTTGCTAACTTGGCCGTTGATAATGGCATAGGCTTTTCTGATGCTGACCTGACACCAGCAGGAAAGAATCACAATAAAGCTCTGCATATCTCCATTGAGTGTAAGGGGATCACCTTGTCTCATGTGTTGATTGACAATGGCTCTTCTTTGAATGTGCTACCGAAAGTTGTGCTCGATAAGCTTGACTGTAAAAGCATTGAACTAAAACCTAGTGACATTGTGGTGCGTGCTTACGATGGTGCGAAGAGTGTTGTCCATGGTGAAGTGGTTCTCCCTATCAAGATAGAACCTCAAGTCTTCAACACTACCTTTTACGTAATGAACATTCGTCCTGCCTATTCCTGCTTGCTGGGACGCCCTTGGATCCATGGGGCAAGTGCTGTAGCTTCGTCTCTCCATCAAAAGCTGAGGTATCCAATAGAGGGCAAGATTGTCACTGTGTAAGGAGAAGAAGAGTATATTGTCAGTAGTGTGCATACCTTCAGATACGTCGAGATGGATGGTGAATTCTTTGAGACTCCTTCTCAGTCATTTGAAGTAGTTCCTCCGACCAGTCCTGTCCATAAGCCAACTTCCCGTGTGCCCAAGGTTATTCGTGCTCCTCCTGCTATGATTTCTCTGAAAGATGCTCAAGCCATGGTTGGAGATGGTGGTCGTACTGGCTGGGGTCAACTGATCAATGTACCGTACAATTCTGATAGATTTGGCCTGGGGTTTAGCTCTGAAAAGATAGTCAAAGATCAGATTAATGCTGTAGAAGATGCTGATAGCGATTGCGACTTGGATAACTGGATTTTCCCAACAATTGGTGACAGACTCAATAATTGGAAGGCTGAAGACACTATCCCGATTTCCTTTAGTCTGGAGTAATTGTTATTGCTTATTTTAGTGTTTCAAATTTTGTAATTTTTATTATGAACAATTGAACTTCTTAAAGCATTGTGTCTATGCCCGGGGCACAATAGCTAATTTGTTAAGGGTTTTGTCATTTTCATAAGCATATTCACATTCAATAAATCAATGGACTTTTTGCATTCAAATATTGCGCTCTTTATCTTTCCTGTCATCTTTCAAATAAGCTATGTTTTCTTACACACACTCACGTAACAAATTGCAGATCCATATCCACTCTGGATCCTGTTGATAATAATTCTGCTACTGTTAATTATGGCTTTAAAAATCCGATCTACCAAGCCGAGGATGGAAGTGAGGAAGATTGCGAAGTGCCTGGAGAGCTTGCCAGACTGTTGCTGCAAGAAGAAAAGACTATACAGCCGCATGATGAATCAGTTGAAATTGTAAATCTGGGTACTGAAGTAGGCAAGAAAGAAGTCAAAATAGGAGCAGGCTTGGAAAATAGTGTCAAAGAAAGATTGATTCAGATGTTACATGACTATGTAGAGATTTCCACTCTATTTTTTAATTCCATTTCATTTTCTAAAGTTCATATCTCTTTCATTATTGGTCCAAAAATTATGGGACCAATTGCATTATTTCTCTTTTAATTTCTAGTTTCTAAAAATGATTTTTAATATTTTTTATTTCATCATTTGCTATTTTTTAGTAATTGTCTCTTTTCTGGTTATTTTTAATTCATTTTAAATAGTTTTTGATATTCAAAAAATACAAAAATATTTTCTCAACCTCTTTGAATGATGATAGATCTATGAATACTATTCTCATCAATTTATTAATTGATTTGAGATTTATTTGAGATTTTAGTTCAATTTTTGCATTTTTAATTGATTAAAAATAGTTTCTGACTTTTAAAAATGCTAAAATTTTTTGTCAAACTTTGTTTGACCTTGTTGAACTTGGGATAATTCACTTGGACTTTTCAAAGTTGGTTTGAAGTGAGTTTGAAGTTTGACCTTTCTTTATTATTTTAATTCAAGTTTTATTTTAAATATTAAAAATGCCAACAATATTTTATTTGTTTCTTGACCTCTAATCTTCATTTTGCTTATGTTTTCTAATGTTTGACCTTGATCTTCTCTATCTTTGGTCATAGCTTGTTGATTATCTCATTCCATTTCATTTAATGCACTTTAATTCTCCATTTCTTTCTTCTTCTTCTCCTTCTTCTTTTTCTTTTTTGATCAATGAGTTAAAGATTGGTGGTTAACATTGATTAGGGAGGTTTAATCTTCCTTGATTCAAATCTAATTCATCTTGATCATGGATCAAGTCAATGGCTTTGCATTAAGGATAGGTTGCTTCCTAAATCATGCAAAGAACCTAAATCAATACAAGATCATTTCTCATCTTCTTTTTGGCATGGCAAGTTGTTGGAGTTTGATTCACTAATCAAGACCTCTAACTTGTGTTGTTGCCTACATTATTATTGACCGGCCTCAGATAGTTGTGACTTCTACATAAGTCCAATTACGATTGCTTAACATAGCGCTAAATTTGCCTTATGGCACACTAACTACTTGAAGGAGAATTTGCGGTCCAAAACGCAGCGGAAATTAAAAATTTCTCCTTTAGAGATCCTCACGAATGGTCATGATCAGCGATAGAATATTTACCTCTTGTGACGATTGAAACCTTTGGTGCAGATCTCTTGTGACGATCAAAACCTTTGATGCAGATCCACGGAGCGATCACGAACGTTGAACGATGACAACGTCTCTACTCAGTCCACACGAACGGATTCCTTCAATCTCAGTGCTAGCTGGTACGAATGAAGGCTTTGAGTGAGAGAGAGAGAGTGAGAAAACGAAAATAATGCAACCGCAATGAATGCTTCTGCACAAGGGTTCTATTTATAGAACCACTTGTGTGGGCTTCAAGCTAAAAGCCCACTTAAGTGTATTTTGGCGCATATCTTATAATATGCCCAAAATCACTTAAGCCCATGGTACCTTACCATATTTCGTATTCTACTCAAGTACACCGTACCTTACGATGTTCTATAATTCACTTAAGGACACCGTACCTTACGATGTTCTATAATTCACTTAAGGACACCGTACCTTACTGTAGCACCTCAAATTTGCACCCCATTCATTCATTCATTTCATTTTTAGGTCATTAACATTGCATTAACATTGCATAGTATCTTGCATCTTATCAGTCAAGACTGGTATCAGGAGAATTTATCTGTGCAAGAGACCAGGTATTTCCATGAGATAAAGGCCCTATGGTTGTTCTAGGGAGCTTACATGAGCCAAGGTTCATTTTGAAACCATTGTACCAAGTGATAGAGGCTCAAAGTCCACGGTGCAGTTTCAAGTCATCTGGGGCCCATAAAAGTCAACTGCAAGTCAACTGAGGGCTAGGAGGTGGAGAAATGGTTTGAGACACCTCATTCATGTCCAAAAGAGGTTTATTCATCATGCCAAACATCTACCTTGAAGGATTTGAAGCCAGATCAAAAGTTTCCAAAAATGGAAAATGACCTGTAATTTCAAGTTTCCAAAAATGGCAAGTTTTTGGACCAACTTCAACTCAACTTTCCAACACCAAAGAGGCTTCAAATGAAATTCTGTCCAACATGAAAGTTGAATATCTTTCTCTCCCATTTCCAAAAAGTCCAAGATCATGAATTTATGATGAATGGTTGAGAAGATATGATCAAATCATTGCCAAGTGTGATTGAAACTTCAAAATGTCATATCTTTTGAACCAAGACTCCAAATTGAGTGCTCCTTTTTGCATAATTCTTCTCATGACATGTAGTTTCCAAACCATCCACCACATTACATGAAATTTCATCACATGGTCATTTGTGCATACATGTGATTTTTGGAGGGAAAATCATGAATTCAAAATTGGTGCATCATGTGGACTTTTTAACCATTCCAACATGTTCATAAGAGGATTTTAAGTGAAATTGCATGGCCCTTGTTACTGTTCACGTGGGATTGCATGCATGGGGTGAAAAAACCAAATTGTGCATAACACCTCTTTTCTCATTAAAATTTAATTAGCCAAGCCTAAGCATGATTAGGAAATGGATTAACATGTCATATAAATAGCTAATCATAACAGAATTTTCACAATTCACAATTCTAGATCTAGATCCAAAATTTCCCTCCAAAATTTCTCTTCTTCCAAATTCAAAAATTCTTCAAAGAACACTTGATTTTTATTGCATATTCTGGATTCTTGATCATCATTTAGTACAGATCAAGCCTTGATTTGCAGAAATTGGTGAAGAATCAAGCAATTCCAATCATGAACATGAACATGGAGTTTTGAAGATCTAGCTAGATCCAAGCCATTCCAAGGGTTGATTTGTGCTTCAGAGGTGTTAACAAGGTTGATAGAAGAGGTCTGGATGCTGCTGGACACTTGAATCTACCACTGCCATTGTTGGAGCTTCAAGAGGTCACATTTTCGCATCTCTTAATTCATGTTTATATGCATATAATCTTGTAGTTCGTTGCTTGCTGATTCCGCTGATATAAAGAACATGAAATTTGGTGCAATATTCATGGAGTTATGGCAAATTAAAGTTTGTAGATCCAATACTTCTTCTCTTCGATTCTTGAAATATATGATGAATTAGAGTAAAATAATGGTAGATTTGGATTCCTCATGTTGCAAGCTTTCCATTGGTGTATGAATTTTAAAATTCTGGAATTATTTTTCGTTGTGAACAGTAACAACCACCGTCTTCATGAAGAAGACAGTGGTTTCCGCCACTAGCGTCCACCTAGCGTCAGCATAGCGTCCGTTCCTGTGTTTTGGCTAGGGCACTAATGAAACGACGTCGTTTCATCAGCGAGCCTTCCCTCGCTTCGATTCCGGCTGGGCGCGTTTCCACAATTTCTTCATTTCATTTTATTTTCATGTTTTTTTCAATTTTTATTTCATTTTTTCCATGATCTTCAAAAAATCATAACTAGTAGTATAATGATCCAAATAATTCCAGGTTTTTTTCCTACATGATCCTATGAATGTCTAGAATTTTATGGTATTGATTTTGTGATTTTACCATGCCTGGAAATTAAATTGTGTTAGAGTGATTGAACATGTATGCTTTTGTGACCTTGCTTCATTCATCCTAGCATAAAATGCTCATACATGATCCAAATGCCATGAAATTTTGCATGATGATTCTTAACATGTTAATGGATTTGTGTGATTTTATTTGGCATTTATTGCTATTGTCTTCACTGTTTGGGACACATGTACTTTAGGTGTGACAATTTGTGTACCACATTTGGATGTCTTGCTTGTGCAATTTTATTTCCATATCAAATGAGCTCCTCTGTTTATGATTTTTGGCATGATGATTGTATTGGATGTGTTAAATGCTCATAAAAATTTCCAGAATTGTTTGAGTTATTTATGTTTTGATTTGGAATTTTCATTCTCAATGTCCAAAGGTATGCTTTGAATTTGTCTTTGACTTCTCTTGCTTATTATATGCCCATGCTTGGTGATTTTGATTTGGTCCTTTTTAGGACATGTTCATGATTGATTAAAGATGATGCATGTTGAGTTTTAAGTTCTGTTTTGAATTTTTTCTTCACTTTTGACCCTAGGCTTTGCCTTAGGGGTTTGGACTCACATTTTGAGCTGTGCATTTCAGGTTTCAAGCAATTAGCCACATTGGTTGATATGATCTCATCACTTGAGATACAAGTTATTTTGGTTGACTAACCTTGCTGTTTTGTAGGTCTTTTGGATGGTGAACCAATTTAGTTTGCTTGCATCTTAGGCCTTGCACCATTGTTGTCTGATGATTGGTTGTCTGACTGTTGTTGATTGTTTGATTTGTCTAAATATAAATATTGACTGGTTTAGCTTTTCTCACAGGTACTTTAGCCGCTTTAACTCATTGTTTGAGTTGCTTTGCTTGTGGTTGGCATACCACCTAGGTAACTTCCTATTCTCCATGTAGTCTGGAAGACCTGTCATGTTATGTTGGCAGCCACCTGTCTGAAGCCCTCCTTAAGAGGCAATGTTTGTGCTTGTTTATCTTTGTGCCTTGTACATTCAAAGACCTCCTAAGTGAAGAGGCATTGGCAGATAAAAGGGATGTGCAATCCATCCCTTGCTACTCAGTTGTGTCTTTCATCTTGCTCACACCATGTGTTGATGCACTTTGAATAAAAACCCAAAATCTTGTATATAGAGTCTGTCATTGTGGAATAGAGTTCCTCATTCTGGACTCCCACACTTTCATTGTTTGAAGCTCTCCCAGGCCAGGGATAAGAGCTATGAGGTCTTACCCTCATTTCCCATTTCATCTGCTTCACCCTAACTCTCAATGTTAGGGTTAAGAGCTCAAAACACCCATAACAGAACCGACTTATTTGTCGAGGTTGATATGACCCCTTGACTAAAACCTAGCCTTGTATGAGCCACTTGTTTGCATCTAGTGTGTGTGCTTGCTCTCTTGTGCTTGTGTTTGCTTATCTGCTGTTTAGGCTAGCTTGCTTCCTGTGCGAGTTAGGATTAGAGACCTCAACATAGGGATCGTATGCATGACAACTTCTAGGCTCGAGTCGTAGTCTCCCTAGTAGCTTGTTATCTCCCTAGTCTTTGGTTAGGATAGAAGTTCTCTCCCTGTTAAGGGGAACTACGTCGCCCTGATCCTCATACCAGATGAGGTACGTAGGCAGGAGATGAGCAGATCTCTCCGGGCGCCTTTTTTCCTTTTTTAAACCTTTTGTGTTGTGTGTGTTAGGAGATGGATGTAAGACCAACGATTGGCATTCCGTATCCTACTTGCGTTTGTTTGTTCGGAGTCTGACGTAAGTCCAGCGATTGGCAGTCGGTTTCCTGTGTGTGTTTGTTTGTTTGGAGTCTGACATAAGTCCAGCGAGTGGCAGTCGGTTTCCTGTGCGTCTTAGTTTGTGTGGAGTCTGATGTAAGTCCAGCGATTGGCAGTCGGTTTCCTGTTTGTGTTTTGTTTGGCGTGCGTTAGCCGAGCTACGAGTGCTCTGATTCTTACTCTAGTTAGAGAAGATACGTATGCAGAGGATGCGATATCCTAGCGAGCACGCCCCCATTTCCCCGAACTACGTCGACTCTGATGTTTGTGTTTGACAAACTACGTAGGCCCAGGATGCGACATCCTGCCGAGTCCCTCACCTTCTTCCGTCTTTCCTGTGTTGCATTCCAGTTTTGTGCAGTTCCGAGCAGTTATTTAGCAACCTTTCTTCTATTCTTTCTGAGCGTGGATCCCGTCGAGTACGACGGATGCGCAGGGGTGCTAATACCTTCCCTTCGCATAACCGACTCCCGATCCTATCAATCTCTGGTCGTGAGACCATTTCCTTTCCAGGTTTACTTCGAGCGTTTCCTTTCCCTCCTTTGGGATAAATAACGCACGGTGGCGGCTCTGTGTCTTTTCCCGCCGGTTTTTCGCGTAATGCGACAGCTGGCGATTCTGCTGGGGACTAAAGAGAAGTTGACCTCTTGCTGGTCCATCTTCCCTAAGCGAGTCAATCCTAGCGCTCTCTAGGATAGTTTTGGTTGCTTTTATTGCTTTATTTATTGCATTTATGATTTTTGTGTTGTGATTGTATATATTTGCATATATGTGTGCATTCATCATATTATCATTGTGCTGGATTCTGTACAGGTTGGTTCCTCTGATTTGGGGTGGGTGTTCTGAGTGGGACCCAATACCCAGGCCTGAGTATACACCTAGGATTAGCGTGGTCTCATGTCTCTTCACATGTTGTACGACATGATACGGAGATGTAACATACCACAGCCGAACGAGGTTCATTTGAGAGAGTCCTTCCGGGTGGAGTTATTCCGCTTAGGTTGGATTATCTCTTTTGAGCTATTGACTTCGGTGACCGCTCTTTCCCAGATCTTTGGTTTAGATGATCTTAAGAGAGCTGCAACGGCACACCCGAAAGGGCAAACCCGTTGAGTATCTTTGCCCGATTGTCGAGACCATTATCCGCCTTAGGATGACCTTATTAGGATTCACCTGTGAGGGGAGGGTTGGTTCTTGTAGTACAGGTTCCGTCAGTGATTCTGTGATGGCGACTTTGGTTCAGATGGATTTATGGGTCTTTATTTCTGGAGGCCGGAGGTTTGACCTGGGTTTATCAGAGGGTTCCGTTTATTTCGGATCCCTGAGCTGAATTTGAGGGTACTTACTCAGATGGTGACTTGATTCTGAAGTATGGGTTCCAGATGACCTCGGGTTCCAGATGATTTGGATCTGTGGTTTTCGGTGCCGAATTCATGCCGAAGTTTTGATCCTATGCCAAGAGATACTCGGCCAACCTGCCATGGCTTCATCATTTGCATCATAGCATGTTTATTTTCGAAAAATAATGCAAAAAAAAAGGTTAACCAGCATACGCATCACACGCATCATACACATATCATTCTTGCATTACTGGTTCCTGTTTCAGGCAGGATTGCTGATCGTCATCCGCACCACTACGCGACAAGACTGAATCAACGGAGAAGTATGGATCAAGTTCAAGCTGAGTTGGCTGAGATGAGGGCTAACATGGCCCAATTTATGAATATGATGCAAGGGGTTGCACAAGGTCAAGAGGAATTGCGAGCCTTGGTTCAGAGACAGGAAGCTGTGATTCCACCGGTCAAACGTGCTTCACCAGAGGGGGTCCCTGTTAATGACAACGTTGCTGGTGCTACTATTCCCGTCAACAACTATGTTGTGGGTGATGAGTTAAGGGGTATCAGAATCAACAGACAACCTATTGCTGCAGAGACTGTTAATGTTCGAGCAACCCGTGCTCTAGTTCGCCAGCCTGCTCCGTTGGTGGACAGACAAGAGGATATGTTCACTGTTCTCAGTGAGGATGATGATGTTGTAAGGACTGAAGAGAGGGACAGAAAAGTTGATGCCCTTGCTGAGAAAATTCACGCCATGGAGTGTCAGAACTCTTTGGGGTTTGATGTTACGAATATGGGCTTGGTTGATGGATTGAGAATCCCTTACAAATTCAAGGCGCCATCCTTTGACAAATATAATGGCACTTCTTGTCCTCGCACCCATGTGCAGGCCTATTACAGAAAAATCTCTGGATACATAGATGATGAGAAGATGTGGATGTATTTTTTCCAAGATAGCTTGTCTGGAGCTTCCTTGGACTGGTACGTGGAGCTGAAGAGAGAATCCATTAGAAACTGGAGAGATTTGGGGGAAGCCTTCTTGAGGCAGTATAAGCATAATATGGATATGGCTCCGAGCAGAACCCAACTGCAGAGCTTGTTCCAAAAGTCTGGTGAAAGCTTCAAAGAGTACGCCCAGAGGTGGCGCGAGTTAGCGGCAAGAGTGCAACCTCCAATGTTGGAGAGGGAGTTGACTGACATGTTCATAGGGACCCTGCAGAGTGTGTTCATGGACCGTATAGGAGGTTGCCCGTTCGGTAGCTTTTCTGATGTGGTTATCTGTGGAGAGAGGACTGAGAGTCTCATCAAAGCAGGTAAGATTCAATATTCTGGTTCTTCGTCTTCAAGTTCGAAGAAGCCATTTTCTGGGGCACCCCGAAGGAGAGAGGGTAAGACTAACGCTGTGCACAGTCGGAGAAATACGAACAGAGGACACTATCGTTAGGTTGCCGCTGTGACCATCCCAACAACTCAACCTCAACAACAACCGAGAGGACCGCCACAACAACCACAACAACAACGCCAGTTTCAGCCAAGACAGAGAATGCCGGATCGTCGTTTTGACCCGTTGCCGATGACATATGCTGAATTGCTTCCTGAACTGCTCAGGTTGGGGTTTGTTGAGCTTCGTACCATGACTCCTTTAACGAAGATACCTGCTGGGTACGATGCCAACGTCCGTTGCGACTTCCATTCCGGTGCACCTGGGCATCATATTGAAAACTGTCGGGCTTTCCATCATAAAGTCCAGGATCTGATTGATGCTAAGACAATCAACTTTGCTCCTGTTTCGAATGTTGTGAACAACCCTATGCCTCAGCATGGCGGGACTAGGGTGAATAATGTGGAAGGTGAGGATGCTGTGGATTTGATAGTCAGTGTTGATGAGGTTCAGACGTCGCTGATTGTGGTAAAGGAACGTCTGTTGAAAGGGGGAGTGTTCCCGGGCTGTGATGAAGGTTGTTCAGACTGTGATGAACATGGGAATGGTTGTGAAAAGCTGAGGAGAGGTATCCAGGGACTGATTGATGATGGTTGCCTACAGATTGCTCGGGCTGTGAGAGATCGTGGGGTGGTGTCAACTGTCACCATTTACTTCAAACCGTCTGAGGGTCCTGGACGTGCTCCGAGAACTGTTAATGCACCCGTAACTGTTGGTACCCCTGTAACCATCTCTGCTCCAGTAATGGTTGGTACTCCTACTACTATTGTTGCTTCTGATAGAAGACCTGTTGAGAACAGTAGGGCCGTTCCTTGGAAATATGACAATGCTTTCCGCAACAATAGAAGGTCAGAAAGTCAGACAAGACCAGTGAATCAGACTCCAGTGACCATTGGTGTTAATACTCCTGTAATCGTTGGTCCGGCTGTGGACAATGTGGGAGGACCTGGGGGGTTCACAAGAAGTGGGCGTCTGTTTGCACCGCAGACTTTGAGAGACAACAATGCTGAGGCTCTTGCCAAAGCAAAAGGAAAACAAGCTGTGGTTGAAGAAGGACTTGTACAGAAGGAGGCACCTGAGGGTTCATTTGAGAAAGATGTGGAGGAGTTCATGAAGATCATTAAGAAAAGTGATTATAAGACCGTGGATCAATTGAACCAGACTCCATCGAAAATCTCTATCCTCTCGTTGTTATTGTGTTTTGAGGCACACCGTAACGCCTTGCTGAAGATGTTGAACCTGGCTTACGTACCTCAGGAGATTTCTGTCAATCAACTTGAGGGTGTTATTGTGAATGTTAGCACACGGCATGGTTTGGGGTTCACAGATCTGGATTTGACGCCTGAGGGTCGTAATCACAACAAAGCCCTGCATATCACCATGGAGTGTAAAGGCGCAGTGCTGTCACATGTGTTGGTGGATACTGACTCTTCTTTGAATGTGTTTCCCAAGAAGATTTTGAGCAAGATTGATGTTGAAGGGGTTGTCCTCACCCCGAGTGATCTCATTGTTCGTGCTTTCGATGGATCCAAGCGGTCAGTTTTTGGTGAAGTCACGTTGCCCGTGAAGATAGGCCCGGAGGTGTTCCATATTGTCTTCTATGTGATGGATATACAACCAACATATAGTTGTTTATTGGGGCGTCCCTGGATACATGGGGCTGGAGCGGTGTCGTCGACTCTCCATCAGAAGCTGAAGTATGTATGGAATGGTCAGGTGGTGACTGTGTGTGGCGAGGAGGACATTCTTGTGAGTCATCTATCTTCCTTTAAGTATGTGGAGATGGATGGCGAAATCCATGAAACTCTGTGCCAAGCTTTCGAGACCATTGAGATTGAGAAGGTGGCTTTCGTCGAGCAGAAGAAGCCGGGTGTCTCAATTGCATCATACAAGCAGGCTTTGGAAGTTGTCAACTCGGGAAATGCAGAAGGCTGGGGCAAGATGGTTGACTTGCCCGTCAAAGAAGACAAATTTGGTATTGGTTATCAGCCTCTTTAGGCAGAGCAGGGTGTTCAGAAAGGGCCGAGTACCTTCACCAGCGCGGGATTGATGAATCATGGTGACGTCTTTGCAACCGGTAGTGAAGATGGTGACAGTGACCTTGATGTGGACAACTGGGTGCGCCCGTGTGCTCCAGGGGAGATGGTGAATAATTGGACAGCCGAAGGAATAGTCCAAGTTACTCTTCAGACAGAGTAATTTTCTTTTGTTTTTCATTCTGCACAAAAAACCCTACGCTCTGCCCGGGGCGTAGTGGTTCATTGTAGGGCCACATCATGTTTTAAATGATTATCATTAATAAAGGACGTTTTGCAAACAAATTTGTGCTCACTGTCTTTCTGTTTTTATTTTCACTTTTAAAACAATAAAAATGGCAATGTTTTTTTTGTTTTTGTGACTTTCTTGAACTCTTTTCTAAAATAAAGCATTAAACATGCAGAATCGATCTCGCGGACTCCATTAAAAACAATTCTGTTATGGCTCAGTATGATTTCGATAATCCCATTTACCAAGCTGAAGAGGAGAGTGAAGAAGACTGTGAACTCCCCAAAGAATTGGTCAGATTATTGAAGCAGGAGGAAAGGGTCATCCAACCTCATCAGAAAGAGTTGGAAGTCGTTAACCTTGGTACTGAGGACGCCAAGAAAGAGATCAAGATCGGGGCTGCTTTAGAGGAATCTGTCAAGAGAGGGCTGATTGAGATGCTGAGAGAATATGTGGAGATATTTGCATGGTCGTATCAAGATATGCCTGGGTTGGATACAGATATTGTGGTGCACAGGCTACCTCTCAGAGAAGATTATCCTTCGGTAAAGCAGAAGCTTCGCAAAACTAGTCCTGATATGGCTGTCAAGATCAAAGAAGAGGTTCAGAAGCAGTGGGATGCGGGTTTTCTGGCAGTTACCAGTTATCCCCCTTGGGTGGCCAACATCGTTCCCGTGCCGAAAAAGGATGGTAAGGTCAGGATGTGTGTCGATTACCGAGATTTAAACAGAGCCAGTCCAAAGGATGACTTCCCATTACCTCGCATTGATGTATTGGTTGATAACACTGCTCAATCCTCGGTTTTCTCTTTCATGGATGGATTTTCTGGCTATAATCAGATCAAGATGGCGCCAGAAGACATGGAAAAGACGACATTCATTACTCCTTGGGGCACGTTCTGTTATAAGGTGATGCCATTTGGGCTGAAGAATGCCGGTGCTACCTATCAGAGGGCTATGACGACTCTCTATCATGACATGATGCACAAAGAAATTGAAGTGTACGTGGATGATATGATTGCGAAGTCTCAGACAGAAGAGGAGCACCTGGTAAATTTGCAGAAGTTGTTTGAAAGGCTGAGAAAATTCAAACTGAGGCTGAATCCAAATAAGTGTACGTTTGGAGTGAGATCCGGGAAACTGTTGGGTTTCATTGTCAGTGAGAAAGGGATTGAGGTTGATCCAGCGAAAGTAAAAGCTATTCAAGAAATGCCTGAACCAAGAACGGAAAAGCAGGTCCGTGGGTTTTTAGGGAGACTGAATTACATTGCACGGTTCATATCTCACCTAACGGCCACGTGTGAACCGATATTCAAATTGCTAAGAAAAGATCAAGCAATCAGGTGGAATGATGACTGTCAAAAATATTTTGATAAGATAAAAGAATATTTGCAGAAACCTCCAATCCTTATACCTCCAGTTCCTGGAAGGCCTCTGATAATGTACCTTTCGGTGACTGAGAACTCGATGGGGTGTGTATTGGGACATCATGACGAGTCTGGTCGAAAAGAGCATGCTATATACTACCTTAGCAAAAAGTTTACCGACTGTGAAATAAGATATTCGCAGCTCGAGAAAACTTGCTGTGCTTTGGCCTGGGCTGCTCGCCGACTGAGACAATATATGTTGAACGATACTACCTTGTTGATTTCTAAGATGGATCCGGTGAAGTACATCTTTGAGAAGCCGACTCTCACCGGGCGTGTGGCTCGTTGGCAGATGATTTTAACTGAGTATGATATCCAGTACAAGTCGCAGAAGGCCATCAAAGGTAGTGTTCTGTCTGATTACCTCGCCGAGCAACCGATTGATGATTATCAGCCGATGATGTTTGAATTCCCTGATGAAGACATCATGTATCTAAAGATGAAAGATTGTGAAGAGCCTCTTGTCGAGGAAGGACCGGATCCTGATGACAAGTGGACACTGATGTTTGATGGGGCAGTGAATGTGAACGGAAACGGTGTTGGGGCAGTACTTATCAATCCTAAAGGTGCACACTTGCCTTTTTCTGCCAGGTTGACTTTTGACGTAACCAACAACGAGGCTGAGTATGAGGCTTGTATCATGGGGATTGAAGAAGCCATCGATCTAAGGATCAAAACTCTGGACATCTATGGAGATTCCTCTCTAGGGATTAACCAAGTCAATGGAGATTGGAATACTCACCAGCCACATTTGATTCCTTACAGAGATTACACCAGAAGGATCCTGACTTTCTTCAAGACAGTGAAGTTGTATCATGTCCCCCGAGACGAAAATCAGATGGCTGATGCCCTGGCTACTTTGTCTTCTATGATCAAAGTTCATTGGTGGAATCATGTGCCACATGTTGCTGTGAATCGACTCGAGAGGCCTGCGTATGTGTTTGCAGCCGAGTCTGTTGTTGATGAGAAGCCGTGGTACTATGATATTAAGAATTTCCTCAAGAGTCAGGAGTATCCTGAAGGAGCGTCAAAGAATGACAAGAAAACCCTGAGAAGGCTAGCTGGAAGCTTTTATTTGAATCAGGATGATGTGCTGTATAAGAGGAACTTTGACATGGTTCTGCTCAGATGCGTGGATAGACACGAAGCAAACATGTTGATGCAGGAAGTACATGAGGGGTCTTTCGGTACCCATGCTGGTGGTCATGCAATGGCCAAGAAGTTGTTGAGAGCCGGTTATTACTGGATGACTATGGAATCCGATTGTTTCAAGTACGCTCGGAAGTGCCATAAATGTCAGATTTATGCAGATAAGGTGCATGTACCACCAAGCCCTCTGAAAGTCATGAATTCGCCTTGGCCATTCGCGATTTGGGGCATCGATATGATTGGGAAGATTGAACCTACTGCTTCTAATGGACATCGCTTCATCCTGGTTGCGATTGATTACTTCACCAAGTGTGTGGAAGCAGCTTCCTATGCTAATGTTACCAAGCAAGTGGTTGCCCGATTCATTAAGAAGGAGATTATCTGTCGTTATGGGGTTCCGGAGAGAATCATTACTGATAATGGTTCTAATCTTAATAACAAGATGATGAAAGAGCTTTGCAGAGATTTTAAGATCGAACATCACAATTCTTCTCCTTACAGACCAAAGATGAATGGTGTTGTAGAGGCGGCAAACAAGAACATTAAGAAGATTGTGCAGAAGATGGTCGTGACGTACAAGGATTGGCCTAAGATGTTTCCTTTTGCTTTGCATGGGTACCGTACCTCAGTACGTACGTTGACCGAGGCAACCCCTTACTCCCTTGTGTATGGGATGGAAGCAGTCCTACCAGTCGAAGTGGAGATTCCTTCTCTGAAATTCTTGCTGGATGTTAAGCTAGACGAAGCCGAGTGGATTCAGACAAGGTTTAATGAGTTGAGCCTTATCGAAGAAAAGCGGTTAGCAGCTGTATGCCATGGGCAGCTATATCAGAGAAGGATGAAGAAAGCCTTTGATCAGAAAGTGCATCCTCGAAGCTATCAGACAGGTGATTTAGTTTTGAAGAGGATCCTTCCTCCCGGTACAGATAACAGGGGCAAGTGGACTCCGAATTATGAAGGTCCATACGTTGTTAAAAAGGTTTTCTCCGGTGGAGCCTTGATGCTGACAACTATGGATGGTGAAGATTTTCCGTCCCCTGTGAACTCAGATGTAGTCAAAAAATACTTCGCATAAATTGACCCGCTGGACAAAAAGAATAAAAAAGTCCAGGCAAAAAAGGGCATCCCGGCGAACCAAGAAAAAAAAAGAAAAAGGTTCGGGCAAAAGTTAGGGATAAAGAATGAAAAGAATATGTACACCCGGTAAGTCGAAAACCTGAAAAGGCGGCTTAGGCAAAAATGGGTATCCCGGTGGATTGAAAACCCGAAAGGGCGATCCAGGCAAAAGAGGGATTAAAGCGAAGACTACAGTCTGAGTTATTTGTACTTCATTGCGCTTCCACGTCTACCATCTCGAAGGATATGACCGGTCCAATCGTTCTTCTTAGAAGGCAAAGGATTTGGGATGAAATTGATGATCTGTGAGTCATAACAGAATTGGAAAATAGTGGATGCCGTGTTCACATTGCCAATAGGATAGTTTATTTCCTTTTGTGCGTAATTACCTCTTCCTAGGAATTGCTTCCTGATGTATTTGCCTTTTCAGGCCCATTTTCAATCAATAAAAGTCATTATTCAGTTAAATTGCTCTCTTGTTTTTATTTTACTGTTTTGTTTGCAAAAACGTCCAAATTTTTGATAAACATTGCATATAAAAAACATGAAGGCTAGACAATAACGTGCAGAAAGATAAAACATTTGAAAATCATTTTGAATGTTGAGTACACTTGGGTGTATCTTGTCCATACAATCCCCTGGGGCATGTAAGTCTTGCTGTTTTGCAGATTACTATCTTTTGATTGCTGGCTAAAGCAGATGAGCCGCAGTCTGTTCAAAGGTGTCTCAACACTGTCCAGTAGTGTGAGAAGTTGGGTTGTCCAAAGCAAGTTCAGAGCTTGTCTTCCCAGCAAGTCCGAGACCAATGTTTCCTCGGCAGCCAGGCCTGAAGGTGATTGCAATCCCCAGCAGGGTTGAGGATATTTTTTCCAACCAGGTCTGCAGGTGGCCTTTTCCCCAGCAAGTCTGAGGGTTGTTAGTTCCCCAGCAAGCCGGAAGATTGCTATTTCCCCAGCAGAGGTATCTGTGGGTAGATTGTTCCTCAGCAGCCAGGTATGGAGTTCGCCGTAATCCCTAGCAGGGTTGAGTTTGCAGTTCCCCCAGCCAGGTTTGGCGTTTGGTTCTCCTCAGCAAGGTTGTTGTCTTCCCCAGCAGGGTTGAGAGTGTTATATCCTCAGCAAGTCCGAAGGCAGTTTCCCCAGCGGAGGTGGGCGTTGCTTATTTTCCCAGCGAAGTCCCCAAAGCGGACCGGGTTCGGTGAAGGTCATCTCCAGTAAGGATTATCCTTTCCCCAGCAGTAGCGCTATTCCCCGACAGGGTGGAGATGGGAGTGACATCAAGTTCCTCAGCAGAGCTCCTCGAGCTCCCCAGTAGAGTCCCCGGAGGAGGATATTGTTTATTCATTCATCATTTAGATAAGCATAGCATATTGCATCATTAATCGTGTAGCATTCCCATTGTTATAGAGCATTACGCTAAAAAACTCATGCATCAGCATTGCAAGCATAAATTAGCCCCAAGCCGTGATTGCCATTCGAGAATTGGTTTAGCCGGTTGGTGAAGATGTTGCTCTGAGGAGTTTACCATTGCGATGTTGGGTCGTTTGGGTCGATTTCAGAATTGGTTTCCCCAGCATGGTTGAGAGGTTGGTGTTTTCCCAACAAGTGACTCCCTGGTTGAGTGGGTCTATCTGCTGTTTTGAGAATGACAGATCAACGAGCATCCCCAACAATACTAGTCCCCACAGAGTTGGAAGATCGAATCAGAGATGGTGTGCTCATCAAAGTGATCGTTTGCTTCCCAGCAGGAGTTTTCCTCCCCTCGCACCTTGCAGCTTGAATCAGTAATCCCCAGTAGAGGCGGATCATCGGTTCAACATCTGTATGGCACATTTGCAGCAGTTGCTCTTGGTGTCATTCAGAATCAGCAATCCCCAGAGAGATTTATTTCCTCACCCGTCAGTGAAAGAAGAGCTTGATCATCCCCAGCTTAGCCCCGACAAGTGTCTGCCTTGTCTTGACATATGTAGATGTCATCCTTGCGATACCGGTAGATGTCGTGTTGATCCCCATGTGGGTCTCCCTTCTTTTGGTGTCGGTAGACATCATCTTTTGATGTCCGTAACGTCGAGTCTCTTCCCATTCGTCCGTTGGCGTCTGGTTATCGAGTCTCTTCCCATTCGTCCGTTGGCGTCTGGTTGTGTACCTTTTCCCAGTCATCGGTAAATGTCTGGCCGTCCTTTTGTTAGTGTCGGTAGACATCATATTTCGATGTCCGTAACATCGAGTCTCTTCCCATTCATCCGTTGATGTTTGGTCGTCTTTCTTTTGGTGTTGGTAAACATCATCTTTCGATGTCGGTAAACGTCGAGTTTTTTCCCATTCGTCCATTGACGTCTGGTTGTGTATCCTTTTTCCAGTCATCGGTCAATGTCTGGTCATATATCCTTCCTTTGACAAATATCAATTCCTCAGTAGAGTCGTCAGTAAACGTCTGGTCTTGTTCTAGTCATAAACATCTTTTTCCTTCCAGTGAAAGCCGCCATCTGGTAAATGTGCCTCGCTTTCCTTGATATCCGAGCATATCAAGCCCTTCCAGTGAAAGTCGCCATCTGGTAAATGTGCCTCACTTTCCTTGATATCCGAGTATATCAAGCCCTTCTAGTGAAAGCCGCCATCTGGTAAATGTGCCTCACTTTCCTTGATATCCGCGTATATCAAGCCCTTCCAGTGAAAGCCGCCATCTGGTAAATGTGCCTCGCTTTCCTTGATATCCGCGTATATCAAGCCCTTCCAGTGAAAGCCGCCATCTGGTAAATGTGCCTCGCTTTCCTTGATATCCGAGTATATCAAGCCCTTCCAGTGAAAGCCGCCATCTGGTAAATGTGCCTCGCTTTCCTTGATATCCGCGTATATCAAGCCCTTCCAGTGAAAGCTGCCATCTGGTAAATGTGCCTCGCTTTCCTTGATATCCGAGTATATCAAGCCCTTCCAAGATCATGAATTTATGATGAATGGTTGAGAAGATATGATCAAATCATTGCCAAGTGTGATTGAAACTTCAAAATGCCATATCTTTTGAACCAAGACTCCAAATTGAGTGCTCCTTTTTGCATAATTCTTCTCATGACATGTAGTTTCCAAATCATCCACCACATTACATGAAATTTCATCATATGGTCATTTGTGCATACATGTGATTTTTGGAGGGAAAATCATGAATTTAAAATTGGTGCATCATGTGGAGTTTTTAACCATTCCAACATGTTCATAAGAGGATTTTAAGTGAAATTGCATGGCCCTTGTTACTGTTCACGTGGGATTGCATGCATGGGGTGAAAAAACCAAATTGTGCATAACACCTCTTTTCTCATTAAAATTTAATTAGCCAAGCCTAAGCATGATTAGGAAATGGATTAACATGTCATATAAATAGCTAATCATAACAGAATTTTCACAATTCACAATTCTAGATCTAGATCCAAAATTTCCCTCCAAAATTTCACTTTTTCTAAATTCAAAAATTCTTCAAAGAACACTTAATTTTTATTGCATATTCTGGATTCTTGATAATCATTTGGTACAGATCAAGCCTTGATTTGCAGAAATTGGTGAAGAATCGAGCAATTCCAATCATGAACATGAACATGGAGTTTTGAAGATCTAGCTAGATCCAAGCCATTCCAAGGGTTGATTTGTGCTTCAGAGGTGTTAACAAGGTTGATAGAAGAGGTCTGGATGCTGCTGGACACTTGAATCTACCACTGCCATTGTTGGAGCTTCAAGAGGTCACATTTTCGCATCTCTTAATTCATGTTTATATGCATATAATCTTGTAGTTCGTTGCTTGCTGATTCCGCTGATATAAAGAACATGAAATTTGGTGCAATATTCATGGAGTTATGGCAAATTAAAGTTTGTAGATCCAATACTTCTTCTCTTCGATTCTTGAAATATATGATGAATTAGAGTAAAATAATGGTAGATTTGGATTCCTCATGTTGCAAGCTTTCCATTGGTGTATGAATTTTAAAATTCTGGAATTATTTTTCGTTGTGAACAGTAACAACCACCGTCTTCATGAAGAAGACAGTGGTTTCCGCCACTAGCGTCCACCTAGCGTCAGCATAGCGTCCGTTCCTGTGTTTTGGCTAGGGCACTAATGAAACGACGTCGTTTCATCAGCGAGCCTTCCCTCGCTTCGATTCCGGCTGGGCGCGTTTCCACAATTTCTTCATTTCATTTTATTTTCATGTTTTTTTCAATTTTTATTTCATTTTTTCCATGATCTTCAAAAAATCATAACTAGTAGTATAATGATCCAAATAATTCCAGGTTTTTTCCTACATGATCCTATGAATGTCTAGACTTTTATGGTATTGATTTTGTGATTTTACCATGCCTGGAAATTAAATTGTGTTAGAGTGATTGAACATGTATGCTTTTGTGACCTTGCTTCATTCATCCTAGCATAAAATGCTCATACATGATCCAAATGCCATGAAATTTTGCATGATGATTCTTAACATGTTGATGGATTTGTGTGATTTTATTTGGCATTTTTTGCTATTGTCTTCACTATTTGGGACACATGTACTTTAGGTGTGACAATTTGTGTCACACATTTGGATGTCTTGCTTGTGCAATTTTATTTCCATATCAAATGAGCTCCTCTGTTTATGATTTTTGGCATGATGATTGTATTGGATGTGTTAAATGCTCATAAAAATTTCCAGAATTGTTTGAGTTATTTCTGTTTTGATTTGGAATTTTCATTCTCAATGTCCAAAGGTATGCTTTGAATTTGTCTTTGACTTCTCTTTCTTATTATATGCCCTTGCTTGGTGATTTTGATTTGGTCCTTTTTAGGACATGTTCATGATTGATTAAAGATGATGCATGTTGAGTTTTAAGTTCTGTTTTGAATTTTTTCTTCACTTTTGACCCTAGGCTTTGCCTTAGGGGTTTGGACTCACATTTTGAGCTGTGCATTTTAGGTTTCAAGCAATTAGCCACATTGGTTGATATGATCTCATCACTTGAGATACGAGTTATTTTGGTTGACTAACCTTGCTGTTTTGTAGGTCTTTTGGATGGTGAACCAATTTAGTTTGCTTGCATCTTAGGCCTTGCACCATTGTTGTCTGATGATTGGTTGTCTGACTGTTGTTGATTGTTTGATTTGTCTAAATATAAATATTGACTGGTTTAGCTTTTCTCACAGGTACTTTAGCCGCTTTAACTTATTGTTTGAGTTGCTTTGCTTGTGGTTGGCATACCACCTAGGTAACTTCCTATTCTCCATGTAGTCTGGAAGACCTGTCATGTTATGTTGGCAGGCACCTGTCTGAAGCCCTCCTTAAGAGGCAATGTTTGTGCTTGTTTATCTTTGTGCCTTGTACATTCAAAGACCTCCTAAGTGAAGAGGCATTGGCAGATAAAAGGGATGTGTAATCCATCCCTTGCTACTCAGTTGTGTCTTTCATCTTGCTCACACCATGTGTTGATGCACTTTGAATAAAAACCCAAAATCTTGTATATAGAGTCTGTCATTGTGGAATAGAGTTCCTCATTCTGGACTCCCACACTTTCATTGTTTGAAGCTCTCCCAGGCCAGGGATAAGAGCTATGAGGTCTTACCCTCATTTCCCATTTCATCTGCTTCACCCTAACTCTCAATGTTAGGGTTAAGAGCTCATAACACCCATAACAGAACCGGCTTGTTTGTCGAGGTTGATATGACCCCTTGACTAAAGCCTAGCCTTGTATGAGCCACTTGTTTGCATCTAGTGTGTGTGCTTGCTCTCTTGTGCTTGTGTTTTCTTATCTGCTGTTTAGGCTAGCTTGCTTCCTGTGCGAGTTAGGATTAGAGACCTCAACATAGGGATCGTATGCATGACAACTTCTAGGCTCGAGTCGTAGTCTCCCTAGTAGCTTGTTATCTCCCTAGTCTTTGGTTAGGATAGAAGTTCTCTCCCTGTTAAGGGGAACTACGTCGCCCTGATCCTCATACCAGATGAGGTACGTAGGCAGGAGATGATCAGATCTCTCCGGGCGCCTTTTTTCCTTTTTTAACCCTTTTGTGTTGTGTGTGTGTTAGGAGATGGATGTAAGAACAGCGATTGGCATTTCGTATCCTACTTGCGTTTGTTTGTTCGGAGTCTGACGTAAGTCCAGCGACTGGCAGTCGGTTTCCTGTGTGTGTTAGTTTGTTTGGAGTCTGACATAAGTCTAGCAATTGGCAGTCGGTTTCCTGTGCGTCTTAGTTTGTGTGGAGTCTGATGTAAGTCCAGCGATTGGCAGTCGGTTTCCTGTTTGTGTTTTGTTTGGCGTGCGTTAGCTGAACTACGAGTGCTCTGATTCTTACTCTGGTTAGAGAAGATACGTATGCATAGGATGCGATATCCTAGCGAGCACGCCCCCATTTCCCCAAACTACGTCGACTTTGATGTTTGTGTCTGACAAACTACGTAGGCCCAGGATGCGACATCCAGCCGAGTCCCTCACCTTCTTCCGTCTTTCCTGTGTTGCATTCCAGTTTTGTGCAGTTCCGAGCAGTTATTTAGCAACCTTTCTTCTATTCTTTCTGAGCGTGGATCCCGTCTGGTCGTGAGACCATTTCCTTTCCAGGTTTACTTCGAGCGTTTCCTTTCCCTCCTTTGGGATAAATAACGCACGGTGGCGGCTCTGTGTCATTTCCCGCCGGTTTTTCGCGTAATGCGACACTTACGGCATTCCTTAGTTACTGTATCTCTCATCAATCCGTCCTTTGTGTGTGACCCTGTAGGTTTTCGTGACGTTGGCAATTATATTAAATCACGCTTTTAATATAATAAACAGTGAGCGGTATCTAGCAACACATCACTGCTACCCAAGACACGAAAATGTCAAGTGATCTGACAATTCCTTCTGTGATAATACTTATGTGTATAATTACCCTTTTGCCCTTATGTCTATATTGAACACAAGGCATAGACCGTGTCATCCTTGTCCAGTTCAATATTGGGCCCATAGACATTTATCCTGTTATGCAGGATGGGAAAATTCCATCTAGGTCACTCATATCCCTCAGCATGCTTTGTGGAGTACCCATCAACTGTCTTTATGGTTATCCAGTTACGGACAACGTTGGATCAACAATAAAGCACTCGACTCTACATCTAGGATCCATAGTGGTTTCAGGTCGAAGAGTGGTATACACTATTATCACCATGAGAATAACTTATGACACTTTGCATAACTTTCTATATAGTATTCTCATAGCGGGTCAATCCGGTATAAATATTACTCCTAATATTCATACCTATGTTTAAGACTTGATAACTCTTTATCCATGATCCATGAGATGTGATCATCAGTCTACAAACATAATAGTCTTAATGCTTTAATGTTATCCCACTTCACACTAAAGCTCGACTACGGATACTTTAAGAATAGTGTCCTTATGTTTAATGTGTTCTCATGATTAAGTCACACTTAATACATTAAACGGACTATCTATTCCATGGACTTTATTAATCAACCATAATAAAGAAAATGCCTTTTATTATTAATAAATAATTCGATACATGTACCAAAAAGTATTGGCCTCTAGGGCTTACACCAACAATCTCCCACTAGCACTAGAGCCAATCAGGCATACCCCTAATTGTTGGAGAATAGCCATCCAAGGCGCAACGGAATTTAAAAATTTCTCCATTTAGTGATCCTTACGAATAGGCATGATCAGTGATAGAATCATTACCTCTTGTGGCGATTCAAACCTTTGGTGCAGATCTCTGATAATGATCAAAACCTTTGATACAGATCCACGGGGCGATCACGAACGTTGAACGATGACAACGTCTCTACTCAGTCCACACGAACGGATTCCTTCAATCGCAGTGCTAGCTGTTATGAATGAAGGCTTTGAGTGAGAGAAAGAGGGAAACAAAATTCCAAGTCTCTACTTGAATTTCTGTCTGAGTGGATTGGAGTGACAATGCTTCTACCCAAGGGGTTCTATTTATAGAACCACTTGTGTGGGCTTCAAGCTAAAAGGCCCACTTAAGTGTATTTTGGCCCATATCTTATAATATGCACAAAATCACTTAAGTAGTTGGTACCTTACCATATTTCGTCTCCCACTTAAGTGCATCGTACCTTACGATGTTCCTTAATTATTCTATCTCTCATCAATCCGTCCTTTGTGTGTGACCCTATAGGTTTTCGCGACGTTGGCAATTATATTAAATCACGTATTTAATATAATAAATAGTGAGCGGTATCTAGCAATACATCACTGCTACCCAAGTCACGAAAATGTCATGTGATCTGACAAAACCTCATGTGATAATAATTATGTGTATAATTACCCCTTTGCCCTTATGTCTATATTGAACACAAGGTATAGACCGTGTCACCCTTGTCCAATTCAATATTGGGCCCATAGACATTTATCCTGTTACGCAGGATTGGCAAATTCCATCTAGGACACTCATGTCCCTCAGTATGTTTTGTGGAGTACCCATTAACTGTCCTTATGGTTATCCAGTTACGGACAACGTTGGATCAACAATAAAGCACTCGACTCTACATCTAGGATCCATAGTGGTTTCAGGTCAAAGAGTGGTATACACTATTATCACCATGAGAATAACTTATGACACTTTGCATAACTTTCTATATAGTATTCTCATAGCGGGTCAATCCGGTATAAATATTACTCCTAATATTCATACCTATGTTTAAGACTTGATAACTCTTTATCCATGATCCATGAGATGTGATCATCAGTCTACAAACATAATAGTCTTAATGCTTTAATGTTATCCCACTTCACACTAAAGCTCGACTACGGATACTTTAAGAATAGTGTCCTTATGTTTAATGTGTTCTCATGATTAAGTCACACTTAATACATTAAACGGACTATCTATTCCAGGGACTTTATTAATCAACCATAATAAAGAAAATGCCTTTAAATAATTCGATACAAGTACCAAAAGTATTGGCCTCTAGGGCTTACACCAACAATCTCCCACTAGCACTAGAGCCAATCAGGCATACCCCGTATGCCCATTGATCTAGTATGGCCATCATGCTTCTGCTGCGCAAGAGGCTTTGTCAGTGGGTCAGCTATATTGTCAAGTGTAGGTACTTTACATATTTTCGCACAACGCCTAAGTATGTGTTTGGATCGTTGGTGAGATCTAGGCTCCTTAGCTTGTGCGATAACACCATTGTTATCATAATAGAGACCAATGGGATCCATAATGCTAGGGACTATGCCAAGTTTATTGATCTAAACAGCTTCCTTTGCTGCACTTAAGGTAGTAATATACTCGGCCTCAGTTGTAGAATCAGCAACTGCATCTTGCGTTGAACTTTTCAAGCTCACAGTGCCACCATTTAAGCAAAACACATAACCAGATTAGAATCATTCATATTAAAGCGTCTCAGCACTTTGTCTATGTACTCTGACTTAGGCCAAGCATTTCATGATCTATCTCTATAGATTCTGATAGGCTGCTTCACCCAGGTCCTTCATAGAAAAGCATTTCCCCAACCAAGACTTTACTTGTTGCAGGGTAGGGATATCGATTCCAATGAGTAATATGTCATCTACATATAATACCAGGAATACGATCATGCTCTCACTAACCTTCTTGTAGACACAAGTCTCATCTTCGTTCTGGATGAATCCATACAGTCTTACTGTTTCATCAAGGCGAAGATTCCATGAGTAGGTCACAAGCTCATCTTGATCCATGAGTAATACATCACCTTGATCAGATATCCATATATCTCAAGTAGGTGACGTATCTTGCCTGACCTACGCTGGTCTTGTTCTACTTGAGCAGGTTGCTCTTACACAACTACTTGTGTTTCCTGCTCTAATTCCTCCATAGGTGTATCGATGCTTTGTGATTCTTGAATTTCTTCAAGCTCTATTTTCCTCCCACTGGTTCCTTTGGAATTAAAATCCTTTTCTAGGAAAACTCCAGTTCGAGCGACAAACACTTTGCCCTCAGAAGGATCGTAGAAGTAATATCCTCTTGTTTCTTTAGGATACCCCACAAATAAGCATTGGTCAGATTTGGGCTCAAGCTTAGTTGAAATTTGTCGTTTCACATAAACTTCGCAACCCCAAATCTTCATGTAAGACATATGTGGTCTCTTACCACTCCATATCTCATATGGTGTCTTTTCAACCTTTTGAATGGAACACGGTTAAGTGTGTAAGCTGATATCAATGGTGTATGTCCTCAAAAGGAGTTTGGAAGATTGGTGTGACTCATCATGGATCGGACCATGTCCAACAGGGTTCGATTTCTTCTCTCAGATACACCCTTCCATTGGGATGTTCCAGGAGGAGTAAGTTGGGATAGGATCCCACACTCTTTCAGATGGTCATCAAACTCTAGCATTAAATACTAATCACTTCGATCTGATCGAAGAGTTTTAATATTCTTACCTAGTTGGATTTAACTCATTAGGTTTCATCCTTTTATAATAATGTTATTAATAGGCATTTCAAGATCAAGGACATATAGTCCATTGTTCATTTGTGCAGTAGCATAGAATATATCATTCAAATAATTTGAGCAACAATTGTTCTTTATTATAAATGAAAAACCAAACTTGTCCAAACAAGTAATGGAAATAATATTCTTGCTAATTGCAGGTACATAATAACAGTTCTCTAACTGAATTATTAAACCACTAGGTAAAGTCAATACAAAAGTTCCTACGGCTAAAGCAGCAACCTTTACTCCATAGCCAACTCGTAGGTCAACTTCACCTTTTGCCAAAACTCTACTCCCTTTTAGTTCCTGCATATTTGTACAAATGTGAGAAATGCATCCAGTATCTAATACCCATGATGCAAAAGTAGATAAATTAATAACAAAAATACCTAAAGTTGAAGTCTCTACTCTATTCTTCTTATCTTCCAGGTACTTTGGGCAGTTCCTCTTCCAGTGTCCGGTCTTACCGCAATGGAAGCAGGTGCCTTCTTTTGCTATGCCTCCACTAGGCTTCAAAGCAGCAGTGGGTCTGGGATTGGCAACTTCCTTGCCCTTCCCCTTATCACTCTGATTAGTGGGCCTTTTGTTCTATCTCTTTCCATTTCCGATCATCAAAATGGACTTCCCTTTTGACTTCAGATTCTGCTCGGCAGTTCTTAACATGGCGAGCAGTTCAGGAAGAGATTTGTCCATATCAATCATATTGAAATTTAGGACAAATCGACTGAAACTATCTAGCAACGATTGCAAGATCAAATCAGTTGCAAGTTCCTTTTCGAGGGGAAAACCCAATCTCTCAAGGTTTTCCACATACCCAATCATCTTGAGTACATGGGGACCTACAGGGGCTCCCTCAGCTAACTTGCCTTGAAAAAGGGCTTTTGAAACTTCAAACCTCTCATGCCTTGCTTGCTCTTGATATAGCAACTTCAGGTGTTCGATCATATCGAACGCTGACATGTTCTCATGTTTCTTTTGCAATTTTGAGTTCATGGTAGCTAGCATGAGACAAGCAGTTTCATTGGCATCATCGACATGCTTCTTATAAGCATCTCTTTCTGCCTTAGGTGCAGAACTAGGAGGTTCCTCTTCAGGAACAGGTGTCTCCAAGACATACAGCTTTTTATCATGTTTGAGGATAATCCTCAGGTTTCGGTGCCAATCCAGAAAATTTGTCCCAGACAATTTTTCCTTATCAAGGATTGATCGCAGGATGTTGTTAGAGGTGTTTGTTGTCATGGTAATCTACATAAGGATTAATGAAAATATAAGTATCATTGACATATTCAATTAGGCCTTTAATTAAATATGCTCCCACTATTTTACTCAAAACAAATGACCCTCATCATTTGATTCGGAAAATCCCGTTGGAAGATTTTCTAGTGGGTCGAGATCCATATTTCACTTCATTCTAAGTCCGCGTAGGCGGATTACACAAAACTAGGTTATTTATGTAGGAACTCCTTCCAATTGTATCTCATACAACTCTCGAAAATTTCAGTTGGGTGAATAACTCCTTATTCCAATCCATCATATGGATCATTCCCAACTCTTGCTTCTAAACATATATAATCTTATTATAATTTGTTTAGTTAAGTTTGACCCATTGTTTTAACATTTGGATATTACAATTATCCCATCGCGCCTTACTAATATATAGATCATGCACCTCGCGTAGGCGAAACCTACATTATCCATTACTAGTCTTGATGAGTGTTAAAACTTGGAAAGCATAAACTTAATATTTATTTTGAGGGAATTGCAATTTTTCTGATCTCACCGGCTTGTTTATCATATAAACCGTCTCTCACATGCATCAACATACATTCACATGCATCAACATACATACAAACAAAATGAAACAGTTATGGCCCCTAGGGCAATTGTTCTCCCAAGCCAATGAGAGAACCTAAGTTAACCTACAACGATCTAAGCTTCTCCAAGCAAGAACTTCAAGGTTGTCCTCCTTTGACACTGACTTCTTTGCTTTCTTCATATCATTACATTACATGAAAGAAACTCGTTTTACATACGAGGGAGTGAGATGAGAAAAGAAATTACATTTGGGAGATTAAGAGAGAGGCACGACACGCAGGTCGTATTTTAAAAAACCCAAAACAAAACAAAGGAAAACTAAGGCCATAACCGATCACCACAAGGCAATAATAAACACTTTATTATTATTATTATTAATTCCTTTAATTAATTAAAATCAAATTAAATTTCGACGACCGATCACACTACGCAGAGTTAGCCGGGGTTCCGCTGCCCAGACAGCGGGAACGGGTGTTCCGCTGCCCGGTCAGGGGACGGTGGTTCCGCTGACCGTTCAGCGGACAAGGGTCAAGGGGGCAGCGCCCCTTGCGGGGTCGAAGGGGCAGCGCCCCTGCTCGAAAATTTTAATGAACAATTCATTTAAAATTGACGTCGTTTTTCGTATCAACACTTGATACTTCAAAGCACTTTTTCTAGCCGAACGGGTGAATTTTTCCTTGCGTTAACCGGTTAACCATATGCGTTAACCGGTTAACACTGTTTGAAAACTTTTAAAAAAATCTTTTCTGCCTTGCGTTAACCGGTTAACCATATGCGTTAACCGGTTAACACTGTTTGAAAATGTCTTGGAAAACTGTTTTCCGCCTTGCGTTAACCGGTTAACCAAATGCGTTAACCGGTTAACATTGTTTGAAAATCTCAAAAATTTTATTTCGCATTCGGTTAACCGGTTAACCATATGCGTTAACCGGTTAACACTGTTCCAAAAAATGTTTAGAAGGCTGTATTCAGTTTCTCGTTAACCGGTTAACCATACGCGTTAACCGGTTAACACTTTTCGGAAAAGTGTTTAGAACGCACAACTCTTGTGCAGTCAAACCCCAATCGCATAACTCTCTGACAACACAACCCTTGTGCCGTCACTAACCCTGATGCACCAATTTCAGACCGTCAAACACATCTCGATTGTTAATTCAGTATGATTGATCAACACGTCATTGCTTCACCATACTAATGTCGGATCAAGAAGCAAATGACCATTGATCGCTCAAAGGAAAACAATCATTGAGGGTTTGAATGAACGAAACGAGAACACTATATCATATATAATGTATTTTGCATCAGGATTACATATATCACATATATGTAACTTGATCGATCTCAATTTAACCTTTGATTCATTCTGTCTTTAATCATATTATTATAGAACAAAAACAGTTATCAGATTCATGGTTTCGTAAGTGGCTATGATACCACTGTTGAAGAATAGCCATCCAAGGCGCAGCGGAATTTAAAAATTTCTCCATCTAGTGATCCTTACGAATGGGCATGATCAGTGATAGAATCGTTACCTCTTGTGGCGATCCAAACCTTTGGTGCAGATCTCTGATAATGATCAAAACCTTTGCTACAGATCCACGGGGCGATCACGAACGTTGAACGATGACAACGTCTCTACTCAGTCCACACGAACGGATTCCTTCAATCGCAGTGCTAGCTGTTATGAATGAAGGCTTTGAGTGAGAGAAAGAGGGAAACAAAATTCCAAGTCTCTACTTGAATTTCTGTCTGAGTGGATTGGAGTGACAATGCTTCTACCCAAGGGGTTCTATTTATAGAACCACTTGTGTGGGCTTCAAGCTAAAAGGCCCACTTAAGTGTATTTTGGCCCATATCTTATAATATGCCCAAAATCACTTAAGTAGTTGGTACCTTACCATATTTCGTCTCCCACTTAAGTGCACCGTACCTTACGATGTTCCTTAATTATTCTATCTCTCATCAATCCGTCCTTTGTGTGTGACCCTATAGGTTTTCGCGACGTTGACAATTATATTAAATCACGTATTTAACATAATAAACAGTGAGCGGTATCTAGCAACACATCACTGCTACCCAAGTCACGAAAATGTCATGTGATCTGACAAAACCTCTTGTGATAATAATTATGTGTATAATTACCCCTTTGCCCTTATGTCTATATTGAACACAAGGTATAGACCGTGTCACCCTTGTCCAGTTCAATATTGGGCCCATAGAAATTTATCCTGTTACGCAGGATTGGCAAATTCCATCTAGGACACTCATGTCCCTCAGCATGTTTTGTGGAGTACCCACTAACTGTCCTTATGGTTATCCAGTTACGGACAACGTTGGATCAACAATAAAGCACTCGACTCTACATCTAGGATCCATAGTGGTTTCAGGTCGAAGAGTGGTATACACTATTATCACCATGAGAATAACTTATGACACTTTGCATAACTTTCTATATATTATTCTCATAGCGGGTCAATCCGGTATAAATATTACTCCTAATATTCATACCTATGTTTAAGACTTGATAACTCTTTATCCATGATCCATGAGATGTGATCATCAGTCTACAAACATAATAGTCTTAATGCTTTAGTGTTATCCCACTTCACACTAAAGCTCGACTACGGATACTTTAAGAATAATGTCCTTATGTTTAATGTGTTCTCATGATTAAGTCACACTTAATACATTAAACGGACTATCTATTCCAGGGACTTTATTAATCAACCATAATAAAGAAAATGCCTTTAAATAATTCGATACAAGTACCAAAAGTATTGGCCTCTAGGGCTTACACCAACACTAATGCCCATAGATCTAGTATGGCCATCATGCTTCTGCTACGCAAGATGCTTTGTCAGTGGGTCAGCAATATTGTCAAGTGTAGGTACTCTGCATATTTTCACGTCTCCTCTATCTATTATCTCTCGAATGAGATGATAACGCCTAAGTATGTGTTTGGATCGTTGGTGAGATCTAGGCTCATTGGCTTGTGCGATAGCACCGTTGTTATCATAATAGAGACCAATGGGATCCAAAATGCTAGGGACTATGCCAAGTTCACTAATGAACTTTTTGATCCAAACAGTTTCCTTTGCTGCACTTGAGGCAGCAATATACTCGGCATCGGTTGTAGAATCAGCAACTGTATCTTGCTTTGAACTTTTCAAGCTCACAGCGCCACCATTTCAGCAAAACACATAACCATTGGAATCCTTCATATTAAAGCGTCTTAGCACCTTGTCTATGTACTCTGACTTAGGCCAAGCATTTTATGATCTATCTCTATAGATTCTGATTCCTAATATATAGGCTGCTTCACCTAGGTCCTTCGTAGAAAATCATTTCCCCAACCAAGACTTTACTTGTCGCAAGGTAGGGATATCGTTTCCAATGAGTAATATGTCATCTACATATAATACCAGGAATACGATCATGCTCCCACTAACCTTCTTGTAGACACAAGGCTCATCTTCGTTCTTGATGAATCCATATTGTTTTACTGTTTCATCAAAATGAAGATTCCATGAGTAGGTCACAGGCTCATCTTGATCCATGAGTAATACATCACCTTGATCCATATCTCTCAGGTAGGTGACGTATCCTGCCTGACCAACGCTGGTCTTGTTCTACTTGAGCAGGTTGCTCTTACACAACTACTTGTGTTTCCTGCTCCAATTCCTCCATAGGTGTGTCGATGCTTTGTGATTCTTGAATTTCTTCAAGCTCTACTTTACTCCCACTGGTTCCTTTGGAAATAAAATCCTTTTCTAGGAAAACTCCAGTTCGAGCGACAAACACTTTGCCCTCAGAAGGATTATAGAAGTAATACCCTCTTGTTTCTTTAGGATACCCCACAAATAAGCATTTGTCAGATTTGGGCTCAAGCTTAGTTGAAATTTGTCGTTTCACATAAACCTCGCAACCCCAAATCTTTATGTAAGACATATGTCGTTTCTTACCACTCCATATCTCATATGGTGTCTTCTCAACCTTTTGGATGGAACATGGTTAAAGTGTGTAAGCTGCTGTCAATGTCCCCAAAAGGAGTTTGGAAGATCGGCGTGACTCATCATGGATCGGACCATGTCTAACAGGGTTCGATTTCTTCTCCACCCTTCCATTTGGGTGTTCCAGGAGGAGTAAGCTGGGATAGGATCCCACACTCTTTCAGATGGTCATCAAACTTTAGGCTTAAATACTCACCACCTCGATCTGATCGAAGAGTTTTAATATTCTTACCTAGTTGGTTTTAACTCGTTAGGTTTCACCCTTTTAGTATTAATGTTATTAATAGGCATTTCGAGATCAAGGACATATAGTCCATTGCTCATTTGTGCAGTAGCATAGAATATATCATTCAAATAAATTGAGCAATAATTGTTCTTTATCATAAATGAAAAACCAAACTTGTCCAGACAAGAAATGGAAATAATATTCCTGCTAATTGCAGGTACATAATAACAGTTCTCTAACTGAATTATAAAACCACTAGGTAAAGTCAATACATAAGATCCTACGGCTAAAGTAGCAACCTTTGCTCCATTGCCAACTCGTAGGTCAACTTCACCTTTTGCCAAATCTCTACTCCCTTTCAGCCCCTGCACATTTGTACAAATGTGAGAACCGCATCCAGTATCTAATACCCATGATGCAGAAGTAGATAAGTTAATAACAAAAATACCTGAAGTTGAAGTCTCTACTCCATTCTTCTTATCTTCCAGGTACTTTGGGCAGTTCCTCTTCCAGTGTCCGGTCTTACCGCAATGGAAGCAGGTGCCTTCTTTTGCTATGCCTCCACTAGGCTTTAAAGCAGCAACGGTGGGTTTGGGTTTGGAAACTTCCTTTCCTTTCCCTTTATCACCCTGCTTAGTGGGCCTTTTGTTCTGTCTCTTTCCATTTTCGATCATCAGAATGGACTTCCCTTTTAACTTCAGATTCTACTCGGCAGTTCTTAACATGGCGAGCAGTTCAGGAAGAGATTTGTCCATATCAATCATATTGAAATTTAGGAAAAATTGACTGAAACTATCTGGCAACGATTGCAAGATCAAATCAGTTGCAAGTTCCTTTTCGAGGGGAAAACCCAATCTCTCAAGGTTTTCCACATACCCAATCATCTTGAGTACATGGGGACCTACAGGGGCTCCCTCAGCTAACTTGCCTTGAAAAAGGGCTTTTGAAACTTCAAACCTCTCATGCCTTGCTTGCTCTTGATATAGCAACTTCAGGTGTTCGATCATATCGAACGCTGACATGTTCTCATGTTTCTTTTGCAATTCTGAGTTCATGGTAGCTAGCATGAGACAAGCAGTTTCATTGACATCATCGACATGCTTCTTATAAGCATCTCTTTCTGCCTTAGGTGCAGAACTAGGAGGTTCTTCTTCAGGAACAGGTGTCTCCAAGACATACAGCTTTTTATCATGTTTGAGGATAATCCTCAGGTTTCGGTGCCAATCCAGAAAATTTGTCCCAGACAATTTTTCCTTATCAAGGATTGATCGCAGGATGTTGTTAGAGGTGTTTGTTGTCATGGTAATCTACATAAGGATTAATGAAAATATAAGTATCATTGACATATTCAATTAGGCCTTCAATTAAATATGCTCCCACTATTTTACTCAAAACAAATGACCCTCATCATTTGATTCGGAAAATCCCATTGGAAGATTTTCTAGTGGGTCGAGATCCATATTTCACTTCGATCTAAGTCCGCGTAGGCGGATTACACAAAACTAGGTTATTTAGGTGGGAACTCCTTCCAATTGTATCTCATACAACTCTCGAAAATTTCAGTTGGGTGAATAACTCTTTATTCCAATCCATCATATGGATTATTCCCAACTCTTGCTTCTAAACATATATAATAAAATTATAATTAAGTTTGACTCATCGTTTTAGCAGTTGGATATTACAATTATCCCATCGCACCTTAACTAATACAAAACATGCACCTCGTGTAGGCGAAACCTACATTATCCGATACTAGTCTTGATGAGTGCTAAAACTTGGAAAGCAAACATATATAATATTATTATAATTTGTTTAGTTAAGTTTTACCCATTGTCTTAGCAGTTGGATATTACAATTATCCCATCGCACCTTACTAATATAGAACATGCACCTCGCGTAGGCGAAACCTACATTATCCGATACTAGTCTTGATGAGTGCTAAAACTTGGAAAGCATAAACTTAATATTTAATTTGAGGGAATTGCAATTGTTCTGATCTCACCGGCTTATTTATCATATAAATCGTCTCTGACATGCATCAACATATATTCACATGCATCAACATACATACACATGCATCAACATACATAATGAAACAGTTATGGCCCCTAGTGCAATTGTTCTCCCAAGCCAATGAGAGAACCTAAGTTAACCTAATAATGATCTAAGCTTCTCCAAGAAAGATCTTCAAGGTTGTCCTCCTTTGATATTGAATTCTTCTCTAAGCTTCTCCAAGCAAGATCTTCAAGGTTGTCCTCCTTTGATATTGAATTCCTCTCTTTCTTCATAACATTGTCTTCTTTTATTTCTTCATTACATTACAGAAGAAACTCGTTTTACATACGAGGGATTGAGATGAGAAAAGAAGTTACATTAAGAGATTAAAAGGAGAGGCACGACACGCAGGTCGTATTTAAAAATCCAAAACAAAATAAAGGACAACTAAGGCCATAACTGATCACCACAAGGCAATAATAACAAACACATTATTATTATTATTAATTTTTAATTCCTTTAATTAATTAAAACCAAATTAAATTTCGGCGACCGATCACACTACGCAGAGCCCCTTGCGGGGTTGGAGGGGCAGCGCCCCTGTCCAAATTTTTTAATGAACAATTCATTTGAAATGGACATTGTTTTGCATCAACACAACTCTTGCGTAGTCACAATTCTGACCCCGTGAGTGTGACGACCGTCACAGGCATGTTACGACCGTCACATGCATGTTACGACCGTCACGCGGCCAGAAGCAGAAATGCCTAGAATTTTGGATCTGTGAGTGTGACGACCGTCACGCCCAGCTTGTTACGATCGTCACAAGCTCGTGACGAACGTCACACGGCCAAAATAACAAAACTTTGAAACAGTGAACAGACGTGTTCCAAAAGCCCTAAATTCACAACTCTTTGACGGCACAACCCTTGCGCCGTCACCAACCCTAATGCGCCAATTTCAGACCGTCAAACACACCTCGATTGTTGATTCAGTATGATTGATCAATAGGTCATTGCTTCACCATACTAATGTCGGATTTTGAAGCAAATGACCATTGATCGCTCAAAGGAAAACAACCATTTAGTGTTTGAATGAACGAAACAGAAACAATATATCACATATACCGTACTTTGCATTAGGATTACTTATATCATATATAAGTTGATCGGTCTCAATTGCGTAACCTATGGACGATCGATGTATCGCTGCTTCACCATACTAATGTCGGTTCCGAAGCATAGTCAACATCAATCATCCAACTCGTACACTCATGATGCCAAATTTAATTAGTCGTTTAATTAATTGATTCTTTCTGTCTTTTAATCATATTAACACAGAAATTAAACAACTATCCGAGTCATGGTTTCGTAAGTGGCTCTGATACCACTGAAGGAGAATTTGCGGTCCAAAACGCAGCGGAAATTAAAAATTTCTCCTTTAGAGATCCTTACGAATGGTCATGATCAGTGATAGAATATTTACCTCTTGTGACGATTGAAACCTTTGGTGCAGATCTCTTGTGACGATCAAAACCTTTGATGCAGATCCACGGAGCGATCACGAACGTTGAACGATGACAACGTCTCTACTCAGTCCACACGAACGGATTCCTTCAATCTCAGTGCTAGCTGGTACGAATGAAGGCTTTGAGTGAGAGAGAGAGAGTGAGAAAACGAAAATAATGCAACCGCAATGAATGCTTCTGCACAAGGGTTCTATTTATAGAACCACTTGTGTGGGCTTCAAGCTAAAAGCCCACTTAAGTGTATATTGGCCCATATCTTATAATATGCCCAAAATCACTTAAGCCCATGGTACCTTACCATATTTCGTATTCTACTCAAGTACACCGTACCTTACGATGTTCTATAATTCACTTAAGGACACCATACCTTACGATGTTCTATAATTCACTTAAGGACACCGTACCTTACGGTATTCCTTAGTTACTCTATCTCTCATCAATCCGTCCTTTGTGTGTGACCCTGTAGGTTTTCGTGACGTTGGCAATTATATTAAATCACGCATTTAATATAATAAACAGTGAGCGGTATCTAGCAACACATCACTGCTACCCAAGACACGAAAATGTCAAGTGATCTGACAATTCCTTCTGTGATAATACTTATGTGTATAATTACCCTTTTGCCCTTATGTCTATATTGAACACAAGGCATAGACCGTGTCATCCATGTCTAGTTCAATATTTGGCCCATAGACATTTATCCTGTTATGCAGGATGGGCAAATTCCATCTAGGTCACTCATGTCCCCCAGCATGCTTTGTGGAGTACCCATCAACTGTCTTTATGGTTATCCAGTTACGGACAACGTTGGATCAACAATAAAGCACTCGACTCTACATCTAGGATCCATAGTGGTTTCAGGTCGAAGAGTGGTATACACTATTATCACCATGAGAATAACTTATGACACTTTGCATAACTTTCTATATAGTATTCTCATAGCGGGTCAATCCGGTATAAATATTACTCCTAATATTCATACCTATGTTTAAGACTTGATAACTCTTTATCCATGATCCATGAGATGTGATCATCAGTCTACAAACATAATAGTCTTAATGCTTTAATGTTATCCCACTTCACACTAAAGCTCGACTACGGATACTTTAAGAATAATGTCCTTATGTTTAATGTGTTCTCATGATTAAGTCACACTTAATACAATAAACGGACTATCTATTCCAGGGACTTTATTAATCAACCATAATAAAGAAAATGCCTTTTATTATTAATAAATAATTCGATACGTGTACCAAAAAGTATTGGCCTCTAGGGCTTACACCAACACTACTAACACTAACCATTAACCATTAACATTTACTTCTTGTTCTTTACATTTATGCAATTTACTATTCTTGTACATATTATTCATTTGCTTTTCCCCTTTGCTCACTTGAGCACATGTTTATGTTAAAGCAATTTGCCTTTTGCTCACTTGAGCACATAATTGTATATATATTATTGTGCTTGTGTTTTGTTTTGATTGTTGTGAACCAAATGCAAAGAAGTGTACAAATGGACTAAGTTTCTAGAACATTCCCTATGCAAAATTGGAGTAAAAGGACCTTAATGTTGAAGATGGATTAGAAGGACCAAACCTCTAAACTCACTCTTGTCCATTCTTGATTTTCTTCATAAAACTCTTTGATGTGTGTGCTCTTGTGCTAGGGAATCCTATGAGAGATCAAATTGAAGAATCATTGCCATGTTCATCCAAAGTGAAATATACAAGATATATTGGGGATCTTCTAAGAAGCATTGTTTGATTGTGTTGATTGCTTGAGCTTACTATTATTTTGCTTGCATATTCCAAAGGATGGGAGCTACTTGGATCATCAATATGATCTCAAGAGAGGAACTCCATTTGTGGTCTTTTTCTTATCCCTTATCTCTTGCATGTTTAGGACTTTAGCCATTCTTCTTCTTCCCTCCACTCTAACCTAAGCCAAAACTTTTGTGCAAACATTTAACACTTCTTTTCAAACATTAGAAACCTAAGCCTTATGCTTTTAATTTTCAAACTTTCTTTTCATAACACTTATTTTGAACTGAACTTCTAAGTCAACTTTGACCATATTTTGTACATACTTTTCATTGGTAAATATAACTCATTCAAATACTTTTGTGGTTTCAATGGCCACCCTCTTAATCAAATTTTTCATAACCTTTAGCTATTATGTTTGAGTTATCCTTGAGCTTGATATAATGCTCACCTACATCCTTAGTGATGGACAATGAGTCTTCCATGCTTATTATAGGGTTAACCCCTCACTAGCATGTTGAAGCTATCCTCACATGGTGGATTTGTGGTTTTAGGTTGAGTTTTCTCCCTTGGATAACAAAAGACCTTAAGGCTTTTGGACCAATCAATTCACCAACTTGTTTTGAGATTTTTACCCCGAACTACGAGGTTTTGATCCTAATCTTTTTTAAGATGGTACGTAGGCAATGGGTTTATCCATCCAAACACAAAATGTAAATAACTTGTACATTCCCTTCTCATCTCATCAATCATGTTTGCACAAATAAACCTTTCACAAAATACCAACCTTACAACAAATGTGAAAAGGGCTCCCTAGGAGTACCTAGGATGTTTTGGGTGCTTAAAACCTTCGCATTGCATAACCAACCCCCTTACCCCGATCTCTGACATTTTTTCTAGTTTTTGATTCGATAAAACTTTTAGGTTTTTGTTCGCTTTCTAACCATTCCTTTGGATAAATAGAAGTGCGGTGGCGACTCGACTTGTATGGTTTACCTTAGATTTAGTCAATATCTCTAATGGTAACGAATACCCCGCTACAGAAAAGTGGCGACTCTGCTGGGGAGGATTTGCCTAGTGGGTTTTGCCTACTTTTCATATTTGTTGTATTGTTGTGTATATTGTTTTGTGACCTATTTTTATGCAATTTGGGGTTACTGTATTGTATGTAATGATTGAATTGCTTGAATATTAATTCCTTGTATGCTTGGTGATCTTTGTGAGATGAGTTCTATACCCGAACTCAAGTGCACTTAGGATAGGAGAATGGTATAGTCTTGTTGACTTGTGTGGAGTTATTCCTTAGCAAGTTGACTTGCAAGCCCATTCACTTGGTGGAGGTCATGTTGGGATCAATAATGTCACACAAGTAGTTGTGGTTAGACATTACTCTTTCCAATATAGACCTTAGAAGCCAAGGACCTTAGTTTATCAAGCCCATCTTGGCTTATTCTTAGGATGTAGTGCGAAAGTCGTTCAAATGTAAGATTTGATACGATTGTTACGCGATACTACACTCATAAGAGTCTCTCTTGAGAATATTTTTGGAATACGAGTAGTCGTTTATCCGATAATATCCGAAAGATGGGATGATGACTATGGGAACCTCTTGTAGAACATGTTTGGCAGGTTTAAACCCTAGTACACTCCCTTTGGGGTGGTTCGTAACCGAGACTCCATGCTCGTGACTAGCAACAAACCCTTGATTCATGGTCGATCCGTTCTGGTATCCTTAATATCAATGGAACTTGGGTGTTGATAAGGTGTAAACCATAATCCACCAAAAGGGATGATTGATATTAAGGATGACATGATCCATCCCATGACCTTTGTTTGGTGTGCTTTGCTTGATCCTTGAGTGTAATTGTTGCATTCATGCATTCATGCACCCATTTGCATCCATATCATCAATAATAAGAAAATTTTCAAGGAACTTAAGAGGTCTATTTGCAAATTTTCAGACATGGAAAGACAAAGAAGGAATACAAAGAAGTACAATTTCAGACAACCCGACTTGAAAGAGCTAAGGAATTTGACATCCTATGTATTAGATCCCTTGGGTTTCAAGGCTCGTTTTGGGAAGCTTCTATCTGTTCTGACTACTCAGGTGGACGAAGGATTGATGAGTGTATTGGTGCAGTTTTATGATCCCTTGTACCGTTGCTTCACATTTCCGGATTTCCAGCTTTTGCCCACGCTTGAGGAGTATGCCTACCTTGTGGGTATACCTATTCTAGACCAGTTTCCGTTCAGTGGCTTAGGGAGTGTTCCTACTTCTCAATAGATAGCTGATATGTTGCATATAGATGAATCTCGTGTTGGTGCTCATATGACTACCAAAGGTGGAATTCAAGGTCTCCCTTCTGAGTTCCTCATTGCTCAAGCTACTATGTATGGGAAGGCCATGAGTGAGGACGCCTTTGAGGCCATATTTGTACTTCTCATCTATGGGCTAGTGTTATTCCCCAACATCGACAAGTTTGTGGATGTGAACGCTGTTAGGATTTTCTCTACTCTTAATCCTGTTCCGACTCTGTTGGGTGACACTTACTTTTCTTTGCATATGAGGAATGCAAAAGGCGGTGGTACCATTTTGTGCTAGTTGCCTCTGCTGTACAAGTGGTTTATTTTGCACTTGCCGCAGACGGTCGCCTTCAAGGAGAACAAAGGATATCTACGGTGGTCCACGAGACTTATGTCTCTCACTAATGGTGATATCTTTTGGTACAACCGTGTATATGATGGTGTGCAGATCATTGACTCCTATGGTGAATTCTCCAATGTTCCTCTTCTTGGTACATGTGGTGGGATTAACTACAACCCTATTTTGGCACGTCGTCAACTTGGGTTCCCCCTAAAGGATAAACCCAATAATATTCTGTTAGAGGGTGTGTTCTTTCAGGAGGGTAAAGATCCCCAAGGCTTAAAGGGAAGGATGGTCCGCGCTTGGCGCAAGATCCATAGGAAAGGAAGGAGTTAGGTCCGAAGAACTGTATCACTTTGGAACCTTATACTTCTTGGGTTAGGAGAAGAGATTCCGAGTACCTAATGCCTTACGAGTATCCAAGACCTACACCTTTGGTTGTGGCTGGGCCTTCAACCTTCCCTGACCAAGGAGTAGAAGAGTTGAGAGACGAAGACCGTTCACGTGCTTGGATCCGTGAACGAGAGGAGTTGCTTCAGCAGATCAAGGAGAAGGATGCTTTGATAGAGTTCCTTGAGCATCAGGTTATAGATGATCCCGATGATGCATGGACTTCTCTACTTCCTCAATCTTCCATGTTTTGGAAAAGGAAGTACGATCGACTTCCCAAAGAGAAGGCAGACATGGAGGCAGCTTACGAGAGGGAGGTGAAGAGGCTTCGTGCATCTTATCTTCCTGTGTCCATGGCTTTAGATGATTGCTTCTAGGGTTCCATAGGATGTTCATTTTCCTTCTCTCTTGTATTTGGTTACCAAACTGTAGTTCTTTTGGTGTAAAAATATTTTCCAGATATTATCGATATGATATTTCCATATGTGATAAATGTTTAATATTTCCAATATTTGCAAATAGGACTCTAAGGTTCCTCTGATATAAAAAAATAAATCATATGCATTGCATGCATCAATGCATTAGCAGGTTTTGCTCCAGGCTTCTTGTTCTATGGTCTAACTCTGTGTTATTCATTTATTTTGAAGACAAGCTGACTCACCGGTACTACACCCGAGCCAACCCTGCAAGACTAATGGATCATTTGGAACAAGAGAACCACGAGCTGAAGGAGGAAGTAGCCAGATTGACTGCCCTGATGGAGTCATTCATGGCTGCCCAGAGCCAGTCTTCTCCGACACCTTCAACTCCTCCCTAGAGGACAATCATTTCTGAGATTGTCTCTTCAACTGTGCCTACGGCCAGAACACACTTTGCTCCAACGGCCATGCCAACCGGGTTTCCGTGGGGGATGACTCCTAATTTCATGCCTGAGGGTCCTGCACCCATCTTTGCTTCTCTGCCAGCATCTAGCCCGGTCCTTGCTGTTCCTCCTCCTGTCGTGCATACTATGCCCAGAGTAGACGACACCATCTATCATTCTGAGCCGTCTGAGGGCCCAGATGTCTATGAAAAGATGGTCGCTATGAATGATCAATTTCTTGAGCTCCGCAAGGAATTGAAAACTCTCCGAGGAAAAGATCTTTTCGGCAAGTCTGCTGCTGAACTCTGTCTAGTCCCTAATGTGAAGATCCATATGAAGTTCAAGGTCCCCGACTTTGAAAAGTACAAGGGAAATACTTGCCCTCTCAGCCACCTGGTCATGTATGCTAGGAAAATGTCGACTCAGATCGACAACGACCAACTACTCATCCACTACTTTCAAGACAGTTTCTCCGGTGCTGCCCTACGTTGGTATGTGGGCTTGGACAATGCGAACATCCGATCCTTCAACGACCTTGGTGAGGCCTTCGTCAAGCAATATAAGTACAACATGGATATGGCTCCCGATAGGGATCAATTGAGAGCCATGTCCCAGAAGGACAAGAAAACGTTCAAAGAATACGCCCAGAGGTGGCGAGAGGTAGCAGCACAGATTAGCCCCCGCTAGAAGAGAAAGAGATGACCAAGATCTTTCTGAAGACCTTGAGTTCTTTTTATTTGAGAGGATGATTGCCAACGCTCCTTCCAATTTCACCGAGATGGTGAACATGGGGATACGACTGGAAGGAGTCAGGGAAGGGCGCTTGACCAGAGAAGAAGGCTCTTCTGCCAAACGGTATGGGACGTTTAGAAAGAAGAAAAATGGCGAGGCACATGCTGTGACCTCCCATGTGAAACCAAGAAGACCCTCTGTGAGGAGGAAGACCAGGCGTCCTGCCGGTAACCAGCACCAGGTGGCTCATATAGCACCTGTCTTTAGAGATAATCAGCAGTATCAGCATCACAGCAACAATCAGCAACAACAACATCCGCAATATTAATAACAACAACACCGTCCTCAACAGCAGGCCTACCAACCTCGAAACAGTAATCAAACCAACACAAGTTATGAGAGGAAGAGGGTCACCTTCGATCCTATTCCGATGACATATGCAGAACTATATCCCTCTTTGATAGAGAGGAAGTTGATTACTCCACGAGACCCGCCGGCTATACCTACCAACCCCCAGTGGTGGTATAAGCCAGAATTACATTGTGTTTATCATTCCGGTGCTCCCGGACATGACGTGGAAAATTGTTACCCACTGAAGACCAAGGTTCAAGACCTTGTGAGATGTGGTATTCTGTGTTTCGAGGACGTAGGTCCTAATGTAAAGAAGAACTCATTGCCCGAGCATGGGAAATCTGTCAACATGGTCCAGGGCTGCCCTGGCAAATACAAGGTCAAATATGTCACCCATATTCGACAATCTCTGGTCGAGATGCATAGATTGTTGTGTGATTACAGTCATTACGAGCATGACCATGATAGATGTCGAGTTTGTTCTGTTAACCAAAAAGGTTGTCGCCAGGTGCACAAAGATGTTCAAGAAATGCTGGATGAGGGAGTCATTGAGATCCTTCAAAACAGAAATGTTGACGAAGATGCTGATGAAGTCAACGTAATTTCTCCAGTATTCCGGATCCCCGAGCCCGTTATTATAAAATATGATGGTAGCAAGCAAAAGGCTCCTCCTGCTTTGATCATTAAGCCAGTTGGCCCTGTACCGTATTCTTCTGAAAAGGCGGTCCCCTACCGCTACAATGCTGTAGCATTAGAGGATGGGAAAGAGGTGTCCCTGCCCTCTTCATCTGTTGTTAATATTGTCGACGTCAGCGGCCTGACCCGCAGCGGTCGTGTCTTCTCGGCCCCGCCGAAGCCTCAAGCTGATGTTAGAAGGAATGATACGGCTGATTATGCTGAACGCCCGATTGGGAATGCTGTGAACACTCCGAATCCGGCACTTGTTGCTAAACCTGCCTCTACGTTGAAAACTTCTGTCTCTGTTGGCCTGAGTGGCAATGCGAAAGAAGACTGTGATGAGATGCTGAGGCTCATTAAGAGAAGTGAGTATAATGTGGTAGATCAGCTTCTACAGACGCCATCCAAAATCTCCGTATTATCATTGCTGTTGAATTCAGAACCACACCAAGAAGCTCTGCAGAAGGTGTTAGATGTGGCGTATGTAGATCACGACGTCACAATTGAACAATTCGACAGTATTGTTGCAAACATCACTGCTTGTAACAATTTAAGTTTTTGTGATGTTGATCTCCCCGAGGAGGGAAGAGACCACAACCTGGCACTACACATCTCCACGAGCTGTAAAGATGACGCCATGTCCAATGTACTGGTGGACACTGGGTCATCATTAAATGTGTTGCCAAAGTCCACTCTTGCAAAGTTATCATATCAGGGGCCTCCATTGAGGCAAAGTGGAGTGGTAGTGAAAGCTTTTGATGGGTCGCGTAAAACTGTGATTGGAGAGGTTGATCTCCCAGTCAAAATTGGGCCAAGTGATTTCCAGATCACCTTCCAGGTTATGGACATTCACCTATCATATAACTGTCTATTGGGCAGACCATGGATTCACGAGGCAGGCGCCGTGACATCCACCCTACACCAGAAACTGTAGTTTGTTAAGAATAAGAAGCTGGTGGTGGTAGGGGGAGAGAAGGCTCTCCTGGTTAGCCATTTGTCTTCTTTCTCTTATATAGATGCTGAGGATGAAGTTGGAACTCCGTTCCAAGCTTTATCTATTGCTGAACCTACTAAGAAGGGAACTTCTTCATTTGCGTCCTATAAAGATGCAAAGTTGGCCATTGAGCATGGTGCAACTGCTGGATTGGGGAAAATGATTGAGTTGGAAGACAACAAATCTCGGGCTGGTATAGTCTATTCTTCTGGTGTCTTCAACAAGCAAGGGCTGTTCAAGAGTGGTGGATTTATCCACACCGGTCAAGATGAAGAGGCTGCTGCCATTCTGGAAGAGGATGAGGAGGATTCTGGCAACTTTATCATCCCTGGAGGGATCTGCAATAATTGGGCCGCTGTTGATATTCCAATACTTATCCATAAGTCAAAGTAATGTTCATTGTGTTTAAAAACCCTTCTCCCATGCCAAAAGGAGAAGTGATGACATTGTTGGCGCATAAATACAATGATATTTTCATTCAATAAATTCATGTTATATGTTTGTTTTTCCAATTATTTTCCCTTTTCTCTTTTGCCTGAAATTTGTGATTACATAAAACCCAAAAATAAGAATAAAATCAATCTTTTCATCTGCATAATGATTTGCCTTGCTTAAATTCTAAAATCTTTATATCCAAAATCATTATGCAGGTTGATCAAACCCATTGAACATAATGATCCAACACCATCTCCCAACATTGAGTTCCCTATATTTGAGACAGATGAAGATGATGTTGAAGAAATTCCTGATGAGATCACCCGTCTACTTGAGCATGAAGAGAAGATCATTCAGCCGCATCTTGAGAATCTGGAAACAGTCAACTTGGGGTCTGAAGATTGTGTGCGAGAAGTGAAGATTGGGGCACTCCTGGAAGAATCTGTTAAGAAGGGGTTGATTGAATTGCTACGAGAATATGTTGACGTCTTTTCCTGGTCGTATGAAGACATGCCTTGTCTGGATACAGATATTATGCATCATTTCCTGCCTTTGAAGCCTGAGTGTGTGCCCGTAAAGCAGAAGCTCAGAAGAACTCATCCCGATATGGCAGTGAAGATCAAAGAGGAAGTTCATAAGCAAAATGATGCGGGGTTTCTGGTGACTTCTACATATCCTCAATGGGTGGCCAATATTGTGCCCGTGCCTAAGAAAGATGGAAAAGTCCAAATGTGTGTGGACTATAGAGACTTGAATAAAGCTAGTCCGAAAGATGATTTCCCTCTACCACATATTGATATGTTGGTAGATAATACATCTAAATTCAATGTCTTCTCATTTATGGACGGATTTTCCGGATATAATCAGATCAAAATGGCACCCGAGGATATGGAGAAGACAACATTCATCACACCTTGGGGAACATTCTGTTATCGAGGGATGCCCTTCGGTTTGAAGAACGCCAGAGCCACGTATCAACGAGCTATGACTACCTTGTTTCATGATATGATGCACAAGGAGATCGAGGTATATGTTGATGATATGATTGCAAAGTCAAGAACGGAAGTTGAACATGTTGAGCACTTGTTGAAGCTTTTTCAGCGTTTGAGGAAGTATAAGCTTCGTCTGAATCCCAACAAGTGTACATTTGGAGTCCGTTCCGGCAAGTTATTGGGATTTATTGTCAGCGAAAGAGGTATTGAGGTTGATCCTGTCAAGGTCAAAGCAATACAAGAGATGCCTGCGCCCAAAACTGAGAAGCAAGTCCGAGGTTTTCTTGGCCGCTTGAATTATATTTCCAGATTCATATCCCACATGACTGCCACATGTGCGCCGATATTCACGCTCCTCCAGAAAGATCAGTCTCATGATTGGACCGAGGATTGCCAAAAGGCCTTTGACAATATTAAAGAATACTTGTCTGAGCCTCCGATTTTGTCTCCTCATGTGGAAGGAAGACCGTTGATTATGTATCTGACAGTTCTTGAAGACTCAATGGGTTGTGTTCTTGGTCAGCAAGATGATTCAGGGAAGAAAGAGTATGCTATCTACTACCTAAGTAAGAAGTTTACTGATTGTGAGTCTCGATACTCTATGCTTGAGAAAACATGTTGTGCTTTGGCTTGGGCTGCTAAGCACTTGCGCCAGTATATGTTAAATCATACGACTTGGTTGATATCCAAAATGGATCCAATCAAGTATATCTTTGAGAAACCTGCTTTAACTGGGAGGATTTCCCGTTGGCAGATGTTGCTGTCTGAGTATGATATTGAGTATCGAGCTCAGAAAGCGATTAAGGGTAGTATTTTGGATGACCACTTAGCACATCAACCAATTGAGGATTATCAGTCAGTTCAATATGACTTCCCAGATGAAGAGATTCTGTACTTGAAAATGAAAGATTGCGATGAGCCTACACTCGATGAAGGGCCAAAGCCTGGTTCCCGATGGATCATGGTGTTCGATGGCGCTGTGAATCAATATGGAAATGGTATTGGGGCAGTGATTATTACTCCTCAGGGCACACATTTTCCTTTTATAGCAAGGCTAACTTTCAAATGCACGAATAATATGGCTGAGTATGAGGCCTGTATTATGGGATTGGAAGAATGTATTGATCTTAGGATCAAACATCTTGATGTTTATGGTGATTCAGCCCTCGTTGTTAATCAGATTAAGGGTGAATGGGAGACGAATCAGCCTGGCCTCATCCCATATAGAGATTATGCGAGGAGGATTTCAACATTCTTTACTAAAGTTGAATTCCATCATATTCCTCGAGATGAGAATCGGATGGCAGATGCTCTTGCTACACTTGCTTCAATGATTGTGGTTAGGCTGTGGAATGAAGTTCCCAATATTACTGTGATGCGCTTGGACAGACCAGCTCATGTATTTGCAGTAGAGGAGGTGCAAGATGATAAGCCGTGGTATTATGATATCAAGTGTTTTCTTCAGAGCCAGATTTACCCGCCTAGGGCATCTGTGAAAGATAGAAAGACTTTGAGAAGGTTATCAGGCAGTTTCTACCTCGATGGCGATGTGCTTTATAAGAGAAATTTCGACATGGTTCTGCTCAGATGCGTGGATAGACACGAAGCAGACCTGTTAATGACTGAGGTCCATGAGGGTTCATTTGGTACTCATTCCAATGGACATGCCATGGATAGAAAGATGTTGAGAGCAGGCTACTATTGGCTAACAATGGAGTCTGACTGCTGCAAATATGTGAAAAAATGCCATAAGTGCCAGATTTATACGGATAAGATTCATATTCCCCCGACACTTCTGAATGTGATTTCATCACCATGGCCCTTCTCCATATGGGGAATTGACATGATTGGCATGATAGAGCCAAAAGCGTCCAACGGTCATAGGTTTATTCTCGTAGCAATTGATTACTTCACCAAGTGGGTTGAAGCGGCGTCGTATGCGAATGTGACCAGGCAGGTAGTTGTGAAGTTTATCAAGAATTAACTCATATGTCGTTATGGTGTGCCAGACAAGATCATTATTGATAATGGATCTAACTTGAACATCAAGATGATGAAAGAGCTGTGTAGCAAGTTCAAGATAGCACATCATAATTCTTCTCCTTGAAGAAAGAGATTGACTGCCATGTGCCATGGTCAGTTGTATCAACAAAGGATGAAGAAAGCCTTTGACAAGAAGGTCAAACCTCGTGTGTTCCAAGAAGGTGACCTTGTGCTCAAGAAAGTCTTGTCTTTCGCGCCCGATTCTAGGGGCAAGTGGACTCCAAACTATGAAGGTCCATATGTTGTTAAGAGAGCCTTTTCAGGCGGTGCTTTGATACTTACGACTATGGATGGGGAGGATTCCACTCGTCCTGTGAATTCAGATGCAGTCAAGAAATACTTCGCCTAAAAATAAAAATAAAAACAGAATAGCTCGCTAAGTTGAAAACCCGAAAGGGCGGCTTAGGCAAAAATGAGCGTCTCGGTGGATTGAAAACCTGAAAGGGCGATCTAGGCAAAAGTTAGAGACATAAAAAATGAATATGTATCCCGCTAGATTGAGTACCTCACCCTGGGGCAATCTAGGCAAAAATTAGGGATTTGGCAAGTAACTGCATCCTGATAAGACTTTGTTCTACAAGCTGTCATCTGTCAGAGATTTTCGCTCAGTCATCATCAACTGAAGCTCCAAATACACCGGATTCAGAGTTGGTGGAGAAATGGTCATTATGTTCAATGTAGACCTTTTCCAATATATATCACCAATTTCAAATTTGTAAAGATCTATGGAGTCTTGCCATTTGCAGACTACCATTCCATCAAATAAATTTGAGCCTTTATCCAATTATTTACACTCTTATTTGTTTTGTTCAACAAATGTTTTGCAAGTTTTAATTGTGAAATATCATTGTTTTAAATAAATAAATTTTTATAACTTGTTTTTAAACAAAGTGAACATTCACAATGATAAAAAGGTATTGGGGATGTCTTCAGTGCTCTCCCAAAGATGGTATGATTCCCAACAGGGTAAGATTCCTGGCATGCTTGTATCCTCTTCCTCCGGAGCCTTTTGAGTTGTTTCCCGAGCAGAGTGTTTGGTAAAAATATTCATCTTTCCTTCAGCAGAGTAGTGATCCTTCCTCCTCAGCAGATGTGATCTATTTGGTAAAACAATATTTGGCGATGACCTTGGAAGCTTCTGATTGGTGGTTGTTCCCCCACAGAGATTCATCTTCCCCTCTGATAATTTCCCCAGTAGAGTTGTTTCTACGGTGGATTTTATCTGTGCGATGATCCTGTCCCAACTTGAATGACTGATGTTCATTCCCCTGCAGAGATCTTTGTTTCCTGGTATCTCTTGCCCCCATCAGATTGGATGTTCTCCACTGGGCCTGGCTTTCTCTCTTGAGATGTAGTACCGGATGTTTGTTCATCAATCAGTGGACCTGTTTGTGTTAGATATGTCTGTTTTGTCAGCATTTCATCATACATAAACCACACATATATGCATTCAGATATTCATGTTGCAATCTTTGCCATATATCTTTGATTGTTATCTCCTGCTAGTTGGTAATATATTCCCCAAGCAGATGTTTGTGTCTAATCTCCCCATGTAGGATCAGCCCCATAAGCAGAAAGTGTTTATCCTTTCTTCCATACTCCCCACTGAGTTATGTCCTCGTGGATGATTATTACTTTTGTTCCTCTCAACACATATATTGGGATGGAGTTTCCCCTGAGTTATATCCTCATAGGGATGAGTCTTATTTCATCATGCCTCTCTAGTTTGTTCCTAGATTGGTTTCTTGTGTTTTTCCTTGCGCTTCCCCGTGGTTTAGATGAATGATTGCTCACTAACCAGTAATTACCCATCTTTTCCTCGACGGAGTCTGTGGTTTTCTACCCTTATACCGGTAGTCGTAAACCCTTTTTTATCCCTTTGCAGAGGTAACCTTTTTGTTCATCCTAACCGATGACGGTTACTCTTCCGTGGTTTTCTACTCGATATTGGTAGATGTAATCCCCTCCTTGACGTTTATCTTTATCCAATATTCGGTATTGATATTCCTTCACTTTCTGGATATATCTCCCAGTAACCGGCGATATATCTCCTGGATCATTGCCTTTGTCAATGTATCCCCAGCTGGTCATCGTTCATTTTCCTTTTGTCGGCAATAATTGTTTCTCCCTTGCGATCGATCATCATTTTATACCTAGTCTTTGGTATCCCGATGCCCTTTTCTTTCGATCGATTTATCCGTAATTAACCCAGTAACCGGTTGTGGATAATCTTCCATGCGAGTATGTTATCTATGTTCTGACGGTAATAGATAATATATCTCATGCACTCTTTGGTCGAAGTCTTTTGTTCTTCCCCAGTCGAGTAAGATTCGTATCCCCTGTTTGCGGAGTAGAATGCCCATCCTGAAATCGAGTTTGCTTTTTAGCCCTCTTTTGGATGATGAGTGTCTTGGAAATATTCCCCAATTCACGCCTTTGGTCGGTCACCTATTATATGCCCAGTAATCGGTATCCCTGGTGTTCCTTCTGTTGGTGTAAGCCCTAGAGGCCAATACTTTTGGTACTTGTATCAAATTATTTAAAGGCATTTTCTTTATTATGGTTGATTAATAAAGTCCCTGGAATAGATAGTCCGTTTAACGTATTAAGTGTGACTTAATCATGAGAACACATTAAACATAAGGACACTATTCTTAAAGTATCCGTAGTCGAGCTTTAGTGTGAAGTGGGATAACATTAAAGCATTAAGACTATTATGTTTGTAGACTGATGATCACATCTCATGGATCATGGATAAAGAGTTATCAAGTCTTAAACATAGGCATGAATATTAGGAGTAATATTTATACCGGATTGACCCGCTATGAGAATACTATATAGAAATTTATGCAAAGTGTCATAAGTTATTCTCATGGTGATAATAGTGTATACCACTCTTCGACCTGAAACCACTATGGATCCTAGATGTAGAGTCGAGTGCTTTATTATTGATCCAACGTTGTCCGTAACTGGATAACCATAAGGACAGTTAATGGGTACTCCACAAAACATGCTGAGGGACATGAGTGTCCTAGATGGAATTTGCCAATCCTGCGTAACAGGATAAATGTCTATGGGCCCAATATTGAACTGGATAAGGGTGACACGGTCTATACCTTGTGTTCAATATAGACATAAGGGCAAAGGGGTAATTATACACATAATTATTATCACAGGAGGTTTTGTCAGATCACATGACATTTTCGTGACTTGGGTAGCAGTGATGTGTTGCTAGATACTGCTCACTGTTTATTATGTTAAATACGTGATTTAATATAATTGCCAACGTCGCGAAAACCTATAGGGTCACACACAAAGGACGGATTGATGAGAGAGAATAATTAAGGAACATCGTAAGGTACGGTGCACTTAAGTGGGAGACGAAATACGGTAAGGTACCAACTACTTAAGTGATTTTGGGCATATTATAAGATATGGGCCAAAATACACTTAAGTGGGCCTTTTAGCTTGAAGCCCACACAAGTGGTTCTATAAATAAAACCCCTTGGGTAGAAGCATTGTCACTCCAATCCACTCAGACAGAAATTCAAGTAGAGACTTGGAATTTTGTTTCCCTTTTCTCTCACTCAAAGCCTTCATTCATAACAGCTAGCACTGCGATTGAAGGAATCCGTTCGTGTGGACTGAGTAGAGATGTTGTCATCGTTCAACGTTCGTGATCTCCCCGTGGATCTGTATCAAAGGTTTTGATCATTATCAGAGATCTGCACCAAAGGTTTGAATCGCCACAAGAGGTAACGATTCTATCACTGATCATGCCCATTCGTAAGGATCACTAAATGGAGAAATTTTTAAATTCCGTTGCGCCTTGGATGGCTATTCTTCAACAGTGGTATCAGAGCCACTTACGAAACCATGAATATGATAACTATTTTTGTTCTGTAATAATATGATTAAAGACAGAATGAATCAAAGGTTAAATTGAGATCGATCAAGTTACATATATGTGATATATGTAATCCTGATGCAAAATACATTATATATGATATAGTGTTCTCGTTTCATTCATTCAAACCCTCAATGATTGTTTTCCTTTGAGCGATCAATGGTCATTTGCTTCTTGATCCGGCATTAGTATGGTGAAGCAATGACGTGTTGATCAATCATACTGAATTAACAATCGAGATGTGTTTGACGGTCTGAAATTGGTGCATCAGGGTTAGTGACGGCACAAGGGTTGTGTTGTCAGAGAGTTATGCGATTGGGGTTTGACTGCACAAGAGTTGTGCGTTCTAAACACTTTTCCGAAAAGTGTTAACCGGTTAACGCGTATGGTTAACCGGTTAATGAGAAACTGAATACAGCCTTCTAAACATTTTTTGGAACAGTGTTAACCGGTTAACGCATATGGTTAACCGGTTAACGGAATGCGAAATAAATTTTTTGAGATTTTCAAACAATGTTAACCGGTTAACGCATTTGGTTAACCGGTTAACGCAAGGCGGAAAACAGTTTTCCAAGACATTTTCAAACAGTGTTAACCGGTTAACGCATATGGTTAACCGGTTAACGCAAGGCAGGAAAGATTTTTTTAAAAGTTTTCAAACAGTGTTAACCGGTTAACGCATATGGTTAACCGGTTAACGCAAGGAAAAATTCACCCGTTCGGCTAGAAAAAATGCTTTGAAGTATCAAGTGTTGATACGAAAAACGACGTCAATTTTAAATGAATTGTTCATTAAAATTTTCGAGCAGGGGCGCTGCCCCTTCGACCCTGCAAGGGGCGCTGCCCCCTTGACCCTTGTCCGCTGAACGGTCAGCGGAACCATTGTCCCCTGACTGGGCAGCGGAACACCCGTTCCCGCTGTCCGGGCAGCGGAACCCCGGCTAACTCTGCGTAGTGTGATCGGTCGTCGAAATTTAATTTGATTTTAATTAATTAAAGGAATTAATAATAATAATAATAAAGTGTTTATTATTGCCTTGTGGTGATCGGTTATGGCCTTAGTTTTCCTTTGTTTTGTTTTGGGTTTTTTAAAATACGACATGTGTGTCGTGCCTCTCTCTTAATCTCCCAAATGTAATTTCTTTTCTCATCTCACTCCCTCGTATGTAAAACGAGTTTCTTTCATGTAATGTAATGATATGAAGAAAGCAAAGAAGTCAGTGCCAAAGGAGGACAACCTTGAAGATCTTGCTTGGAGAAGCTTAGATCGTTGTAGGTTAGCTTAGGTTCTCTCATTGGCTTGGGAGAACAATTGCGCTAGGGGCCATAACTGTTTCATTTTGTTTGTATGTATGTTGATGCATTTGAATGTATGTTGATGCATGTGAGAGACGGTTTATATGATAAACAAGCCGGTGAGATCAGAAAAATTGCAACTCCCTCAAAATAAATATTAAGTTTATGCTTTCCAAGTTTTAACACTCATCAAGACTAGTAATGGATAATGTAGGTTTCGCCTACGCGAGGTGCATGATCTATATATTAGTAAGGTGCGATGGGATAATTGTAATATCCAACTGTTAAAACAATGGGTCAAACTTAACTAAACAAATTATAATAAGATTATATATGTTTAGAAGCAAGAGTTGGGAATGATCCATATGATGGATTGGAATAAGGAGTTATTCACCCAACTGAAATTTTCGAGAGTTGTATGAGATACAATTGGAAGGAGTTCCTACCTAAATAACCTAGTTTTGTGTAATCCGCCTACGCGGACTTAGAACGAAGTGAAATATGGATCTCGACCCACTAGAAAATCTTCCAACGGGATTTTCCGAATCAAATGATGAGGGTCATTTGTTTTGAGTAAAATAGTGGGAGCATATTTAATTAAAGGCCTGATTGAATATGTCAATGATACTTATATTTTCATTAATCCTTATGTAGATTACCATGACAACAAACACCTCTAACAACATCCTGCGATCAATCCTTGATAAGGAAAAATTGTCTGGGACAAATTTTCTGGATTGGCACCGAAACCTGAGGATTATCCTCAAACATGATAAAAAGCTGTATGTCTTGGAGACACCTGTTCCTGAAGAGGAACCTCCTAGTTCTGCACCTAAGGCAGAAAGAGATGCTTATAAGAAGCATGTCGATGATGCCAATGAAACTGCTTGTCTCATGCTAGCTACCATGAACTCAGAATTGCAAAAGCAACATGAGAACATGTCAGCGTTCGATATGATCGAACACCTGAAGTTGCTCTATCAAGAGCAAGCAAGGCATGAGAGGTTTGAAGTTTCAAAAGCCCTTTTTCAAGGCAAGTTAGCTGAGGGAGCCCCTGTAGGTCCCCATGTACTCAAGATGATTGGGTATGTGGAAAACCTTGAGAGATTGGGTTTTCCCCTCGAAAAGGAACTTGCAACTGATTTGATCTTGCAATCGTTGCCAGATAGTTTCAGTCAATTTGTCCTAAATTTCAAAATGATTGATATGGACAAATCTCTTCCTGAACTGCTCGCCATGTTAAGAACTGCCGAGCAGAATCTGAAGTCAAAAGGGAAGTCCATTCTGATGATCGGAAATGGAAAGAGACAGAACAAAAGGCCCACTAAGCAGAGTGATAAGGGGAAGGGCAAGGAAGTTGCCAATCCCAGACCCACTGCTGCTTTGAAGCCTAGTGGAGGCATAGCAAAAGAAGGCACCTGCTTCCATTGCGGTAAGACCGGACACTGGAAGAGGAACTGCCCAAAGTACCTGGAAGATAAGAAGAATGGAGTAGAGACTTCAACTTCAGGTATTTTTGTTATTAATTTATCTACTTTTGCATCATGGGTATTAGATACTGGATGCATTTCTCACATTTGTACAAATGTGCAGGAACTAAAAGGGAGTAGAGTTTTGGCAAAAGGTGAAGTCGACCTACGAGTTGGCTATGGAGTAAAGGTTGCTGCTTTAGCCGTAGGAACTTTTGTATTGACTTTACCTAGTGGTTTAATAATTCAGTTAGAGAACTGTTATTATGTACCTGCAATTAGCAGGAATATTATTTCCATTACTTGTTTGGACAAGTTTGGTTTTTCATTTATAATAAAGAACAATTGTTGCTCAATTTATTTGAATGATATATTCTATGCTACTGCACAAATGAACAATGGACTATATGTCCTTGATCTTGAAATGCCTATTAATAACATTAATATAAAAGGATGAAACCTAATGAGTTAAATCCAACTAGGTAAGAATATTAAAACTCTTCGATCAGATCGAAGTGATTAGTATTTAATCCTAGAGTTTGATGACCATCTGAAAGAGTGTGGGATCCTATCCCAACTTACTCCTCCTGGAACATCCCAATGGAAGGGTGTATCTGAGAGAAGAAATCGAACCCTGTTGGACATGGTCCGATCCATGATGAGTCACACCAATCTTCCAAACTCCTTTTGAGGACATACACCATTGACACCAGCTTACACACTTAACCGTGTTCCATTCAAAAGGTTGAAAAGACACCATATGAGATATGGAGTGGTAAGAGACCACATATGTCTTACATGAAGATTTGGGGTTGCGAAGTTTATGTGAAACGACAAATTTCAACTAAGCTTGAGCCTAAATCTGACCAATGCTTGTTTGTGGGGTATCCTAAAGAAACAAGAGGATATTACTTCTACAATCCTTCTGAGGGCAAAGTGTTTGTCGCTCGAACTGGAGTTTTCCTAGAAAAGGATTTTAATTCCAAAGGAACCAGTGGGAGGAAAATAGAGCTTGAAGAAATTCAAGAATCACAAAGCATCGATACACCTATGGAGGAATTAGAGCAGGAAACACAAGTAGTTGTGTAAGAGCAACCTGCTCAAGTAGAACAAGACCAACGTAGGTCAGGCAGGATACGTCACCTACCTGAGATATATGGATATCTGATCAAGGTGATGTATTACTCATGGATCAAGATGAGCCTGTGACCTACTCATGGAATCTTCGCCTTGATGAAACAGTAAGACTGTATGGAGTCATCAAGAACGAAGATGAGACTTGTGTCTACAAGAAGGTTAGTGAGAGCATGATCGTATTCCTGGTATTATATGTAGATGACATATTACTCATTGGAATCGATATCCCTACCCTGCAACAAGTAAAGTCTTGGTTGGGGAAATGCTTTTCTATGAAGGACCTGGGTGAAACAGCCTATCAGAATCTATAGAGATAGATCATGAAATGCTTGGCCTAAGTCAGAGTACATAGACAAAGTGCTGAGACGCTTTAATATGAATGATTCCAATCTGGTTATGTGTTTTGCTTAAATGGTGGCACTGTGAGCTTGAAAAGTTCAACGCAAGATGCAGTTGCTGATTCTACAACTGAGGCCGAGTATATTGCTGCCTTAAGTGCAGCAAAGGAAGCTGTTTGGATCAATAAACTTGGCATAGTCGCTAGCATTATGGATCCCATTGGTCTCTATTATGATAACAATGGTGTTATCGCACAAGCTAAGGATCCTAGATCTCACCAACGATCCAAACACATACTTAGGCGTTGTGCGGAAATATGTAAAGTACCTACACTTGACAATATAGCTGACCCACTGATAAAGCCTCTTGCGCAGCAGAAGCATGATGGCCATACTAGATCAATGGGCATACGGGGTATGCCTGATTGGCTCTAGTGCTAGTGGGAGATTGTTGGTGTAAGCCCTAGAGGCCAATACTTTTGGTACTTGTATCGAATTATTTAAAGGCATTTTCTTTATTATGGTTGATTAATAAAGTCCCTGGAATAGATAGTCCGTTTAATGTATTAAGTGTGACTTAATCATGAGAACACATTAAACATAAGGACACTATTCTTAAAGTATCCGTAGTCGAGCTTTAGTGTGAAGTGGGATAACATTAAAGCATTAAGACTATTATGTTTGTAGACTGATGATCACATCTCATGGATCATGGATAAAGAGTTATCAAGTCTTAAACATAGGTATGAATATTAGGAGTAATATTTATACCGGATTGACCCGCTATGAGAATACTATATAGAAAGTTATGCAAAGTGTCATAAGTTATTCTCATGGTGATAATAGTGTATACCACTCTTCGACCTGAAACCACTATGGATCCTAGATGTAGAGTCGAGTGCTTTATTGTTGATCCAACGTTGTCCGTAACTAGATAACCATAAGGACAGTTAATGGGTACTCCATAAAACATGTTGGGGGACATGAGTGTCCTAGACGGAATTTGCCAATCCTGCGTAACAGGATAAATGTCTATGGGCCCAATATTGAACTGGACAAGGGTGACACGGTCTATACCTTGTGTTCAATATAGACATAAGGGCAAAGGGGTAATTATACGCATAATTATTATCACAGGAGGTTTTGTCAGATCACATGACATTTTCGTGACTTGGGTAGCAGTGATGTGTTGCTAGATACCGCTCACTGTTTATTATGTTAAATACGTGATTTAATATAATTGCCAACGTCGCGAAAACCTATAGGGTCACACACAAAGGACGGATTGATGAGAGATAGAATAATTAAGGAACATCGTAAGGTACGGTGCACTTAAGTGGGAGACGAAATATGGTAAGGTACCAACTACTTAAGTGATTTTGGGCATATTATAAGATATGGGCCAAAATACACTTAAGTGGGCCTTTTAGCTTGAAGCCCACACAAGTGGTTCTATAAATAGAACCCCTTGGGTAGAAGCATTGTCACTCCAATCCACTTAGACAGAAATTCAAGTAGAGACTTGGAATTTTGTTTCCCTCTTTCTCTCACTCAAAGCCTTCATTCATAACAGCTAGCACTGCGATTGAAGGAATCCGTTCGTGTGGACTGAGTAGAGACGTTGTCATCGTTCAACGTTCGTGATCGCCCCGTGGATCTGTATCAAAGGTTTTGATCATTATCAGAGATCTGCACCAAAGGTTTGAATCGCCACAAGAGGTAACGATTCTATCACTGATCATGCCCATTCGTAAGGATCACTAAATGGAGAAATTTTTAAATTCTGCTGCGCCTTGGATGGCTATTCTCCAACACCTTCCTCTCTGCTCCCTATTATGACTTTTCGTCCCCAGTGGAGTCAGATTTCCTGAGTTGAAATATACCTTTTTTAGGTTTTCCTCAGATGATTTCGGATGTTTGATATCTCTCACCCTTATACCGGTCTTAGATATTCATTCTCCCCGAGCATGTTGTTCTTCCACCCTCATACCGATGTTTCGATCACATGTCTCCTTGAGCTTATTACCCAGTAACCGGTAATACCTCATCCTGTTGTTTCCTCAGACGAGTCCTGTTTGGATATTCCCCAGCGAAGTCCCTTAATGGATCTTTCCCCCCATCTGAGTCCGGATGTTCATCCGAGGTATCCTTTGTGGATAGTTTTATTGTATTGGCATATTCCCTAATACATGCATCTTTGAGTCTGCTCGAGTCCTTCCATCGATTTATTTTCATGGGATTCCTCTTGTGTCTCTTAGTAAGTTCTAAGTCGTGACCTGCTCACGCAATTTATCTCCTTTCTTATCCCCACGAGAGTCCCAGGGCCTCTATCCCATGGAGTGAATTACTCATATGGATTGTCAGTTTCTCCGGATTTCTTTTCTTCTTTGTGGACACATGTCTCCACAAAGTATTACCTTTTGCATACATACATTTGCATCATGAGGTCTCTTAGGGACCAAAATTCGTCTCTTTGTTATTATTTAAGCCCATTCTACCTCGTCGAGACGAAGATTTTAACCTTCACTTCTCTAGTTAGAATGACCTTAAATAGGGGCATCTGTAAGACCCCAATTTTGGCCCTAAGATCCCCCATGGCATCATAACATTGCGTTTGCATAGCCTCAAGGATCATAAGCATCTTGGTTCCCTTTGACTTTGGGTTGGGATCTCTTGTGAGTGGTTTGAGATCACCAAGCATACTTGAATTGTATATTATTTCTTTTCTCATTTTATTTACTAACCAAAAGCACAAAAATATGTCACTAACATCTTTTGTTATAGCTTGAGCAGTCACAAGGTCTAAAGGCTTCTAGGTCAAGAGAAGATGAAAGCAAGCATGGTAATGGTTCCCAAAGCTCTCATCCATCAAATATGTCTCCCAAGTATCTCAATTCATCATTTTGATCAAAGCAAGTCAAGGGGTTTGAGGTTTGTTCCCAAGGAAACCCTAATTCATCTGTTCATCAACTGTGCCTTGCTCTTGAAGCAACCTCAGCCCATGGTCAAATACAATCAAGGGAAGTTATTTAATTCATCATTTCATGCATATTTGAACTCATTTGAGTATCCTCAATCATCAATTCATCAAGATATGAGTTCTGGACTGGAGAAGTTGATCAGTCAATTCATCTATCTATTTGGAAATGCACTGAGACCTAACGTTTTATGTGTTTTTCAAATGGAGATGACCCCAAGAGAAAAAATGTTATTAAGAACAATATGAACAACTTTCATGTTCATCAAAATTTGATTTTAATCTTGGAAGGTCATCATCCATTCTAAGACATTATAGGTCATTTTGACTGAAACCCTAATTTTGGGTCAACTTACCAAGGACATAACTCCTTCATTTTTCATGATTTTGAGGTGAGACTTAATGAATTGGAAAGCTTAATGTGTCTAATTCAAATGTTATGTTGAGAAAAATTGCAAAATCTCAAAATAAATACATGTGATAATGCAAAACATTATAGGTCACTTTTGGGATAAATGCATTGAAATGTGAAAAAGCCCAGCTTCAAGTGCCCATAACTTCTTCATCAAAAATATAAATGATGCAAAATGTAAGTCCAAATTGATTGTCTTGAAAATATATACAACTTTCATGTTGAAGATTTTATCATTTGGAGCTTGCATCATTGAGACATAGGGGCTTGAACATTGGCCAATTTTGGAAATTTCACATGTGCATGTTTTCCACCCTACACTTCAAGCTCCAATTTCATTAATTTCCAAGGCCCAATTGGAGTTTTGATCAATATAGCATTTGTTCCTTATGCAACAAGCTTTCCAAACATTACCCGTAAGCCTATGTTTCCATTTTGGAAATATCATTTTCGAAGAGGAGAACCTTTTAGTGCATTTTTGGAAATTCATTTCAAACACATTGCATGAGCTCATGATATCATATTTGCACGTCCATTCCATCTAATTATGATATAAGCATTCAATTCCAATCAGAATTGGGCCCTCCATGCGCCTGTACAGGCCCATGCATGGAGGCCCTCTTCTCCCGTGCACACTTTGTTCATGCATATCAGATGGATTTGGCTATAAATACATGGCATATGAGCTCTCATTTCTCAACCTAAAGGCGCCTAAACCTCTGCTGAATTGAATCCACACCCATACCAAAGGAATAAATCTCAATTTTCTCTCAAATTTCAGATCTGAATTTTGATTTCCTCGATTGAAATTTCAGATCTAAAGTTCCTAGACCTCTTCACCTTGATCCATAGAAGCTTCTGTTTGCAAAAGAACTCAAAGATAGTGACCCAATTCATCTCAATTCCAAGGTTTTGCTCAACTGCATTTTGCTTCGAAACAACTCATATATTGTTCCATTTGCCTTGATTTTGTGTGATCTGAAGTCCTCTGTATAGATGCATCATTATTGTGTTTTTAATTTTTGAAATCAAGCAAGTTCAGTTGAACACCACCAAAGTTCCATCTCTGATTTCTCTCTCAATAGGGATCTAGAGTGGAATTGAGTGGCATAGGAGTGATGTACATCACTCCACCTTTCTTTCGGTACCTGGATCATGCGTTTTGGTGAACATTTATTCTTCTGCAAATTTGAGCTCTCACCGGAGCTAGCCGGAGAAGACGGTGGCGCTGGCCATCGTCTGGTCTCCAGATCCAATCGTGGCTGTCCATTTTCATTTCCAGATTTGATCTAGGCTGTCCAACGTTATGACTTTTTTTAATGCTCCATGTGACTCATTGATTGTGGTGCTGGTGAACGCGCGCGTGTGGGCTCTTTGATCTGCCAGCTCAATTAATGAGCTCAGATCCAATGGTCCACGCTTTTCCATCATTTTTAATTCTGATTTTAATTTCCATTCTATTTTTTAATTCCATTTCATTTTCTAAAGTTCATATCTCTTTCATTATTGGTCCAAAAATTATGGGACCAATTGCATTATTTCTCTTTTAATTTCTAGTTTCTAAAAATGATTTTTAATATTTTTTATTTCATCATTTGCTAACTTTTAGTAATTTTCTATTTTCTGGTTATTTTTAATTCATTTTAAATAGTTTTTGATATTCAAAAAATACAAAAATATTTTCTCAACCTCTTTGAATGATGATAGATCTACGAAAAATATTCTCATCAATTTATTATATGATTTGAGATTTATTTGAGATTTTAGTTCAATTAGGTTATTTTTATGCATTTTTAATTGATTAAAAATAGTTTCTGACTTTTAAAAATGCTAATTTTTTTGTCAAACTTTGTTTGACCTTGTTGAACTTGGGATAATTCACTTGGACTTTTCAAAGTTGGTTTGAAGTGAGTTTGAAGTTTGACCTTTCTTTATTATTTTAATTCAAGTTTTATTTTAAATATTAAAAATGCCAAAAATATTTTATTTGTTTCTTGACCTCTAATCTTCATTTTGCTTCTATTTTCTATTGTTTGACCTTGATATTCTCTATCTTTGGTCATAGCTTGTTGATTATCTCATTCCATTTCATTTAATGCATTTTAATTCTCCATTTCTTTCTTCTTCTTCTCCTTCTTCTTTTTCTTTTTTGATCAATGAGTTAAAGATTGGTGGTTAGTATTGATTAGGGAGGTTTAATCTTCCTTGATTCAAATCTAATTCATCTTGATCATAGATCAAGTGAATGGCTTTGCATTAAGGATAGGTTGCTTTCTAAATCATGCAAAGAACCTAAATCAATACAAGATCATTTCTCATCTTCTTTTTGGCATGGCAAGTTGTTGGAGTTTGATTCACTAATCAAGACCTCTAACTTATGTTGTTGCCTACATTATTATTGACCGGCCTCAGAGAGTTGTGACTTCTACATAAGTCCAATTGCGATTGTTTAACATAGTGCTAAATTTGCCTTATGGCACACAAACTACTAACACTAACCATTAACCATTAACATTTACTTCTTGTTCTTTACATTTATGCAATTTACTATTCTTGTACATATTATTCATTTGCTTTTCACCTTTGCTCACTTGAGCACATGTTTATGTTAAAGCAATTTGCCTTTTGCTCACTTGAGCACATAATTGTATATATATTATTGTGCTTGTGTTTTGTTTTGATTGTTGTGAACCAAATGCAAAGAAGTGTACAAATGGACTTAGTTTCTAGGATATTCCCTATGCAAAATTGGAGTAAAAGGACCTTAATGTTGAAGATGGATTAGAAGGACCAAACCTCTAAACTCACTCTTGTCCATTCTTGATTTGCTTCATAAAACTCTTTGATGTGTGTGCTCTTGTGCTAGGGAATCCTATGAGAGATCAAATTGAAGAATCATTGCCATGTTCATCCAAAGTGAAATATACAAGATATATTGGGGATCTTCTAAGAAGCATTGTTTGATTGTGTTTATTGCTTGAGCTTACTATTATTTTGCTTGCATATTCCAAAGGATGGGAGGTACTTGGATCATCAATATGATCTCAAGAGAGGAATTCCATTTGTGGTCTTGTTCTTATCCCTTATCTCTTGCATGTTTAGGACTTTAGCCATTCTTCTTCTTCCCTCCACTCTAACCTAAGCCAAAACTTTTGTGCAAACATTTAACACTTCTTTTCAAACATTAGAAACCTAAGCCTTATGCTTTTGATTTTCAAACTTTCTTTTCATAACACTTATTTTGAACTGAACTTCTAAGTCAACTTTGACCATATTTTGTACATACTTTTCATTGGTAAATATAACTCATTCAAATACTTTTGTGGTTTCTATGGCCACCCTCTTAATCAAATTTTTCATAACCTTTAGCTATTAGGTTTGAGTTATCCTTGAGCTTGATATAATGCTCACCTACATCCTTAGTGATGGACAATGAGTCTTACATGCTTATTATAGGGTTAACCCCTCACTAGCATGTTGAAGCTATCCTCACATGGTGGATTTGTGGTTTTAGGTCGAGTTTCCTCCCTTGGATAACAAAAGACCTTAAGGCTTTTGGACCAATCAATTCACCAACTTGTTTTGAGATTTTTACCCCGAACTACGAGGTTTTGATCCTAATCTTTTTTAAGATGGTACGTAGGCAATGGGTTTATCCATCCAAACACAAAATGTAAATAACTTGTACATTCCCTTCTCATCTCTTCAATCATGTTTGCACAAATAAACTTTCACAAAATACCAACCTTACAACAAATGTGAAAAGGGCTCCCTAGGAGTACCTAGGATGTTTTGGGTGCTTAAAACCTTCCCATTGCATAACCAACCCCCTTACCCCGATCTCTGACATTTTTACTAGTTTTTGATTTAAAAAAACTTTTAGGTTTTTGTTCGCTTTCTAACCATTCCTTTGGATAAATAGAAGTGCGGTGGCGACTCGACTTGTATGGTTTACCTTAGATTTAGTCAATACCTCTAATGGTAACGAATACCCCGCTATAGAACCATCCTTATCTTTTTTGTAGTATCTTGAATAATTTCCGGTCCTAAGATTCTTTCTTCACCAACCTCCGTCCAACACAAAGGCGTCCTACATTTCCGTCCATACAAGGCTTCAATAGGAGCCATCCTGATACTCGCATGATAAATATTGTTGTATGAGAATTCAATCAATGGTAAGAGCTCCTTCCAATTCCCCCCACTTTCAAGTACACAAGCTCTTAACATATCCTCCAGTGTGTGTATCGTCCTCTCCATTTGACCATCCGTTTGAGGATGATCAGACGTACTCAAACACAACTTCGATCCCATAGCTTGTTGGAATGCCTTCCAAAATCTTAAAGTAAACTTTGGGTATCTGTCGGACACAATACTAATTGGAACACCATGCAGTCTTACGATTTATAAAATGAACAACCGTGCAAGATGCCTTGCCTTGTAAGTAGTTTTCACGGCCAAGAAGTGCGCAGACTTAGTCAACCGATCCACAATCACCCAAATTGAATCATAACCACCTTGGGTCCGAGGTAAGCCTACTGTAAAATCCATTGAAATACTATCCCATTTCCAAACTGGAATCTTTAAAGATCACAATAAACCACCTGGCTTCTGATGTTCGATCTTCACTTGCTAGCACACTATGCATTCTGACACATACTCTGCAATATCCCTTTTCATTCTAGGCCACCAATAGTCATTCTTCAAGTCTTGATACATATTAGATGAACCTGGATGTATGGTAAACGCCCCCTTGTGGCCTTCCTCCAAAACTTTTCTTTTTAGCTCGGCATCATTCGGGACACAGATCCTTTGATTAAATAGAACAACTCCATCTGGTGATTGAGCGAAACCTGGTCGAGTCGACATCTCTTGCAACTTCTCATCCATCATTTGTCCTTGCCGGATTTCTTCCCTTAGGTTAGAAGTAACATTCAAATTTCCCATTATCACACCATCCTACGTCAATTAAACTGAAGGTTAAGATCTCAGAACTTTTCCAACAATGCATATTCTAACATCATCAACTCAGCTTTATGCATCTCTTTCCGACTTAAGGAATCTGCAACCTTATTCGCTTTCCCTGGGTGGTACTTAAGCTCAAAATCAATGTCTTTCAAATACTCCATCTGTCTCCTCTGTCTCATGTTCAACTCTTTCTGGTCAAATAAGTATTTCAAACTCTTATGGTCGCTAAACATCTCAAAACATACTCCATACAAGTAATGTCGCCACACCTTCAAAGTAAAAACAACGATAACTAGTTCAAGATCATGAGTTGGATAGTTCTCTTCATGAGTCTTCAACTGACGAGAGGCATATGCTACAACCTAACCACTCTGCATTAACACCCCTCATAACCCTTTGTTAGAGGCATCATAGAATACTTCATAAGACTTACTAGGATCAGGGATGATTAAAACAAGAGCAGTTGTTAGTTTTTCCTTCAAACTCATGAAACCATGCTCTCACTTATAATCCCATTTAAAAGGAATTTCCTTTCAGTTAAGTCTAGTCATTGGTAAATTTATCTGCGAAAACCCTTTATAAATCTTCGATAATAACCTACCAGACCCAAGAAACTTCTGACTTCGGAAGCATTCTTCGATCTTTCCCAATTAATAATTGCTTCGACTTTAGATGGATCTACTGATACTCCTCCTTGTGATATAACATGACCAAGAAACTTCACTTCGTCCATCTAAAGTTCACACTTACTTAACTTAGCAAAAAGTTGCTTCTCTTGCAGTACTGATAGAACAATCCTTAGGCGTTCTCCGTGCTCTTGTGGAGTACGAGAATAAATAAGAATATCATCAATAAATATCACCACAAATTGGTCTAAGTAAGGTTGAAAGATCCGATTCATATAGTCCATGAAAATAGCAGGGGCATTCGTCACACCAAAAGGCATTACAAGAAACTCATAATGGCCATATCGGGTTCTAAATGCGGTCTTTAGTACATCCGAATTCTTAACTCTGATTTGATGATAGCCCGATCATAAATCAATCTTCGAGAACACACAGGATCTTTTCAATTGATCTAGAAAATCATCTATCCTTGGCAGAGGGTACTTGTTCTTAATGGTGACTTTATTCAACTGGCGATAATCAATACACAACCGCATACTACCATCCTTCTTCTTCACTAGTAACATTGGAGCTCCCCATGGTGAGACACTAGGTCAGATGAAATGCTTGGTTAACAACTCTTCCAATTGATCCTTCAACTCTCTCAACTCGAGTGGCGCCATACGATACGGAGAAATGGAGATTGGAGCCGTCCCAGGTATCAAATCAATAGAGAATTCCACTTCCCTTTCAGGAGGAAGAGAAGTGACATCCTCAGGGAAAACTTCTGGAAATTCAAAAATGATAGGGATTTGTGTAACCTTCAGATTGTCGCTAGGTTCCTTGGTGAGAACTAAGAGAACTGACTTTTCCTTCTTAAATAAGAAAATAACCATGCCAATCGTACCTTCTAAGATAGTAGTTAATACATCCTTTGGAGTAGTTTCACTAGATGGAATAATAATCAACTTCTCTTCACATCCAATAAACACCGAATAGGCGGAAATCCAATCCATCCCCAAAACCACATCAACCCTCTTAAGTGGTAAACAAATAAGATCAATATGTAAAATTCTACCATTCACCGAGAGCGAACAATTTTCACAAATCAACGATATCTCAACCACATCATCCATGGCAGTAGTGACCACCATAGGAGGAGACAAAGGAATTACTTGCAGGTCAAGATGCTTAATACACTGAATTAATACAAAATAGTGTGTTTCCCCACAATCAAACAATACAAAACAAGGATGATCATTAATGAGACACGTACCAACAATCAAGGCATTATTGCTCTTAGCCTTCCTTGCATCCAAAGTATAAACTCAGTCGATGCTCCTCCCTTGCATCTGATTCTTATTCTGAGGGCAATCCTTAGCCATGTGTCCCCCCTGACAAGTAAAACATTTAATTCCACTTTCGACACATCTTCCAAAATGAGACGTCTTACATACTTGACATTGCAGAGGATGGTTAGGTCTTACAAGTTGCACTTGTTTTCCCTTGAAATCTTGAGGTCTGGGCCTAAACTAGTTACCTGGCCTCCCTTGGTCCTTATGCCCACTCCTATATTGATCCCTTTCTTCTTAAACTTTCTTCAAACTTTTCTCAACCACATAACATTTCCTTATCAATTCATCATAAGTAGTGAATTCCCTTTGAGAAACACTACGAGAAATTTCACCTCTTAGACCAAAAAGGAATTGATCAATCTCCCACTTCTCATCCGGTGCATACTCGGCCTGTCTAGAATAAGCAGTCATATCTTCGAACTTCTCAGCATACGCAACTACTGTCATAGTACCCTATCTAAGCTGCTGAAACTCAAATTCTTTCTGGGTCCTCAAAGAGCTAGGAAAATACTTATCCAGGAAAGTAGTCTTAAAATGATCCCAGTCCCTAGGTACTCCTTGATTGGTCATAAGAGTCGAAGTACTCTCCCACCATCTCACATCGGGACCCTCCATCATGTGAGAAGCAAATATAACCTTATTCTCTTCACTACAATGCACTATCTGAAAAATCCTTTCCATGCTGGTTACCCACTCACGAGCCTTCACAATATTTAATCCACCATGGAACTCAGGAGGATTCATGCGAAAGAAATCCCGGAAACTACCACCTACAGCTTCTTGTGGGACCCCTTGAGGATGAAGACCACCGTTCCACTATTGCATCATCTGTTACATGAATTGGTTCTATTGTTGCTGCATCTGTTGCACAAACTAAGGCCATTGAAAACCTTCACTACCACTTGGCGGTTCAGAGTCTGAATTCTGAGTTCTGGGTCTACCACGACCTCTGCGTCTGTCAGCCATGACCCTGAATGTCATACAAATAGAATTAAGTTGATCAGGCTCAATACTATGTATATAACATCAAGGACAATGATGACAACCCACATATGAGGCAGAAAGAAATACTTATAAATTTTCATGGCTAGGTCGAGGATACAACCTGCTCTGATACCAATTGTAACACCCACATATAATATATGTCTAGAATAAATATTATACATAGTATAATACCGGTACTAAAATACATAAGCGCCTAGCGGCAAAAGTGTACATATTTACATGCCCAAAAGAAAACACTACATGGCACAAAATATACACAAAAGTGCCCAAAATAAAACTAGGAGCTAGATCATTGTAGAATGATCTCAAAAATATCTACACAGCACATACGCCATCCAAAACATCAGGTCAGCAAAACATCACTCTATCTTGTCCTTACCCTTCACCTGCTCTGAACTACCTAAAAAATAATCAACAATATGGGGTGAGATAATAATCCCAGTGGGTTCCCTCTTATGGGTACACTAGGCATTACATGGTTTTCTAATCAATATCAGACTTAAGTCAACAAGGGAAAGACGACTTAAGTGATGGGGAACTAACTCACAATGTATGGAAACATGCTCCTAAGTTCTCACAACTCAAAACAAGATCACTATTCAGACTCACGAAACATCAATCCCTGAGCGGACCTACGTCTAGGGCAAGCCCAGTTCATGCATGCTCGTACGATTCGACTTTCGTGGTGGATATCGGGTCTTCTATGATTTCCAAACTCATTTCAAGTGACAGTCACACGTATGGGACTCTAACCCATTTAGGGTATCTTTCACCGTATGGGACTCTAACCCACTTAGGTGTCCACCTTTCCCCCACGTCCGCCGTGGTTGGGGCTCAAACCCAATTGAGGCACGAATCATTGGTATCACATCCTATTTCTTACTCATCTAAGCATATCAAATATGGATGTGCACCACCAAGGGCAAAACATTCTGAATACGTGATCGGTTCCACAAAACATAACAAGATTCATCAATCACTTGTGACTTCATTCACCAATAGATACAAGCAATAACATGGCATGTTCCATACAAAGCGTCTCACTCTCAACTATGGGAACCATTCATTTACGACCTCCGAATAAGCATCGTACGAATGAATGTCACCTTCTAATGTTATCTAAGTTATAAGTCTAACTTATTGCCTAAATTGATCACTAGGTTAACTCACTAGATTCAATATGTAATTCTCACATTTAACATTGATTTAATTCAAGTATAAAATCACAAATGATTAATGGTTAATGAAATGCATTTAGAAATGCCAAAGAAATGGATTTTGGAGTTTTTGGTATAAGCCAATCGATTGGTTGGGGAAGCCCAATCGATTGGTCCCTCTCACATTTCTGTTTTTCAAAGAATGCAGAGGTTCAATCGATTGATCCTCAGTGCAAATCGATTGGCACCTTAAAAATTTCCAGTTTTCCAAAACAAAAAGTTTGTGCAATCGATTGGAGTCCCCTGTCAATTGATTGGTCCTGCTAAAATTTCCTTTTATACAAAACAGCAAGTTTGTATAATCGATTGGAACTAAGGACCAATCGGTTGGTCCGAATCCATTTCCACTTTTTCACTCACAGAAACTTCATTTCCTCTGTTACTCAAAATGGTTTTCAACATGCATAATGTTACTCTATTTCTAACAAACAATCTCTTAACATGAACATTAAACATATCAACAACACCTTCAAAGCAACAACCATATCATTAAGTCACAAGAATCCGACAATTACAAAACACACATAGAAGTATCATCAATAAATATTCACATGATTCATTAAGAAATCATTATAATATCACCTATCATACTATCAGTTTCATGGTTCATTAACCCTAACTTCCAAATCTAAAGTTCTACCTAGAACCCACCTTAAGAAATGGATGGGGAGGTTGAAGATGATGATGAGATGAGATGGTGATGAAGTGATGATGATGGGTTCCAAGCTTTCTTCCTCCTCCTTCTCTCCACTAGCTTGTTTCCTCTTCTTCTCTTGAGCTTAAATCAAACTATTTGCATAATTCTAAACCATCCCTTAACCTAATTCTAGAGCCTATAAATAAACCCCGTTTCATTAACAAATGAGACCACAAATCATTCACATAAGTTAAGTCAAAACTCTTCATTTTTCTTCAAGTCATTTCTTTCTTTCTTTATTGAATTTTATTTTAGATAATCCCTTATACTCGTCATTTATTTAATTCTATTGAAATTTTATTCTTGCTTTTATTTATTTAGTATCTTAATCATCACCATTTTGCATGGAAACTCAATTGATTTTAAATCAAGAGTTGAAAAGTGTTCTTGAACCTCCATATGTAAAAGTGATTTGTTGTTGTTTAATTTTTGTTTATTTAATTTTCCTTTGCATTATTATTCTTATTATACTTAATTAGTATCTTAATCATCACCATTTTGCATGGAAACTCCATTGGTTAAAAATCAAGAGTTTAAAGTATTCTTGAACCTCCATGAGCAGACATGATTGAATGTGATTTAATTTTCATATTTTCGTTGCTTATTTTTCAATTATGAGCATCTTATGTTGCTCGTGAGATTGAGTAGGTGAATTTTCATTATCCATTTGTTAATTTCATGAAAAATGAAGCAAGTTATGACCAAAATAAGAATGAGTGTTGTTGTTGTTCTTGAATAAGCCCATATCTCATCACAGTCGACCGTTCCATTTTTCTGATGCATTCTGCATGTGCCACGTGGCGCTTAGAGACTGGTCCGCTTTTCCCAACCTCATTTTGCTTTTTCTTATTTTTTTACTATTTTTTTATGTGTGGGTCTTAGGCCACCCATTTGCCAATATTTCTTTTATTTTTGCTAGCTTATTTCCCCTCTATTGCACTTTTATCCCCCTTTCTTTCATTTTATTTTCTCAAACCTATTTTAATTTAAATTTAATTTTTTTTCAAAAACTCAATTAATCCTTATTTATTTAGTTATTTTAGTTAGTAAAAATTAATTGATTAAGTATTATTTTAGTTAGTTTTTCTAATTAAATTAAATTAACTTGATTAGTCAATTGAATCAATTTATAATTTATTATTATTGATAATTAACTCTAATTAGCCTAGTTAATTGATTTAACCAAGTTAATCGAGTAACTTTTCTAATTAGAAATAGTCTTTTCACTTTATTAATTCAATTGACTTAGTTAAGCAACTTGACCTTATAAAATTAATTCTTTCAAGATAAATAAGTTCGATCCAATATCGAGCAACTTTCTCAAATCAGATCATTCTTACCATCGATTTGACTTCATTCATGATCATTTCGTTTCCAAACCATTTTCATAATCAATTTCAAATATTTGATCCAACGTCAAGTTGTCCGTTAAAATATTTTCTCAATCAATCTTCAAAACACCTAAAAATATCAAATCTTTTTGCAAATAAGATGGAAACGGAACGTGGTGGATACCACGGGCTCATGAGGCTAGGATTCGAGATGGATATCTCGCTCATCCAAGTTCTCACCATTACTCAAAACACATTCAAACCAATCAAATTATTTTCTCGCCGCCGTGCGATTGATCCTCAAACTCTTTTCTCAAAGGAAAGGTACTCTGTCTAAAGACGACCCAAAAATAAAGATTCGTCCACTTGAATGTGTGAGTAAGCTTGCGATGTTGCCCACAAATGTTGATTTGTAAATCCATTCAGCTATGATGCGAGCGTTCCCTTCTCCACTTGTTTTGGGTAGCCAACAATGTTTTCGTCGATTGACACAAAGTAGCTTTTGCTGAAATCGACCAACAAACAAACATTTTCTACCCAGAACTACATAAGCCTTGGGTTCTCTATTGCACCTAGAGATACGTAGAAGCAGGATTTATAAATCTTGTCAGACACATTAATAAAAAAAATCCCAAAATATTTTCTCCTTGTCCTATTATTTCCTCCTAATAACTCGAGAAGCCTAACATTTTTAAGCTAACACTAACACGCACAACTATCCTAATGGTTCCCATTGGGTACAACATACATGAGGGGTGCTAATACCTTCACCTTGCGTAATCGACTCCCGAACCCTGATTTGGTTGTGACGACCAATATCATTGTCGTTCTTTCTTGGGTTTTATCAATATTTTCCCTTTCCCTTTTAGGAATAAATAAAGTTCGGTGGACGACTATGTTCAGCCCATCCCGCGAGCGTGCGATTCCGCTTCGCTAAGTCGTGTTCTCATTTTTCGAGGTACGATAGATGGTGACTCTTGTAAGACCCTAATTTTGACCCTAAGATCCCTCATGGCATCATATCATTGCTCAATGCACTTGCCTCAAGGATCATAGCATCTTGGCTCCTTAACCCTTGGGTTGGGATTTGTGTGAGTTGGTTTGAGACCACCAAGCATGCTTGAATTGTATATTATTGTTTTTCTTATTTTTACTAACCAAAATCATAAAAATATGCCATTAACTTTGTTTGTTTTGAAGCTTGAGCAATCATGTGATCCAGGGCTCCTAGGAGGCCCCCATGCCCATTGAAGTGGCCAGTTGAAAGTGAAAGCAAGCATGACAATGGTTCCCAAATCTCTAAATCATCATATATGCCTCCAAAGTATCTCAATTTTCCAATTTGATCAAGATAAACCAAAGGGCTTGAGGATTGTTTCCCAAGGAAACCCTAATTCAATTGTGCATTGACTGTGCCTTGCTCATGAAGCAACCTCAACCTATGATCAAATACAATCAAGGGAAGTTCTTTCATTCATCATTTTATGCATATATGATCCCATGTGAGTGTCCTCAATCATTAATTCATCAAGATTTGAAGTTTGGACTTGAGAAGTTGATCAGTTAATTCATCTGACTATTTTGAAATCCACTAAGACCTAACTTTTGATGTGTTTGCAAATGAATATGACTACCAGAGAAAAAATGTTATTAAGAACCATATGAACAATTTTCATGTTCATAGAAAATTCATTTGAAACTTGGAAATTCATCATTCATTTCAAAACATTATAGGTCATTTTGATTGAAACCCTAATTTTAGGTCAACTTCCCAAGGACCTAACTCCTTCATTTTTATGATTTTGAGGTGGGACCAAGTTAATTGGAAATATTAAGATGTCTACTTCAAATGTTATGTTGGACAAAATTTCATAATCCTAAAAGAAACACATGTGATAATACAAAACATTATAGGTCACTTTGGACCAAAGTCATTGAAATGTGAAAAGTCCAACTTCAAGTGCCCATAACTTTCTCATAAAAAATCCAAATGATGCAAAATTTAAGTCCAATTTGATTATGTTGAAAAGATCTACAACTTTGACGTTGAAGGTTTTGTCATTTGAGGCATGCATCATTGAAACAGAAGGGCTTGAAGTTGGTCCATTTTGGCAAAATTTCCATATACATGTTTTGCACATTGAACTTCATGGCCTGTTTTCAATATTTTCCCAACTCCAAATGGATTTTTGTTCAACATAACATTTGTTCCTTATGTCAAGACCTTTCCAACCATTACCCACATGCCTATGTTTCAATTTTTCAAATGGCATTTTCGAAGAGGTGAAGTTTTGGTTTCAATTATGCATAACATATCAAAATTCCATGCACAAGCTGATATCATGCAATCTGCACGTCCATTTTCATTTGGTTGATGATTAGCAGTCAATTGCAATTGCATTTGGGCCTCCCATGCGCCTGTACAGGCCCATGCATGGAGGATCCAACTTCACATGCACACGAATTCTTCATGGCATTGCATCAGCCTTGGCTATAAATAGAAGGCTTCATTCACTTCAAACTTCAACCTAAAGGCACCTGAAGCTCTGCACAATTGAATCCCAAACCTCCATTAAAAGGAATTCTGATTTTTCTCTTCAATTTTCAAGTTCAAATTTCAACTTCATTGGTTGATCTTTGAACTTTAATTCCTTAGCCTTGCTTCCTTGTTACCTCAAGAACAAGCTGCACTGAAGATTTGGATCAGATCGTGCCATTGAAAGCTGCTCTTCAAAGGTTTTCCCTCCAACTGTTTTCCTTCGAATCTCCTTGGATATTGATCATTTTTTGTGTTGGTTGGTACCTTTGAAGTCCTCATGTGAGAGGCAATTGATTTATGCCTTTAATTTTGTGAATTGAGTAAGTTCAGATTGAACACCTCATTTTTCCATCTCAGATTTCTCTCTCTATAGGGATCTTGAGTGGAAACTAAGGGTACAGGGGTGATGTACATCACCCCAGCTTTCGAATGATGTATGGATCGTGTATTATGGTGAAGGTTTGAAAACCTGCAATTCTGGCCGGAACAGTGAGGTTCATCGGAGAAGACGGTGGTTTCCACCACCGTCCCCACGTGGATGAGTTCCTGACCATTGGATCCATGTTCCTAGATCTAATTCTGGCTCTTGGTTTGATTTACTTCATTTAATCATGTGTGTTACGCGTTTGACTAATCCACACCATGCGCGCGCGTGTCCCAGCCTTTAGATGCGCCATGTCAATTAATGAACCAAGATCCAAGCGCTGTGGATTTTTGCAATTTCTGAAATTCCATTTTATTTTAAAAATTCATAACTTCTTTATTTGGAATCACAAAAATATGGGACCAATTGCAAAAAAATTCTCTTAAATTCTAGTTTCTAAAAATTATTTTTAATTATTTTTGTGATTCCATTTAATATTTTTGTGAATTATTTCATTTGTGTTTGTTTTTAATTCATTTAAAATACTTTCCAATATTCAAAAATGCCAAAAATATTTTCTTAACATCTTTGAATGATGATGAATCTATGAAAAATATTCTCATCAATTTCTTAATTGATTTGAGATTTATTTGAGATTTTAGTTCAATTATGTTATTTTTCTTCATTTTTAATTGTTTAAAATTAGTTTCTGTTTTCAAAAAATGATGGAGAATTTTGTCAAACCTTGTTTGACCATGTTAGACATATGATGATCCAATTGGACTTTTCCAAGTTGATTTGAATTGGATTTGAAGTTTGACCTTTATTTGATTATTTTAATTCAAGTATTATTTTAATTCCAAAAAATACCAAAAATATTTTTATTGTTTCTTGACTTCTAAGCTTCATCTCACTTCTGTTTACCATTGATTGAGGTTGATTCCATTCATATTTGGTCAATGTGTGTTGGTTATGTTGTTTGACTTTTAATTGTGTACATTCCGTTTCCATCTTCTTCTTCTTCTTTTTCTTTTTGACCAATGAGTTAATGATTGGTGGTTAGCCTTGACATATGAGGGGCTTAACCTTCTTTGATCCAAATCAAATTCATCTTGATTAAAGATCAAGTGAATTGCTTTGCATTAGAGATAGGTTGCTTCTTGGTCAAGCAAAAAAACCTAAATCCATACAAGGTCATTCTTCTTTTCTTTTGGCATGACAAGTTGTAGGAGCTTGGCTTACTAGTCATGGTCTCTAACTTGTGTTTGTTTGCCTATAGTTTTATTGACCGGCCTCAGATAGGTGTGACTACTACATTAGTCCACTTACGATTGCTTAACATAGCGTTAAATTGCCTCATGGCACACTAACACTAACTACTAATTACTAACTTTTAATTCAAGCATTTAATTCTTGCAATTTACTTTAATGCAATTTAATTTCATGCTCATTAATTCATTTGTCTTTTCCCTTTGCTCACTTGAGCTCATGTTTATGCTTATGCCATTTGCCTTTTGCTCACTTGAGCACATTATTGTGTATATATTATTGCCTTGTGCTTGTTTTGTCTTTGTTTGTGTGAACCCAATGCAAATGGAGAAAGGACTTAGATTTAGGACCTTACCTATGCTAAATGGAGTTTCAAGAGCAACTAGGCCTCATGCCTCTAGAATGCTAAACATGTTGAAGAGCAACTAGGCCTCATGCCTTTAGAATGCTTAATTTTGAAGATAACATTGAAAGGACCCCCTAATTCTAAACTCATTCTTGTCCATTCTTTCATTGCATTGTGGAAATTTTTGATTTGTGTGTTCTTGTGTGCTAGGGATCCTAAACTTGAGCCAATTAGAAGAACCATTGTCATGGACATCCAAGATAAGAGATACAAAAGCCCATTGGAAGATTCCTAGGAGCTTGATTGAATATTTGCTTGATTGCTTGAGTTAATTGATTATTGCTTGCTAAGTCCAAAGTAAAGGAGCAACTTGGATCATCTTTATGATCTCAATAAGAAGGGAACTCCAAGTGGTTTTATTTCTCTCCCCTCATCTTTGCATGTTTAGGACCTAGCCCTTCTCTTCTTCTCTCCACTCTAACCCAAGCCAAACTTTTTGTGCAAACATTAACATTGCTTTCAAAAATTAGAAACCTAGGCACTATGCCTTTGATTTTTCAAACTCTTTTCATAAAACTTATTTTGAATTGAATCTTAAGTCAACTTTGACTTTATTTTTTGTGAATACTTTTCATTTGTAAATACAACTCACTCAAATTGTTTTTATGGTTCCAATGACCATTTATGTTAAAGCTTTTCATAAACATTAGCTATTAGGTTTGAGTTATCATAGAGGTTGATATAATACTCACCTGTATCCTTAGTGATGGACTATAAGTCTTCCATGCTTATTATAGGGTTAACCCCTCACTAGCATGTTGAAGCTCTCCTCACATGGTGGATTTGTGGTTTTTAGGTTGAGTTTTCTCCCTTTGATAACAAAAGAACTTAAGGATTTTGACCAATCAATTCACCAACTTATTTTGAGATTTTTACCCCGAACTACGAGGTTTTGATCCTACCTTTTTCAGATGGTACGTAGGCAATGGGTTTATCCATTCAAACACAAATTTGTAAATAACTTGTATATTCTTTTCTCATCTCCCCAATCATGTTTGCACAAATATTTTCATAAATACCAACCTACCATACATCATTTGTAAAAAGGGCTCCCTTAGAGTACTAAGGATGTTTTGAGTGCTTAAAACCTTCCCATTGCATAACCAACCCCCTTACCCAGATCTCTGACATTTCCTTTGGATAAATAGAAGTGCGGTGGAGACTCGAATTGTATGATTTAATTTTGATTTAGTCAATAAATCTAAAGGTAACGAATACCCCACTACAGAAAAGTGGCGACTCTGCTGGGGACAAAATTTGCCTAGTGGGTTTTGCCTACTTTCTACCTTTGTTGTATTGTAGGTTTATATTTATCTTGTGACATATTTTTGTGCAAATTTGGGATTACTGTATTGTTTGTAATGTATGAATTGCTTGATATATCAATTGCTTGTGTGCTTGGTGGTCTTTTGTGAGATGAGTTCTATACCCGAACTCGAGTGCCCTTATGATAGGAGAATGACATAGTCTTGTTGACTTGTGTGGATTTATTCCTTAGCAAGTTGACTTGCAAGCCCATTCACTTGGTGGAGGTTATGTTGGGATCAATAATGTCACACGAGTAATCGTGGTTAGGCATTACTCTTTCCAATATATGCCTTAGAAGCCAAGGACCTTAGATTACCTAGCCCATCTTGGCCTATTCTAGGACGTAGTGCGAAGGTCGTTCAAGTGTAAGATTTGATACGATTGTTACGTGATACTACACTTATAAGAGTCTCTCTTGAGAATATTTTTGGAATAAGAGTAGTCGTTTATCCGATAATATCCGAAAGATGGGATGATGACTATGGGAACCTCTTGTAGAACATGATTGTCAGGTTTAACCTTAGTACACTCCCTTTGGGTGGTTCTTAACTGAGACTCCATGCTCGTGACTTGCAACAAACCCTTGATTCGCGGTTGATCCGTTCTCGTATATCCTTAATATTAATGGAACTTGGGTGTTGATAAGGTGTAACCATAATCCACCAAAATGGATGATTGATATTAAGGATGACTTGATCCATCCCGTGATCTTTGTGTGGTGTGATTTGCTTGATCCTTGAGTGTGATTATTGCATCCATGCATTCATACATATCCATGTCATCAACAATGAGAAAATTTTCAAGGAACTTAAGAGGTCTATTTGCAAATTTTCAGACATGGATAAGCAAAGAAGGAATACGAAGAAGTACGTTTCAGACAACCCGACTTGAAAGAGTTAAGGAGTTTAACATCCTATGTATTAGACCCGTTGGAGTTCAAAGCTCTCCATGGGAAGCTTTTGTCTATTCTTGCTACTCAGGTTGATGAAGGTCTGATGAGTGTGTTGGTGCACTTCTATGATCCCTTGTACTGTTGCTTCACTTTTCCAGATTTCCAGCTTTTGCCTACGCTTGAGGAGTATGCCTATCTTGTGGGTATACCTATCCTAGATCAGTTGTCGTTCAGTGGCTTGGAGAGAGTTCCTTCTTCCCAAGAGATTGTTGATATGTTGCATATAGATGAATCTATTGTTGGTGCTCATATGACTACCAAAGGTGGAATTCAAGGTCTCCCATTTGATTTCCTCATTGCTCAAGCTACTCTGTTTGGGAAGGCCATGAGTGAGGACGCCTTTGAGGCCATATTTGTACTTCTCATCTATGGGCTAGTGTTTTTCCCCAACATCGACAATTTTGTGGATGTGAATGCTATTAGGATTTTCTCTACTCTTAATCTCATTCCTACTCTGTTGGGTGACACTTATTTCTCTTTGCATATGAGGAATGCAAAAGGTGGTGGTACCATTGTGTGCTGTTTGCCTCTGTTGTACAAGTGGTTTATTTCGCACTTGCCACAGACGCTCACCTTCAAGGAGAACAAAGGATGTCTACAGTGGTCCACGAGACTCATGTCTCTCACTAATGATGATATCTTTTGGTATAACTATGTGTATGATGGTGTGCAGATTATTGACTCTTGTGGTGAATTCTCCAATGTGCCTCTTCTTGGTACATGTGGTGGGATTAACTACAACCCTATTTTGGCACGTCGTCAGCTTGGGTTCCCCTTAAAGGATAAACCTAATAACATTTTGTTAGAGGGTGTGTTCTTTCAAGAGGTAAAGATCCCCAAAACTTGAAGGGCAGGATGGTTCGCGCTTGGTGCAAGATTCATAGGAAGGGAAGGAAAGAGCTTGGTCCAAAGAATTGTATTGCTTTGGAATCCTATACCTCGTGGATTAGGAAGAGAGCTTCTGAGTACCGCATGCCCTATGACTATCCGAGACCTACACATATGGTTATGGCTGGGCCTTCAACCCTCCCTAACCAAGGAGTAGAGGACATGAGAGATGAAGACCGTTCGCATGCTTGGGTCCGTGAGCAAGAGGAGCTACTTCAACAACTTAGAGATAAGGATGCTTTGATAGAGTTTCTGGAGCATCAGGTTATTGACGAGCCTGATGATGTGGTGACTTCTCTTCTTCCTCAGTCTTCCAGGTTTTGGAAGAGAAAGTACGATCGACTCACCAAAGAGAAGGCAGATATGGAGGCAGCCTATGAGAGAGAGGTGAAGAGGCTTCGTGCAGCTTATCTTCCGATCTCAGGAGCTTTGGACGATTGTTTCTAGGGTTCCATAGGATGTTCATTTTCCTTCTCTCTTGTATTGTATTTTGGTTACCAAGACTGTACTTCTTTGGTGTAAAATGTTTCCCGATATTATTGATATGATTATTCCATATATGTCTAAATAATTAATATTTTCCAGATATTTGTAAATAGATCTCTAAAGTTCCTCTGACTAAAAAAATAAATCATATGCACAAGCATTGCATGCATCATGTGCATAAGCAGGTTTTGTTCCAGGCTTCTTGTTCAATGATCTAACTTTGTGTTCTTCATTTATTTTGAAGACAAGCTGACGCACCGGTACTACACCAGCGCCAAATCATCAAAGCTAATGGATCACCTCGAGCAAGAAAACAGAGAACCCAAGGAGGAAGTGGCAAGATTGACTGCCCTGATGGAGTCATTCTTGGTTGCCCAAAGCCAGTCTTCTCTAACGCCTTAAACTCCCCCCAGAGGATGGTCATTTCAGAGGTTGCTTCCTCTACCGTGCCTGCTGCCAGTGCTCACTTTGCTCCGTCAGCTATGCCAGCCGGGTTTCCCTGGGGGATGTCCGCTAATTTTGTTCCAGAGGGTCTCGCCCCTACATTTGCTTCTCTGCCGACATCTAGCCCGGCCCTTGTTGTGCCACCTCCAGTCGTGCATACTTTGCCGAGAGTTGATGACACCATTTATCACTCTGAGCCATCTGAGGGCCCATATGTGTACGAGAAAATGGACGCTACGAACGATCAATTCCTTGAGCTGTGCAAGGAACTTAAAACTCTTAGAGGGAAGGACCTCTTCGGCAAATCTGCTGCTGAGCTATGCCTCGTGCCTAATGTCAAGATTCCTATCAAATTCAAAGTGCCTGACTTTGAAAAGTACAAAGGAAACACTTGCTCGCTCAGTCATCTTGTGATGTACGCACACAAGATGTTGACTCATACCGACAACGATCAACTCCTCATCCACTACTTCCAGGACAGCCTGTCCGGTGCCGCATTGAGATGGTACATGGGTCTGGATAGTGAGAACATCCGCTCCTTCAACGACCTTGGTGAAGCTTTCGTCAAGCAGTACAAGTACAACGTTGATATGACTCCCGATAGGGACCAACTGAGGGTTATGTCCCAGAAGGAGAAAGAAACATTCAAGGAGTACGCCTAGAGGTGGCGTGAATTGGCTGCACAGATTGTGCCCCCGCTCGAAGAGAAAGAAATGACGAAGATCTTTCTCAAGAATTTAAGATCTTTCTATTACGAGCGGATGATCGCTAGTGCTCATTCTGACTTCACCGAGATGATGAATATGGGGATGCGACTAGAAGAAGGAGTCAGGGAAGGGAGCCTGACCAGAGAAGAAGGCTCTTCTGCCAAACGTTGTGGGGCGTTTGCCAAGAAGAAAGATGGAGATGCACATGCTGTGTCCTCCCATGTCAAACAAAGAAGACCCTCTGTGAAGAGGAAGACTGTGCGTCTGGCCAGTAACCAGCACCAGGTGGCTCATATAGCCCCTGCATTCAGGGAGAACCAACATTATCAACATTAGAACCAGCAACATCAACATCAACAGTATCAACAGCAACAACATCGTCCTCAACAACAGGCCTACCAGCCTCGAAACAAAAATCAATCCAACACTAGCTATGATAGGAAGATGGTCACTTTTGATCCTATTTCGATGACTTATGTCGAGCTATATCCTTCACTAATTGAAAGGAAATTGATTACTCCACGTGACCCACCTGCTATACCAACCAACCCTTAGTGGTGGTATAAGCCTGAGCTTCACTGTGTTTATCATTCCGGTGCTCCCGGACATGATGTGGAGAACTGTTACCCTTTCAAGACCAAGGTTCAAGACCTTGTTAGAAGCGGTATTTTGTTTTTCGAGGACGTAGGTCCTAATGTTAAGAAGAACCCATTGCCCGAGCATGGGAAATCTGCTGTTAATATGGTTCAGGGTTGTCCTGGAAAGTACAAGGTCATATATGTCAGGCATATCAGACAATCTTTGGTCGAGATGCATAGATTGTTATGTGGATACAATCACTACGAGCATGACCACGACAGCTGCCGTGTATGCACCGTCAATGAGAAAGGATGTTGTCAAGTTAGAAGGACATCCAAGAAATGCTGGATCAGGGTGTGATCGAGATACTTCAGAATCATGATGAGGACGAAGTTAATGTTATATCCCCTGTGTTCAGATTACATGAGCTGATTGTTGTCAAATATGATGGAAGCAAGCAAAAGGCTTCTCCTACTCTCATTATTAAGCCAACTGGCCATGTTCCATACTCTTCCGACAAGGTTGTTCCCTATCGATATAATGCAGTTGCATTAGAAGATGGGAAGGAAGTGCCTCTACCCTCCACTTCTGTAACCAGTATTTCTGATGTCAGTGGTTTGACCCGCAGTGGTCGTGTTTTTGCGGAGCCGTCGAAACTCCAGGTTGACACCAGAAGAACTGATGTTGTTGATAGTGATGCCCGTCCTGTGGGGAATTCTTCTTCTTCTCCAAATCTGGCACTTGCTGTTGACAGACCTGCCGTGACTGCTAGAGCTCCTATCCCTGCTGGCCAGAATGGCATATTAAGAGAGGACTATGATGAGATGCTGAGGCTCATCAAGAGGAGCGAATATAATGTTGTAGATCAGCTACTATAAACTCCTTCAAAGATATCTGTGTTGTCTTTGTTGATGAACTCCGAGACACACCGAGAAGCTTTGCAAAAGGTGTTGGACATGGCGTACGTGTATCACGACATCACAATAGAACAATTTGATAGCATTGTTGCAAACATTACTGCTTGTAACAACCTGAGCTTCTGCGATGCTGATCTTCCCGAGGAGGGAAAAGACCACAATTTGGCACTACATATCTCAATGAGATACAAGGATGATGCCTTGTCTAATGTGCTGGTAGACACAGGATAATCGCTGAATGTGTTGCCAAAGTCCGCTCTGGCGAAACTTTCATACCAGGGGCCTCCCACGAGGCAGAGTGGAGTGGTCGTCAAAGCTTTTGATGGATCCAGGAAGACTGTGATTGGCGAGGTTAAGCTCCCAATTAAGATAAGACCTAGTGAGTTCCAGATCACTTCCCAGGTCATGGATATACACCCATCATATAGTTGTTTGTTAGGCAGACCATGGATTCACGAGGCAGGTGCCGTGACATCCACCCTACACAAAAAGTTAAAGTTCGTGAAGAACAAGAAGTTGGTGGTGGTAGGGGGAGAGAAGGCTCTCTTGGTAAGCCATTTGTCTTCCTTTTCTTACATTGATGTTGAGGATGAGGTTGGGACGCCGTTCCAAGCCGTATCTATTCCTGAGCCTTCTAAGAAAGGAACTTATTCATTTGCGTCCTACAACGATGCGAAGTTGGCCATTGAGCATGGCGCAACTACTGGTTTAGAACAAATGATTAAGATGGAAGACAATAAATCCCGGGCTAGCATAGGGTACTCTTCAGGAACTTTCAACAAGCACGGTCTGTTTCAGAGTGGTGGTTTCATCCACACAGTCGAAGACCAGGAAGCTGCTGCTATAGTGGAAGATGATGCAGAGGAAGATTCTGGCAACTTTGTCATCCCTAGAGGAGTCTGCAATAATTGGGTCGCTGCTGATGTTCCAACAGTTGTCCATAAGTCCACGTAATGTTCATTTTTGTTTAAAAACCCTTCTTCCATGCCAAAAGGAGAAGTGATGACATTGTTGGGACATTAATACAATGATATTCATTCAATAATTACATGTTAAATGTTTGTTTTTCCAAATTATTTTCACTTTTTGCTTTTTGCATGAAATTGGTGATCACAAAAAACCCTAAAAAAGGAGAATAAAATAAATCTTTTCATCTCCATAATGATTTGCTTTGTTTGAATTCTAAAATTTCTTTTATATCCAAAATCATTATGCAGGCTGATCAAACCCATTGAACATAATGATCCAACACCATATCCCAACTTTGAGTTCCCTGTATTTGAGGCCGAAGAAGATGATGTTGAAGAGATCCATGACGAGATTACCCGTCTGCTTGAGCACGAAGAGAAGATCATTCAGCCGCATCTTGAGAATCTGGAAACAATCAACTTGGGGTCTGAGGATTGTGTTCGAGAAGTGAAGATTGGGGCACTCCTTGAAGAGTCTGTGAAGAAAGGGTTGATTGAGTTGCTACGAGGATATGTCGACGTCTTTGCCTGGTCATATGAAGACATGCCTGGTCTGGATACTGATATCGTACAACATTTCCTGCCTTTGAAGCTTGAGTGTGTGCCTGTGAAGCAGAAGCTCAGAAGAACTCATCATGATATGGTAGTGAAGATTAAAGAAGAAGTTCAGAAGCAAATTGATGCGGGGTTTCTAGTGTCTTCTATATATCCTCAATGGGTGGCCAATATTGTGCCCATACCTAAGAAAGACGGAAAAGTCCGAATGTGTGTGGACTATAGAGACTTGAATAAAGCTAGTCCGAAAGATGATTTTCCTCTACCACATATTGATATGTTGGTAGATAATACAACTAAATTCAATGTCTTCTCATTTATGGACGGATATTACGGTTATATGCAGATCAAAATGGCACCCGAGGATATGGAGAAGACAACATTCATCACACCTTGGGGAACATTCTGTTATCGAGTAATGCCCTTCGGTTTGAAGAACGCCGGAGCCACGTAGCAACGAGCTATGACCACCTTGTTTCGCGACATGATGCACAAGGAGATCGAGGTGTATGTAGAGCACTTGTTGAAGCTTTTTCAATGTTTAAGGATGTACAAACTCCGTCTGAATCCGAACAAGTGTAATACCCCGTATTTTCTTAAATACTTCTTAAATACCTAACTTCATATTAATTGAGGTCAATTGAGTTCCTATGTGCTCTAAAAGTTGTCAATTGGGATAAATAGAGTAAATAGTGAGTTCAGGTTAACTTAATTAATATCAATTGGGATATTTTGGTAACACTAATAATAGGCTAATAGCTCTAGTAGAACAAATATGGTGGGTAGTGACACTTAAGATATTTATTTCCACCACTTTATAACCATACAAAAGCTTCATGGCTTGTAGTGGAACATGTTTGTATCTCATATTACCTACCACATGCCATTTTTTTATCTATGTATCAGAAAGAATAGAAAGAAAGAGGAAAGCTCAAGTGAAGGAGAGAAAACAAGGTTAGTGGAGAAGAAGAAGAAGAAGAAAGCTTGGAACCAACACCATCATCTCCATCATCATCATCAATTCATCTTCAACAACTTCTCCTCTTCTATTTCTTGAGGTGGGTTCTAGTTAGAAACCCAAGGTTTCTAGAAGATTAGGGTTGTAGAATCATAGATAAATCATGAAAATCCACGCTATATGATGAATATTTCTCTTGATGTTGTTGTTATTATGAACACGTGCTTGATATGTTCTTCATGATTGTTGTGATTACATGATTTGTTGTGGTTGTGGTTAAATGTTTTGGTTGTGGTTATGACCTTGAAATCCTTGTGGTTATGAACTTGTTATATATGTGTATATAATCTTGTAGTGTGATGGGTTGGTTGGAAGAAGGAGTGGGGGTTTTTTTGGAAATGGTTTAACAGAGGAAGTGGTGTTATGTGAAATGGAAAAGTGAAAATTTGTGTGGACCAATCGATTCCCTACAACCAATCGATTGCACAACCCTTTTGTTTTGCAGAAAATGTGATTTTTACAGGACCAATCGATATACAGTGTATTACAATCGATTGCACAAACTTTTTGTTTATGAACAGTGGAAAATTTTAGTGAGCCAATCGATTGATCCTCAACAAACTTTGAAAAACAGAAATGTGAGAGGAACCAATCGATTGGGCCTCCCCAACCAATCGATTGACTTATGTTAAAAACTTCAAAATCCATTTCTTAAGTGTTTCTAAATGCATTCCTCCAACCATTAATAATTTGTGATGCTATGCTTATGTTGAATACATGCTAATGGTGAAAATTACATGATGAATATAGTAAGTTAACATAGGATTGGTATTAGGTCATGAGTGAGGTTTCTAACATAGATAACATTGGATGACGGTATTCATTCGTACGACGCTTATGTGGAGGACGTGGATGAATTGTTGCAATGATTGAGAATGAGTCGCATTGTATGGAACATGCCATGTTATTATTTGTGTATTATGGTGAATGAAGTCACTTGTGATTGACGGATTTTGTTTTGTTCATGGAACCGATGATTTGTGGAACCGATCATGTATTCAAAATTTGTGTTTTCTGTGATGGTGCACATCTCTATTTGGTATGCTTAGATGAGTAAGCATTGGGATGTGAGACCGATGATTTGAGCCTCAATTGGGTTTGCGTCCCAGCCACGGAGGACATGGGGGAAAGGTGGACACCTAAGTGGGTTAGAAGCCCATATGGTGAAAGATACCCTAAGTGGGTAAGAGGCCCATACGGGTGACAATCGCTTGTACTGGGGATTAAGCCTCATAGAGGACCCGATATCCACCGCGAAAGTCGAATCATACGAGCATGCATGGACTGGACCTGGCTATGACGTAAGTCCGTTCAGGAATTGATGTTTCGTGATCTGAATAATGATCGTGGTTGAGTTGTGAGAACTCAGGTGCATGTTTCCATACATTGCGAGTTAGTTTCCCCATCACTCAAGTCTTTGTTCCCTTGTTGACTTGAGTTGAATATTGATTAGAAAATCCTGTAGAGTGGAGTGGACCCATAAGATAGGGAACCCACTGAGATTATTATCTCACCCCATGTTGTTTATTTTTTTCAGGCGGTTCTGAGCAGACGAATGGTAAGGACAAGATAGAGTGATGTCTTGCTTACTTGATGACTGGATGGCTTTTCCGCTGTGTAGATATTTTTGGGACCGTTGTTTAGTGATCTAGCTCCTAGTAGTTTTATTTTGGGCACTTTGTGTACATTTTATGCCATGTTATCACTACGCCAAATAAGGGAAAAGAGGGCGCTTATTTTGGCCTATAACAGCGCTTTTAAGCGTCCTCTAATCTGGCACTGGCATAGGTAAAGACAGCGCTTTGTTCTCCTGGAGAAAGCGCTGTCTAAAGTGGCCACATTATAGTGCGCTTTAAGAAAAAAGCGCCCTCTGGAGTGATCCATACAGGGACACCTCCAGAGGGCGCTTTCTGGAAAAAGCGCCCTCTAAAGTTGTCAGTGTAAAGTGTTTAGAGGGCGCTTTCAGGAAAAAGCGCCCTCTAAAGTTGTCATTGTAAAGTGTTTAGAGGGCGCTTTCAGGAAAAAGCGCCCTCTAAAGTTGTCAATGTAAAGTGTTTAGAGGGCGCTTTCAGGAAAAAGCGCCCTCTAAAGTTGTCAATGTAAAGTATTTAGAGGGCGCTTTCTGGACAAAGCGCTCTCTAAAGTGTTAGTTATTTTAAAAAAAATTGTTTGAAAAACAGTGGATATATATATTTAATTGGTAACCTGTTCGCATGCTGCAAAAGTGTAAAATTCATATTGATTTCATCCTTTAATCCAATGTTATACACCATTAATCCATTGATATATACAACATGAATCCATTTATATACAACATTAATCCTCCATATATACAACATTAATATATGATTCTTTGATCAACAATATACAACAACATATTCTCAAAGTACTACAATTAAGAGAATAAAACATAGCAACCAACACCCAGTGACAACTGTATCCAAAAGCTGTCTAGTAGTTCTAACCAATACTAAACAAAAACGCCCATCCACCCATGGTGGCAAATGTAACACCCTTCTAAAATACCCCAAAATATTTAATTAAAATAGCAATATATCAATCAGAGTAATTATGCAATTAAGGGTGTCACACAATCACTTCACACCATTCACCAACATATCCTGTCATGCTCATTTATTTAATCAAATAAAACATTTGCATAATTCGCAGCGGATAAAATCTAACAACAATGCAAAACATGTAACACGTTACATGTAAACTTGTTCAACAATCGACAATGAAAAACAAGTAAAACATCTCGTCCCGATGTTACATCTACCAGAGCATGACCTACTAAGAAACTACACTAGACTCCAAGCACTAGCTTCTGCTCAATCACTGCTCGTTACCTGAAAAATAGTTGTAAGGGTGAGTTCCTCAATCGATATAATAAGCATTATAAAATATCATGTAATGTTAAGTAAATTAACACATTTCATCACCCTAATCATACACATATTCAGCAACGGCAATATCAACTCATAATCATCATCATCATCATACTTCAAACTCAACACAACCATAAAACACACGTATAATATTGGAATACATCCATTCATATTATACGCCATACATACATATATTATGCAATGAGACTCCATGCATGCGGTACCGACTATTCGTGAACATATAGTTCAACCTCACCGATCAAATCCAGATACGGCTACCAAGCTCACTAGTCCCACTCATTTGAGACCTAGTGACTCACTCACTAATTCCTCACCATGGGAATTAGCTACCACCCCAAGGGCTATGATATGCACGCTAATCACCTAGCATGCAAACATCAACAACAATCCACAATACTAACTCACTAATTCCTCACCATGGGAATTAGCTACCACCATAAAGGCCACAATATGCAAGCTAAATCACTTAGTCATGCAAACATCAACAATCATCCACAATGGACATATGCTCACACTCTAAGCCATAAACAGTCCATTCATAATTTCATACATGATAGATACATTCATAACATTATGCATATCATCATACATCATCAACATATTCACCACATAATCATATCATGTCATACCACATAGTCAATCACAGCATTAGCACACTCTACTAATACCTATACTACTCAAAACAACGGGAGATGATCCCTACTCTATCATACATCAGCTAAATTACATTACTCAGCGGAACAACCAAAAACTGCACAACAACAGCACAGAAAAATCACAATTCTGCCCATACGCGTATTGCCTAGTCCCATACGCATATGGCCCATTTCTCAGCCAATCCCATACGCGTACCACCTATCTCATACGCGTATGCTACGCGTACCACTTCCCCATACGAGTACCAACAGAGACCAAACCACGTTCAAAACATCATCTTCCTCATCCATACGCGTATTGCCTAGTGCCATACGCGTACCAGACCATCTCATACGCGTATTGCCTAGTGCCATACGCGTATGACCAGAAACCAGATTTCCAGATCTGCTATGGTTTCCTCTGCTACGAGATCTCCCAATTCCAACCTCCTACAATCCAATTTTACACAGTAATCGTTCATATCATCTAACACGAATCATACCTTATTCGATTTCACAATCCCTACCATTATTACATCTAATTCCTACGAATCTCTCCAATTAAACCCATATTTCGTTCATCCAATATTTTCACAAATTTCAGCATACATCATTCTAATCAGAGTCAAAACAATGGTTTATCACTACGCACTACATGTTATCCCATAATACCCATTAATCGACGATAAACCCCCCTTACCTGAGTTAATCCGGCAACCCTTCAGCTTCAAGCTCTTCCTCTCTTCAACCCTTGTTCTCTGGCTCTCTTTGCCCTTTTCCACTTTTCTGTCTCCTTTTCCTTTTCACGTGAAAATAACCCTTTTACCAAATGGGACCTTTTCTAATTCCAACTTTTATTCCAATAATAATAATAATAAAATAGTCCAATAATAATAACTCCAATAAAATATTCCAATTATTTAATTAAATTAATAAATATATTATTAACTTAAATTAAATAATTATCTTATTTTATCGGGGTGTTACAGCAAACATGTTCTGTATATCCAAAAGCTGTCTAGTAGTTCTATCGCACATCCATACAAAATAAGGCTCAACCAAAACAACAGATGGCAGCATAAGTAGTCCCCTGCAAAAAGAACACGTCCAAATGCAAATAACACAGAACTGTCAAAAGGCGATTGAGCAACAAATAGTAAACAATGGCATAAAGTTAAATGACATAGCTAATATTACCTGAATTCCTGCATGGCTGTTAAGGTAAAAATCAAATTCCCTAGGGTGACAAATGCCGGTGTCTACCACGGTTCCTTTGACAATTTAGAACAACAAAATCAGCAAAAAGTGATAAATTCAAATGATAATATATACCAGCTGCGTTGAGAAATATATTGAAAAAACCTGGCATAATTTTTCCACTTCTATCGGTCTCTTTGGGGTTGACAGGAAAGAGACGGGTGTGATGTCTCTTTTGGACCACTACAAAAGTAACTTTAGGTAGATACCCATCCTCTATTGAGACACAAGCCTGATGAAAAAAAATTAAAAATTAAACGCAGAGAATTTAGTGGTGTATTTTATGAACGACAAAGTAACAAGAAATCAACTTTGAGAAGTCCTAAATTCTGCCTACAATACAGGGCTGCAAAGTTGATGCAACAAAAAACATATAACAATATATGGTAAGTACCTGTATCTCCGACCATATTTTTTCTTTGCCAACCTTCAAGTCCGGACTTCTCCAATTATCACATGTAATCGGAATATGTTGTCGAACAAGGAAACCAATGTAACTTGCCAACATTGAACCCTTATCTTTTGAAGATAGAATTGATATATGTTTAGATGAACATGTTCCATTGTCGTAGAGGGATACTTTCAAATATCCAGCATCATCATCTACGCGAATGAGGCTTGACGATAATAGAGCATCTCCATCTAAACAAATATCAATTGATACTTTCGAGCATCCCTTGCCCCTTGCACGAATGATTGACTTCATAGTAGCCATTTTACCTGTAAAAAAGAAAACAATTAAAATCAGATGACAAATGTAAAAACAATTAAAATCATAAAAGTCATTTTACCTGTAATAAAGAAAACAATTAAAATCATTTGACCTGTACCTTTTTCACTAAGTTCTCTTTCTTTTCTTGGTTGGAATATGTTCTACATGTCTCTTAACAACACGGACGGTTGGATTGATCCAAATACCCTCATTATGATCATTTCTAATATATGAATCATTTGATATATTATTCTCATCTTGATCATTTCTGGTAAACGATTCAATCTCAACATCAATATCACCTTGATCTCCAGTGTTTTCATCAATTACTTTGTTGGAAAAAAGAACTATAGACCATTTCGTACTTTTCGGATCATTGACATAGAACACTTGTCTAGCTTGAGAGGCTAGAATAAAAGAATCATCTTTGTATCCCACCCTATTAAGATCCACTTGCAAAAATCCTGACTTCTCCATTCGAATGCCGTTATTATTTTCAACCCACTTGCAACCAAATATAGGAATCTGAAACTTCTCATAATCAAACACCCAAATGCGCTCGATAACACCAAAATACGACAAATTTGCAAATTTGGGGTTTAAGTCCTTCACACTTGATATGTGCATTGCTTCAGCTACCACGGTGACACCACTATTCTGCATAGTACTTTTATCATCTTGTTCTTTGGTATAAAATGTGTATCCATTAATCGCGTATGCGCTATAAGAAAAAACATGGAAACTTGGACCATATGCTAAGCATCTCAACCTTTCTGTTATTGAAGCGGGATCTGAATAATACTTTGAATAAATATGATCCTTAAACCAAGGTATAAAACATCGATTGTGCTCTCGTACTATCCAATTTTCATTTCTATTGGGATTTAAACCTCGGAGAACATCCTTGTGAATTTCAACATACGGCTCAACCTCATTCTCATTGTGCAGAACATACAAATGCACTTGATCCCGTTCGACCCTTGATACTGCCACGATTTTATTTCCAATTAGATTTTTTCCTTCTTTCTTTTCGACAAGCTGAGACTTGGGGAGTCCGATTGACTGAACATTAGACAAATATTCAGTACAAAACTCAATCGCTTCTTCAACAATGTATCTTTCAACCATACAACCTTCTGGTCGACTTCGGTTCTTCACGTACCCTTTTAATATTTTCATATAACGTTCAACAGGGTACATCCATCTCATATAAGCTGGTCCACACAATTGTGTCTCTTTCACAAGATGAACAACTAGATGTACCATTATGTCAAAAAATGATGGAGGAAAAAACATTTCAAGCTCACACAAAGTAATAACGATTTCTTTTTGCAACATTGGTAAGATCGCAGGATTGATCACCTTACTGCAAATTGACTTGAAGAAAGAACACAACTTAGTTATAGAGCTTCTTACTTTTTCTGGAAGAATAGAACGTATACCTATTGGGAGAAAATGTTCCATTATAACATGGCAATCATGGGTCTTTAAACTCTTTAACTTGAGGTCTTTCATAGACACAAGTCTTCTAATATCTGAAGAGTACCCTTCTGGAACTTTAACTTCACTTAGAAACTTACACAATGTTTTTTTCTCCTTTCTAGATAGAGTATAAGCAGCAGGCGGTAGATATGTTCGTTTTCCTTTCTTCAAGGGTCCTAATTCAGTTCTTATTCCCATCGCTATCAAGTCCTTTCTTGCCTTAAGGCCATCCTTAGACTTTCCTTGTATATTGAGTAACGTGCCAATAACACTTTCAAATACATTTTTTTCAATATGCATAACATCAAGAAAATGTCTCACATACAAGGACTTCCAATACGGCAATTCAAAAAAAACTGACCTCTTCTTCCACCCACTTTTGACAAGTGTGTGGGCAAAAGGCTTGCCAAACTGAGTATCCAAATCTTTCACCTTTTCAAAAATTTGATCACCCGTCAATATAGGTGGAGCTCTGCCTTGTTCTGTCTCTCCATTGAACCCCTTTCTCCATCCACGGTAGTGATGATTTGAATTTAAGAATCTCCGATGACCGAGAAAGACATTCTTCTGACCAAACTCCAAGCGCTTCCAATCTGTTTTATCTTCACAAATAGGACACGCACATTGACCTTTTATGCTATACCCTGATAGATTTCCGTATGCTGGAAAATCATTAATTGTGCCAAACAACATCGCCCTCAAGTTGAAACTTTCTTTCCTATATCCATCATAAACCTCCACACCGGTCTCCCACAAAATCTTTAAATCTTCGATTAAGGGCTTCAAGTACACGTCTATGTCATTCCCTGGTTGTTTAGGTCCAGAAATCAACATAGACAACATCATGTACTTACGCTTCATACATAGCCATGGAGGTAGGTTATAAATCATAATAATCACAGGCCATGTACTGTGTGAGATACTCTGGATACCGTGTGGGTTCATTCCATCAGTAGATAATGCCAAGCGAAGGTTTCTTGATTCTTCTCCAAATTCAGGATAATCATTATCAATTTTCAACCACTGTGGTGAATCTGCCGGATGTCGATACTTTCCATCTATAATTCTTTCATCTGCATGCCAGGTCAAGTGTCTTGAATCGGTTTCACTACGAAACATGCGTCTAAATCTCGGAATAACAGGAAAATACCACAAGACCTTTGTTGGAGATAACTTGTTCTTATATCGCGAGACACCGCATTTAGGACACTCATTTAACGATGCATACTCATTTCGAAACAAAACGCAATCGTTTGGACATGCATGTATCTTATCATAGCTCATGCCAATAGAGCACAACATCTTTTTGGTCTCATATGTTCGATTGGGAAGAACATTATCCTCAGGAAGCATATCTTTCAAAAGGGCTAATAACTCTGTGAAACTTTTATCCGACCACCCATTGCCTGCCTTTAAGTTGTACAACTTTAATACCGCAGACAATCTTGTGAATTTAGTGCAACCATCATAAAAGGTTTCTCTGCATCACTTACCAACCTCTCAAACATTTCGGGACAATCCTTAAGATCTCCTTCAAGTGCTTCTGCAATCTCTTCAACTCGATCACAATCGTATGTATCTGCGCCACTATAGTTTGAGGCATAGGTCGTACTATCCCCCGGTTCAACATTCTCGTTACTTTTCTCACCATGCAAATTCCAACATGTATAACTTCGATCAATTCCATGCCTCATTAGATGCGATGTCAACTGAACTGCGTCAACCCGTTTCCCATAACAACAACCCAAGCAAGGACATATCATTCTACTGGGGTCTTCGGCGTGCGCAACGGCAAACTTAACGAATTCTAATACCCCATTCTCGTACTCTCTCGACAATCGATTGGAAGACATCCATGTATTATCCATTACTAATTAGAATAAACAAAAAACAATTTCAGAAGAGTTCAAACACATTCGGACCTAGGTTTCTAATGATACTGGTGTTGACACAAAATCAGATATTCATAGGTCGTATAACCCTAACTATTGGGTAATGTAGTCCCATTGCATGCGCTATCATGGTCACTAAAAACCAACCGTCAATTGCCTAATAAACCCAAACAAACGTAGGGCTTGAAATTTAACGCATGCGCTATCAAATTTAAAATGACTATGAATATTGAAACTTTACAGGTTGAAACAAACATAGCATAGACAACAATAACATAAAACTGAAATGGGGCAAAGCTAAAACAAAGCAAGAAATAGGGCAAAGCTAAAACGAAACAAACGTACCTTTGGTGCCAGAAGGAGGAAACGTCGTAGATCTAACAGAGGTGGAAGGAGAACGCCTTAGAACCCTAACGTGAAAAAGAACGAAAATAACAGAGAGTGAAATAACAAAACGCGCAGTATGTTATAATTTTAATGTTTACTAAAGGGGACCTTAGAGGGCGCTTGTGGAAAAAAAGCGCCCTCTAAGGTGCGCTGTCTATTGCTCATTATTTTTTCGCTTCACTTTAGAGGGCGCTTTTGTAATAAAGCGCCCTCTAAAGTGCGCTGTTGTACATGGACTTAGAGAGCGCTTTCTTAGAAGCGCCCTCTAAGGGTATCCTTAGAGGGCGCTTTCATAAACGCGCCCTCTATTGTTGTCCCTCCATTTCCTCATTATTTTTTTGCTTCACTTTAGAGGGCGCTTTGTTACAAAAGCGCTCTCTAAAGTGCGCTGTTGTACATGGACTTAGAGAGCGCTTTCTTAGAAGCGCCCTCTAAGGGTATCCTTAGAGGGCGCTTTCATAAACGCGCCCTCTATTGGTGTCCCTCCATTTCCTCATTATTTTTTTGCTTCACTTTAGAGGGCGCTTTGTTTCAAAAGCGCCCTCTAAAGTGCGCTGTCTATTCCTCCTTATTTTTCTCTTCACTTTAGAGTGCGCTTCTTTAAGAAAGCGCCCTCTAAGGTGCGCTGTCTATTCCAGTTTTTGGCGTAGTGTATGTTTTCTTTTGGGCATGTATGTACTATGTATAATATGTATTCTAGACATATATTATATGTGGGTGTTACAATTGGGATCAGAGTAGGTCGTATCCTCGACCTAGCCATGAAATATTATAAGTATTTCTTTCTGCCTCATATGTGGGTTGTCATCATTGTCCTTGGTGTTATATTCATAGTATTGAGCCTGATCAACTTTATCTTATTTATATGACATTCAGGATCATGGTTGACAGACGAAGAGGTCATGGTAGACCCAGAACCCAGCATTCAAACTCCGAATCGCCAAGTGGTAGTGAAGGTTTTCAATGGCCTCAGTTTATGCAACAGATGTAACAACAACAAAATCAATTCATGCAACAGATGATGCAACAGTGGAATGGTGGTTTTCATCCTCAAAGGGTTCCACAAGAAGTTACAGGTGGTAGTTTCTCAGATTTCTTCCGCATGAATCCTCCTGAATTCCACGGTGGGTTTAATCATGTGAAGGCTCAAGAGTGGATAACCAGCATGGAAAGGATTTTTCAGATAGTGCATTGCAGTGAAGAGAATAAGGTTGTGTTTGCTTCTCACATGATGAAGGGTCCAGCTGTGAGATGGTGGGAGAGTGCTTCGACTCTTATGACCAATCAAGGAGCAACTAGGGATTGGGAGCATTTTAAGACTATTTTCCTGGATAAGTATTTCCCTAGTTCCTTGAGGACTCAGAAAGAGTTTGAGTTTTAACAACTTAGGTAGGGTACTGTAACAGTAGTTGTATATGCTGAAAAGTTCGAAGATATGGCTGCTTATTCTAGGCAAGTCGCGTACGCACCTGGTGAGAGGTGGAAGATTGATTAGTTTCTTTTTGGTATGAGGGGTGAAATTTCTCATAGTGTATCTCAAAGGGAATTCACTTCTTATGTTGAATTGTTAAGGCAATGTTATGTGGCTGAGAACAGTTTGAAGAAAGTTCAAGAAGAAAGGGATCAGTATAGGAGTGGACAGAGAGACCAAGGGAGGCCAGGTAGCCAGTTTAGGCCTAGATCTCAGGCTTCCAAAGGAAAACATTACAGATAATGAGGACCCTAAGGAGTGATGTTGGAAGAGACTTACTAAGTGGTGATCTGGAAGGAATTAGTTCAGTGTACTGTATGCGTTAGTAAGGTGTAAATTGATTAGTCGGGATATGGAATTCAATCATTTCTTGGATTCATGGCCTCGGATGGGGACCTCCAGGAGAGTAGTATTTCTATGTACAATGATGCTCTAGACTATTGGAAGGATTTGTGAAGTTTTACTTCCAAATGGAACGAGAATTATATTCTTGAAGTTAAACATGTAATTCGGACTGTATATTACTAAGAGCATGAGCTAAGATTATGGAAGATGGGACAGGATGATTGAGATGAATGATTTTGGATACGAAGTGAAATGTTGTCGCTAGATGTGTGTGAAATATTGTATGTGACTTTATGAGGTGCATGGACACTCATAGTTATGCTCTAGATTGCTTAAGTTCCTTGATGGTGTTATGTTGTTTTTGGTCGAGATCATGTGTCGGGAGAAATCTTAAATGAATCAAAACCTACGGAATATAGTAACCAGAACTGGATATTGTCAAAGTAATTTGGTTTAGCTGCATCGAACACAAGATGAATTTGGATGTTCTACATTTTTATGGTTGTAGTAATGTAACTCCTGGATACCTATCTTCTAAAGAGTGTTGGTCTTAATCTAAACTCTTGTGAGTCATCAAGGAAGTTATTCTACTAATGGAAGTCGGTAAGGTTCTAGTACCATTTTGGATAGTAAGCACTCTGGAGGGTAAGTGTGTTTCTTTGTAGATTGGTAGCTAAACAGTAGTGCCTAGGAATCCCAGGTGTTCCACTGTTGGAATCGGAGTATCACAATGGAAGGTGATGAAAGAAAGAGCTCAATCAAGGATTGTTCTATTTGTACTGCAAGAGAAGCAACTTTTTGCCAAGTTAAGTAAGTGTGAATTATGGATGAACGAAGTGAAGTTTCTTGATCATGTAATATCATAAGGAGGAGTGTTAGTGGATCCATCTAAAGTTGAAGCAGTTATTAATTGGGAAATACCTAAGAATGCTTCCTAAGTCAGAAGTTTGTTAGGTTTGGACGGTTACTATCGAAGGTTTATGAAGGGGTTTTCGCAGATAACATTACCAATGACTATAATTACTAGAAAGTAAATTTCTTTTAAATGGGATTCGAAGTGTGAACAGAGTTTTATGAGTTTGAAGGAAAGGCTAACGACTGCTGTTGTTTTAGTCATCCCTGATCCTAGTAAGTCTTATGAAGTATTTTGTGATGCCTCTAAGAAAGGATTAAGAGGGGTGTTAATGCAGAGTGGTCAGGTTGTAGCTTATGCCTCTCGTCAGTTGAAGCCTCATGAAGAGAACTACCCGACTCATGATCTAGAACTACCTGATGTTGTTTTTGCATTGAAGGTGTGGAAACATTACTTGTATGGGGTGCGTTTTGAGATGTTCAACGATCACAAGAGTTTGAAATACTTATTCGACCAGAAAGAGTTAAGCATGAGACAGAGGAGATGGATGGAGTATTTGAAGGACTTTGATTTTGAGCTTAAGTATCACCCGGGTAAGGCGAATAAGGTTGTAGATGCCTTATGTCAGAAAGAGATGCACAAAGCTGAGTTGATGATGTTAGAATACACATTGTTGGAAAAGTTCTGAGATCTTAATCTTCAGTTTAGTTACACGCAGGATGGTGTGATAATGGGAAATATGAATGTTACTTCTAACCTAAGGGAATATATCCGACAAGGACAAATGATAGATGAGAAGTTGCAAGAGATGTTGACTCGACCAGGTTTCGCTCAGTCACCAGAAGGAGTCATTCTATTTAATCAAAGGATGTGTGTTCCGAATGATGTCAAGCTGAAAAGAAAAGTTTTGGAGGAAGCTCACAAAGGGGCGTTTACTATACATCCAGGTTCATTGAAGATGTATCAAGACTTGAAGAAGGACTATTGGTGGCCTGGAATAAAGAGGGATATTGTAGAGGATGTGTCGGAATGCATTGTATGCCAACAGGTAAAGATCGAACATCAGAAGCCAGGTGGTTTATTACGACCTTTAGAGATTCCGGTTTGGAAATGGGATAATATTTCAATGGATTTTGTAGTAGGGTTACCTCGTACCCAAGGTGGTTATGATTCAATTTGGGTGATTGTGGATCGGTTAACTAAGTTCGCACACTTCTTGTACGTGAAGACTACTTACAAGGTAAGTCATCTTGCACGGTTGTTCATTCCGGAAACTATTAGGTTGCATGGTATTCCAACTAATGTTGTGTCCGATAGAGACCCAAAGTTTACTTCAAGATTTTGGAAAGCATTCCAGCAAGCTATGGAGTCGAGATTATATTTAAGTACTTCTAATCATCCTCAAACGGATGGTCAGACTGAGGGGACGATACAGACACTGGAAGATATGTTAAGAGCTTGTGTACTTGAAAGTGGAGGGAATTAGTAGGAGCTTTTACCATTGATTGAATTCTCATATAACAATAGTTATAATGCAAGTATTGGGATGGCTCCTTATGAAGCCTTGTATGGATGGAAATGTAGAACACCTTTATGTTGGACGGAAGTTGGTGAAGGAAGGATCTTAGGGCCGGAGATTATTCAAGAGACTACCGAAACGATAAGGATGGTCCATGATAAGATTAAGAAAGCGTAAGATCGCTAAAAGAGCTATGTGGATCACAGGAGAAGACCATTGGAATTTGATGAAGGTGATCATGTATTTTTGAAGGTGACTCCGAGGTTGAGACTAAAAGGACCGTTTAAGTCACGGAAGCTAAGTCTGAGATACATATATAATTACCTTTGATCCCAGCAGATAGGATCTGAATTTGTCAAACGCGTATACCACCGCCAGGAGTTCTTTTTCTGTGGTTGCATAGTTCATTTGAGCAGAGTTGAGTACATGGCTTGCATAGTAGATCACATGCAAGAGCTTCTCCTTGCGTTTCCCTAGTACTGCCCCCAATGCGTTATCACTTGCATCACACATTGTCTCAAAAGGAAGGGACCAATCTGGGGCAATAACTATGGGCGCTGACACCAGCACCTTTTTCAAGGTCTCGAAGGCTTTCCTGCATTCTTTGTCAAATAAGAACGGGGTATCTTTTACCAGCAGACTAGTCAGTGGTTTGGCAATCTTGGAGAAATCTTTTATGAACCTGTGGTAGAAACCCGCATGTCCTAAGAAGCTTCGGATGCCTTTTTCATTCACCGGTGGTGGTAAATTTACTATTACCTCCACTTTTGCTATGTCTACTTCGATACCTTTGTTAGAGATCTTGTGTCCTAAGACTATTCTTTCCCGGACCATGAAGTGACATTTTTCCCAATTCAGGATCAAATTTGTTTGCTGGCATCTTTCTAACACAAGTGACAGGTTAGTCAAACAATTATCAAATGAAGAACCGAATACTGAAAAGTCATCCATAAATACTTCCATATGCTTTTCGAGCATGTCAGCAAAAATAGAAGTCATACACCTTTGAAATGTGGCCGGTGCGTTGCACAAGCCAAATGACATTCTTCTATAAGCAAAAATACCATAGGGGCATGTGAATGCAGTCTTCTCTTGGTCTTCAGGGGCAATCGCAATCTGGTTGTATCCCGAATAACCGTCTAGGAAACAATAGTAATCGTGTCCTGCTAACCTTTCCAGCATTTGATCAATGAATGGTAACGGGAAGTGATCCTTCCTTGTTGCCACATTCAGCCTTCTGTAATCGATGCACAATCTCCAACCTGTAACAGTGCGGGTTGGAATCAACTCATTCTTTTCATTCTTTATTACCGTTGTGCCCCCTTTTTTTGGTACCACGTGGACTGGACTTACCCAAGAACTATCGGAGATAAGGTAGATTAGGCCTGCTTCCAAGAGTTTTACAACCTCTTTGCGCACCACTTCTTTCATTGCTGGGTTAAGTCTTCGTTGTGGTTGCACTACCGGTTTATGGTCATCCTCCATTAAGATCTTGTGCACACAAACAGTAGGGCTTATACCTTTTAAGTCCTCAATTGCCCATCCGATTGCACCCTTGTATTTTTTTAGCACTTGAATGAGTTCTGCCTCTTGGACACTCTGTAGACTAGCATTAATGATGGCTGGACATTTTTCTTCAGAGTCTAGAAATACATACTTCAGATTTGTTGGTAACTACTTCAGATTCACCCCTTTTTTGGGTTCTTCAGTGACATCGGATGGTGGTGGTCTTAGATCTTCCCACCAGTGTGGTCTAGATCTAATCCATTCAGGTTGTTTTTCCATCAGAGCAAGCACCTCAGATTCTTCTTCATCTTCATTACTTTCAAAAATGGACAAGCTTAGTGGTGAACGGGGTCTATGCTGGTCATTTTCTTGAGCAATTACTTGGTCGATTATCTCTATAGTGTTGTTTGTGCCGATATCATCTTTGTATTGCATTGTATTCCTCACATCTATCTTTAACTCTTCATCATAGACCTTGAGGGTCATAGTTCCTTCCCCAATATCTATCATACACTGTCCTGTTTCCAAGAAAGGTCTTCCCAATATGAGAGGAATCTCCTCATCCTCCGGCATTTCCAGAATGACGAAGTCGGCTGGAAAGACAAACTTGTCAATTTTTACAAGAACATCTTCCACAATACCATAGGGTCGCCGAACAGAACGATCCGCAAACTAAAGGGTCATTCGAGTATCTTGAATAGAACCGATGCCTAATTTCTTATAGATGGACAGTGGCATCAAGCTTACACTTGCCCCTAAGTCAATCAGAGCCTTCTTGAATTTTCTATCACCAATAGTGCAAGGAATAGTAACTGATCCCCTGTCTTTCTTTTTCACTGGGATTTTCATGCCTTGGAGAATGGCACTGCATGTTTCAGTCAGGATGATCGGTTCCGTATCAGTGGAATGCTTCTTGGAAATTATGTCTTTCATGAACTTGGCATATATTGGCATTTGTTCCAATGCTTCAAAAAAAGGGATATTGATTTCGAGTTTTTTGAACATCTCCAGAAACTTCTCAAAATTCTTCTCATGTTGATTTTTCTTTTTCTGTCGTGGAGGGCAAGGGAGTTTGATTACGGGTTTAGGAACCTTCTCTTTCTCCTCGACATGAGGTGGTATTGTTTCTTCATCTTGGACTTTTGTTTCCTTGATTTCTAAATCCACCTCTACTAATCCATCTTTTTCTATATCATTTTCCTCTGTTGACTTTCCACTTCGGGTTGTGACAGCGTTCACAGTGTTATGTTCCCACGGATTTGTCACCGTACCACTAGGTAAGGTGCCTGGGGCTTGAGAGTTTGAAGCTAACTATTGTGCTATCTGCCCCATTTGAACTTCAAGATTTTTGATGGAGGTTGTGGTGTTTTTCTGGTTAGTCCTTGTTTCTTCTTGAAACTGTATGTTGTGGGCTGCTAACTTTTCAATGGCAATCTCCCATTCAGCCTTTTTAGGTGCCTGTTGTTGTTGCTGCTGTTGTTTATACTGAGTCTGATATTGCCCTGTACCCTGTTGCGGAACATTCCCTCTCTGATCTTTCCAGGAGAAGTTTGGATGATTCTTCCAACCTGAGTTGTAAGTGTTAGAGTAGGGATTATTATGCTTCAAGAATTTGATCTCTTCAATTTGTTGGGGAGTCGCAAAGCAATAGACCATGTGATGAGGTTCATTACAGATTTCACAAGTGCTCGCCTGAGCTGGCTGAACCTGCGCTATCTGTTGAGTACCTATATTCATAGATTTCAGCTTTTTGTCTACTTCGGCAGCAACAGTGTCTTCCAGACGGATTTTATTTGTCTCTAATTTTAGATCAATTACCCCGTCTGGCTGACTGGTACACCTGTCATATAGCTCTAGATGCTCATTAGCAGCTATTGCTTCAATAATCCTCCTGATACCAGTGGCTGTTGAGAAATTTGTTGAGCCACCGGCTGCTGTATCAATCAACTGTTTTGTCTTTATTTTCAGCCCATTAACGAACATCTGCATTTGTTCTGTCTGATCCTTATTATGAGTGGGACACGCGACTAAGATCCTTTTGAATCTTTTGTAAGTGTCTCCCAATGATTCACCATCCTTCTGTTTGAAATTCAGAATTTCATACCTTTTTCTCTGGAATACTGATGCTGGAAAATACTCATTTAAGAATGCAGTTTCCATCTCCTCCCAGGAAGTGATACTACCGGTAGGGAGAGAATAGAACCATTCTTCAGCGTCTTCAGCTAAAGTGAACGGAACATTCTTAATTTTTTTGCTTCATCAGTGTGACCATCAATTTTCAGGGTGGTGCTCATGGTCAGAAATCTTTGCAGGTGTTTGTTGGCATCTTCATTAACCTTTCTGGTGAAAGATTTTCTTTCCAATTGATTGATCGTGCTAGGATTCAGTTGAAAATTTGTCACATTCACCGGTTGGTTAACAATGGTCAGTCGACCACCCGATGCATTTGCACCTCCATAGTCACCTAGGAGTCTTTCCGGGGGTGGAGGAGGTGGAATTGGAGGAACTTCAGCCATTGGTTCCTTGACTTCTGGTCGATCCGAGGTACTTTCTTCTGTAGAATCCACTCTTTGTTCTCTGCGTCTTATGTGAAGGGTTCTCTCGATCTCTGCGTCAAAAAGAAATTCAGCTGAGGGTTCTCCTCGCATACACAAATTAGTAAATTATAAATGACAGAAAAATAATTTTATTGCAGAGCAACAAAATTTTAATTGAAATAAAATTAAACTCTATATTTTTGGCAGTCCCCGGCAACGGCGCCAAAAACTTGATCGGGAAAATAGCAAGTGTACTATTTTGCCTTTTATAGTAAGAATGGGGAAATTCCCCGAATGTCGATCTCAAGGACTGCACGTTAGTATTGAGTTTAAATCATCATTCAATTAAACAAAAAGTATTGATTTGGTTTTTGAGTGTAAAAATATAATAATACAGTAAAGGTAAAGAAATATGAAAACAAGGGTTTAGAGAGAAAAATGAACAATGCCAGGGAAGGTGTATGATTTATCCCTGTAACAACTCTGAGTTACTATTGCATCAACAAATATCAATTACTACCAGTTCTCAAGGGTATTTTCTCCCAAGTCCTTGGTGAGAAAACCATTACTCAATCTACCCTAATTCCTATGTCCATAGCTAATTAGGGTGAAGTTAAGTTGTATAATATCAAGAATGCTCTGGTTCATACAGGGTATCCCTAGTCTTAGGTGATATCTACTGTAGAGTAACCTTATGAAAACCTTATCAATGGCGGTCCAGCCTAATTGATAACCACAAATCAATCTCAATTGCTCCGAAAGAGAAAGCAATGAACACATCAAAAGGTTACCGTAAACAAAATATTATAAATGCAAATGTAAACTCAAATTCATTACAATTCTAAATCAGGGATACCCCCTAGCATTGGGGGGTTTAGCTACTCATATTGTTTAAAACAAATTCAAGATAAAAATTACACATTACAAGTAATTGGATGACTTTGATCTTCAATCGCTCCCGCTCATGAATCTCTTCAGCTCTCCAAATGCCTTGATCTCTGTAATACTTGATTGCTTCACAATACTGTGATTTGTTGTATTCCAAGATGATTTTTCCTTTGGCAGAACACCTTTTTTTATAGTGAAAGTTCCCAGCAGTAGTTGGACAGGTCCAAGAATGTCTCTAAAAAGCCCGCAGAATGAAAAGCCCGAGAAAACTGGAAATTTTGGGCTTGTGCTGACACGGGTGGCCGTGTCAGCCTACTGTTTAAGCTGACACGTCCATGGCAAGGTGACACGGTTGAGATTTTTGCCTGACACGGGTGGCCGTGTCTAGCTATTGTTTTCTTCTCTTGCTTCCCTTGCCCTGACATGGCCCGTGTCAGGCCTCCTGTACCGGGGTTTTCTATTCCTTTGCGTGCCGGATTCTCGGACTGTCTTATTCTGAATTCTCCGGTTCTTCTACCTGGATCTGTCGGACAAAAACACAACTATCCCACGCATAAAATCAAGATAAAAAGGTAAAACATAACAAAGATTAAAAATGCGTAAATAAAATAACGAAAGTAAAACTAATTCGAAATGTACCATAAATGCTTGCATAGTGTGTCAAATGTCTCTGTTTTGCGTCGGATCAGTAATGAATACTCAATGTAAATGGTGACTCATCAACCCCCCGGGAGAGTAGTATTTTTGTGTACGATGATACTCTACCCTATTGGAAGGATTCATGATCTATACTTTCTAGGAGGAACGGGAATCAGTTATTCCTGAAGTTAAACATGTAACTTGGACTGTATATTAGTAAGAGCATGAGCCAAGATTATGGAAGATGGGACATGACAATTGAGATGAATGATTTTGGATACGAAGTGAAATGTTATCTCTAGATGTGTGTGAAATATTATGTGTGACTCTATGAGGTGTATGGACACTCATAGTTACGTTCTAGATTGCTTAAGTTCCTTAGAAGTGGTGTCTTGTTGATGATTTAAAGTTCCTTTACGGTGTTACTTTGTTATTGGTCGAGATCATGTGTCGGGAGAAATATTAAATGAATCAAAATGCTATAAGAGGATTTGATATGGAATATAGTAACCAGAACCAGAGATTGTCAAACTAATTTGGTTTAGCTGCTTCGATCACATGATGAATCTGGATGTCATACACCTTTATGGTTGTAGTCACGTGGCTCTATATATATCTTATGGAGGATGTTGTTCATATTCTAAACTTTTGTGTGTCAACAAGAAATTTATTCTACTAAGGGATGTCGGTGATGTCCTAGTACTGTTTTGGATGGTGGGCACTTTGCATGATCTTCTACGTAGACTGTTAGCTAACCAGTGGTTCTTAGGAATCCCAGGTGTTCCACTGTTGGAATCAGAGTATCATAATGGAAGGTGATGGAAGAAAGGGTTCAATCAAGATTATCGGAATTAGAGAGATAGTTACTCACAAGAATGGGAGTAAGACAATCTCGTGCTCATGGTGCTATCTTATTGGAGTAGTAGGAGAGAAGGGAAGCAATAGGAGTAAGGGCTTGTAGCATACAGTATCAGATCAAGTGAAGTTTATGAGATTATCAATAGATGAATTACCAAGTTTGTCACACTTGTTGAAGGAATAACAAGAAAAGAGTAGTCAATATTGTGTGTGGTCAAAGAATCAATAAGTTTTCTTATGAAGAATTAATGAGTATTGATTAACCAAGTCAAGATAAGATGTCGTAATTATGTTTTGTGTAACTTAGTGCAAGGAAGGGAAGTTGTGGTTTCGAGGAGGAAAGTGACCAACTGATGTTGAGCGATATATCAGATGAATTAAGTGAGAGCAAAGTTAAACGTTAATCCAATATTGCAGTAAGGATATGGCTAAGACCATGAAGTATTGAGAGTTGGCATAAGAGAGAAGTTTTCCAAGGAGGAGAGGTTAGAAGAATAGGTATGTCAGAGGTTTGAAATCGAGGAGAAATCAGGTGTTGGTCTAAGACGTTGATACAAGAAGAGTTTATTCCCGAATTTCAATTTAAGGGGGGGAGAATGTAATATCCCATATTCCCTTAAATGCTCAATTAGTTGTCAGTTGAGACCAATGAAGTATTGAGAGTTGGCATAAGAGAGAAGTTTTCCAAGGACGAGAGGTTAGAAGAATAGGTATGTCAGAGGTTTGAAATCGAGGAGAAATCAGGTGTTGGTCTAAGACATTGATACAAGAAGAGTTTATTCCCGAATTTCAATTTAAGGGGGGGAGAATGTAATATCCCATATTCCCTTAAATGCTCAATTAGTTGTCAGTTGAGACCAATTAAGTTCCTATGTACTCTATCTTTTGTCAGTTGGAACAATTAGAGCTCCTATGTGCTCTAAGTGTTATCAATTGGGACCAATAGAGTAACCAGTGAACTCGGAAGAGATTAATTATTAAATAAAAGAGATAGACCAATATTAATAAATACAAGAGAGGACATTGTTGATAACATTAATAATTGGTCAATTGATGCTGGAAGATAAAATATCAATTGAGATATTTTTATTACTACTTGATATCATATATATTATATATGTATTTTGTGTGGTGGGGATTGAAAGAAGAAGAAAAGGATAAGAAGAAGTAGGTAAGAGAGAGTGAGAGATATCAGAAAGGAAAAAGAAAAGAAAGAGAAAAAAGAAGAAGAGAGAAAGAGGAAAAGAAGAAAAACCATGGAGAATCATCATCATGTCATCTTCCAATCAATTGGTTGGTTTAGTGTAATTTTTGAGAGAAATTCACATTCAATGATCAATCTATTGACATGAATTAATTGATTAGTTTAGTGAATTAATTAATTCATTCATTTGATCAATCTATTGACATGAATTAATTATTTGATGAATATAAAATATGTCACCAATGGGGTTCGAACCCGGGACCTCCTTGGTATGGAACAAGCCTTATCACTAAGCTAAGCTCTTGTTGTAGAATATTGGTGCAAGGAACAAATGTTAACCTATATTCTTGATTAGGTTAGGTTGTTAAATTATTTGAGAATTGTAAATCCGTTTTGGACGCAGTCGGAGGCATTGGAAAGCTCCTTCAATGCTCTTTATATAATGATGATATATATATATATATATATATATATATATATATATATATATATATATATATATATATATATTATGAGTTGTTGTTTTGTTGATTGAATATATGGTTCTTGTTCTTGCCATAATTCAATAATCGTAAATCCGATTGATATGAGATTTAAAGATTTGAAAGGCCCGTACAATGAGATATTGCACGGTGATGAGAGACCATGAGCTAACCAAGAATTCTTGATAAAGGATAGTGATAATTGTATGCTTGGGTTATGTTTGACTTTTTTGTAGGTAACAACTTGAATAACCTAAGAAAAAAATGAGCATGTTGTGAGTCGGATGTGCCTAGGGTTTATTGTGACATGTTATGCTACTATGGGTATGCTATAAATTGATTGGAAGTTGTTGGATGTGAAGTAATATGATTAAAAACTTTACAAAGATGAGTGAGGAAACCTAGGAGAATAACTTGATTAATAACTTAGAAAGATAATCTAGGTTATGGAACATGTGTGATATATGTATGAGAATGGATCATGTTATGATGCCATGATAATTGATATGATATCATGAAGATTGTTTGATATTTTTGGTGAGGAACATTTGTTCCAAAAGACCAATTTTGGTGAGGAGTGTTGCTCCGAAAGTCCTATCTGTTATTAAGACCTAATCACGCATTCGAAATTAGTAGTGATTATGCACATACCACTTCAAGGCTTGTGTAAAGCGATAAGTGGGGATGTGGCACCAATGATTCGTCCCTCAATTGGGTTTGAGTACCATGACAGACATCGGGGAAAGGTGGACACCTAAGTGGGTTAGAGTCCCATACGGTGAAAGATACTCAATGTGGGTTCATGTCCCATACGAGTGATGGTTCTTAAAAGTGGGTTCGAGTCCCATACAAGTGATGGTTCTTAAAAGTGGGTTCGAGTCACATAGGGGAACCTGATATCACTATGAAAGTCGAATCATACGGGCATGCGTGAACCAAGCCTTGGCCTAGGCGTAGGAACGGTTGGGGATCGATGTTGCGTGAATCCGAATAGTGATTTGTTGAGTGGATGCACTCAAGTGACATGGGTAACCATTGGGATGTGGGACCAATGATTCGAGCCTCAATTGGGTTTGAGCCCCAACCATGGCGGACATGGGGGCAAGGTGGACACCAAAGTGGGATAAGGCTCATAAGGTGAAAGAGACTCAAAGTGGATAAAGTCCCATACGAGTGATGGTTCTCAAAGTGGGTTTAAGTCCCATAGGGGAACCAGATATCCACCGCGAAAGTCGAATCATATGAGCATGCATGAACTGGGCCTGGCTTAGACGTAAGTCCGTTCGGGAATTGATGTTTCGTGATCTGAATAATGATCGAGGTTGAGTTATGAGAACTCAGATGCATGTTGCATTACAATTGCGAGATAGTTTCCCCATCGCTCAAGTCTTCGTTCCCTTGTTGACTTGAGTTGGATATGAGTTGAATATTGATCAGAAAACCCTGTAGAGCCGAGTGGACCCATAGGATAAGAGAACTCACTGAGATTATTATCTCATCCCATTATTGTTGTTATTTTTCAGGTAATCCTTGCAGGTTGAATCTAAGAGAAGTTGTTTATGGATGTTTCAAGTGATGTTGTTTATCATAATCTTCCACTGTGGAGTTGTGTGCAATGAAGATATTGCACATAGTTCTTAGAATTTTATTGTTTAGGCATTATTGTATAACATGTTCCGTTGATGTTTTAGTTTGTACATATATATATATATATATATATATATATATATATATATATATATATATATATATATATATATATATATATATATATATATATATATATATATATATATATATATATATATATATATATATATATATATATATTGATTCCATTAGGCACGTATGTTGTAACAGTACCAAAATTTAACACTTGTATGATATTATTCTAGATATATATTATACGGGTTGTTACAGAGATGCAGATGAAGCGATGCGGACCCGTACCAACAAACCTTTGACATAAACTAGATTTGATAAAATAAATAATTTATTTTTCAAAAAAAAATGTTTCCCAACAAAAATAATTTTCTCAAGATTATTATAGGTCAATTGTTTCTTTCGTAACCAATTATTAAATGGACAAATAATATATTAGAGGTACCAGATTATAAGTGTTGCACTCAGTAGTCTACTCACCACAGATGTCGGAAAGTACCTTTACACCAAGACAATCTCGAATTTCAAGATGACCTACAAAAAATACTAAAATGGCGTGTAAATTTAATAAACGATTGAATGATTTATATCAACCGTTATGATCAGATACCCTATGGTTTTCATTGAAAAATGTACGTATTCAAACTAAAGATATTCTTATTAATATCAAACATTTACGCCTTTTCCCATTCGGGTGTGTGAAGTTACTTGTTCAACAAAATGTTTGTGTGACTGAAATGTTTATGTGAGACTTGTTTGTTAGTTCATCATAATGAATATACGTGTCAGGTTAGAATGCTTAGAGAATGTTTCTAGTGAAATTTATGATGTCATATGCAACAAATTGAACAGAACTCTAGTTGTGAATGTGAAATATCTATTTATATGTATTAATATTCCCATACTTAATGTCTGAATTTTCTTACGGATATGTGTTTAAGTTATAATGAGTTTCTAGAAATTAAACGTACACATTATTTAATATGTTGATACATGAGATATGCCTATCTATGTCATTATAAAAAATTCTACAAATACTAGCGAGGATCTTCTTATACATGTGTGTTTTATTTTTATATTTCTTTACCACTCACCCTTCGTTGTTTATAGGTGTGTTTGTGAAATAGATTTTTTTTAAGTTAGGTGTTGGTTATTCTAGCATTAATATGATGCGTAGCAAGCATACAGGTGAAAATAGGATAAATGGTTTATTACTCGTTGTTATTTGGACATCAACTCTTTACCAAATGAAATTTATCATTTGATATCACCAATGCATAATCTATTTATTATATGAAACTTTTGAATTAAATGTTAATCATTGTGGCGGAGCGGAAGCATGATGGGCCCATGACCCACATGTCCTTGGATCGAAACCAGGCTCTGATAGAGTTTTTAAACATAATTTTGTTTATATTCAAAAAACATGTTACGAATCAAAATCGTGCATGAAATGCAAGACATCTATGGTTAAATTGTATCTATCTATCACTTCATTTTTTTGTATTTGGAGTCAGTTAATAAATAAAATGTACGTGTGAGTCGCAACTGTATGTGTGACATGTGTTTCCTAATATCATGATGACCATAAATATCATGATGACCATAAATATCATGTCATAATACTTCTGAGAGATAACTAGTTTGTTGAACATGTTTCGTGACTTAAAAAAATAGGGATAGACTTCTAAAATTAAAAGTGCATTAAATTTTGTATATGTGTTGTGAATTCGCTAAATATGATTGTGCGTTTTCTACAAATACTAGCGATGATCTTGTTATACATGTGCGTTTTATTTTTATATTTCTTTTCCACTCACTCTTCGTTGTTTATAGGTGTGTTTGTGAAATAGATTTTTTTAAGTTAGTTGTTGGTTATTCTAGCATTGGTATGATGTGTAGCAAGCATAAAGGTGAAAATAGGATAAATGGTTTATTGCTCGTTGTTATTTAGACATGAACTCTTTACCAAATGAAATTTATCATTTGATATCACCAATGCATAATATATTTATTATATGAAATTTTTGAATTGAACGTTAATCAGAGTGTCGCAGTGAAAGCGTGGTGGGCCCATAACCCACAGGAGCTTGGATCGAAACCAGGCTCTGATAGAATTTTCAAATAGTGCATGAAATGCAAGACATCTATGGTTAAATCTTATCTTTTATGACTAAATATTGAAAAATAATTAATTAGTAAGGAATAAGTTATTTGAGATTAAAAATATAGATATTAATATAATTACTATCTATCACTTCACTTTTTTGTATTTGGAGTCAGTTAATAAATAAAATGTACGTGTGGCTCGCAACTGTATGTGTGACATGTGTTTCCTAATATCACGATGACTATAAATATCATGTTATAATACTTCTGAGAGTTAACTAGTTTGTTGAACATGTTTTGTGACTTGAAAAAATAGGGATATACTTCTAATTGTAAAAGTGCATTAAATTTTGCATATGTGTCGTAAATTCGCTAGATATTATCATATGATTGTTTGTTGAAGTGTAATAACGTGTTAATGTTTATCTAAATACTTAATGTAGTAACTGTGGTGTATGTTGATACACGACAAGTCTTATATCATCCAATATGAAAAGCTATGTAAACATGGGTGATGATATTCATATGTTTACTTAAACTTTCAAAAAAATTTTACCACTCACCCTAAAAAATATTTGTTTACATGTCAATGAAACGCGTATTTAGAGTTGTTACTTGGTGATTCAAACACCATTATAAACTTAAGATATAACATAAAATTGAAAATAAATTAAACACTTTGATATTTAATATCATATTTTAAAAAACCATATATTATATTAAAATTTTACAGTTTAAATATGTATATTGTCCTAGCAAATATTTTACAATTTGGTTTTTAGTCACGGTTATTTTTTTGGTTTTTGCTTTGGATCTATCAAATATTCTTTGATTTTATTTTAGACTTGTATTTAAAATTAGCATTGTATCATGTGTAATTTTTATATTATTGACTTAAAGTATACATGGTTTAAAATTAGCAAGCATACAGGTGAAAATATGATAAATGGTTTATTAGTCTTTGTTATTTGGACATAAACTCTTTACCAAATGAAATTTATCATTTGATATCACCAATGCATAATCTATTTATTATATGAAATTTTTTAATTAAATGTTAATCATTGTGGCGCAGCGGAAGCATGGTGGGCCCATGACCCACAGGTCCTTGGATCGAAACCAAACTGTAATAGAATTTTTAAATATCATTTTGTTTATATTCAAAAAACATGTTACAAATCAAAATCGTGCATGAAATGCAAGACATCTATGATTATATTGTATCTATCCATCACTTCATTTTTTTTCTATTTGGAGTCAGTTAATAAATAAAATGTACGTGTGGCTCGCAACTGTATGTGTAACATGTGTTTCCTAATATCATGATGACCATAAATATCATGTCATAATACTTCTGAGAGATAACTAGTTTGTTGAACATGTTTCGTGACTTAAAAAAATAGGGATAGACTTCTAATTGTAAAAGTGCATTAAATTTTGTATATGTGTTGTGAATTCGCTAAATATTATCATATGATTGTTTGTTGAAGTGTAATAACGTGTTAATGTTTATCTAAATACTTAATGTAGTAACTATTGTGTATGTTGATACACAACAAGTCTTATGTCTTCCAATATGAAAAGCTATGTAAACATGGAAGATGATATTCATATGTTTACTTTAACTTTCAAAAAAATTTACCACTCACCCTCAAAAATATTTGTTTACATGTCAATGAAATGCGTATTTAGAGTTGTTACTTGGTGATTCGAACACCATTATAAACTAAGGATATAACATAAAATTTAAAATAAATTAAACACTTTGATATTTAGTATCATATTTTAAGAAACTGTTTAGTATATTAAATTTTTTACAGTTTAAACATGTACATTATCCTAGCAAATATTTTACAATTTGTTTTAAGTCACGGTTATTTTTTTGGTGTTTGCTTTGGATCTATCAAATATTGTTTGATTTTATTTTAGACTTGTATTTGAAATTAGCATTGTATCAGGTGAAAATTTTATATTATTGACTTAACATATTAAAATCAAATACTAAATATATTACAAACATTAAAATAAAATAACAAGAATAAACAAAAAAAAATGTAAGGACTGAAACCAAGTACTTACATGGATTTAAAGAGAAATTCTATATAATTGAAATATACAATTACATATATAAGCCAAATGTTAAACGATAATTCCATGTTACCACCACAAAACTATGTAATAAGTTTAAATTTAGATTTAATTTTAATTCGAGAGAAGCAGATGAAGCGATGCGGGGCCATACCAACAAACCTTTGACATAAACTAGATTTGATAAAAATAAATATTTTATTTTTCATAAAAAAATGTTTCCTAAAAAGAATAATTTGCTCAAGATGATTATAGGTAAATTGTTTCTTTCGTAACCAATTATTAAATGGACAAGTAATATATTGGAGGTACTAGATTACATGTTTTGGACTCAATAGTCTACTCACCACAGATGTCGGAAAGTATCTTTATACTAAGACAATCTCAAATTGCAAGATGACCTACAAAAAATACTAAAATGACGTGTCAATTTAACAAATGAATGAATGGTTTATATCAACCGTTATGATCAGATACCCTGTGGTTTTCATTGAAAAGTGTACATATTCAAACTCTAGATATTCTTATTAATATCAAACACTTAGGCCTTTTCCCGTTCGGGTGTGTGAAGTTACTTGTTCAACAAAATGTTTGTGTGACTGGAATGTTTATGTGAGACTTGTGTGTTAGTTCATCATAATGAATATACGTGTTAGGTTAGAATTCTAACAAAATGTTTCTAGTGAAATTTATGATGTCATTTGCAAAAAAGTGAACAGAACTCTAGTTGTGAATGTGAAATATCTATTTATATGTATTAATATGCCCGTACTTGATGTCTGAATTTTCTTACGGATATGTGTTTAAGTTATCATGAGTTTCTAGAAATTAAACGTAAACATTATTTAATATGTTGATACATGAGATATGCCTATCTACGTTGTAACAACCCGTATAATATATATCTAGAATAATATCATACAAGTGTTAAATTTTGGTACTGTCACAACATAAGTGCCTAATGGCATCAATATATATACACATGTCCAAACTAAAACATCAATGGAACATGTTATACAATAATGCCTAAAAATAAAAATATAAGAACTATGTGCAATATCTTCATTGAACACAACTCCACAACGGAATATCTTGATAAACATCATCCCTTGAAACATCCATAACATCTTCTCATAGATTCAACCTGTAAGGATTACCTGAAAAATAACAACAATAATGGGATGAGATAATAATCTCAGTGAGTTCTCCTATTGTAACAACCCGTATAATATATATCTAGAATAATATCATACAAGTGTTAAATCTTGGTACTGTCACAACATAAGTGCCTAATGGCATCAATATATATACATGTCCAAACTAAAACATCAATGGAACATGTTATACAATAATGCCTAAATAATAAAAATCTAAGAACTATGTACAATATCTTCATTACACACAACTCCACAGCGAAAGATTATAATGAACAACAACCCTTGAAACATCCATAACAGTTTCTCTTAGATCCAACCTGTAAAGAATACCTGAAAAATAACAACAATAATGGGATGAGATAATAATCTCAGTGAGTTCTCCTATCCTATGGGTCCACTCGGCTCTACAGGGTATTCTAATCGATATTCAACTCATATCCAACTCAAGTCAACAAGGGAACGAAGACTTGAGTGATGGGGAGACTATCTCGCAATTGTATGGCAACATGCATCTGAGTTCTCATAACTCAACCACGATCATTATTCAGATCACGACGCATCAATTCCCGAACAGACTTACGTCTAAGCCAGGCCCGGTTCACGCATGCTCGTATGATTCGACTTTCACGGTGGATATCAGGTTCCCCTATGGGACTCGAACCCACTTCTAAGAACCATCGCTCGTATGGGACTCAAACCCACTTCTAAGAGCCATTACTCGTATGGGACTCGAACCCACTTTGAGTATTTTTCACCATATGGGACTCTAACCCACTTAGGTGTCCACTTTTTCACCATATGGGACTCTAACCCACTTAGGTGTCCACCTTTCCCCAATGTCTGTTATGATTGGGACTCAAACCCAATTGAGGCGCGAATCATTGGTCCCACATCCCAATGCTTACTCATCTAAGCATACCACAAGAGATGTGTACCATCACAGAAAAACACACATTCTGAATACATGATCAATTCCACAAATCATTGGTTCCACGAACCATAACAAAATTCATTAATCACAGGTGACTTCATTCACCACATTACACAAATAATAACATGGCATGTTCCATACAATGCGTCTCATTCTCAATCATGGCAACAATTCGTCCACGACCCCACATAAGCGTCGTACGAATGAATACCGTATTCTCATACATGTATCTCACATGTTCCATAACCTAGATTATCTTTCTAAGTTATTAATCAAATTATTCTTCTAGGTTTCCTCACTCATCTTTGTAAGGTTTTTAATCATGTTATTTAACCTTCCACATAACAACAATATTTAATTTTCATCATGATAAAATTCATGGCATTTATAAATCACATAATATTTTATAACATGGAACAATAATAATAGCCCTTTACGTTATCTTTCTAACGCATTCGGCCGTGTCCAAAACGGAGTTACACCACTCAATTAATTCATTAATCTATCTTAATCAAGATTTAGATTAATATTTATTCATTGCATAAGTATTCAACAACAACCTCTCTAGCCTAGTGGTAAGGCTTGTACAGACAAAAATTAAATTTTGTTTCTGTGTTAACGCCGTTAACCGGTTAACCACTCACGAAATTGCCCAGAAAGTGAATTTTGCTACGCGTTAACCGGTTACCTCATACCGTTAACCGGTTAACGCTGTAAAAAGAGGAAAAGTCCTTAAATAACTCCTCTTTTATTTTCCTTTCCATCTACCATTTTTACCTACCATTTTCACATAACATGATTTTTTCAACAACAACCAACATAATATCAACACATAGCATGGATAGGGAGTATGAACACAACAAGTTCATCACAATTCACACAAACCCTAACCCCACAAATATAGATTATTTTCCCCCAATGCTAAAACTATCTAAGAACTCACCTTGGACACATGGAGATGGTGAAGATGGTGAGTAGAAAGTGGTGATGAGCATGATTTTCCATCTTCTTCCTTCCTTCCTCTTCTTCTCTTCTTCCTCTTTCTCTTTCTTCTTTTCTTCTCTTTCTTTTCCTTTTCCTTCCTGATATCTCTCACTGTCTCTTCTTCTATTCTTATCCTCTTCTTCTTTTCTTTTCCACCACACATATACTATATAATATATATAAATAATATATAATATTAAGTAGTATCATAAAATATCTCAATTGATATTTTATCTTCCAGCACCAATTGACCAATTATTAATGTTACCAAAAATGTCCTCTCTTGTACTTATTAATATTGGTCTGTCTCTTTATTAATAATTAATCCCTTCAGAGTTCACTGGTTACTCTATTGGTCCCAATTGACAACATTTAGAGCACAAAGGAGCTCTAATTGTTACAACTAACAAAAGATATAGTACACAGGTACTCAATTGGTCTCAACTGACAACTAATTGAGCATTTAAGGGAACATGGGATATTACACCTATCATATGGGTCCACTCGGCTCTACAGGGTTTTCTGATCAATATTCAACTCATATCCAACTCAAGTCAACAAGGGAACGAAGACTTGAGCGATGGGGAAACTATCTCGCAATTGTATGGCAACATGCATCTGAGTTCTCATAACTCAACCTCGACCATTATTCAGATCACGAAACATCACTTCCCGAATGGACTTACGTCTAAGCCAGGCCCGATTCATGCATGCTCGTATGATTCGACTTTCACGGTGGATATCCGGTTCCCCTATGGGACTTAAACCCACTTTGAGAACCATCAGTCGTATGGGACTTTACCCACTTTGAGTCTCTTTCACCGTATGGGCCTTATCCCACTTTGGTGTCCACCTTTCCCCCATGTCCGCCATGGTTGGGGCTCAAACCCAATTGAGGCTCGAATCATTGGTCCCACATCCCAATGCTTACTCATCTAAGCATACCAATAGAGATCTGTACCATCACAGAAAACACACATTCTGAATACATGATCGGTTTCACAAATTATCGGTTCCACGAACCATAACAAAATCCATCAATCACAGGTGACTTCATTCACCATAATACACAAATAATAATATGACATGTTCCATAGAATGCGTCTCATTCTCAATCATGACAACAATTCATCCACGACCTCCACATAAGCGTCGTACGAATGAATACCGTATTCTCATACATATATCACACATGTTCCATAACCTAGATTATCTTTCTAAGTTATTAATTATGTTATACTCCTAGGTTTCCTCACTCACCTTTGTAAGGTTTTTAATCATGTTATTTCACCTTCAACACAACAACAATATTTAACTTTCATCATAACATAATTCATAGTATTTATAAATCACATAATATTTTATAACATGGAACAATAATAATAGCCCTTTACGTTATCTTTCTAACGCATCCGTGCGTGTCCAAAACGGAGTTATAACCCTCAATTAATTCATTAATCTATCTTAATCAAGATTTAGATTAACATATTCATTGCATAAGTATTCAACAACGACATCTTTGGCCTAGTGGTAAGGCTTGTACAATTCCAAGGAGGTCTCGGGTTTGAACCCCATTGGTGACATATTTTAATTCATCAAATAATTAATTCATGTCAATAGATTGATCAAATAAATCAATCGGTTGAATGTGAATTTCTCTAAAAAAAATCACTAAACCAAAACTTCGTATTCACAAAATACAAAGGAATCGTGAGAACCAATCGATTGGTTGCAGGAAAAATTTCAAACCTCATTAATTCTCCATTAATTCTCAAGTTACTTCCTCACCTGCAACATGTTCCTTCACCTCCAACAACCAATACACTAAAGGTTCACCAACATACATCATTCTAATTATTTTCATGATTAAGATAACAACTCATCAACTTGTTATTAACCATTCTAATTATTTTATGGTTTGTTCAAACCCTAATGTCTACAATCAAAGGTTCTAACTAGAACTCACCTTGGAGATGAAGATGGTGAAATAAATGTGAAGTTGGTGATGATGATGATGAAGATGAGATGATGGTGGTGAATGTTTCCATCTTCTTCCTTCCTTCCTCTTCTTCTCTTCTTCCTCTTTCTCTTTCCTCTTTCCTTTCTGATAACTCTCTCTTTCATTCTTATCTCTTCCTACTACTTCTTATCCTTTTCTTCTTTTCTTTTCCACCACACAAAATACTATATAATATATATAAATAATATATAATATTAAGTAGTAACATAAAATATCTCAATTGATATTTTATCTTCCAGTACCAATTGACCAATTATTAATGTTACCAAAAATGTCCTCTCTTGTACTTATTAATATTATCCTATCTCTTTTATTAATAATTAATCTCTTCAGAGTTCACTGGTTACTCTATTGGTCCCAATTGACAACATTTAGAACACATAGGAGCTCTAATTGTTCCAACTAACAAAATATATAGTACACAGGAACTCAATTCATCTCAATTGACAACTAATTGAGCATTTAAGGGAATATGGGATATTACATATGTTATTATAAAAAATTCTACAAATACTAGCGATGATCTTGTTATACATGTGTGTTTTATTTTTATATTTCTTTACCATTCACTCTTCGTTGTTTATAGGTGTGTTTGTGAAATAGATTTTTTTAAGTTAGTTGTTGGTTATTCTAGCATTGGTATGATGTGTAGCAAGCATAAAGGTGAAAATAGGATAAATGGTTTATTGCTCGTTGTTATTTGGACATGAACTCTTTACCAAATGAAATTTATCATTTGATATCACCAATGCATAATATATTTATTATATGAAATTTTTGAATTGAACGTTAATCAGAGTGGCGCAGCGGAAGCGTGGTGGGCCCATAACACACAGGTCCCTAGATCGAAACCAGGCTCTGATAGAAATTTCAAATATAATTTTGTTTTTATTCAAAAAACATGTTACAAATCAAAATAGTGCATGAAATGCAAGACATCTATGGTTAAATTGTATCTTTTATGACTAAATATTGAAAAATAATTAATTAGTAAGGAATAAGTTATTTGAGATTAAAAATATAGATATTAATATAATTACTATCTATCACTTCATTTTTTTGTATTTGGAGTCAGTTAATAAATAAAATGTACGTGTGACTCGCAACTGTATGTGTGACATGTGTTTCCTAATATCATGAGGACCATAAATATCATGTTATAATACTTCTGAGAGATAACTAGTTTGTTGAACTTGTTTCGTGACTTGAAAAAATAGGGATAGACTTCTAATTGTAAAAGTGCATTAAATTTTGTATATGTTCCGTAAACTCGCTAAATATCATCATATGATTGTTTGTTGAAGTGTAATAACGTGTTAATGTTTATCTAATTACGTAATGTAGTAACTGTTGTGTATGTTGATACACGACAAGTCTTATATCTTCCAATATGAAAAGCTATGTAAACATGGCAGATGATATTCATATGTTTACTTTAACTTTCAAAAAAATTTACCACTCACCCTCAAAAATATTTGTTTACATGTCAATGAAATGTGTATTTAGAGTTGTTACTTGGTGATTCGAACACCATTATAAACTTAGGATATAACATAAAATTGAAAATAAATTAAACACTTTGATATTTAATATCATATTTAAAGAAACTATATATTATATTAAAATTTTACAGTTTAAATATATATATATTGTCCTAGCAAATATTTTACAATTTGTTTTTAGTCACGGTTATTTTTGAGGTTTTTGCTTTGGATCTATCAAATATTCTTCGATTTTATTTTAGACTTGTATTTGAAATTAGCATTGTATCATGTGAAATTTTTATATTATTGACTTAAAAGAATAAAATCAAATACTAAATATATTACAAACATTAAAATAAAATAACAAGATAAACAAAAAAAAGTGTAAGGACTGACACCAAGTACTTACATGGATTTAAACAAAAATTCTACATAATTGAAATATACAATTACATATATAAGCCAAATGTTAAACAATAATTCCATGTTACCACCACAAAACTATGTAATAAGTTTAAATTTAGATTTAATTTTAATTTGAGAGATGCAGATGAAGCGATGCGGGCCCATGCCAAAAAACCTTTGACATAAACTAGATTTGATAAAATAAATAATTTATTTTTCAAAAAAAAATGATTCCCAAAAAAAATAATTTGCCCAAGACGATTATAGGTAAATTGTTTCTTCCATGAACCAATTATTAAGTGGACAAGTAATATATTGGAGGTACCAGATTACAAGTGTTGCACTCAGTAGTCTACTCACCACAGATGTCGGAAAGTACCTTTACACCAAGACAATCTCGAATTGCAAGATGACCTACAAAAAATACTAAAATGACGTGTAAATTTAATAAATGAATGAATGATTTATATCAACCGTTATGATCAGATACCCTGTGGTTTTCATTGAAAAGTGTACATATTCAAACTCTAGATATTCTTATTAATATCAAACATTTACGCATTTTCCCGTTCGGGTGTGTGAAGTTACTTGTTCAACAAAATGTTTGTGTGACTAAAATGTTTATGTGCGACTTGTGTGTTAGTTCATCATAATGAACATACGTGTCAGGTTAGAATGCTAACAGAATGTTTCTAGTTAAATTTATGATGTCATTTGCAACAAATTGAACCGAACTCTAGTTGTGAATGTGAAATATCTATTTATATGCATTAATATGCCCGTACTTGATGTCTAATTTTTCTTACGGATATGTGTTTAAGTTATAATGAGTTTCTAGAAATTAAAGGTACACATTATTTAATATGTTGATACATGAGATATGCCTATCAATGTCATTATAAAAAATTCTACAAATACTAGCGATGATCTTGTTATACATGTGTGTTTTATTTTTATATTTCTTTACCACTCACTCTTTGTTGTTTATAGGTGTGTTTGTGAAATAGATTTTTTTAAGTTATTTGTTGGTTATTCTAGCATTGGTATGATGTGTAGCAAGCATAAAGGTGAAAATAAGATAAATGGTTTATTGCTCGTTGTTATTTGGACATGAACTCTTTACCAAATGAAATTTATCATTTGATATCACCAATGCATAATATATTTATTATATGAAATTTTTGAATTGAACGTTAATCAGAGTGGCGCAGCGTAAGCGAGGTGGGCCCATAACCCACAGGTCCCTGGATCGAAACCAGGCTCTGATAGAAATTTCAAATATAATTTTGTTTTTATTCAAAAAACATGTTACAAATCAAAATAGTGCATGACAAACCAGGCTCTGATAGAAATTTCAAATATAATTTTGTTTTTATTCAAAAAACATGTTACAAATCAAAATAGTGCATGAAATGCAAGACATAATTAATTAGTAAGGAATAAGTTATTTGAGATTAAAAATATAGATATTAATATAATTACTATCTATCACTTCATTTTTTTGTATTTGGAGTCGGTTAATAAATAAAATGTACGTGTGACTCGCAACTGTATGTGTGACATGTGTTTCCTAATATCATGATGACCATAAATATCATGTTATAATACTTCTTAGAGATAACTAGTTTGTTGAACATGTTTCGTGACTTGAAAAAATAGGGATAGATTTCTAATTGTAAAAGTGCATTAAATTTTGTATATGTGCCGTAAACTCGCTAAATATTATCATATGATTGTTTGTTGAAGTGTAATAACGTGTTAATGTTTATCTAATTACGTAATGTAGTAACCGTTGTGTATGTTGATACACGACAAGTCTTATATCTTCCAATATGAAAAGCTATGTAAACATGGAATATGATATTCATATGTTTACTTTAACTTTCAAAATAATTTACCACTCAGCCTCAAAAATATTTGTTTACATGTCAATGAAATGCGTATTTAGAGTTGTTACTTGGTGATTCGAACACCATTATAAACTTAGGATATAACATAAAATTGAAAATAAATTAAACACTTTGATATTTAATATCATATTTAAAGAAACTATATATTATATTAAATATATATATTGTCCTAGCAAATATTTTACAATTTGTTTTTAGTCACGGTTATTTTTGAGGTTTTTGCTTTGGATCTATCAAATATTCTTCGATTTTATTTTAGACTTGTATTTGAAATTAGCATTGTATCATGTGAAATTTTTATATTATTGACTTAAAAGAATAAAATCAAATACTAAATATATTACAAACATTAAAATAAAATAACAAGATAAACAAAAAAAAATGTAAGGACTGACACCAAGTACTTACATGGATTTAAACAAAAATTCTACATAATTGAAATATACAATTACATATATAAGCCAAATGTTAAACAATAATTCCATGTTACCACCACAAAACTATGTAATAAGTTTAAATTTAGATTTAATTTTAATTTGAGAGATGCAGATGAAGCGATGCGGGCCCATACCAAAAAACCTTTGACATAAACTAGATTTGATAAAATAAATAATTTATTTTTCAAAAAAAAATGTTTCCCAAAAAAAATAATTTGCCCAAGACGATTATAGGTAAATTGTTTCTTCCATGAACCAATTATTAAGTGGACAAGTAATATATTGGAGGTACCAGATTACAAGTGTTGCACTCAGTAGTCTACTCACCACAGATGTCGGAAAGTACCTTTACACCAAGACAATCTCGAATTGCAAGATGACCTACAAAAAATACTAAAATGACGTGTAAATTTAATAAATGAATGAATGATTTATATCAACCGTTATGATCAGATACCCTGTGGTTTTCATTGAAAAGTGTACATATTCAAACTCTAGATATTCTTATTAATATCAAACATTTACGCCTTTTCCCGTTCGGGTGTGTGAAGTTACTTGTTCAACAAAATGTTTGTGTGACTAAAATGTTTATGTGCGACTTGTGTGTTAGTTCATCATAATGAACATACGTGTCAGGTTAGAATGCTAACAGAATGTTTCTAGTTAAATTTATGATGTCATTTGCAACAAATTGAACCGAACTCTAGTTGTGAATGTGAAATATCTATTTATATGCATTAATATGCCCGTACTTGATGTCTAATTTTTATTACGGATATGTGTTTAAGTTATAATGAGTTTCTAGAAATTAAACGTACACATTATTTAATATGTTGATACATGAGATATGCCTATCTATGTCATTATAAAAAATTCTACAAATACTAGCGATGATCTTGTTATACATGTGTGTTTTATTTTTATATTTCTTTACCACTCACTCTTTGTTGTTTATAGGTGTGTTTGTGAAATAGATTTTTTTAAGTTAGTTGTTGGTTATTCTAGCATTGGTATGACGTGTAGCAAGCATAAAGGTGAAAATAGGATAAATGGTTTATTGCTCGTAGTTATTTGGACATGAACTCTTTACCAAATGAAATTTATCATTTGATATCACCAATGCATAATATATTTATTATATGAAATTTTTGGATTTAACGTTAATCAGAGTGGCGCAGCGGAAGCGTGGTGGGCCCATAACCCACAGGTCCCTGGATCGAAACCAGGCTCTGATAGAAATTTCAAATATAATTTTGTTTTTATTCAAAAAACATGTTATAAATCAAAATAGTGCATGAAATGCAAGACATAATTAATTAGTAAGGAATAAGTTATTTGAGATTAAAAATATATATATTAATATAATTACTATCTATCACTTCATTTTTTTGTATTTGGAGTATTTTAATAAAGAAAATGTACGTGTGACTCGCAACTGTATGTGTGACATGTGTTTCCTAATATCATGATGACCATAAATATCATGTTATAATACTTCTTAGAGATAACTAGTTTGTTGAACATGTTTCGTGACTTGAAAAAATAGGGATAGATTTCTAATTGTAAAAGTGCATTAAATTTTGTATATGTGCCGTAAACTCGCTAAATATTATCATATGATTGTTTGTTGAAGTGTAATAACGTGTTAATGTTTATCTAATTACTTAATGTAGTAACCGTTGTGTATGTTGATACACGACAAGTCTTATATCTTCCAATATGAAAAGCTATGTAAACATGGAAGATGATATTCATATGTTTACTTTAACTTTCAAAATAATTTACCACTCACCCTCAAAAATATTTGTTTACATGTCAATGAAATGCGTATTTAGAGTTGTTACTTGGTGATTCGAACACCATTATAAACTTAGGATATAACATAAAATTGAAAATAAATTAAACACTTTGATATTTAATATCATATTTAAAGAAACTATATATTATATTAAAATTTTACAGTTTAAATATATATATTGTCCTAGCAAATATTTTACAATTTGTTTTTAGTCACGGTTATTTTTGAGGTTTTTGCTTTGGATCTATCAAATATTCTTCGATTTTATTTTAGACTTGTTTTTGAAATTAGCATTGTATCATGTGAAATTTTTATATTATTGACTTAAAAGAATAAAATCAAATACTAAATATATTACAAACATTAAAATAAAATAACAAGATAAACAAAAAAAAATGTAAGGACTGACACCAAGTACTTACATGGATTTAAACAAAAATTCTACATAATTGAAATATACAATTACATATATAAGCCAAATGTTAAACAATAATTCCATGTTACCACCACAAAACTATGTAATAAGTTTAAATTTAGATTTAATTTTAATTTGAGAGATGCAGATGAAGCGATGCGGGCCCATACAAAAAAAACCTTTGACATAAACTAGATTTGATAAAATAAATAATTTATTTTTCAAAAAAAAATGTTTCCCAAAAAAAATAATTTGCCCAAGACGATTATAGGTAAATTGTTTCTTCCATGAACCAATTATTAAGTGGACAAGTAATATATTGGAGGTACCAGATTACAAGTGTTGCACTCAGTAGTCTACTCACCACAGATGTCGGAAAGTACCTTTACACCAAGACAATCTCGAATTGCAAGATGACCTACAAAAAATACTAAAATGACGTGTAAATTTAATAAATGAATGAATGATTTATATCAACCGTTATGATCAGATACCCTGTGGTTTTCATTGAAAAGTGTACATATTCAAACTCTAGATATTCTTATTAATATCAAACATTTACGCCTTTTCCCGTTCGGGTGTGTGAAGTTACTTGTTCAACAAAATGTTTGTGTGACTAAAATGTTTATGTGCGACTTGTGTGTTAGTTCATCATAATGAACATACGTGTCAGGTTAGAATGCTAACAGAATGTTTCTAGTTAAATTTATGATGTCATTTGCAACAAATTGAACCGAACTCTAGTTGTGAATGTGAAATATCTATTTATATGCATTAATATGCCCGTACTTGATGTCTAATTTTTCTTACGGATATGTGTTTAAGTTATAATGAGTTTCTAGAAATTAAACGTACACATTATTTAATATGTTGATACATGAGATATGCCTATCTATGTCATTATAAAAAATTCTAAAAATACTAGCGATGATCTTGTTATACATGTGTGTTTTATTTTTATATTTCTTTACCACTCACTCTTCGTTGTTTATAGGTGTGTTTGTGAAATAGATTTTTTTAAGTTTGTTGTTGGTTATTCTAGCATTGGTATGATGTGTAGCAAGCATAAAGGTGAAAATAGGATAAATGGTTTATTGCTCGTTGTTATTTGGACATGAACTCTTTACCAAATGAAATTTATCATTTGATATCACCAATGCATAATATATTTATTATATGAAATTTTTGAATTGAACGTTAATCAGAGTGGCGCAGCGGAAGCGTGGTGGGCCCATAACCCACAGGTCCCTGGATCGAAACCAGGCTCTGATAGAAATTTCAAATATAATTTTGTTTTTATTCAAAAAACATGTTACAAATCAAAATAGTGCATGAAATGCAAGACATAATTAATTAGTAAGGAATAAGTTATTTGAGATTAAAAATATAGATATTAATATAATTACTATCTATCACTTCATTTTTTTGTATTTGGAGTCAGTTAATAAATAAAATGTACGTGTGACTCGCAACTGTATGTGTGACATGTGTTTCCTAATATCATGATGACCATAAATATCATGTTATAATACTTCTGAGAGATAACTAGTTTGTTGAACATGTTTCGTGACTTGAAAAAATAGGGATAGATTTCTAATTGTAAAAGTGCATTAAATTTTGTATATGTGCCGTAAACTCGCTAAATATTATCATATGATTGTTTGTTGAAGTGTAATAACGTGTTAATGTTTATCTAATTACTTAATGTAGTAACCGTTGTGTATGTTGATACACGACAAGTCTTATATCTTCCAATATGAAAAGCTATGTAAACATGGAAGATGATATTCATATGTTTACTTTAACTTTCAAAATAATTTACCACTCACCCTCAAAAATATTTGTTTACATGTCAATGAAATGCGTATTTAGAGTTGTTACTTGGTGATTCGAACACCATTATAAACTTAGGATATAACATAAAATTGAAAATAAATTAAACACTTTGATATTTAATATCATATTTAAAGAAACTATATATTATATTAAAATTTTACAGTTTAAATATATATATTGTCCTAGCAAATATTTTACAATTTGTTTTTAGTCACGGTTATTTTTGAGGTTTTTGCTTTGGATCTATCAAATATTCTTCGATTTTATTTTAGACTTGTTTTTGAAATTAGCATTGTATCATGTGAAATTTTTATATTATTGACTTAAAAGAATAAAATCAAATACTAAATATATTACAAACATTAAAATAAAATAACAAGATAAACAAAAAAAAATGTAAGGACTGACACCAAGTACTTACATGGATTTAAACAAAAATTCTACATAATTGAAATATACAATTACATATATAAGCCAAATGTTAAACAATAATTCCATGTTACCACCACAAAACTATGTAATAAGTTTAAATTTAGATTTAATTTTAATTTGAGAGATGCAGATGAAGCGATGCGGGCCCATACCAAAAAACCTTTGACATAAACTAGATTTGATAAAATAAATAATTTATTTTTCAAAAAAAAATGTTTCCCAAAAAAAATAATTTGCCCAAGAAGATTATAGGTAAATTGTTTCTTCCATGAACCAATTATTAAGTGGACAAGTAATATATTGGAGGTACCAGATTACAAGTGTTGCACTCAGTAGTCTACTCACCACAGATGTCGGAAAGTACCTTTACACCAAGACAATCTCGAATTGCAAGATGACCTACAAAAAATACTAAAATGACGTGTAAATTTAATAAATGAATGAATGATTTATATCAACCGTTATGATCAGATACCCTGTGGTTTTCATTGAAAAGTGTACATATTCAAACTCTAGATATTCTTATTAATATCAAACATTTACGCCTTTTCCCGTTCGGGTGTGTGAAGTTACTTGTTCAACAAAATGTTTGTGTGACTAAAATGTTTATGTGCGACTTGTGTGTTAGTTCATCATAATGAACATACGTGTCAGGTTAGAATGCTAACAGAATGTTTCTAGTTAAATTTATGATGTCATTTGCAACAAATTGAACCGAACTCTAGTTGTGAATGTGAAATATCTATTTATATGCATTAATATGCCCGTACTTGATGTCTAATTTTTCTTACGGATATGTGTTTAAGTTATAATGAGTTTCTAGAAATTAAACGTACACATTATTTAATATGTTGATACATGAGATATGCCTATCTATGTCATTATAAAAAATTCTAAAAATACTAGCGATGGTCTTGTTATACATGTGTGTTTTATTTTTATATTTCTTTACCACTCACTCTTCGTTGTTTATAGGTGTGTTTGTGAAATAGATTTTTTTAAGTTTGTTGTTGGTTATTCTAGCATTGGTATGATGTGTAGCAAGCATAAAGGTGAAAATAGGATAAATGGTTTATTGCTCGTTGTTATTTGGACATGAACTCTTTACCAAATGAAATTTATCATTTGATATCACCAATGCATAATATATTTATTATATGAAATTTTTGAATTGAACGTTAATCAGAGTGGCGCAGCGGAAGCGTGGTGGGCCCATAACCCACAGGTCCCTGGATCGAAACCAGGCTCTGATAGAAATTTCAAATATAATTTTGTTTTTATTCAAAAAACATGTTACAAATCAAAATAGTGCATGAAATGCAAGACATAATTAATTAGTAAGGAATAAGTTATTTGAGATTAAAAATATAGATATTAATATAATTACTATCTATCACTTCATTTTTTTGTATTTGGAGTCGGTTAATAAATAAAATGTACGTGTGACTCGCAACTGTATGTGTGACATGTGTTTCCTAATATCATGATGACCATAAATATCATGTTATAATACTTCTTAGAGATAACTAGTTTGTTGAACATGTTTCGTGACTTGAAAAAATAGGGATAGATTTCTAATTGTAAAAGTGCATTAAATTTTGTATATGTGCCGTAAACTCGCTAAATATTATCATATGATTGTTTGTTGAAGTGTAATAACGTGTTAATGTTTATCTAATTACTTAATGTAGTAACCGTTGTGTATGTTGATACACGACAAGTCTTATATCTTCCAATATGAAAAGCTATGTAAACATGGAAGATGATATTCATATGTTTACTTTAACTTTCAAAATAATTTACCACTCACCCTCAAAAATATTTGTTTACATGTCAATGAAATGCGTATTTAGAGTTGTTACTTGGTGATTCGAACACCATTATAAACTTAGGATATAACATAAAATTGAAAATAAATTAAACACTTTGATATTTAATATCATATTTAAAGAAACTATATATTATATTAAAATTTTACAGTTTAAATATATATATTGTCCTAGCAAATATTTTACAATTTGTTTTTAGTCACGGTTATTTTTGAGGTTTTTGCTTTGGATCTATCAAATATTCTTCGATTTTATTTTAGACTTGTTTTTGAAATTAGCATTGTATCATGTGAAATTTTTATATTATTGACTTAAAAGAATAAAATCAAATACTAAATATATTACAAACATTAAAATAAAATAACAAGATAAACAAAAAAAAATGTAAGGACTGACACCAAGTACTTACATGGATTTAAACAAAAATTCTACATAATTGAAATATACAATTACATATATAAGCCAAATGTTAAACAATAATTCCATGTTACCACCACAAAACTATGTAATAAGTTTAAATTTAGATTTAATTTTAATTTGAGAGATGCAGATGAAGCGATGCGGGCCCATACCAAAAAACCTTTGACATAAACTAGATTTGATAAAATAAATAATTTATTTTTCAAAAAAAAATGTTTCCCAAAAAAAATAATTTGCCCAAGAAGATTATAGGTAAATTGTTTCTTCCATGAACCAATTATTAAGTGGACAAGTAATATATTGGAGGTACCAGATTACAAGTGTTGCACTCAGTAGTCTACTCACCACAGATGTCGGAAAGTACCTTTACACCAAGACAATCTCGAATTGCAAGATGACCTACAAAAAATACTAAAATGACGTGTAAATTTAATAAATGAATGAATGATTTATATCAACCGTTATGATCAGATACCCTGTGGTTTTCATTGAAAAGTGTACATATTCAAACTCTAGATATTCTTATTAATATCAAACATTTACGCCTTTTCCCGTTCGGGTGTGTGAAGTTACTTGTTCAACAAAATGTTTGTGTGACTAAAATGTTTATGTGCGACTTGTGTGTTAGTTCATCATAATGAACATACGTGTCAGGTTAGAATGCTAACAGAATGTTTCTAGTTAAATTTATGATGTCATTTGCAACAAATTGAACCGAACTCTAGTTGTGAATGTGAAATATCTATTTATATGCATTAATATGCCCGTACTTGATGTCTAATTTTTCTTACGGATATGTGTTTAAGTTATAATGAGTTTCTAGAAATTAAACGTACACATTATTTAATATGTTGATACATGAGATATGCCTATCTATGTCATTATAAAAAATTCTAAAAATACTAGCGATGATCTTGTTATACATGTGTGTTTTATTTTTATATTTCTTTACCACTCACTCTTCGTTGTTTATAGGTGTGTTTGTGAAATAGATTTTTTTAAGTTTGTTGTTGGTTATTCTAGCATTGGTATGATGTGTAGCAAGCATAAAGGTGAAAATAGGATAAATGGTTTATTGCTCGTTGTTATTTGGACATGAACTCTTTACCAAATGAAATTTATCATTTGATATCACCAATGCATAATATATTTATTATATGAAATTTTTGAATTGAACGTTAATCAGAGTGGCGCAGCGGAAGCGTGGTGGGCCCATAACCCACAGGTCCCTGGATCGAAACCAGGCTCTGATAGAAATTTCAAATATAATTTTGTTTTTATTCAAAAAACATGTTACAAATCAAAATAGTGCATGAAATGCAAGACATAATTAATTAGTAAGGAATAAGTTATTTGAGATTAAAAATATAGATATTAATATAATTACTATCTATCACTTCATTTTTTTGTATTTGGAGTCAGTTAATAAATAAAATGTACGTGTGACTCGCAACTGTATGTGTGACATGTGTTTCCTAATATCATGATGACCATAAATATCATGTTATAATACTTCTGAGAGATAACTAGTTTGTTGAACATGTTTCGTGACTTGAAAAAATAGGGATAGATTTCTAATTGTAAAAGTGCATTAAATTTTGTATATGTGCCGTAAACTCGCTAAATATTATCATATGATTGTTTGTTGAAGTGTAATAACGTGTTAATGTTTATCTAATTACTTAATGTAGTAACCGTTGTGTATGTTGATACACGACAAGTCTTATATCTTCCAATATGAAAAGCTATGTAAACATGGAAGATGATATTCATATGTTTACTTTAACTTTCAAAATAATTTACCACTCACCCTCAAAAATATTTGTTTACATGTCAATGAAATGCGTATTTAGAGTTGTTACTTGGTGATTCGAACACCATTATAAACTTAGGATATAACATAAAATTGAAAATAAATTAAACACTTTGATATTTAATATCATATTTAAAGAAACTATATATTATATTAAAATTTTACAGTTTAAATATATATATTGTCCTAGCAAATATTTTACAATTTGTTTTTAGTCACGGTTATTTTTGAGGTTTTTGCTTTGGATCTATCAAATATTCTTCGATTTTATTTTAGACTTGTTTTTGAAATTAGCATTGTATCATGTGAAATTTTTATATTATTGACTTAAAAGAATAAAATCAAATACTAAATATATTACAAACATTAAAATAAAATAACAAGATAAACAAAAAAAAATGTAAGGACTGACACCAAGTACTTACATGGATTTAAACAAAAATTCTACATAATTGAAATATACAATTACATATATAAGCCAAATGTTAAACAATAATTCCATGTTACCACCACAAAACTATGTAATAAGTTTAAATTTAGATTTAATTTTAATTTGAGAGATGCAGATGAAGCGATGCGGGCCCATACCAAAAAACCTTTGACATAAACTAGATTTGATAAAATAAATAATTTATTTTTCAAAAAAAAATGTTTCCCAAAAAAAATAATTTGCCCAAGAAGATTATAGGTAAATTGTTTCTTCCATGAACCAATTATTAAGTGGACAAGTAATATATTGGAGGTACCAGATTACAAGTGTTGCACTCAGTAGTCTACTCACCACAGATGTCGGAAAGTACCTTTACACCAAGACAATCTCGAATTGCAAGATGACCTACAAAAAATACTAAAATGACGTGTAAATTTAATAAATGAATGAATGATTTATATCAACCGTTATGATCAGATACCCTGTGGTTTTCATTGAAAAGTGTACATATTCAAACTCTAGATATTCTTATTAATATCAAACATTTACGCCTTTTCCCGTTCGGGTGTGTGAAGTTACTTGTTCAACAAAATGTTTGTGTGACTAAAATGTTTATGTGCGACTTGTGTGTTAGTTCATCATAATGAACATACGTGTCAGGTTAGAATGCTAACAGAATGTTTCTAGTTAAATTTATGATGTCATTTGCAACAAATTGAACCGAACTCTAGTTGTGAATGTGAAATATCTATTTATATGCATTAATATGCCCGTACTTGATGTCTAATTTTTCTTACGGATATGTGTTTAAGTTATAATGAGTTTCTAGAAATTAAACGTACACATTATTTAATATGTTGATACATGAGATATGCCTATCTATGTCATTATAAAAAATTCTAAAAATACTAGCGATGGTCTTGTTATACATGTGTGTTTTATTTTTATATTTCTTTACCACTCACTCTTCGTTGTTTATAGGTGTGTTTGTGAAATAGATTTTTTTAAGTTTGTTGTTGGTTATTCTAGCATTGGTATGATGTGTAGCAAGCATAAAGGTGAAAATAGGATAAATGGTTTATTGCTCGTTGTTATTTGGACATGAACTCTTTACCAAATGAAATTTATCATTTGATATCACCAATGCATAATATATTTATTATATGAAATTTTTGAATTGAACGTTAATCAGAGTGGCGCAGCGGAAGCGTGGTGGGCCCATAACCCACAGGTCCCTGGATCGAAACCAGGCTCTGATAGAAATTTCAAATATAATTTTGTTTTTATTCAAAAAACATGTTACAAATCAAAATAGTGCATGAAATGCAAGACATAATTAATTAGTAAGGAATAAGTTATTTGAGATTAAAAATATAGATATTAATATAATTACTATCTATCACTTCATTTTTTTGTATTTGGAGTCGGTTAATAAATAAAATGTACGTGTGACTCGCAACTGTATGTGTGACATGTGTTTCCTAATATCATGATGACCATAAATATCATGTTATAATACTTCTTAGAGATAACTAGTTTGTTGAACATGTTTCGTGACTTGAAAAAATAGGGATAGATTTCTAATTGTAAAAGTGCATTAAATTTTGTATATGTGCCGTAAACTCGCTAAATATTATCATATGATTGTTTGTTGAAGTGTAATAACGTGTTAATGTTTATCTAATTACTTAATGTAGTAACCGTTGTGTATGTTGATACACGACAAGTCTTATATCTTCCAATATGAAAAGCTATGTAAACATGGAAGATGATATTCATATGTTTACTTTAACTTTCAAAATAATTTACCACTCACCCTCAAAAATATTTGTTTACATGTCAATGAAATGCGTATTTAGAGTTGTTACTTGGTGATTCGAACACCATTATAAACTTAGGATATAACATAAAATTGAAAATAAATTAAACACTTTGATATTTAATATCATATTTAAAGAAACTATATATTATATTAAAATTTTACAGTTTAAATATATATATTGTCCTAGCAAATATTTTACAATTTGTTTTTAGTCACGGTTATTTTTGAGGTTTTTGCTTTGGATCTATCAAATATTCTTCGATTTTATTTTAGACTTGTTTTTGAAATTAGCATTGTATCATGTGAAATTTTTATATTATTGACTTAAAAGAATAAAATCAAATACTAAATATATTACAAACATTAAAATAAAATAACAAGATAAACAAAAAAAAATGTAAGGACTGACACCAAGTACTTACATGGATTTAAACAAAAATTCTACATAATTGAAATATACAATTACATATATAAGCCAAATGTTAAACAATAATTCCATGTTACCACCACAAAACTATGTAATAAGTTTAAATTTAGATTTAATTTTAATTTGAGAGATGCAGATGAAGCGATGCGGGCCCATACCAAAAAACCTTTGACATAAACTAGATTTGATAAAATAAATAATTTATTTTTCAAAAAAAAATGTTTCCCAAAAAAAATAATTTGCCCAAGAAGATTATAGGTAAATTGTTTCTTCCATGAACCAATTATTAAGTGGACAAGTAATATATTGGAGGTACCAGATTACAAGTGTTGCACTCAGTAGTCTACTCACCACAGATGTCGGAAAGTACCTTTACACCAAGACAATCTCGAATTGCAAGATGACCTACAAAAAATACTAAAATGACGTGTAAATTTAATAAATGAATGAATGATTTATATCAACCGTTATGATCAGATACCCTGTGGTTTTCATTGAAAAGTGTACATATTCAAACTCTAGATATTCTTATTAATATCAAACATTTACGCCTTTTCCCGTTCGGGTGTGTGAAGTTACTTGTTCAACAAAATGTTTGTGTGACTAAAATGTTTATGTGCGACTTGTGTGTTAGTTCATCATAATGAACATACGTGTCAGGTTAGAATGCTAACAGAATGTTTCTAGTTAAATTTATGATGTCATTTGCAACAAATTGAACCGAACTCTAGTTGTGAATGTGAAATATCTATTTATATGCATTAATATGCCCGTACTTGATGTCTAATTTTTCTTACGGATATGTGTTTAAGTTATAATGAGTTTCTAGAAATTAAACGTACACATTATTTAATATGTTGATACATGAGATATGCCTATCTATGTCATTATAAAAAATTCTAAAAATACTAGCGATGGTCTTGTTATACATGTGTGTTTTATTTTTATATTTCTTTACCACTCACTCTTCGTTGTTTATAGGTGTGTTTGTGAAATAGATTTTTTTAAGTTTGTTGTTGGTTATTCTAGCATTGGTATGATGTGTAGCAAGCATAAAGGTGAAAATAGGATAAATGGTTTATTGCTCGTTGTTATTTGGACATGAACTCTTTACCAAATGAAATTTATCATTTGATATCACCAATGCATAATATATTTATTATATGAAATTTTTGAATTGAACGTTAATCAGAGTGGCGCAGCGGAAGCGTGGTGGGCCCATAACCCACAGGTCCCTGGATCGAAACCAGGCTATGATGACCATAAATATCATGTTATAATACTTCTTAGAGATAACTAGTTTGTTGAACATGTTTCGTGACTTGAAAAAATAGGGATAGATTTCTAATTGTAAAAGTGCATTAAATTTTGTATATGTGCCGTAAACTCGCTAAATATTATCATATGATTGTTTGTTGAAGTGTAATAACGTGTTAATGTTTATCTAATTACTTAATGTAGTAACCGTTGTGTATGTTGATACACGACAAGTCTTATATCTTCCAATATGAAAAGCTATGTAAACATGGAAGATGATATTCATATGTTTACTTTAACTTTCAAAATAATTTACCACTCACCCTCAAAAATATTTGTTTACATGTCAATGAAATGCGTATTTAGAGTTGTTACTTGGTGATTCGAACACCATTATAAACTTAGGATATAACATAAAATTGAAAATAAATTAAACACTTTGATATTTAATATCATATTTAAAGAAACTATATATTATATTAAAATTTTACAGTTTAAATATATATATTGTCCTAGCAAATATTTTACAATTTGTTTTTAGTCACGGTTATTTTTGAGGTTTTTGCTTTGGATCTATCAAATATTCTTCGATTTTATTTTAGACTTGTTTTTGAAATTAGCATTGTATCATGTGAAATTTTTATATTATTGACTTAAAAGAATAAAATCAAATACTAAATATATTACAAACATTAAAATAAAATAACAAGATAAACAAAAAAAAATGTAAGGACTGACACCAAGTACTTACATGGATTTAAACAAAAATTCTACATAATTGAAATATACAATTACATATATAAGCCAAATGTTAAACAATAATTCCATGTTACCACCACAAAACTATGTAATAAGTTTAAATTTAGATTTAATTTTAATTTGAGAGATGCAGATGAAGCGATGCGGGCCCATACCAAAAAACCTTTGACATAAACTAGATTTGATAAAATAAATAATTTATTTTTCAAAAAAAAATGTTTCCCAAAAAAAATAATTTGCCCAAGAAGATTATAGGTAAATTGTTTCTTCCATGAACCAATTATTAAGTGGACAAGTAATATATTGGAGGTACCAGATTACAAGTGTTGCACTCAGTAGTCTACTCACCACAGATGTCGGAAAGTACCTTTACACCAAGACAATCTCGAATTGCAAGATGACCTACAAAAAATACTAAAATGACGTGTAAATTTAATAAATGAATGAATGATTTATATCAACCGTTATGATCAGATACCCTGTGGTTTTCATTGAAAAGTGTACATATTCAAACTCTAGATATTCTTATTAATATCAAACATTTACGCCTTTTCCCGTTCGGGTGTGTGAAGTTACTTGTTCAACAAAATGTTTGTGTGACTAAAATGTTTATGTGCGACTTGTGTGTTAGTTCATCATAATGAACATACGTGTCAGGTTAGAATGCTAACAGAATGTTTCTAGTTAAATTTATGATGTCATTTGCAACAAATTGAACCGAACTCTAGTTGTGAATGTGAAATATCTATTTATATGCATTAATATGCCCGTACTTGATGTCTAATTTTTCTTACGGATATGTGTTTAAGTTATAATGAGTTTCTAGAAATTAAACGTACACATTATTTAATATGTTGATACATGAGATATGCCTATCTATGTCATTATAAAAAATTCTAAAAATACTAGCGATGGTCTTGTTATACATGTGTGTTTTATTTTTATATTTCTTTACCACTCACTCTTCGTTGTTTATAGGTGTGTTTGTGAAATAGATTTTTTTAAGTTTGTTGTTGGTTATTCTAGCATTGGTATGATGTGTAGCAAGCATAAAGGTGAAAATAGGATAAATGGTTTATTGCTCGTTGTTATTTGGACATGAACTCTTTACCAAATGAAATTTATCATTTGATATCACCAATGCATAATATATTTATTATATGAAATTTTTGAATTGAAGTTAATCAGAGTGGCGCAGCGGAAGCGTGGTGGGCCCAACCCACAGGTCCCTGGATCGAAACCAGGCTCTGATAGAAATTTCAAATATAATTTTGTTTTTATTCAAAAAACATGTTACAAATCAAAATAGTGCATGAAATGCAAGACATAATTAATTAGTAAGGAATAAGTTATTTGAGATTAAAAATATAGATATTAATATAATTACTATCTATCACTTCATTTTTTTGTATTTGGAGTCAGTTAATAAATAAAATGTACGTGTGACTCGCAACTGTATGTGTGACATGTGTTTCCTAATATCATGATGACCATAAATATCATGTTATAATACTTCTTAGAGATAACTAGTTTGTTGAACATGTTTCGTGACTTGAAAAAATAGGGATAGATTTCTAATTGTAAAAGTGCATTAAATTTTGTATATGTGCCGTAAACTCGCTAAATATTATCATATGATTGTTTGTTGAAGTGTAATAACGTGTTAATGTTTATCTAATTACTTAATGTAGTAACCGTTGTGTATGTTGATACACGACAAGTCTTATATCTTCCAATATGAAAAGCTATGTAAACATGGAAGATGATATTCATATGTTTACTTTAACTTTCAAAATAATTTACCACTCACCCTCAAAAATATTTGTTTACATGTCAATGAAATGCGTATTTAGAGTTGTTACTTGGTGATTCGAACACCATTATAAACTTAGGATATAACATAAAATTGAAAATAAATTAAACACTTTGATATTTAATATCATATTTAAAGAAACTATATATTATATTAAAATTTTACAGTTTAAATATATATATTGTCCTAGCAAATATTTTACAATTTGTTTTTAGTCACGGTTATTTTTGAGGTTTTTGCTTTGGATCTATCAAATATTCTTCGATTTTATTTTAGACTTGTTTTTGAAATTAGCATTGTATCATGTGAAATTTTTATATTATTGACTTAAAAGAATAAAATCAAATACTAAATATATTACAAACATTAAAATAAAATAACAAGATAAACAAAAAAAAATGTAAGGACTGACACCAAGTACTTACATGGATTTAAACAAAAATTCTACATAATTGAAATATACAATTACATATATAAGCCAAATGTTAAACAATAATTCCATGTTACCACCACAAAACTATGTAATAAGTTTAAATTTAGATTTAATTTTAATTTGAGAGATGCAGATGAAGCGATGCGGGCCCATACCAAAAAACCTTTGACATAAACTAGATTTGATAAAATAAATAATTTATTTTTCAAAAAAAAATGTTTCCCAAAAAAAATAATTTGCCCAAGAAGATTATAGGTAAATTGTTTCTTCCATGAACCAATTATTAAGTGGACAAGTAATATATTGGAGGTACCAGATTACAAGTGTTGCACTCAGTAGTCTACTCACCACAGATGTCGGAAAGTACCTTTACACCAAGACAATCTCGAATTGCAAGATGACCTACAAAAAATACTAAAATGACGTGTAAATTTAATAAATGAATGAATGATTTATATCAACCGTTATGATCAGATACCCTGTGGTTTTCATTGAAAAGTGTACATATTCAAACTCTAGATATTCTTATTAATATCAAACATTTACGCCTTTTCCCGTTCGGGTGTGTGAAGTTACTTGTTCAACAAAATGTTTGTGTGACTAAAATGTTTATGTGCGACTTGTGTGTTAGTTCATCATAATGAACATACGTGTCAGGTTAGAATGCTAACAGAATGTTTCTAGTTAAATTTATGATGTCATTTGCAACAAATTGAACCGAACTCTAGTTGTGAATGTGAAATATCTATTTATATGCATTAATATGCCCGTACTTGATGTCTAATTTTTCTTACGGATATGTGTTTAAGTTATAATGAGTTTCTAGAAATTAAACGTACACATTATTTAATATGTTGATACATGAGATATGCCTATCTATGTCATTATAAAAAATTCTAAAAATACTAGCGATGGTCTTGTTATACATGTGTGTTTTATTTTTATATTTCTTTACCACTCACTCTTCGTTGTTTATAGGTGTGTTTGTGAAATAGATTTTTTTAAGTTTGTTGTTGGTTATTCTAGCATTGGTATGATGTGTAGCAAGCATAAAGGTGAAAATAGGATAAATGGTTTATTGCTCGTTGTTATTTGGACATGAACTCTTTACCAAATGAAATTTATCATTTGATATCACCAATGCATAATATATTTATTATATGAAATTTTTGAATTGAACGTTAATCAGAGTGGCGCAGCGGAAGGCCCATAACCCACAGGTCCCTGGATCGAAACCAGGCTCTGATAGAAATTTCAAATATAATTTTGTTTTTATTCAAAAAACATGTTACAAATCAAAATAGTGCATGAAATGCAAGACATAATTAATTAGTAAGGAATAAGTTATTTGAGATTAAAAATATAGATATTAATATAATTACTATCTATCACTTCATTTTTTTGTATTTGGAGTCGGTTAATAAATAAAATGTACGTGTGACTCGCAACTGTATGTGTGACATGTGTTTCCTAATATCATGATGACCATAAATATCATGTTATAATACTTCTTAGAGATAACTAGTTTGTTGAACATGTTTCGTGACTTGAAAAAATAGGGATAGATTTCTAATTGTAAAAGTGCATTAAATTTTGTATATGTGCCGTAAACTCGCTAAATATTATCATATGATTGTTTGTTGAAGTGTAATAACGTGTTAATGTTTATCTAATTACTTAATGTAGTAACCGTTGTGTATGTTGATACACGACAAGTCTTATATCTTCCAATATGAAAAGCTATGTAAACATGGAAGATGATATTCATATGTTTACTTTAACTTTCAAAATAATTTACCACTCACCCTCAAAAATATTTGTTTACATGTCAATGAAATGCGTATTTAGAGTTGTTACTTGGTGATTCGAACACCATTATAAACTTAGGATATAACATAAAATTGAAAATAAATTAAACACTTTGATATTTAATATCATATTTAAAGAAACTATATATTATATTAAAATTTTACAGTTTAAATATATATATTGTCCTAGCAAATATTTTACAATTTGTTTTTAGTCACGGTTATTTTTGAGGTTTTTGCTTTGGATCTATCAAATATTCTTCGATTTTATTTTAGACTTGTTTTTGAAATTAGCATTGTATCATGTGAAATTTTTATATTATTGACTTAAAAGAATAAAATCAAATACTAAATATATTACAAACATTAAAATAAAATAACAAGATAAACAAAAAAAAATGTAAGGACTGACACCAAGTACTTACATGGATTTAAACAAAAATTCTACATAATTGAAATATACAATTACATATATAAGCCAAATGTTAAACAATAATTCCATGTTACCACCACAAAACTATGTAATAAGTTTAAATTTAGATTTAATTTTAATTTGAGAGATGCAGATGAAGCGATGCGGGCCCATACCAAAAAACCTTTGACATAAACTAGATTTGATAAAATAAATAATTTATTTTTCAAAAAAAAATGTTTCCCAAAAAAAATAATTTGCCCAAGAAGATTATAGGTAAATTGTTTCTTCCATGAACCAATTATTAAGTGGACAAGTAATATATTGGAGGTACCAGATTACAAGTGTTGCACTCAGTAGTCTACTCACCACAGATGTCGGAAAGTACCTTTACACCAAGACAATCTCGAATTGCAAGATGACCTACAAAAAATACTAAAATGACGTGTAAATTTAATAAATGAATGAATGATTTATATCAACCGTTATGATCAGATACCCTGTGGTTTTCATTGAAAAGTGTACATATTCAAACTCTAGATATTCTTATTAATATCAAACATTTACGCCTTTTCCCGTTCGGGTGTGTGAAGTTACTTGTTCAACAAAATGTTTGTGTGACTAAAATGTTTATGTGCGACTTGTGTGTTAGTTCATCATAATGAACATACGTGTCAGGTTAGAATGCTAACAGAATGTTTCTAGTTAAATTTATGATGTCATTTGCAACAAATTGAACCGAACTCTAGTTGTGAATGTGAAATATCTATTTATATGCATTAATATGCCCGTACTTGATGTCTAATTTTTCTTACGGATATGTGTTTAAGTTATAATGAGTTTCTAGAAATTAAACGTACACATTATTTAATATGTTGATACATGAGATATGCCTATCTATGTCATTATAAAAAATTCTAAAAATACTAGCGATGGTCTTGTTATACATGTGTGTTTTATTTTTATATTTCTTTACCACTCACTCTTCGTTGTTTATAGGTGTGTTTGTGAAATAGATTTTTTTAAGTTTGTTGTTGGTTATTCTAGCATTGGTATGATGTGTAGCAAGCATAAAGGTGAAAATAGGATAAATGGTTTATTGCTCGTTGTTATTTGGACATGAACTCTTTACCAAATGAAATTTATCATTTGATATCACCAATGCATAATATATTTATTATATGAAATTTTTGAATTGAACGTTAATCAGAGTGGCGCAGCGGAAGCGTGGTGGGCCCATAACCCACAGGTCCCTGGATCGAAACCAGGCTCTGATAGAAATTTCAAATATAATTTTGTTTTTATTCAAAAAACATGTTACAAATCAAAATAGTGCATGAAATGCAAGACATAATTAATTAGTAAGGAATAAGTTATTTGAGATTAAAAATATAGATATTAATATAATTACTATCTATCACTTCATTTTTTTGTATTTGGAGTCGGTTAATAAATAAAATGTACGTGTGACTCGCAACTGTATGTGTGACATGTGTTTCCTAATATCATGATGACCATAAATATCATGTTATAATACTTCTTAGAGATAACTAGTTTGTTGAACATGTTTCGTGACTTGAAAAAATAGGGATAGATTTCTAATTGTAAAAGTGCATTAAATTTTGTATATGTGCCGTAAACTCGCTAAATATTATCATATGATTGTTTGTTGAAGTGTAATAACGTGTTAATGTTTATCTAATTACTTAATGTAGTAACCGTTGTGTATGTTGATACACGACAAGTCTTATATCTTCCAATATGAAAAGCTATGTAAACATGGAAGATGATATTCATATGTTTACTTTAACTTTCAAAATAATTTACCACTCACCCTCAAAAATATTTGTTTACATGTCAATGAAATGCGTATTTAGAGTTGTTACTTGGTGATTCGAACACCATTATAAACTTAGGATATAACATAAAATTGAAAATAAATTAAACACTTTGATATTTAATATCATATTTAAAGAAACTATATATTATATTAAAATTTTACAGTTTAAATATATATATTGTCCTAGCAAATATTTTACAATTTGTTTTTAGTCACGGTTATTTTTGAGGTTTTTGCTTTGGATCTATCAAATATTCTTCGATTTTATTTTAGACTTGTTTTTGAAATTAGCATTGTATCATGTGAAATTTTTATATTATTGACTTAAAAGAATAAAATCAAATACTAAATATATTACAAACATTAAAATAAAATAACAAGATAAACAAAAAAAAATGTAAGGACTGACACCAAGTACTTACATGGATTTAAACAAAAATTCTACATAATTGAAATATACAATTACATATATAAGCCAAATGTTAAACAATAATTCCATGTTACCACCACAAAACTATGTAATAAGTTTAAATTTAGATTTAATTTTAATTTGAGAGATGCAGATGAAGCGATGCGGGCCCATACCAAAAAACCTTTGACATAAACTAGATTTGATAAAATAAATAATTTATTTTTCAAAAAAAAATGTTTCCCAAAAAAAATAATTTGCCCAAGAAGATTATAGGTAAATTGTTTCTTCCATGAACCAATTATTAAGTGGACAAGTAATATATTGGAGGTACCAGATTACAAGTGTTGCACTCAGTAGTCTACTCACCACAGATGTCGGAAAGTACCTTTACACCAAGACAATCTCGAATTGCAAGATGACCTACAAAAAATACTAAAATGACGTGTAAATTTAATAAATGAATGAATGATTTATATCAACCGTTATGATCAGATACCCTGTGGTTTTCATTGAAAAGTGTACATATTCAAACTCTAGATATTCTTATTAATATCAAACATTTACGCCTTTTCCCGTTCGGGTGTGTGAAGTTACTTGTTCAACAAAATGTTTGTGTGACTAAAATGTTTATGTGCGACTTGTGTGTTAGTTCATCATAATGAACATACGTGTCAGGTTAGAATGCTAACAGAATGTTTCTAGTTAAATTTATGATGTCATTTGCAACAAATTGAACCGAACTCTAGTTGTGAATGTGAAATATCTATTTATATGCATTAATATGCCCGTACTTGATGTCTAATTTTTCTTACGGATATGTGTTTAAGTTATAATGAGTTTCTAGAAATTAAACGTACACATTATTTAATATGTTGATACATGAGATATGCCTATCTATGTCATTATAAAAAATTCTAAAAATACTAGCGATGGTCTTGTTATACATGTGTGTTTTATTTTTATATTTCTTTACCACTCACTCTTCGTTGTTTATAGGTGTGTTTGTGAAATAGATTTTTTTAAGTTTGTTGTTGGTTATTCTAGCATTGGTATGATGTGTAGCAAGCATAAAGGTGAAAATAGGATAAATGGTTTATTGCTCGTTGTTATTTGGACATGAACTCTTTACCAAATGAAATTTATCATTTGATATCACCAATGCATAATATATTTATTATATGAAATTTTTGAATTGAACGTTAATCAGAGTGGCGCAGCGGAAGCGTGGTGGGCCCATAACCCACAGGTCCCTGGATCGAAACCAGGCTCTGATAGAAATTTCAAATATAATTTTGTTTTTATTCAAAAAACATGTTACAAATCAAAATAGTGCATGAAATGCAAGACATAATTAATTAGTAAGGAATAAGTTATTTGAGATTAAAAATATAGATATTAATATAATTACTATCTATCACTTCATTTTTTTGTATTTGGAGTCGGTTAATAAATAAAATGTACGTGTGACTCGCAACTGTATGTGTGACATGTGTTTCCTAATATCATGATGACCATAAATATCATGTTATAATACTTCTTAGAGATAACTAGTTTGTTGAACATGTTTCGTGACTTGAAAAAATAGGGATAGATTTCTAATTGTAAAAGTGCATTAAATTTTGTATATGTGCCGTAAACTCGCTAAATATTATCATATGATTGTTTGTTGAAGTGTAATAACGTGTTAATGTTTATCTAATTACTTAATGTAGTAACCGTTGTGTATGTTGATACACGACAAGTCTTATATCTTCCAATATGAAAAGCTATGTAAACATGGAAGATGATATTCATATGTTTACTTTAACTTTCAAAATAATTTACCACTCACCCTCAAAAATATTTGTTTACATGTCAATGAAATGCGTATTTAGAGTTGTTACTTGGTGATTCGAACACCATTATAAACTTAGGATATAACATAAAATTGAAAATAAATTAAACACTTTGATATTTAATATCATATTTAAAGAAACTATATATTATATTAAAATTTTACAGTTTAAATATATATATTGTCCTAGCAAATATTTTACAATTTGTTTTTAGTCACGGTTATTTTTGAGGTTTTTGCTTTGGATCTATCAAATATTCTTCGATTTTATTTTAGACTTGTTTTTGAAATTAGCATTGTATCATGTGAAATTTTTATATTATTGACTTAAAAGAATAAAATCAAATACTAAATATATTACAAACATTAAAATAAAATAACAAGATAAACAAAAAAAAATGTAAGGACTGACACCAAGTACTTACATGGATTTAAACAAAAATTCTACATAATTGAAATATACAATTACATATATAAGCCAAATGTTAAACAATAATTCCATGTTACCACCACAAAACTATGTAATAAGTTTAAATTTAGATTTAATTTTAATTTGAGAGATGCAGATGAAGCGATGCGGGCCCATACCAAAAAACCTTTGACATAAACTAGATTTGATAAAATAAATAATTTATTTTTCAAAAAAAAATGTTTCCCAAAAAAAATAATTTGCCCAAGAAGATTATAGGTAAATTGTTTCTTCCATGAACCAATTATTAAGTGGACAAGTAATATATTGGAGGTACCAGATTACAAGTGTTGCACTCAGTAGTCTACTCACCACAGATGTCGGAAAGTACCTTTACACCAAGACAATCTCGAATTGCAAGATGACCTACAAAAAATACTAAAATGACGTGTAAATTTAATAAATGAATGAATGATTTATATCAACCGTTATGATCAGATACCCTGTGGTTTTCATTGAAAAGTGTACATATTCAAACTCTAGATATTCTTATTAATATCAAACATTTACGCCTTTTCCCGTTCGGGTGTGTGAAGTTACTTGTTCAACAAAATGTTTGTGTGACTAAAATGTTTATGTGCGACTTGTGTGTTAGTTCATCATAATGAACATACGTGTCAGGTTAGAATGCTAACAGAATGTTTCTAGTTAAATTTATGATGTCATTTGCAACAAATTGAACCGAACTCTAGTTGTGAATGTGAAATATCTATTTATATGCATTAATATGCCCGTACTTGATGTCTAATTTTTCTTACGGATATGTGTTTAAGTTATAATGAGTTTCTAGAAATTAAACGTACACATTATTTAATATGTTGATACATGAGATATGCCTATCTATGTCATTATAAAAAATTCTAAAAATACTAGCGATGGTCTTGTTATACATGTGTGTTTTATTTTTATATTTCTTTACCACTCACTCTTCGTTGTTTATAGGTGTGTTTGTGAAATAGATTTTTTTAAGTTTGTTGTTGGTTATTCTAGCATTGGTATGATGTGTAGCAAGCATAAAGGTGAAAATAGGATAAATGGTTTATTGCTCGTTGTTATTTGGACATGAACTCTTTACCAAATGAAATTTATCATTTGATATCACCAATGCATAATATATTTATTATATGAAATTTTTGAATTGAACGTTAATCAGAGTGGCGCAGCGGAAGCGTGGTGGGCCCATAACCCACAGGTCCCTGGATCGAAACCAGGCTCTGATAGAAATTTCAAATATAATTTTGTTTTTATTCAAAAAACATGTTACAAATCAAAATAGTGCATGAAATGCAAGACATAATTAATTAGTAAGGAATAAGTTATTTGAGATTAAAAATATAGATATTAATATAATTACTATCTATCACTTCATTTTTTTGTATTTGGAGTCGGTTAATAAATAAAATGTACGTGTGACTCGCAACTGTATGTGTGACATGTGTTTCCTAATATCATGATGACCATAAATATCATGTTATAATACTTCTTAGAGATAACTAGTTTGTTGAACATGTTTCGTGACTTGAAAAAATAGGGATAGATTTCTAATTGTAAAAGTGCATTAAATTTTGTATATGTGCCGTAAACTCGCTAAATATTATCATATGATTGTTTGTTGAAGTGTAATAACGTGTTAATGTTTATCTAATTACTTAATGTAGTAACCGTTGTGTATGTTGATACACGACAAGTCTTATATCTTCCAATATGAAAAGCTATGTAAACATGGAAGATGATATTCATATGTTTACTTTAACTTTCAAAATAATTTACCACTCACCCTCAAAAATATTTGTTTACATGTCAATGAAATGCGTATTTAGAGTTGTTACTTGGTGATTCGAACACCATTATAAACTTAGGATATAACATAAAATTGAAAATAAATTAAACACTTTGATATTTAATATCATATTTAAAGAAACTATATATTATATTAAAATTTTACAGTTTAAATATATATATTGTCCTAGCAAATATTTTACAATTTGTTTTTAGTCACGGTTATTTTTGAGGTTTTTGCTTTGGATCTATCAAATATTCTTCGATTTTATTTTAGACTTGTTTTTGAAATTAGCATTGTATCATGTGAAATTTTTATATTATTGACTTAAAAGAATAAAATCAAATACTAAATATATTACAAACATTAAAATAAAATAACAAGATAAACAAAAAAAAATGTAAGGACTGACACCAAGTACTTACATGGATTTAAACAAAAATTCTACATAATTGAAATATACAATTACATATATAAGCCAAATGTTAAACAATAATTCCATGTTACCACCACAAAACTATGTAATAAGTTTAAATTTAGATTTAATTTTAATTTGAGAGATGCAGATGAAGCGATGCGGGCCCATACCAAAAAACCTTTGACATAAACTAGATTTGATAAAATAAATAATTTATTTTTCAAAAAAAAATGTTTCCCAAAAAAAATAATTTGCCCAAGAAGATTATAGGTAAATTGTTTCTTCCATGAACCAATTATTAAGTGGACAAGTAATATATTGGAGGTACCAGATTACAAGTGTTGCACTCAGTAGTCTACTCACCACAGATGTCGGAAAGTACCTTTACACCAAGACAATCTCGAATTGCAAGATGACCTACAAAAAATACTAAAATGACGTGTAAATTTAATAAATGAATGAATGATTTATATCAACCGTTATGATCAGATACCCTGTGGTTTTCATTGAAAAGTGTACATATTCAAACTCTAGATATTCTTATTAATATCAAACATTTACGCCTTTTCCCGTTCGGGTGTGTGAAGTTACTTGTTCAACAAAATGTTTGTGTGACTAAAATGTTTATGTGCGACTTGTGTGTTAGTTCATCATAATGAACATACGTGTCAGGTTAGAATGCTAACAGAATGTTTCTAGTTAAATTTATGATGTCATTTGCAACAAATTGAACCGAACTCTAGTTGTGAATGTGAAATATCTATTTATATGCATTAATATGCCCGTACTTGATGTCTAATTTTTCTTACGGATATGTGTTTAAGTTATAATGAGTTTCTAGAAATTAAACGTACACATTATTTAATATGTTGATACATGAGATATGCCTATCTATGTCATTATAAAAAATTCTAAAAATACTAGCGATGGTCTTGTTATACATGTGTGTTTTATTTTTATATTTCTTTACCACTCACTCTTCGTTGTTTATAGGTGTGTTTGTGAAATAGATTTTTTTAAGTTTGTTGTTGGTTATTCTAGCATTGGTATGATGTGTAGCAAGCATAAAGGTGAAAATAGGATAAATGGTTTATTGCTCGTTGTTATTTGGACATGAACTCTTTACCAAATGAAATTTATCATTTGATATCACCAATGCATAATATATTTATTATATGAAATTTTGAATTGAATGGCCCATAACCCACAGGTCCCTGGATCGAAACCAGGCTCTGATAGAAATTTCAAATATAATTTTGTTTTTATTCAAAAAACATGTTACAAATCAAAATAGTGCATGAAATGCAAGACATAATTAATTAGTAAGGAATAAGTTATTTGAGATTAAAATATAGATATTAATATAATTACTATCTATCACTTCATTTTTTTGTATTTGGAGTCAGTTAATAAATAAAATGTACGTGTGACTCGCAACTGTATGTGTGACATGTGTTTCCTAATATCATGATGACCATAAATATCATGTTATAATACTTCTGAGAGATAACTAGTTTGTTGAACATGTTTCGTGACTTGAAAAAATAGGGATAGATTTCTAATTGTAAAAGTGCATTAAATTTTGTATATGTGCCGTAAACTCGCTAAATATTATCATATGATTGTTTGTTGAAGTGTAATAACGTGTTAATGTTTATCTAATTACTTAATGTAGTAACCGTTGTGTATGTTGATACACGACAAGTCTTATATCTTCCAATATGAAAAGCTATGTAAACATGGAAGATGATATTCATATGTTTACTTTAACTTTCAAAATAATTTACCACTCACCCTCAAAAATATTTGTTTACATGTCAATGAAATGCGTATTTAGAGTTGTTACTTGGTGATTCGAACACCATTATAAACTTAGGATATAACATAAAATTGAAAATAAATTAAACACTTTGATATTTAATATCATATTTAAAGAAACTATATATTATATTAAAATTTTACAGTTTAAATATATATATTGTCCTAGCAAATATTTTACAATTTGTTTTTAGTCACGGTTATTTTTGAGGTTTTTGCTTTGGATCTATCAAATATTCTTCGATTTTATTTTAGACTTGTTTTTGAAATTAGCATTGTATCATGTGAAATTTTTATATTATTGACTTAAAAGAATAAAATCAAATACTAAATATATTACAAACATTAAAATAAAATAACAAGATAAACAAAAAAAAATGTAAGGACTGACACCAAGTACTTACATGGATTTAAACAAAAATTCTACATAATTGAAATATACAATTACATATATAAGCCAAATGTTAAACAATAATTCCATGTTACCACCACAAAACTATGTAATAAGTTTAAATTTAGATTTAATTTTAATTTGAGAGATGCAGATGAAGCGATGCGGGCCCATACCAAAAAACCTTTGACATAAACTAGATTTGATAAAATAAATAATTTATTTTTCAAAAAAAAATGTTTCCCAAAAAAAATAATTTGCCCAAGAAGATTATAGGTAAATTGTTTCTTCCATGAACCAATTATTAAGTGGACAAGTAATATATTGGAGGTACCAGATTACAAGTGTTGCACTCAGTAGTCTACTCACCACAGATGTCGGAAAGTACCTTTACACCAAGACAATCTCGAATTGCAAGATGACCTACAAAAAATACTAAAATGACGTGTAAATTTAATAAATGAATGAATGATTTATATCAACCGTTATGATCAGATACCCTGTGGTTTTCATTGAAAAGTGTACATATTCAAACTCTAGATATTCTTATTAATATCAAACATTTACGCCTTTTCCCGTTCGGGTGTGTGAAGTTACTTGTTCAACAAAATGTTTGTGTGACTAAAATGTTTATGTGCGACTTGTGTGTTAGTTCATCATAATGAACATACGTGTCAGGTTAGAATGCTAACAGAATGTTTCTAGTTAAATTTATGATGTCATTTGCAACAAATTGAACCGAACTCTAGTTGTGAATGTGAAATATCTATTTATATGCATTAATATGCCCGTACTTGATGTCTAATTTTTCTTACGGATATGTGTTTAAGTTATAATGAGTTTCTAGAAATTAAACGTACACATTATTTAATATGTTGATACATGAGATATGCCTATCTATGTCATTATAAAAAATTCTAAAAATACTAGCGATGGTCTTGTTATACATGTGTGTTTTATTTTTATATTTCTTTACCACTCACTCTTCGTTGTTTATAGGTGTGTTTGTGAAATAGATTTTTTTAAGTTTGTTGTTGGTTATTCTAGCATTGGTATGATGTGTAGCAAGCATAAAGGTGAAAATAGGATAAATGGTTTATTGCTCGTTGTTATTTGGACATGAACTCTTTACCAAATGAAATTTATCATTTGATATCACCAATGCATAATATATTTATTATATGAAATTTTTGAATTGAAGGCCCATAACCCACAGGTCCCTGGATCGAAACCAGGCTCTGATAGAAATTTCAAATATAATTTTGTTTTTATTCAAAAAACATGTTACAAATCAAAATAGTGCATGAAATGCAAGACATAATTAATTAGTAAGGAATAAGTTATTTGAGATTAAAATATAGATATTAATATAATTACTATCTATCACTTCATTTTTTTGTATTTGGAGTCAGTTAATAAATAAAATGTACGTGTGACTCGCAACTGTATGTGTGACATGTGTTTCCTAATATCATGATGACCATAAATATCATGTTATAATACTTCTGAGAGATAACTAGTTTGTTGAACATGTTTCGTGACTTGAAAAAATAGGGATAGATTTCTAATTGTAAAAGTGCATTAAATTTTGTATATGTGCCGTAAACTCGCTAAATATTATCATATGATTGTTTGTTGAAGTGTAATAACGTGTTAATGTTTATCTAATTACTTAATGTAGTAACCGTTGTGTATGTTGATACACGACAAGTCTTATATCTTCCAATATGAAAAGCTATGTAAACATGGAAGATGATATTCATATGTTTACTTTAACTTTCAAAATAATTTACCACTCACCCTCAAAAATATTTGTTTACATGTCAATGAAATGCGTATTTAGAGTTGTTACTTGGTGATTCGAACACCATTATAAACTTAGGATATAACATAAAATTGAAAATAAATTAAACACTTTGATATTTAATATCATATTTAAAGAAACTATATATTATATTAAAATTTTACAGTTTAAATATATATATTGTCCTAGCAAATATTTTACAATTTGTTTTTAGTCACGGTTATTTTTGAGGTTTTTGCTTTGGATCTATCAAATATTCTTCGATTTTATTTTAGACTTGTTTTTGAAATTAGCATTGTATCATGTGAAATTTTTATATTATTGACTTAAAAGAATAAAATCAAATACTAAATATATTACAAACATTAAAATAAAATAACAAGATAAACAAAAAAAAATGTAAGGACTGACACCAAGTACTTACATGGATTTAAACAAAAATTCTACATAATTGAAATATACAATTACATATATAAGCCAAATGTTAAACAATAATTCCATGTTACCACCACAAAACTATGTAATAAGTTTAAATTTAGATTTAATTTTAATTTGAGAGATGCAGATGAAGCGATGCGGGCCCATACCAAAAAACCTTTGACATAAACTAGATTTGATAAAATAAATAATTTATTTTTCAAAAAAAAATGTTTCCCAAAAAAAATAATTTGCCCAAGAAGATTATAGGTAAATTGTTTCTTCCATGAACCAATTATTAAGTGGACAAGTAATATATTGGAGGTACCAGATTACAAGTGTTGCACTCAGTAGTCTACTCACCACAGATGTCGGAAAGTACCTTTACACCAAGACAATCTCGAATTGCAAGATGACCTACAAAAAATACTAAAATGACGTGTAAATTTAATAAATGAATGAATGATTTATATCAACCGTTATGATCAGATACCCTGTGGTTTTCATTGAAAAGTGTACATATTCAAACTCTAGATATTCTTATTAATATCAAACATTTACGCCTTTTCCCGTTCGGGTGTGTGAAGTTACTTGTTCAACAAAATGTTTGTGTGACTAAAATGTTTATGTGCGACTTGTGTGTTAGTTCATCATAATGAACATACGTGTCAGGTTAGAATGCTAACAGAATGTTTCTAGTTAAATTTATGATGTCATTTGCAACAAATTGAACCGAACTCTAGTTGTGAATGTGAAATATCTATTTATATGCATTAATATGCCCGTACTTGATGTCTAATTTTTCTTACGGATATGTGTTTAAGTTATAATGAGTTTCTAGAAATTAAACGTACACATTATTTAATATGTTGATACATGAGATATGCCTATCTATGTCATTATAAAAAATTCTAAAAATACTAGCGATGATCTTGTTATACATGTGTGTTTTATTTTTATATTTCTTTACCACTCACTCTTCGTTGTTTATAGGTGTGTTTGTGAAATAGATTTTTTTAAGTTTGTTGTTGGTTATTCTAGCATTGGTATGATGTGTAGCAAGCATAAAGGTGAAAATAGGATAAATGGTTTATTGCTCGTTGTTATTTGGACATGAACTCTTTACCAAATGAAATTTATCATTTGATATCACCAATGCATAATATATTTATTATATGAAATTTTTGAATTGAAGGCCCATAACCCACAGGTCCCTGGATCGAAACCAGGCTCTGATAGAAATTTCAAATATAATTTTGTTTTTATTCAAAAAACATGTTACAAATCAAAATAGTGCATGAAATGCAAGACATAATTAATTAGTAAGGAATAAGTTATTTGAGATTAAAAATATAGATATTAATATAATTACTATCTATCACTTCATTTTTTTGTATTTGGAGTCAGTTAATAAATAAAATGTACGTGTGACTCGCAACTGTATGTGTGACATGTGTTTCCTAATATCATGATGACCATAAATATCATGTTATAATACTTCTGAGAGATAACTAGTTTGTTGAACATGTTTCGTGACTTGAAAAAATAGGGATAGATTTCTAATTGTAAAAGTGCATTAAATTTTGTATATGTGCCGTAAACTCGCTAAATATTATCATATGATTGTTTGTTGAAGTGTAATAACGTGTTAATGTTTATCTAATTACTTAATGTAGTAACCGTTGTGTATGTTGATACACGACAAGTCTTATATCTTCCAATATGAAAAGCTATGTAAACATGGAAGATGATATTCATATGTTTACTTTAACTTTCAAAATAATTTACCACTCACCCTCAAAAATATTTGTTTACATGTCAATGAAATGCGTATTTAGAGTTGTTACTTGGTGATTCGAACACCATTATAAACTTAGGATATAACATAAAATTGAAAATAAATTAAACACTTTGATATTTAATATCATATTTAAAGAAACTATATATTATATTAAAATTTTACAGTTTAAATATATATATTGTCCTAGCAAATATTTTACAATTTGTTTTTAGTCACGGTTATTTTTGAGGTTTTTGCTTTGGATCTATCAAATATTCTTCGATTTTATTTTAGACTTGTTTTTGAAATTAGCATTGTATCATGTGAAATTTTTATATTATTGACTTAAAAGAATAAAATCAAATACTAAATATATTACAAACATTAAAATAAAATAACAAGATAAACAAAAAAAAATGTAAGGACTGACACCAAGTACTTACATGGATTTAAACAAAAATTCTACATAATTGAAATATACAATTACATATATAAGCCAAATGTTAAACAATAATTCCATGTTACCACCACAAAACTATGTAATAAGTTTAAATTTAGATTTAATTTTAATTTGAGAGATGCAGATGAAGCGATGCGGGCCCATACCAAAAAACCTTTGACATAAACTAGATTTGATAAAATAAATAATTTATTTTTCAAAAAAAAATGTTTCCCAAAAAAAATAATTTGCCCAAGAAGATTATAGGTAAATTGTTTCTTCCATGAACCAATTATTAAGTGGACAAGTAATATATTGGAGGTACCAGATTACAAGTGTTGCACTCAGTAGTCTACTCACCACAGATGTCGGAAAGTACCTTTACACCAAGACAATCTCGAATTGCAAGATGACCTACAAAAAATACTAAAATGACGTGTAAATTTAATAAATGAATGAATGATTTATATCAACCGTTATGATCAGATACCCTGTGGTTTTCATTGAAAAGTGTACATATTCAAACTCTAGATATTCTTATTAATATCAAACATTTACGCCTTTTCCCGTTCGGGTGTGTGAAGTTACTTGTTCAACAAAATGTTTGTGTGACTAAAATGTTTATGTGCGACTTGTGTGTTAGTTCATCATAATGAACATACGTGTCAGGTTAGAATGCTAACAGAATGTTTCTAGTTAAATTTATGATGTCATTTGCAACAAATTGAACCGAACTCTAGTTGTGAATGTGAAATATCTATTTATATGCATTAATATGCCCGTACTTGATGTCTAATTTTTCTTACGGATATGTGTTTAAGTTATAATGAGTTTCTAGAAATTAAACGTACACATTATTTAATATGTTGATACATGAGATATGCCTATCTATGTCATTATAAAAAATTCTAAAAATACTAGCGATGGTCTTGTTATACATGTGTGTTTTATTTTTATATTTCTTTACCACTCACTCTTCGTTGTTTATAGGTGTGTTTGTGAAATAGATTTTTTTAAGTTTGTTGTTGGTTATTCTAGCATTGGTATGATGTGTAGCAAGCATAAAGGTGAAAATAGGATAAATGGTTTATTGCTCGTTGTTATTTGGACATGAACTCTTTACCAAATGAAATTTATCATTTGATATCACCAATGCATAATATATTTATTATATGAAATTTTTGAATTGAAGCCCATAACCCACAGGTCCCTGGATCGAAACCAGGCTCTGATAGAAATTTCAAATATAATTTTGTTTTTATTCAAAAAACATGTTACAAATCAAAATAGTGCATGAAATGCAAGACATAATTAATTAGTAAGGAATAAGTTATTTGAGATTAAAAATATAGATATTAATATAATTACTATCTATCACTTCATTTTTTTGTATTTGGAGTCAGTTAATAAATAAAATGTACGTGTGACTCGCAACTGTATGTGTGACATGTGTTTCCTAATATCATGATGACCATAAATATCATGTTATAATACTTCTGAGAGATAACTAGTTTGTTGAACATGTTTCGTGACTTGAAAAAATAGGGATAGATTTCTAATTGTAAAAGTGCATTAAATTTTGTATATGTGCCGTAAACTCGCTAAATATTATCATATGATTGTTTGTTGAAGTGTAATAACGTGTTAATGTTTATCTAATTACTTAATGTAGTAACCGTTGTGTATGTTGATACACGACAAGTCTTATATCTTCCAATATGAAAAGCTATGTAAACATGGAAGATGATATTCATATGTTTACTTTAACTTTCAAAATAATTTACCACTCACCCTCAAAAATATTTGTTTACATGTCAATGAAATGCGTATTTAGAGTTGTTACTTGGTGATTCGAACACCATTATAAACTTAGGATATAACATAAAATTGAAAATAAATTAAACACTTTGATATTTAATATCATATTTAAAGAAACTATATATTATATTAAAATTTTACAGTTTAAATATATATATTGTCCTAGCAAATATTTTACAATTTGTTTTTAGTCACGGTTATTTTTGAGGTTTTTGCTTTGGATCTATCAAATATTCTTCGATTTTATTTTAGACTTGTTTTTGAAATTAGCATTGTATCATGTGAAATTTTTATATTATTGACTTAAAAGAATAAAATCAAATACTAAATATATTACAAACATTAAAATAAAATAACAAGATAAACAAAAAAAAATGTAAGGACTGACACCAAGTACTTACATGGATTTAAACAAAAATTCTACATAATTGAAATATACAATTACATATATAAGCCAAATGTTAAACAATAATTCCATGTTACCACCACAAAACTATGTAATAAGTTTAAATTTAGATTTAATTTTAATTTGAGAGATGCAGATGAAGCGATGCGGGCCCATACCAAAAAACCTTTGACATAAACTAGATTTGATAAAATAAATAATTTATTTTTCAAAAAAAAATGTTTCCCAAAAAAAATAATTTGCCCAAGAAGATTATAGGTAAATTGTTTCTTCCATGAACCAATTATTAAGTGGACAAGTAATATATTGGAGGTACCAGATTACAAGTGTTGCACTCAGTAGTCTACTCACCACAGATGTCGGAAAGTACCTTTACACCAAGACAATCTCGAATTGCAAGATGACCTACAAAAAATACTAAAATGACGTGTAAATTTAATAAATGAATGAATGATTTATATCAACCGTTATGATCAGATACCCTGTGGTTTTCATTGAAAAGTGTACATATTCAAACTCTAGATATTCTTATTAATATCAAACATTTACGCCTTTTCCCGTTCGGGTGTGTGAAGTTACTTGTTCAACAAAATGTTTGTGTGACTAAAATGTTTATGTGCGACTTGTGTGTTAGTTCATCATAATGAACATACGTGTCAGGTTAGAATGCTAACAGAATGTTTCTAGTTAAATTTATGATGTCATTTGCAACAAATTGAACCGAACTCTAGTTGTGAATGTGAAATATCTATTTATATGCATTAATATGCCCGTACTTGATGTCTAATTTTTCTTACGGATATGTGTTTAAGTTATAATGAGTTTCTAGAAATTAAACGTACACATTATTTAATATGTTGATACATGAGATATGCCTATCTATGTCATTATAAAAAATTCTAAAAATACTAGCGATGGTCTTGTTATACATGTGTGTTTTATTTTTATATTTCTTTACCACTCACTCTTCGTTGTTTATAGGTGTGTTTGTGAAATAGATTTTTTTAAGTTTGTTGTTGGTTATTCTAGCATTGGTATGATGTGTAGCAAGCATAAAGGTGAAAATAGGATAAATGGTTTATTGCTCGTTGTTATTTGGACATGAACTCTTTACCAAATGAAATTTATCATTTGATATCACCAATGCATAATATATTTATTATATGAAATTTTTGAATTGAAGGCCCATAACCCACAGGTCCCTGGATCGAAACCAGGCTCTGATAGAAATTTCAAATATAATTTTGTTTTTATTCAAAAAACATGTTACAAATCAAAATAGTGCATGAAATGCAAGACATAATTAATTAGTAAGGAATAAGTTATTTGAGATTAAAAATAGATATTAATATAATTACTATCTATCACTTCATTTTTTTGTATTTGGAGTCAGTTAATAAATAAAATGTACGTGTGACTCGCAACTGTATGTGTGACATGTGTTTCCTAATATCATGATGACCATAAATATCATGTTATAATACTTCTGAGAGATAACTAGTTTGTTGAACATGTTTCGTGACTTGAAAAAATAGGGATAGATTTCTAATTGTAAAAGTGCATTAAATTTTGTATATGTGCCGTAAACTCGCTAAATATTATCATATGATTGTTTGTTGAAGTGTAATAACGTGTTAATGTTTATCTAATTACTTAATGTAGTAACCGTTGTGTATGTTGATACACGACAAGTCTTATATCTTCCAATATGAAAAGCTATGTAAACATGGAAGATGATATTCATATGTTTACTTTAACTTTCAAAATAATTTACCACTCACCCTCAAAAATATTTGTTTACATGTCAATGAAATGCGTATTTAGAGTTGTTACTTGGTGATTCGAACACCATTATAAACTTAGGATATAACATAAAATTGAAAATAAATTAAACACTTTGATATTTAATATCATATTTAAAGAAACTATATATTATATTAAAATTTTACAGTTTAAATATATATATTGTCCTAGCAAATATTTTACAATTTGTTTTTAGTCACGGTTATTTTTGAGGTTTTTGCTTTGGATCTATCAAATATTCTTCGATTTTATTTTAGACTTGTTTTTGAAATTAGCATTGTATCATGTGAAATTTTTATATTATTGACTTAAAAGAATAAAATCAAATACTAAATATATTACAAACATTAAAATAAAATAACAAGATAAACAAAAAAAAATGTAAGGACTGACACCAAGTACTTACATGGATTTAAACAAAAATTCTACATAATTGAAATATACAATTACATATATAAGCCAAATGTTAAACAATAATTCCATGTTACCACCACAAAACTATGTAATAAGTTTAAATTTAGATTTAATTTTAATTTGAGAGATGCAGATGAAGCGATGCGGGCCCATACCAAAAAACCTTTGACATAAACTAGATTTGATAAAATAAATAATTTATTTTTCAAAAAAAAATGTTTCCCAAAAAAAATAATTTGCCCAAGAAGATTATAGGTAAATTGTTTCTTCCATGAACCAATTATTAAGTGGACAAGTAATATATTGGAGGTACCAGATTACAAGTGTTGCACTCAGTAGTCTACTCACCACAGATGTCGGAAAGTACCTTTACACCAAGACAATCTCGAATTGCAAGATGACCTACAAAAAATACTAAAATGACGTGTAAATTTAATAAATGAATGAATGATTTATATCAACCGTTATGATCAGATACCCTGTGGTTTTCATTGAAAAGTGTACATATTCAAACTCTAGATATTCTTATTAATATCAAACATTTACGCCTTTTCCCGTTCGGGTGTGTGAAGTTACTTGTTCAACAAAATGTTTGTGTGACTAAAATGTTTATGTGCGACTTGTGTGTTAGTTCATCATAATGAACATACGTGTCAGGTTAGAATGCTAACAGAATGTTTCTAGTTAAATTTATGATGTCATTTGCAACAAATTGAACCGAACTCTAGTTGTGAATGTGAAATATCTATTTATATGCATTAATATGCCCGTACTTGATGTCTAATTTTTCTTACGGATATGTGTTTAAGTTATAATGAGTTTCTAGAAATTAAACGTACACATTATTTAATATGTTGATACATGAGATATGCCTATCTATGTCATTATAAAAAATTCTAAAAATACTAGCGATGGTCTTGTTATACATGTGTGTTTTATTTTTATATTTCTTTACCACTCACTCTTCGTTGTTTATAGGTGTGTTTGTGAAATAGATTTTTTTAAGTTTGTTGTTGGTTATTCTAGCATTGGTATGATGTGTAGCAAGCATAAAGGTGAAAATAGGATAAATGGTTTATTGCTCGTTGTTATTTGGACATGAACTCTTTACCAAATGAAATTTATCATTTGATATCACCAATGCATAATATATTTATTATATGAAATTTTTGAATTGTTAATCAGAGTGGCGCAGCGGAAGCGTGGTGGGCCCATAACCCACAGGTCCCTGGATCGAAACCAGGCTCTGATAGAAATTTCAAATATAATTTTGTTTTTATTCAAAAAACATGTTACAAATCAAAATAGTGCATGAAATGCAAGACATAATTAATTAGTAAGGAATAAGTTATTTGAGATTAAAAATATAGATATTAATATAATTACTATCTATCACTTCATTTTTTTGTATTTGGAGTCAGTTAATAAATAAAATGTACGTGTGACTCGCAACTGTATGTGTGACATGTGTTTCCTAATATCATGATGACCATAAATATCATGTTATAATACTTCTGAGAGATAACTAGTTTGTTGAACATGTTTCGTGACTTGAAAAAATAGGGATAGATTTCTAATTGTAAAAGTGCATTAAATTTTGTATATGTGCCGTAAACTCGCTAAATATTATCATATGATTGTTTGTTGAAGTGTAATAACGTGTTAATGTTTATCTAATTACTTAATGTAGTAACCGTTGTGTATGTTGATACACGACAAGTCTTATATCTTCCAATATGAAAAGCTATGTAAACATGGAAGATGATATTCATATGTTTACTTTAACTTTCAAAATAATTTACCACTCACCCTCAAAAATATTTGTTTACATGTCAATGAAATGCGTATTTAGAGTTGTTACTTGGTGATTCGAACACCATTATAAACTTAGGATATAACATAAAATTGAAAATAAATTAAACACTTTGATATTTAATATCATATTTAAAGAAACTATATATTATATTAAAATTTTACAGTTTAAATATATATATTGTCCTAGCAAATATTTTACAATTTGTTTTTAGTCACGGTTATTTTTGAGGTTTTTGCTTTGGATCTATCAAATATTCTTCGATTTTATTTTAGACTTGTTTTTGAAATTAGCATTGTATCATGTGAAATTTTTATATTATTGACTTAAAAGAATAAAATCAAATACTAAATATATTACAAACATTAAAATAAAATAACAAGATAAACAAAAAAAAATGTAAGGACTGACACCAAGTACTTACATGGATTTAAACAAAAATTCTACATAATTGAAATATACAATTACATATATAAGCCAAATGTTAAACAATAATTCCATGTTACCACCACAAAACTATGTAATAAGTTTAAATTTAGATTTAATTTTAATTTGAGAGATGCAGATGAAGCGATGCGGGCCCATACCAAAAAACCTTTGACATAAACTAGATTTGATAAAATAAATAATTTATTTTTCAAAAAAAAATGTTTCCCAAAAAAATAATTTGCCCAAGAAGATTATAGGTAAATTGTTTCTTCCATGAACCAATTATTAAGTGGACAAGTAATATATTGGAGGTACCAGATTACAAGTGTTGCACTCAGTAGTCTACTCACCACAGATGTCGGAAAGTACCTTTACACCAAGACAATCTCGAATTGCAAGATGACCTACAAAAAATACTAAAATGACGTGTAAATTTAATAAATGAATGAATGATTTATATCAACCGTTATGATCAGATACCCTGTGGTTTTCATTGAAAAGTGTACATATTCAAACTCTAGATATTCTTATTAATATCAAACATTTACGCCTTTTCCCGTTCGGGTGTGTGAAGTTACTTGTTCAACAAAATGTTTGTGTGACTAAAATGTTTATGTGCGACTTGTGTGTTAGTTCATCATAATGAACATACGTGTCAGGTTAGAATGCTAACAGAATGTTTCTAGTTAAATTTATGATGTCATTTGCAACAAATTGAACCGAACTCTAGTTGTGAATGTGAAATATCTATTTATATGCATTAATATGCCCGTACTTGATGTCTAATTTTTCTTACGGATATGTGTTTAAGTTATAATGAGTTTCTAGAAATTAAACGTACACATTATTTAATATGTTGATACATGAGATATGCCTATCTATGTCATTATAAAAAATTCTAAAAATACTAGCGATGGTCTTGTTATACATGTGTGTTTTATTTTTATATTTCTTTACCACTCACTCTTCGTTGTTTATAGGTGTGTTTGTGAAATAGATTTTTTTAAGTTTGTTGTTGGTTATTCTAGCATTGGTATGATGTGTAGCAAGCATAAAGGTGAAAATAGGATAAATGGTTTATTGCTCGTTGTTATTTGGACATGAACTCTTTACCAAATGAAATTTATCATTTGATATCACCAATGCATAATATATTTATTATATGAAATTTTTGAATTGAACGTTAATCAGAGTGGCGCAGCGGAAGCGTGGTGGGCCCATAACCCACAGGTCCCTGGATCGAAACCAGGCTCTGATAGAAATTTCAAATATAATTTTGTTTTTATTCAAAAAACATGTTACAAATCAAAATAGTGCATGAAATGCAAGACATAATTAATTAGTAAGGAATAAGTTATTTGAGATTAAAAATATAGATATTAATATAATTACTATCTATCACTTCATTTTTTTGTATTTGGAGTCAGTTAATAAATAAAATGTACGTGTGACTCGCAACTGTATGTGTGACATGTGTTTCCTAATATCATGATGACCATAAATATCATGTTATAATACTTCTGAGAGATAACTAGTTTGTTGAACATGTTTCGTGACTTGAAAAAATAGGGATAGATTTCTAATTGTAAAAGTGCATTAAATTTTGTATATGTGCCGTAAACTCGCTAAATATTATCATATGATTGTTTGTTGAAGTGTAATAACGTGTTAATGTTTATCTAATTACTTAATGTAGTAACCGTTGTGTATGTTGATACACGACAAGTCTTATATCTTCCAATATGAAAAGCTATGTAAACATGGAAGATGATATTCATATGTTTACTTTAACTTTCAAAATAATTTACCACTCACCCTCAAAAATATTTGTTTACATGTCAATGAAATGCGTATTTAGAGTTGTTACTTGGTGATTCGAACACCATTATAAACTTAGGATATAACATAAAATTGAAAATAAATTAAACACTTTGATATTTAATATCATATTTAAAGAAACTATATATTATATTAAAATTTTACAGTTTAAATATATATATTGTCCTAGCAAATATTTTACAATTTGTTTTTAGTCACGGTTATTTTTGAGGTTTTTGCTTTGGATCTATCAAATATTCTTCGATTTTATTTTAGACTTGTTTTTGAAATTAGCATTGTATCATGTGAAATTTTTATATTATTGACTTAAAAGAATAAAATCAAATACTAAATATATTACAAACATTAAAATAAAATAACAAGATAAACAAAAAAAAATGTAAGGACTGACACCAAGTACTTACATGGATTTAAACAAAAATTCTACATAATTGAAATATACAATTACATATATAAGCCAAATGTTAAACAATAATTCCATGTTACCACCACAAAACTATGTAATAAGTTTAAATTTAGATTTAATTTTAATTTGAGAGATGCAGATGAAGCGATGCGGGCCCATACCAAAAAACCTTTGACATAAACTAGATTTGATAAAATAAATAATTTATTTTTCAAAAAAAAATGTTTCCCAAAAAAAATAATTTGCCCAAGAAGATTATAGGTAAATTGTTTCTTCCATGAACCAATTATTAAGTGGACAAGTAATATATTGGAGGTACCAGATTACAAGTGTTGCACTCAGTAGTCTACTCACCACAGATGTCGGAAAGTACCTTTACACCAAGACAATCTCGAATTGCAAGATGACCTACAAAAAATACTAAAATGACGTGTAAATTTAATAAATGAATGAATGATTTATATCAACCGTTATGATCAGATACCCTGTGGTTTTCATTGAAAAGTGTACATATTCAAACTCTAGATATTCTTATTAATATCAAACATTTACGCCTTTTCCCGTTCGGGTGTGTGAAGTTACTTGTTCAACAAAATGTTTGTGTGACTAAAATGTTTATGTGCGACTTGTGTGTTAGTTCATCATAATGAACATACGTGTCAGGTTAGAATGCTAACAGAATGTTTCTAGTTAAATTTATGATGTCATTTGCAACAAATTGAACCGAACTCTAGTTGTGAATGTGAAATATCTATTTATATGCATTAATATGCCCGTACTTGATGTCTAATTTTTCTTACGGATATGTGTTTAAGTTATAATGAGTTTCTAGAAATTAAACGTACACATTATTTAATATGTTGATACATGAGATATGCCTATCTATGTCATTATAAAAAATTCTAAAAATACTAGCGATGATCTTGTTATACATGTGTGTTTTATTTTTATATTTCTTTACCACTCACTCTTCGTTGTTTATAGGTGTGTTTGTGAAATAGATTTTTTTAAGTTTGTTGTTGGTTATTCTAGCATTGGTATGATGTGTAGCAAGCATAAAGGTGAAAATAGGATAAATGGTTTATTGCTCGTTGTTATTTGGACATGAACTCTTTACCAAATGAAATTTATCATTTGATATCACCAATGCATAATATATTTATTATATGAAATTTTTGAATTGAAGGCCCATAACCCACAGGTCCCTGGATCGAAACCAGGCTCTGATAGAAATTTCAAATATAATTTTGTTTTTATTCAAAAAACATGTTACAAATCAAAATAGTGCATGAAATGCAAGACATAATTAATTAGTAAGGAATAAGTTATTTGAGATTAAAAATATAGATATTAATATAATTACTATCTATCACTTCATTTTTTTGTATTTGGAGTCAGTTAATAAATAAAATGTACGTGTGACTCGCAACTGTATGTGTGACATGTGTTTCCTAATATCATGATGACCATAAATATCATGTTATAATACTTCTGAGAGATAACTAGTTTGTTGAACATGTTTCGTGACTTGAAAAAATAGGGATAGATTTCTAATTGTAAAAGTGCATTAAATTTTGTATATGTGCCGTAAACTCGCTAAATATTATCATATGATTGTTTGTTGAAGTGTAATAACGTGTTAATGTTTATCTAATTACTTAATGTAGTAACCGTTGTGTATGTTGATACACGACAAGTCTTATATCTTCCAATATGAAAAGCTATGTAAACATGGAAGATGATATTCATATGTTTACTTTAACTTTCAAAATAATTTACCACTCACCCTCAAAAATATTTGTTTACATGTCAATGAAATGCGTATTTAGAGTTGTTACTTGGTGATTCGAACACCATTATAAACTTAGGATATAACATAAAATTGAAAATAAATTAAACACTTTGATATTTAATATCATATTTAAAGAAACTATATATTATATTAAAATTTTACAGTTTAAATATATATATTGTCCTAGCAAATATTTTACAATTTGTTTTTAGTCACGGTTATTTTTGAGGTTTTTGCTTTGGATCTATCAAATATTCTTCGATTTTATTTTAGACTTGTTTTTGAAATTAGCATTGTATCATGTGAAATTTTTATATTATTGACTTAAAAGAATAAAATCAAATACTAAATATATTACAAACATTAAAATAAAATAACAAGATAAACAAAAAAAAATGTAAGGACTGACACCAAGTACTTACATGGATTTAAACAAAAATTCTACATAATTGAAATATACAATTACATATATAAGCCAAATGTTAAACAATAATTCCATGTTACCACCACAAAACTATGTAATAAGTTTAAATTTAGATTTAATTTTAATTTGAGAGATGCAGATGAAGCGATGCGGGCCCATACCAAAAAACCTTTGACATAAACTAGATTTGATAAAATAAATAATTTATTTTTCAAAAAAAAATGTTTCCCAAAAAAAATAATTTGCCCAAGAAGATTATAGGTAAATTGTTTCTTCCATGAACCAATTATTAAGTGGACAAGTAATATATTGGAGGTACCAGATTACAAGTGTTGCACTCAGTAGTCTACTCACCACAGATGTCGGAAAGTACCTTTACACCAAGACAATCTCGAATTGCAAGATGACCTACAAAAAATACTAAAATGACGTGTAAATTTAATAAATGAATGAATGATTTATATCAACCGTTATGATCAGATACCCTGTGGTTTTCATTGAAAAGTGTACATATTCAAACTCTAGATATTCTTATTAATATCAAACATTTACGCCTTTTCCCGTTCGGGTGTGTGAAGTTACTTGTTCAACAAAATGTTTGTGTGACTAAAATGTTTATGTGCGACTTGTGTGTTAGTTCATCATAATGAACATACGTGTCAGGTTAGAATGCTAACAGAATGTTTCTAGTTAAATTTATGATGTCATTTGCAACAAATTGAACCGAACTCTAGTTGTGAATGTGAAATATCTATTTATATGCATTAATATGCCCGTACTTGATGTCTAATTTTTCTTACGGATATGTGTTTAAGTTATAATGAGTTTCTAGAAATTAAACGTACACATTATTTAATATGTTGATACATGAGATATGCCTATCTATGTCATTATAAAAAATTCTAAAAATACTAGCGATGATCTTGTTATACATGTGTGTTTTATTTTTATATTTCTTTACCACTCACTCTTCGTTGTTTATAGGTGTGTTTGTGAAATAGATTTTTTTAAGTTTGTTGTTGGTTATTCTAGCATTGGTATGATGTGTAGCAAGCATAAAGGTGAAAATAGGATAAATGGTTTATTGCTCGTTGTTATTTGGACATGAACTCTTTACCAAATGAAATTTATCATTTGATATCACCAATGCATAATATATTTATTATATGAAATTTTTGAATTGAAGGCCCATAACCCACAGGTCCCTGGATCGAAACCAGGCTCTGATAGAAATTTCAAATATAATTTTGTTTTTATTCAAAAAACATGTTACAAATCAAAATAGTGCATGAAATGCAAGACATAATTAATTAGTAAGGAATAAGTTATTTGAGATTAAAAATATAGATATTAATATAATTACTATCTATCACTTCATTTTTTTGTATTTGGAGTCAGTTAATAAATAAAATGTACGTGTGACTCGCAACTGTATGTGTGACATGTGTTTCCTAATATCATGATGACCATAAATATCATGTTATAATACTTCTGAGAGATAACTAGTTTGTTGAACATGTTTCGTGACTTGAAAAAATAGGGATAGATTTCTAATTGTAAAAGTGCATTAAATTTTGTATATGTGCCGTAAACTCGCTAAATATTATCATATGATTGTTTGTTGAAGTGTAATAACGTGTTAATGTTTATCTAATTACTTAATGTAGTAACCGTTGTGTATGTTGATACACGACAAGTCTTATATCTTCCAATATGAAAAGCTATGTAAACATGGAAGATGATATTCATATGTTTACTTTAACTTTCAAAATAATTTACCACTCACCCTCAAAAATATTTGTTTACATGTCAATGAAATGCGTATTTAGAGTTGTTACTTGGTGATTCGAACACCATTATAAACTTAGGATATAACATAAAATTGAAAATAAATTAAACACTTTGATATTTAATATCATATTTAAAGAAACTATATATTATATTAAAATTTTACAGTTTAAATATATATATTGTCCTAGCAAATATTTTACAATTTGTTTTTAGTCACGGTTATTTTTGAGGTTTTTGCTTTGGATCTATCAAATATTCTTCGATTTTATTTTAGACTTGTTTTTGAAATTAGCATTGTATCATGTGAAATTTTTATATTATTGACTTAAAAGAATAAAATCAAATACTAAATATATTACAAACATTAAAATAAAATAACAAGATAAACAAAAAAAAATGTAAGGACTGACACCAAGTACTTACATGGATTTAAACAAAAATTCTACATAATTGAAATATACAATTACATATATAAGCCAAATGTTAAACAATAATTCCATGTTACCACCACAAAACTATGTAATAAGTTTAAATTTAGATTTAATTTTAATTTGAGAGATGCAGATGAAGCGATGCGGGCCCATACCAAAAAACCTTTGACATAAACTAGATTTGATAAAATAAATAATTTATTTTTCAAAAAAAATGTTTCCCAAAAAAAATAATTTGCCCAAGACGATTATAGGTAAATTGTTTCTTCCATGAACCAATTATTAAGTGGACAAGTAATATATTGGAGGTACCAGATTACAAGTGTTGCACTCAGTAGTCTACTCACCACAGATGTCGGAAAGTACCTTTACACCAAGACAATCTCGAATTGCAAGATGACCTACAAAAAATACTAAAATGACGTGTAAATTTAATAAATGAATGAATGATTTATATCAACCGTTATGATCAGATACCCTGTGGTTTTCATTGAAAAGTGTACATATTCAAACTCTAGATATTCTTATTAATATCAAACATTTACGCCTTTTCCCGTTCGGGTGTGTGAAGTTACTTGTTCAACAAAATGTTTGTGTGACTAAAATGTTTATGTGCGACTTGTGTGTTAGTTCATCATAATGAACATACGTGTCAGGTTAGAATGCTAACAGAATGTTTCTAGTTAAATTTATGATGTCATTTGCAACAAATTGAACCGAACTCTAGTTGTGAATGTGAAATATCTATTTATATGCATTAATATGCCCGTACTTGATGTCTAATTTTTCTTACGGATATGTGTTTAAGTTATAATGAGTTTCTAGAAATTAAACGTACACATTATTTAATATGTTGATACATGAGATATGCCTATCTATGTCATTATAAAAAATTCTAAAAATACTAGCGATGATCTTGTTATACATGTGTGTTTTATTTTTATATTTCTTTACCACTCACTCTTCGTTGTTTATAGGTGTGTTTGTGAAATAGATTTTTTTAAGTTTGTTGTTGGTTATTCTAGCATTGGTATGATGTGTAGCAAGCATAAAGGTGAAAATAGGATAAATGGTTTATTGCTCGTTGTTATTTGGACATGAACTCTTTACCAAATGAAATTTATCATTTGATATCACCAATGCATAATATATTTATTATATGAAATTTTTGAATTGAAGGCCCATAACCCACAGGTCCCTGGATCGAAACCAGGCTCTGATAGAAATTTCAAATATAATTTTGTTTTTATTCAAAAAACATGTTACAAATCAAAATAGTGCATGAAATGCAAGACATAATTAATTAGTAAGGAATAAGTTATTTGAGATTAAAAATATAGATATTAATATAATTACTATCTATCACTTCATTTTTTTGTATTTGGAGTCAGTTAATAAATAAAATGTACGTGTGACTCGCAACTGTATGTGTGACATGTGTTTCCTAATATCATGATGACCATAAATATCATGTTATAATACTTCTGAGAGATAACTAGTTTGTTGAACATGTTTCGTGACTTGAAAAAATAGGGATAGATTTCTAATTGTAAAAGTGCATTAAATTTTGTATATGTGCCGTAAACTCGCTAAATATTATCATATGATTGTTTGTTGAAGTGTAATAACGTGTTAATGTTTATCTAATTACTTAATGTAGTAACCGTTGTGTATGTTGATACACGACAAGTCTTATATCTTCCAATATGAAAAGCTATGTAAACATGGAAGATGATATTCATATGTTTACTTTAACTTTCAAAATAATTTACCACTCACCCTCAAAAATATTTGTTTACATGTCAATGAAATGCGTATTTAGAGTTGTTACTTGGTGATTCGAACACCATTATAAACTTAGGATATAACATAAAATTGAAAATAAATTAAACACTTTGATATTTAATATCATATTTAAAGAAACTATATATTATATTAAAATTTTACAGTTTAAATATATATATTGTCCTAGCAAATATTTTACAATTTGTTTTTAGTCACGGTTATTTTTGAGGTTTTTGCTTTGGATCTATCAAATATTCTTCGATTTTATTTTAGACTTGTTTTTGAAATTAGCATTGTATCATGTGAAATTTTTATATTATTGACTTAAAAGAATAAAATCAAATACTAAATATATTACAAACATTAAAATAAAATAACAAGATAAACAAAAAAAAATGTAAGGACTGACACCAAGTACTTACATGGATTTAAACAAAAATTCTACATAATTGAAATATACAATTACATATATAAGCCAAATGTTAAACAATAATTCCATGTTACCACCACAAAACTATGTAATAAGTTTAAATTTAGATTTAATTTTAATTTGAGAGATGCAGATGAAGCGATGCGGGCCCATACCAAAAAACCTTTGACATAAACTAGATTTGATAAAATAAATAATTTATTTTTCAAAAAAAAATGTTTCCCAAAAAAAATAATTTGCCCAAGACGATTATAGGTAAATTGTTTCTTCCATGAACCAATTATTAAGTGGACAAGTAATATATTGGAGGTACCAGATTACAAGTGTTGCACTCAGTAGTCTACTCACCACAGATGTCGGAAAGTACCTTTACACCAAGACAATCTCGAATTGCAAGATGACCTACAAAAAATACTAAAATGACGTGTAAATTTAATAAATGAATGAATGATTTATATCAACCGTTATGATCAGATACCCTGTGGTTTTCATTGAAAAGTGTACATATTCAAACTCTAGATATTCTTATTAATATCAAACATTTACGCCTTTTCCCGTTCGGGTGTGTGAAGTTACTTGTTCAACAAAATGTTTGTGTGACTAAAATGTTTATGTGCGACTTGTGTGTTAGTTCATCATAATGAACATACGTGTCAGGTTAGAATGCTAACAGAATGTTTCTAGTTAAATTTATGATGTCATTTGCAACAAATTGAACCGAACTCTAGTTGTGAATGTGAAATATCTATTTATATGCATTAATATGCCCGTACTTGATGTCTAATTTTTCTTACGGATATGTGTTTAAGTTATAATGAGTTTCTAGAAATTAAACGTACACATTATTTAATATGTTGATACATGAGATATGCCTATCTATGTCATTATAAAAAATTCTAAAAATACTAGCGATGATCTTGTTATACATGTGTGTTTTATTTTTATATTTCTTTACCACTCACTCTTCGTTGTTTATAGGTGTGTTTGTGAAATAGATTTTTTTAAGTTTGTTGTTGGTTATTCTAGCATTGGTATGATGTGTAGCAAGCATAAAGGTGAAAATAGGATAAATGGTTTATTGCTCGTTGTTATTTGGACATGAACTCTTTACCAAATGAAATTTATCATTTGATATCACCAATGCATAATATATTTATTATATGAAATTTTTGAATTGAAGGCCCATAACCCACAGGTCCCTGGATCGAAACCAGGCTCTAATAGAAATTTCAAATATAATTTTGTTTTTATTCAAAAAACATGTTACAAATCAAAATAGTGCATGAAATGCAAGACATAATTAATTAGTAAGGAATAAGTTATTTGAGATTAAAAATATAGATATTAATATAATTACTATCTATCACTTCATTTTTTGTATTTGGAGTCAGTTAATAAATAAAATGTACGTGTGACTCGCAACTGTATGTGTGACATGTGTTTCCTAATATCATGATGACCATAAATATCATGTTATAATACTTCTGAGAGATAACTAGTTTGTTGAACATGTTTCGTGACTTGAAAAAATAGGGATAGATTTCTAATTGTAAAAGTGCATTAAATTTTGTATATGTGCCGTAAACTCGCTAAATATTATCATATGATTGTTTGTTGAAGTGTAATAACGTGTTAATGTTTATCTAATTACTTAATGTAGTAACCGTTGTGTATGTTGATACACGACAAGTCTTATATCTTCCAATATGAAAAGCTATGTAAACATGGAAGATGATATTCATATGTTTACTTTAACTTTCAAAATAATTTACCACTCACCCTCAAAAATATTTGTTTACATGTCAATGAAATGCGTATTTAGAGTTGTTACTTGGTGATTCGAACACCATTATAAACTTAGGATATAACATAAAATTGAAAATAAATTAAACACTTTGATATTTAATATCATATTTAAAGAAACTATATATTATATTAAAATTTTACAGTTTAAATATATATATTGTCCTAGCAAATATTTTACAATTTGTTTTTAGTCACGGTTATTTTTGAGGTTTTTGCTTTGGATCTATCAAATATTCTTCGATTTTATTTTAGACTTGTTTTTGAAATTAGCATTGTATCATGTGAAATTTTTATATTATTGACTTAAAAGAATAAAATCAAATACTAAATATATTACAAACATTAAAATAAAATAACAAGATAAACAAAAAAAAATGTAAGGACTGACACCAAGTACTTACATGGATTTAAACAAAAATTCTACATAATTGAAATATACAATTACATATATAAGCCAAATGTTAAACAATAATTCCATGTTACCACCACAAAACTATGTAATAAGTTTAAATTTAGATTTAATTTTAATTTGAGAGATGCAGATGAAGCGATGCGGGCCCATACCAAAAAACCTTTGACATAAACTAGATTTGATAAAATAAATAATTTATTTTTCAAAAAAAAATGTTTCCCAAAAAAAATAATTTGCCCAAGACGATTATAGGTAAATTGTTTCTTCCATGAACCAATTATTAAGTGGACAAGTAATATATTGGAGGTACCAGATTACAAGTGTTGCACTCAGTAGTCTACTCACCACAGATGTCGGAAAGTACCTTTACACCAAGACAATCTCGAATTGCAAGATGACCTACAAAAAATACTAAAATGACGTGTAAATTTAATAAATGAATGAATGATTTATATCAACCGTTATGATCAGATACCCTGTGGTTTTCATTGAAAAGTGTACATATTCAAACTCTAGATATTCTTATTAATATCAAACATTTACGCCTTTTCCCGTTCGGGTGTGTGAAGTTACTTGTTCAACAAAATGTTTGTGTGACTAAAATGTTTATGTGCGACTTGTGTGTTAGTTCATCATAATGAACATACGTGTCAGGTTAGAATGCTAACAAAATGTTTCTAGTTAAATTTATGATGTCATTTGCAACAAATTGAACCGAACTCTAGTTGTGAATGTGAAATATCTATTTATATGCATTAATATGCCCGTACTTGATGTCTAATTTTTCTTACGGATATGTGTTTAAGTTATAATGAGTTTCTAGAAATTAAACGTACACATTATTTAATATGTTCATACATGAGATATGCCTATCTATGTCATTATAAAAAATTCTAAAAATACTAGCGATGATCTTGTTATACATGTGTGTTTTATTTTTATATTTCTTTACCACTCACTCTTCGTTGTTTATAGGTGTGTTTGTGAAATAGATTTTTTTAAGTTTGTTGTTGGTTATTCTAGCATTGGTATGATGTGTAGCAAGCATAAAGGTGAAAATAGGATAAATGGTTTATTGCTCGTTGTTATTTGGACATGAACTCTTTACCAAATGAAATTTATCATTTGATATCACCAATGCATAATATATTTATTATATGAAATTTTTGAATTGAAGGCCCATAACCCACAGGTCCCTGGATCGAAACCAGGCTCTAATAGAAATTTCAAATATAATTTTGTTTTTATTCAAAAAACATGTTACAAATCAAAATAGTGCATGAAATGCAAGACATAATTAATTAGTAAGGAATAAGTTATTTGAGATTAAAAATATAGATATTAATATAATTACTATCTATCACTTCATTTTTTTGTATTTGGAGTCAGTTAATAAATAAAATGTACGTGTGACTCGCAACTGTATGTGTGACATGTGTTTCCTAATATCATGATGACCATAAATATCATGTTATAATACTTCTGAGAGATAACTAGTTTGTTGAACATGTTTCGTGACTTGAAAAAATAGGGATAGATTTCTAATTGTAAAAGTGCATTAAATTTTGTATATGTGCCGTAAACTCGCTAAATATTATCATATGATTGTTTGTTGAAGTGTAATAACGTATTAATGTTTATCTAATTACTTAATGTAGTAACCGTTGTGTATGTTGATACACGACAAGTCTTATATCTTCCAATATGAAAAGCTATGTAAACATGGAAGATGATATTCATATGTTTACTTTAACTTTCAAAATAATTTACCACTCACCCTCAAAAATATTTGTTTACATGTCAATGAAATGCGTATTTAGAGTTGTTACTTGGTGATTCGAACACCATTATAAACTTAGGATATAACATAAAATTGAAAATAAATTAAACACTTTGATATTTAATATCATATTTAAAGAAACTATATATTATATTAAAATTTTACAGTTTAAATATATATATTGTCCTAGCAAATATTTTACAATTTGTTTTTAGTCACGGTTATTTTTGAGGTTTTTGCTTTGGATCTATCAAATATTCTTCGATTTTATTTTAGACTTGTTTTTGAAATTAGCATTGTATCATGTGAAATTTTTATATTATTGACTTAAAAGAATAAAATCAAATACTAAATATATTACAAACATTAAAATAAAATAACAAGATAAACAAAAAAAAATGTAAGGACTGACACCAAGTACTTACATGGATTTAAACAAAAATTCTACATAATTGAAATATACAATTACATATATAAGCCAAATGTTAAACAATAATTCCATGTTACCACCACAAAACTATGTAATAAGTTTAAATTTAGATTTAATTTTAATTTGAGAGATGCAGATGAAGCGATGCGGGCCCATACCAAAAAACCTTTGACATAAACTAGATTTGATAAAATAAATAATTTATTTTTCAAAAAAAAATGTTTCCCAAAAAAAATAATTTGCCCAAGACGATTATAGGTAAATTGTTTCTTCCATGAACCAATTATTAAGTGGACAAGTAATATATTGGAGGTACCAGATTACAAGTGTTGCACTCAGTAGTCTACTCACCACAGATGTCGGAAAGTACCTTTACACCAAGACAATCTCGAATTGCAAGATGACCTACAAAAAATACTAAAATGACGTGTAAATTTAATAAATGAATGAATGATTTATATCAACCGTTATGATCAGATACCCTGTGGTTTTCATTGAAAAGTGTACATATTCAAACTCTAGATATTCTTATTAATATCAAACATTTACGCCTTTTCCCGTTCGGGTGTGTGAAGTTACTTGTTCAACAAAATGTTTGTGTGACTAAAATGTTTATGTGCGACTTGTGTGTTAGTTCATCATAATGAACATACGTGTCAGGTTAGAATGCTAACAGAATGTTTCTAGTTAAATTTATGATGTCATTTGCAACAAATTGAACCGAACTCTAGTTGTGAATGTGAAACATCTATTTATATGCATTAATATGCCCGTACTTGATGTCTAATTTTTCTTACGGATATGTGTTTAAGTTATAATGAGTTTCTAGAAATTAAACGTACACATTATTTAATATGTTGATACATGAGATATGCCTATCTATGTCATTATAAAAAATTCTAAAAATACTAGCGATGATCTTGTTATACATGTGTGTTTTATTTTTATATTTCTTTACCACTCACTCTTCGTTGTTTATAGGTGTGTTTGTGAAATAGATTTTTTTAAGTTTGTTGTTGGTTATTCTAGCATTGGTATGATGTGTAGCAAGCATAAAGGTGAAAATAGGATAAATGGTTTATTGCTCGTTGTTATTTGGACATGAACTCTTTACCAAATGAAATTTATCATTTGATATCACCAATGCATAATATATTTATTATATGAAATTTTTGAATTGAAGGCCAATAACCCACAGGTCCCTGGATCGAAACCAGGCTCTAATAGAAATTTCAAATATAATTTTGTTTTTATTCAAAAAACATGTTACAAATCAAAATAGTGCATGAAATGCAATACATAATTAATTAGTAAGGAATAAGTTATTTGAGATTAAAAATATAGATATTAATATAATTACTATCTATCACTTCATTTTTTTGTATTTGGAGTCAGTTAATAAATAAAATGTACGTGTGACTCGCAACTGTATGTGTGACATGTGTTTCCTAATATCATGATGACCATAAATATCATGTTATAATACTTCTGAGAGATAACTAGTTTGTTGAACATGTTTCGTGACTTGAAAAAATAGGGATAGATTTCTAATTGTAAAAGTGCATTAAATTTTGTATATGTGCCGTAAACTCGCTAAATATTATCATATGATTGTTTGTTGAAGTGTAATAACGTGTTAATGTTTATCTAATTACTTAATGTAGTAACCGTTGTGTATGTTGATACACGACAAGTCTTATATCTTCCAATATGAAAAGCTATGTAAACATGGAAGATGATATTCATATGTTTACTTTAACTTTCAAAATAATTTACCACTCACCCTCAAAAATATTTGTTTACATGTCAATGAAATGCGTATTTAGAGTTGTTACTTGGTGATTCGAACACCATTATAAACTTAGGATATAACATAAAATTGAAAATAAATTAAACACTTTGATATTTAATATCATATTTAAAGAAACTATATATTATATTAAAATTTTACAGTTTAAATATATATATTGTCCTAGCAAATATTTTACAATTTGTTTTTAGTCACGGTTATTTTTGAGGTTTTTGCTTTGGATCTATCAAATATTCTTCGATTTTATTTTAGACTTGTTTTTGAAATTAGCATTGTATCATGTGAAATTTTTATATTATTGACTTAAAAGAATAAAATCAAATACTAAATATATTACAAACATTAAAATAAAATAACAAGATAAACAAAAAAAAATGTAAGGACTGACACCAAGTACTTACATGGATTTAAACAAAAATTCTACATAATTGAAATATACAATTACATATATAAGCCAAATGTTAAACAATAATTCCATGTTACCACCACAAAACTATGTAATAAGTTTAAATTTAGATTTAATTTTAATTTGAGAGATGCAGATGAAGCGATGCGGGCCCATACCAAAAAACCTTTGACATAAACTAGATTTGATAAAATAAATAATTTATTTTTCAAAAAAAAATGTTTCCCAAAAAAAATAATTTGCCCAAGACGATTATAGGTAAATTGTTTCTTCCATGAACCAATTATTAAGTGGACAAGTAATATATTGGAGGTACCAGATTACAAGTGTTGCACTCAGTAGTCTACTCACCACAGATGTCGGAAAGTACCTTTACACCAAGACAATCTCGAATTGCAAGATGACCTACAAAAAATACTAAAATGACGTGTAAATTTAATAAATGAATGAATGATTTATATCAACCGTTATGATCAGATACCCTGTGGTTTTCATTGAAAAGTGTACATATTCAAACTCTAGATATTCTTATTAATATCAAACATTTACGCCTTTTCCCGTTCGGGTGTGTGAAGTTACTTGTTCAACAAAATGTTTGTGTGACTAAAATGTTTATGTGCGACTTGTGTGTTAGTTCATCATAATGAACATACGTGTCAGGTTAGAATGCTAACAGAATGTTTCTAGTTAAATTTATGATGTCATTTGCAACAAATTGAACCGAACTCTAGTTGTGAATGTGAAATATCTATTTATATGCATTAATATGCCCGTACTTGATGTCTAATTTTTCTTACGGATATGTGTTTAAGTTATAATGAGTTTCTAGAAATTAAACTACACATTATTTAATATGTTGATACATGAGATATGCCTATCTATGTCATTATAAAAAATTCTAAAAATACTAGCGATGATCTTGTTATACATGTGTGTTTTATTTTTATATTTCTTTACCACTCACTCTTCGTTGTTTATAAGTGTGTTTGTGAAATAGATTTTTTTAAGTTTGTTGTTGGTTATTCTAGCATTGGTATGATGTGTAGCAAGCATAAAGGTGAAAATAGGATAAATGGTTTATTGCTCGTTGTTATTTGGACATGAACTCTTTACCAAATGAAATTTATCATTTGATATCACCAATGCATAATATATTTATTATATGAAATTTTTGAATTGAACGTTAATCAGAGTGGTGCAGCGGAAGCGTGGTGGGCCCATAACCCACAGTTCCCTGGATCGAAACTAGGCTTTGATAGAATTTTCAAATATAATTTTTTTTTATTCAAAAAACATGTTACAAATCAAAATAGTGCATGAAATGCAAGACATCTATGGGTAAATTGTATCTTTTTTGACTAAATATTGAAAAATAATTAATTAGTAAGGAATAAGTTATTTGAGATTAAAAAAATAGATATTAATATAATTACTATCTATCACTTCATTTTTTTGTATTTGGAGTCAGTTAATAAATAAAATGTACGTGTGACTCGCAACTGTATGTGTGACATGTGTTTCCTAATATCATGATGACCATAAATATCATGTTATAATACTTCTGAGAGATAACTAGTTTGTTGAACATGTTTCGTGACTTGAAAAAATAGGGATAGACTTCTAATCGTAAAAGTGCATTAAATATTGTATATGTGTCGTAAACTCGCTAAATATTATCATATGATTGTTTGTTGACGTGTAATAACGTGTTAATGTTTATCTAATTACTTAATGTAGTAACTGTTGTGTATGTTGATACACGACAAGTCTTATATCTTCCAATATGAAAAGCTATGTAAACATGGAAGATGATATTCATATGTTTACTTTAACTTTCAAAAAAATTTACCACTCACCCCCAAAAATATTTGTTTACATGTCAATGAAATGCATATTTAGAGTTGTTACTTGGTGATTCGAACACCATTATAAACTTAGGATATAACATAAAATTGAAAATAAATTAAACACTTTGATATTTAATATCATATTTAAAGAAACTATATATTATATTAAAATTTTACAGCTTAAATATGTATATTGTCCTAGCAAATATTTTACAATTTGTTTTTAGTCACGGTTATTTTTGAGGTTTTTGCTTTGGATCTATCAAATATTCTTCGATTTTATTTTAGACTTGTATTTGAAATTAGCATTGTATCATGTGAAATTTTTATATTATTGAGTTAAAAGAATAAAATCAAATACTAAATATATTACAAACATTAAAATAAAATAACAAGATAAACAAAAAAAAATGTAAGGACTGACACCAAGTACTTACATGGATTTAAACAAAAATTCTACATAATTGAAATATACAATTACAAATATAAGCCAAATGTTAAACAATAATTCCATGTTACCACCACAAAACTATGTAATAAGTTTAAATTTAGATTTAATTTTAAATTGAGAGATGCAGATGAAGCGATGCGGGCCCATACCAACAAACCTTTGACATAAACTAGATTTGATAAAATAAATAATTTATTTTTCAAAAAAAAATGTTTCCCAACAAAAATAATTTGCTCAAGACGATTATAGGTAAATTGTTTCTTCCATAAACCAATTATTAAGTGGACAAGTAATATATTGGAGGTACCAGATTACAAGTGTTGCACTCAGTAGTCTACTCACCACAGATGTCGGAAAGTACCTTTACACCAAGACAATCTCGAATTGCAAGATGACCTACAAAAAATACTAAAATGCCGTGTAAATTTAATAAATGAATGAATGATTTATATCAACCGTTATGATCAGATACCCTGTGGTTTTCATTGAAAAGTGTACATATTCAAACTCTAGATATTCTTATTAATATCAAACATTTACGCCTTTTCCCGTTTGGGTGTGTGAAATTACTTGTTCAACAAAATGTTTGTGTGACTAAAATGTTTATGTGCGACTTGTGTGTTAGTTCATCATAATGAACATACGTGTCAGGTTAGAATGCTAACAGAATGTTTCTAGTTAAATTTATGATGTCATTTGCAACAAATTGAACAGAACTCTAGTTGTGAATGTGAAATATCTATTTATACGCATTAATATGCTCGTACTTGATGTCTAATTTTTCTTACGGATATGTGTTTAAGTTATAATGAGTTTCTAGAAATTAAACGTACATATTATTTAATATGTTTATACATGAGATATGCCTATCTATGTCATTATAAAAAATTCTACAAATACTAGCGATGATCTTCTTATACATGTGTGTTTTATTTTTTGTATTTCTTTACCACTCACTCTTCGTTGTTTATAGGTGTGTTTGTGAAATAGATTTTTTTAAGGTACTTGTTGGTTATTCTAGCATTGGTATGATGTGTAGCAAGCATAAAGGTGAAAATATGATAAATGGTTTATTGCTCGTTGTTTTTTGGACATGAACTCTTTACCAAATGAAATTTATCATTTGATATCACCAACGCATAATATATTTATTAGATGAAATTTTTGAATTAAAGGTTAATCAGAGTGGCGCAGCGGAAGCGTGGTGGGCCCATAACCCACAGGTCCCTGGATAGAAACCAGGCTCTGATAGAATTTTCAAATTGTCATACCCCGATTTTGGCCCTGAAAATTTTCCCCATCAATCACTCGTTTGCATTCTTTCTTCATGACCATTCCATCTAGTCATGGTACTATCCAAAAAAAGTTTGTTGTTGGACTCGCTACCACGACCAATCCATGTTTGTCTTTTTGGTTTTGTTTCTTGATTTTTGATGTAAGATGATTAATCTCCTTAGCCATGTGAGATTTGAAAACTCTTTCCTTTGTTAGAATCAAGTGAACCTCATGTTTCATCCTTCGTCCCAATTTCATCGGGGTGATTATTCATATGTCACTTGTCACATTACTAGTTCTCACCTTTTCTTTCAAATAAATTATGTCTCAAGTGCAAAATATTTTATTTTGGGCCATCATGCATATTCATTTTCTCATTCATTCATAATTCAAAGAAATTCCATACATATTTCTTCATTCACATTTATATTCTCCATTTCACATTCAAGATTCTACATTTCATATTCAAAAATTTCATTCATATTTCTTCATTACATTGGAGACTTTTTCATTCATATTCAAGAATTTCCACATACTCATTCATAGTTCGATTACTTTGCTCATTCATTCAATCATAATCATCCATGTACATGGCATATGAATAACTTATAATAAAAAAAAAACATCTCATCACATGAATACATGAAGTTGCTAAGATGGAAAAAGGGCTCTCTTGAATGACCTGCATATTCTGGACTTGGAAACCATGACTTGGGACGAAATTGATGCCGTTGGAGTGCCTCCTTCCCCAAGGTCTGATCATGTTTCCGCTGTACATGTGGAGCGATACTTGCTCATCTTCGGAGACTGGTCAAAGCTCGAGGCTAAAACTGGAGACGAACCCTCTACAACTTTGGACCCTTGTGCCGGCCATTCTTTGGTTTATTGCATGGGGAAATAAGCTCCTGTCAATTGCTGGCCACACAAAAGATCCCTCCGAAAGTATCCAAGTGAAACAGTTTGATCTGCAAACAGCAACATGGTCAACTCTAAAGACCTATGGGAAAGCTCCGAGATGCATGCATACCTTGGTTTGTAAGCTTACAGAAGTAGCACACCTGCGACTATCACCACTGCGAGTTACATTTATCAACTGCAGAAATCAGGCTGAAATTTCGGCATCTAACACTTCCTGAGATTCCATACTACAACCATTGCATTGTTTTGTCTTGAGAATTGCTGCGGCAATATGAACAACCCAAGACAGGCTCCGTTGTGTTTATTATAAATAAGCTACTGCTTTCATACTGAAGTCTGCAATAAATGTTGGAGGGACAATGTGGAAAGCAACAATGAACTGCATGAGAAAAGTGGTTCTCCAAAGGACAGTGATACAACACAGAGGGTTGAAAGAAAAACCATTCAAACTTCAACAGGAAAACACAGTCACAAAACAAGTTTGACAGAGCATATTTCTTCACCACTTCAGGTTGAAACTCAGTTAAATGGTCCAAACATGAACAAAACCAATTCTAAAGTACTTGATGAGTCTCCTGGATTTTCAAACCTAAATGATGTAAACAAAGTCAGTGCAATCATCGTCATAACCTTATTTCCACATGATATTGCATAGCATATCATCCAACTTGCGGTGGCGAAATGCTGCAGCATTAACAGGATTATTGGATAAACCTCACGGCATGACGAACATGTGTAACCAAGAAAAAAAGACAAACCACTATAGCCTACCTCATGTTAATACCATGACCTCATATAAATCCCTCAACATTTCCCAGCCAATGAAGAAGTCCAACCATAAAAGCAGATGACATAACACCATCCTCAAAATTGTTCAAGTTAAAATCACCATGTATTCTTGTACCAGACTTGCAGGTACCACCTTTGCAAGTTCCACGATGTCCAATAATACCATTGCTAGCTATTGCTCCTTGGTTAAATAATTCAGCATGTTAATCACACCAAATATAGCCAGTAACCGCTTGGGCATAAACCAAGAAGTTGCAGGAGTCGTGGGGGGGACTTGGGTGGTTGGCTACCAAGCTGCTTAGTGATAATTGTCATGTCAGGGATGCGCCTATCACTGTAATCATATCCTCTTCCATAGATATCCTTTGAAGTCACATCCAGAGTTGATAGACTAGAGGCAGCAGATGAATAATTGTTTGATGGATTCAAGTGATCTGAAATCCATAGCCGTGGAAACTGTTCTACTGCTGCAAGAAAAGATAAATGATGAAGATGATACGCCGGCATATCCGACTCTTTAGTTCTATCTAAAGTGATAAGGTGTATTATAGGGAGAAAGTGACTCACATTATGTTGATGATTTTCAAGGACATGAACATTTTAAATCTACTCTTGCTTACATCGGGACTCATGCACTTCTGACGTTGCTGCTGGTGGACAACTTCATTCATGCAGATATGCATCCAGGGAATTCCTTGTTAGCATTGTTTTGTCAGAAAGAGAGGACAGTTGACCATGGAAGAAGATGATGATGAGCATCCAAAGGAAAAGTTAGAGTGGGAATGCCAGCAACACAATGGATTAGTGTGTACAGTGCCCGCCGGCCTATGAAACAAAGTGTAGGTTATTGTTCTAACCTTTGGGCACTGATTATGGATGCCGGCACTGGTTTCACTACACAAGTTTATGAACCCTCATCCTACTTTCTTCACAAAGAATTTATTATGAAACAGTGAAAAAATTATTACACTAGCGCCATAGCAGAATCTAATAGTGGGAGTTCGTCCGTTGTAATGTCGAAAAGGACCCAGTACTTGCAGCCACCAAGAACATGGGTCAAACTTCATTAGAATCGAAGGAGCTCTTGACATTTTGCTTGAAAAGGTTGAAGAGAATATTGCCTCAACATGTTGACAATGAATGGCTTGAGATGATTCTTAATTGTTCCTAGAAGCCTTTGGATGTCTCAGCTGCAGTTAAAATGCTTGTCTATAAAGCAAATCTCAAAGGTTCATCTCTTCCAGAGGATTATCTTGCTCAGAGCTACAATGACTGTTTTAAAGATTCCACCAGCTCATACCATGAAAAGGAAAGTTTAGGGTACAATTTTGATAATTGTACAACAGAAAGAAGCAAGTATTATAAAATTGCTGAAAGTAATGTCGGAGAAGGCATCGAAGACCCCCAGGATGTGGCAAATCCTATTACCGATAGTGGCCAGTATCCGATGACAGGGAGTGCGCAAAACTTCTAGAGAAAATCCATGGAGTGTTTGAAATACTTATTAGACACAAATGTATTGCTGCCAGTCATCTTCATAAGGTCATACAATTTAGTATGGGTGAGCTCCAAGGTCTTGCTGCTGGTTCTGAACTTCTAAAAAACATGATGTAGACCACACACCAATGTGCATATGCTTTATGGGAGCTTCACAACTTAAGAAAATTCTCCAATTTCTGCAGGAAATGTCTCATGCTTGTGGGTTGGGTAGATATGCTGATAAAGGTAGCAGTCCTAAGAATGATTTGCAAGATATCAGCCTCAGATGAATGAAACAGCAAAAGCAATGCTAAGGAAGATCATCAAATGAGATACTCCTCATGTAGAATCTTTCAGTAAAAATCCTGATAATTACTTGATTGGTGACTGTAACACCCCAATTAAAATAAGATAATTATTTAATTTAAATTAATATTTTTTTTATTAATTTAATTGAATAATTGGAATTTGGGATTATTATTACTATTATTTTGGAATAATAATTATTGGGATAATTATTTATTGGAAAATATATATAAGTTGGAATTAAGGAAAAAGTCCCATTTTGGAGTAAAAAGGTTTTTACGTGAAAAACAGAGAAGCGATCGTGAAAGAGGAAAAAGGGCAAAGGCAGAGCAAGAGGAAGAAGGTTGGAGAAGAGAAGAGCTTGAAGCTTGAGATTTGCCGGATTAACTCAGGTAAGGGGGGGTTTATCATCGGTTAAAGGGTATTATATGATAATATGTACTGGGTAGTGATAACCATTGTTTTATCTCTGATTAGATTGATGTATGATGAATTTGTGGAATAGTGGATGAATGAAATTGGATGATAATTGAAAGGAATTCGTAGAAATTTAACATCTATGCACATAACAGCCAGTGGATGAATGAAATTGGATGATAATTGAAAGGAATTCGTAGAAATTTAACATCTATGCACATAACAGCCAAATGACGTTCGCCATTATGCCTTCGGCGTTCGCCATTTGGGTTTTTTTCCAGAATAAGAGCGTTTAACGCTAATGGCGTTCGCCATTAGCCTAATGGCGTTCGCCATATCAGTTTGACAGACAGTTTTTCCAGAATGAGAGCGTTTAACGCTAATGGCGTTCGCCATTAGCCTAATGGCGTTCGCCATATCAGTTCGACAGACAGATTTCACGTTTTAAACTCCCAGATGTGATATCGTTGTAATGTTGTTGTTGTTTTGTTGGGTCTTGAGTAGTATAGGTATTAGTAGAGTGTGCTAATACTGTGTTTGATTATGTGGCATGATATGATATGCTGTTGTGATAAAATGTGTTAATGATGTGTGATGCTATGCATGATGCTGTGAATGTATCAGTTATGTATGCATTGTGAATAGACTGCTTTGTGGCTTAGAGTGTGAGCATGTGTCTATTCTTGAATTGTTGTTGATGTTGCATTTGCTAGGTGTTTAGCTTGCACATTGTGGCCCATTTAGGGTGGTAGCTAATTCCCATGGTGAGGAATTAGTGAGTTAGTCATTATTGGACTGTTGTTGATTGTTTGCATGCTAGGTGATTAGCGTGCATTTCATGGCCCATTTGGGGTGGTAGCTAATTCCCATGGTGAGGAATTAGTGAGTGAGTCACTAGGTCTCAAATGAGTGGGACTAGTGGGCTTGGTAGCCGTGCCTGGATTTGGACGGTGAGGTTGAACTATATGTTCACAAATAGTCGGTACCGCATGCATAGAGTCTCATTGCATAATGAATGTATGGCATATAATATGAATGGATGTATTCCAGTATTATATGTGTGTTGTGTGTTGTGTTGTTGATGTTGAGTATGGTTGAGGTTATACATACGTTATATGTTACTGTTGAATATGATGTTTGAATGGATACTGCCGTTGCTGAGCGTGTAGTCTGGTTAGGGTGAATTAATGTGTTAATTACTTAACATTACATGCTGTTGTATAATACTTATTATATTGATTGAGGAACTCACCCTTACAACTATTTTTCAGGTAACGAGCAGTGAGTTGAATAGAAGCTAGTGCTATGGAGTCTAGTGTAGTCTCCTTAGTGGGTCATGCTCTGGTAGATGTAACATCGGGATGGGATGTTTGACTATGTTTTATTTTAGTTGTTGATCCACTTTACATGTAATGTGGTACATGTTTTGAATGTCGATATTTTGTATCCGCTGCGAATTATGCAAATAAATCTTATTTTGATTAAATAAATGAGCATGACAGGATAGAATTGATGAATGCAGTGAAATGATTGTGTGACACCCTTCGGGGCATAATTACTCTGATTAATATGTTGTTATTTTAATTGAAATATTTTGGGGTATTTAGAAGGGTGTTACATTAGTGGTATCAGAGCATAGTCGGTCGTGTCGAGTCGTAATTATTCTGTTTCCCCTGTACGGTATAGGTGTTGAGTAACCTATCAGTACTTATTGTTTTAGTTTGTTTGGGTTTTCAGAGTAGAGATGGTTGGAAGAGGTAGAGACGATGCTGCGATTGCTGAGGCTCTGGGTATGCTAGCTGGAGTACTTGGAGGAAATCCGAATGTTGCGGGAATGGGAGCTGCTCGTCAACTGAGTGAGTTCCAGAAGAACAATCCTCCAATGTTCAAGGGAGCATACGATCCAGATGGTGCTCAGAAGTGGTTGAAGGAGATAGAGAGAATCTTCCGAGTGACTGAGTGTGCCGATAACCAGAAGGTCAGGTTCGGTACGCATATGCTGTCAGAGGAAGCTGATGATTGGTGGGTTGCTACCCGCACTGAGTTGGAATCTGCTGGGAATACTGAGATCTCTTGGGCTGTGTTCAGAGAGAGATTCCTGAGGAAGTATTTTCCAGAGGATGTCAGAGGAAAGAAAGAGATAGAGTTCTTGGAACTGAAGCAGGGTAACAGGTCTGTTACTGAGTATGCTGCTAAGTTCACAGAGCTGTCGAAGTATTACACTCCCTATAATGAGGCTGCTGGAGAATTTTCGAAATGTGTGAAGTTTGAGAACGGGTTGCGTCCCGAGATCAAGCAGGCTATTGGATATCAGCGGATCCGAGTGTTTTCTGATCTGGTTGACTGTTGCAGGATTTTTGAACAGGATTCCAAGGTCAGAGCTGAGAGCTATCAGCAGAGGGTTGATAGGAAAGGCAAGAATCAGATTGATCGTGGAAAACCATATGCAGCTGGCAAAGGTTTTCAGAGGCAGAGTGGGATGAAAAGGCCTAGTGGGGGAGATTCTAGTGCCCCTGCTAAGTGTTTCAGATGTGGTCAGGCTGGACATCGTGTCCATGAGTGTACCAGTGCTGAGAAGAAGTGTTTCAAATGTGGAAAAGGTGGTCATTTGGCTGCAGATTGCCAGTTGAAGACTGTGAGTTGTTTCAACTGTGGAGAGGTGGGTCATATCAGCCCACAGTGTCCTAAGCCGAAGAAAGAGAATCAGTCAGGAGGCAAGGTGTTTGCTCTATCGGGTTCTGAGACTTTTGCAGATGATCGTTTGATCCGAGGTACGTGTTATATTAATGGCTTTCCTCTTGTAGCTATTATTGACACAGGTGCAACTCATTCTTTTATATCTTTGGATTGTGCTGTGAAACTTAAATTAGAGATATCTGAGATGCGTGGAAGTATGGTGATTGATACTCCTGCGAAGGGTTCAGTGACTACTGCTTCAGTTTGTTTAAATTGTCCTTTGAGTATGTTTGGTAGAGACTTTGGGATAGACCTTGTGTGTCTTCCACTAGTGCAAATTGATGTTATCCTGGGTATGAACTGGTTGGTGTCTAACCGAGTTTATATCAACTGTTTTGATAAGACTGTGATCTTTCCTGAGATTGAGGAAGGAAAGAGTTTGTTTCTATCAGCTAGGCAGGTGAACGAGGAAGTAGCAGATGGGTCAGAGTTGTTTATGCTGTTAGCGACTTTGGAGGCTAAAGATAAACTGGTGATTGGCGATCTAGCGGTGGTGTGTGATTTTCCTGATGTGTTTCCGGAAGAAGTGAATGAATTACCGCCAGAGCGTGAAGTTGAGTTCTCGATTGATTTGGTACCTGGTACTAGGCCGATATCGATGGCTCCGTACCGTATGTCTGCTGTTGAGTTAACGGAGTTGAAGAGTCAGTTGGAAGATCTGTTGGATAAGAAATTTATTCGTCCGAGTGTGTCACCGTGGGGTGCACCAGTGTTATTGGTTAAGAAGAAAGAAGGTACTATGAGGTTGTGTGTGGACTACAGACAACTGAATAAAGTGACGATCAAGAATCGGTATCCTTTGCCGAGAATTGATGATTTGATGGATCAGTTGGTTGGTGCAAGTGTGTTCAGCAAGATAGATTTGAGATCTGGGTATCATCAGATACGTGTGAAGACTGAGGATATTCAGAAGACTGCTTTCAGAACAAGGTATGGACATTATGAGTATTCTGTAATGCCTTTTGGTGTGACTAATGCGCCTGGAGTATTTATGGAGTATATGAATAGGATTTTCCATCCGTGCCTAGATAAGTTTGTTGTGGTGTTTATTGATGACATTTTGGTATATTCGAAATCTGAAGAAGAGCATGCTGAGCATTTGAGAGTGGTTTTAGGAGTTCTGCGAGAAAAGAAGTTATTTGCTAAACTGTCAAAGTGTGAATTTTGGTTAGAAGAGGTTAGTTTTCTTGGTCATGTGATTTCAAGAGGCGGTGTTGCTGTTGATCCTTCTAAGATAGAAGCGGTATCTAAGTGGGAAGCTCCGAAGTCAGTTTTTGAGATAAGGAGTTTTCTTGGTTTGGCTGGTTATTATAGGAAGTTCATTGAGGGATTTTCTAAGTTGGCGTTACCGTTGACGATGTTGACTAGAAAGGGGCAAGCGTTTGTTTGGGACTCAAAATGTGAAGAAGGTTTCCAAGAGTTAAAGAGAAGGTTGACTACTGCTCCTATTCTGATATTACCGAGTTCGTCGGAACCATTTGAGGTTTACTGTGATGCTTCATTGTTGGGTTTGGGTGGTGTGTTGATGCAGAATAAGCAGGTTATAGCTTATGCTTCGAGACAGTTGAGGGTTCATGAAAGGAACTATCCGACACATGATTTAGAGTTGGCAGCTGTGGTATTTGTTCTGAAGTTATGGAGGCATTATTTGTATGGATCAAGATTTGAGGTTTTCAGTGACCATAAAAGTTTAAAGTATTTGTTTGATCAGAAAGAGCTGAATATGAGACAGAGGAGATGGTTAGAATTTCTGAAGGATTATGATTTTGGTTTGAATTACCATCCGGGTAAAGCAAACGTAGTGGCTGATGCACTGAGTCGGAAATCATTGCACATGTCTATGTTAATGGTTAAGGAATTGGATTTAATTGAGCAGTTCAGAGACTTGAGTTTGGTGTGTGAGAGTACCCACAATAGTGTTAAATTAGGAATGTTGAAGTTGACAAGTGGTATCCTGGATGAGATTAGAGAGGGTCAGAAATCCGATATGCTTTTGGTGGATAAGTTGACTCTAGTGAATCAAGGTCAAGGTGGTGAATTCAGGGTTGACGAGAATGGTGTTTTGAGATTTGGTAATCGGGTGTGCGTTCCGGATGTCACAGAACTTAAGAAGAGTATTCTTGAGGAAGGACATCGTAGTGGTTTGAGTATTCATCCTGGAGCTACGAAGATGTATCATGATTTGAAAAAGTTATTTTGGTGGCCGGGAATGAAAAGAGAAATTGCGAGTTTTGTTTATTCTTGTTTGACTTGTCAGAAGTCAAAGATTGAGCATCAGAAGCCGTCTGGGCTAATGCAACCGTTGGCTATTCCAGAGTGGAAGTGGGATAGTATCAGTATGGATTTTGTTTCTGGTTTGCCGAGGACAAATAAGAATTTTGAAGCTATTTGGGTGATTGTTGATAGATTGACGAAATCGGCTCATTTCATTCCGATTAGAATGGATTATCCGTTAGAGAGATTAGCCGAGTTGTATATTGAGAAGATTGTAAGTTTGCATGGTATTCCGTCGAGTATTGTTTCGGACAGAGATCCTAGATTTACATCGAAATTCTGGGAAGGTTTGCAGAGGGCTTTGGGAACTAAGCTGAGATTGAGTTCTGCATATCATCCGCAGACTGATGGTCAGACTGAGAGGACGATTCAGTCGCTAGAGGATCTTTTGAGAGCTTGTGTTTTGGAAAAGGGAGGTGCTTGGGATTGTTATTTACCGTTGATTGAGTTTACCTACAACAATAGTTTTCATTCGAGTATTGGTATGGCACCGTTTGAAGCTTTGTATGGTAGGAGATGTCGGACACCTTTATGTTGGTATGAGTCCGGTGAGAGTGCTGTGGTTGGACCGGAGATTGTTCAACAAACTACAGACAAGATTAAGATGATTCAGGAGAAGATGAGAATTGCTCAGAGTCGACAGAAGAGTTATCATGATAAGAGGAGGAAGGCACTTGAGTTCCAAGAGGGAGATCATGTGTTTCTTCGTGTTACTCCGATAACTGGTGTTGGTCGAGCTTTGAAGTCAAAGAAGTTGACACCTCGATTTATTGGTCCCTATCAGATTTTAGAAAGGATAGGAGAGGTAGCCTATCGTATCGCTTTACCGCCGTCGCTTGCGAATTTGCATGATGTTTTTCATGTGTCTCAGTTGAGGAGATACATTCATGATCCGTCGCATGTAGTCCAAATAGATGATGTACAGGTGAGAGATGACCTGACTGTTGAAACATCACCTATGAGGATCGAGGATCGAGAGTTGAAGCAGTTGCGGGGTAAAGAGATTGCCTTGGTGAAGGTAGCTTGGGGAGGACCAGCAGGTGGCAATGTGACCTGGGAACTTGAGAGTCAGATGAAGGAGTCTTATCCGGAGTTATTTGCTTGAGGTATGTTTTCGAGGACGAAAACTCTTTTAGTGGGGGAGAGTTGTAACACCCCAATTAAAATAAGATAATTATTTAATTTAAATTAATATTTTTTTTTTATTAATTTAATTGAATAATTGGAATTTGGGATTATTATTACTATTATTTTGGAATAATAATTATTGGGATAATTATTTATTGGAAAATATATATAAGTTGGAATTAAGGAAAAAGTCCCATTTTGGAGTAAAAAGGTTTTTACGTGAAAAACAGAGAAGCGATCGTGAAAGAGGAAAAAGGGCAAAGGCAGAGCAAGAGGAAGAAGGTTGGAGAAGAGAAGAGCTTGAAGCTTGAGATTTGCCGGATTAACTCAGGTAAGGGGGGGTTTATCATCGGTTAAAGGGTATTATATGATAATATGTACTGGGTAGTGATAACCATTGTTTTATCTCTGATTAGATTGATGTATGATGAATTTGTGGAATAGTGGATGAATGAAATTGGATGATAATTGAAAGGAATTCGTAGAAATTTAACATCTATGCACATAACAGCCAGTGGATGAATGAAATTGGATGATAATTGAAAGGAATTCGTAGAAATTTAACATCTATGCACATAACAGCCAAATGACGTTCGCCATTATGCCTTCGGCGTTCGCCATTTGGGTTTTTTTTCCAGAATAAGAGCGTTTAACGCTAATGGCGTTCGCCATATCAGTTTGACAGACAGTTTTTCCAGAATGAGAGCGTTTAACGCTAATGGCGTTCGCCATTAGCCTAATGGCGTTCGCCATATCAGTTCGACAGACAGATTTCACGTTTTAAACTCCCAGATGTGATATCGTTGTAATGTTGTTGTTGTTTTGTTGGGTCTTGAGTAGTATAGGTATTAGTAGAGTGTGCTAATACTGTGTTTGATTATGTGGCATGATATGATATGCTGTTGTGATAAAATGTGTTAATGATGTGTGATGCTATGCATGATGCTGTGAATGTATCAGTTATGTATGCATTGTGAATAGACTGCTTTGTGGCTTAGAGTGTGAGCATGTGTCTATTCTTGAATTGTTGTTGATGTTGCATTTGCTAGGTGTTTAGCTTGCACATTGTGGCCCATTTAGGGTGGTAGCTAATTCCCATGGTGAGGAATTAGTGAGTTAGTCATTATTGGACTGTTGTTGATTGTTTGCATGCTAGGTGATTAGCGTGCATTTCATGGCCCATTTGGGGTGGTAGCTAATTCCCATGGTGAGGAATTAGTGAGTGAGTCACTAGGTCTCAAATGAGTGGGACTAGTGGGCTTGGTAGCCGTGCCTGGATTTGGACGGTGAGGTTGAACTATATGTTCACAAATAGTCGGTACCGCATGCATAGAGTCTCATTGCATAATGAATGTATGGCATATAATATGAATGGATGTATTCCAGTATTATATGTGTGTTGTGTGTTGTGTTGTTGATGTTGAGTATGGTTGAGGTTATACATACGTTATATGTTACTGTTGAATATGATGTTTGAATGGATACTGCCGTTGCTGAGCGTGTAGTCTGGTTAGGGTGAATTAATGTGTTAATTACTTAACATTACATGCTGTTGTATAATACTTATTATATTGATTGAGGAACTCACCCTTACAACTATTTTTCAGGTAACGAGCAGTGAGTTGAATAGAAGCTAGTGCTATGGAGTCTAGTGTAGTCTCCTTAGTGGGTCATGCTCTGGTAGATGTAACATCGGGATGGGATGTTTGACTATGTTTTATTTTAGTTGTTGATCCACTTTACATGTAATGTGGTACATGTTTTGAATGTCGATATTTTGTATCCGCTGCGAATTATGCAAATAAATCTTATTTTGATTAAATAAATGAGCATGACAGGATAGAATTGATGAATGCAGTGAAATGATTGTGTGACACCCTTCGGGGCATAATTACTCTGATTAATATGTTGTTATTTTAATTGAAATATTTTGGGGTATTTAGAAGGGTGTTACAGTGACGGTACATCCCCATCCAATGCAATGGACAGTAGTAGCTCTTCAAACTGGAATTCCAGAGTAACTCTTCAAGAAGCTCCTCCATCTTCAGTGCAGTCTTCTCACATTCTAGCTGCAACAGGAGCTCGAGGACACATACCTTCTCCAGATGTACCTCAAGCTGCAGCATCTGAAAATGTTATGTTGGGTGGAGCACATACAATATCGACTATCCCGAATTCTCAAGAAGATGTTATCATGCCTGATTTACCTCCACCACCAGATGAACCTAGACACATGCCATCAGCCACCAAAGTAGTGTCAAAAAGTCCTTTAAATATCCAGATTACAGGATCATGTTCAAGCAATGGAGCTGCCAATTCAACAACACTTCCCGCAGCAAATTCTTGGGCTAGTTGTGTATTTGGCAGTCTTCCACAGGATACTAGTTCATCGTGTTCTAAATAATCTGGCTAAGAAAAAGATTGAAGCGTCTAATGGCCCCCAAGCCCTTATGTCGTGGGTTGCTTGCACCGAAAGGTCTATTCTTGATACGAAAGAATCGGGAGAAGATGAAAATAATGTGCATTCCAATAGTGTAATTGTACCTTCAGCATTGAACAAACATCACATTGGCGGAAATTCTCAAACATCAGCTTTCGTAGCCCTTGATCAAGATAAGGCTACACCCTCCACGAGTACAAGCTTCCTGGAGACTGGCAGACCTCACAATTCGAATACTAACAAGGCAGTTTCCAATCGGGATGTGCATGGCTTATGTTCTGAGTTATCATCCGTTAACATCAACAGTAATCTTAAAGATTCATATTTCATTCGGGATTCAGACAAGTTACTTTTTTCTCCTAACTCAATCAATTCCTCTCTAGGGAAGCATTTTCCTCAAGATGGTGAATATTGTAAAGATCATTCAACAACACCACATAAAATCAGTTCAATTCCAAAAAAGTGAAAGCAAATATTTCATTCAAATGAGTTTACAGTGGTGAAACCTTTCTTACCAACAGTAAAGTTTTCAAAAAGAAGAGAATTGGGAGAGGGACCACCAAGCTGGGGTGAGGACAAAAAACCTCCAAGCACCCTCCGTACAGACATTTCCCACTACTCTGAGGAAGCACAGCAACACTGCAGAGAGGAGATGAGTCACATATAAGAGAGGCCACTGTTCATAAAGAGAGGAGAGCTGAAAAACCCTAGTTTTTAGAGAGGATTGGCGGCTACCATTCAGAAAAGAAAAGGAGAGAATTGAAGGCAACGCTTGTCTACATTCACCTGTCGAGCTCGCCGCAACCGGTTAGCTTCCTTTCTGAGTTTTATTTCTATGTTTCGATTCTGCTTTGCATCCTTCCGAGGAAACCATGGTTGTTTTCTGTTTCGGTTTCATCGAAGCCTCCATGTTTGATTTAACAATACCGTCGCCATGTTTGTTTGTGATGTTATCTTGATGTTAAAATTGATGTTTCAAAATGGAAAGAAAATATCGCTGGATGAAGATGAAAATGTTTATAAGAACCTGCTACTGTTTTTTAACTTTGTGCTTTATTTAAGAGTTTGGTTCATTTTTATCTTATGTATTAGTGCTTGAGTTCATACAACAAGGATGCTTGTATGGCTGAGTTGGTAAAGGGATACTTTGGCAAGTCTTTGGTCTCGGGTTCGATACCCTTGTGCTTTACTTTGGTTTTAGTTTTTTTTTCACTTTATTCAATTTTTAATCTTTGATTGATTTAGGATCTATTTTATTATTAATCATTTGTTTTATTTTATTCTCACTTTTCAACTTTAGTTTTTACTCTCTCGCCGTTATTTTATTTTTATTTGTTAAACATCGATTTTAATTTATGAATTCAACAATTCCCATGTTGCTTATCCATTATTATTTTTATCGATACATTGATGGTATTTCGCCGCGTTTTGATTAATCACATATGACATTTCGATTATTGTCAATATGTGCAAACCGGCTTTGAGCACATTATCTGGATTTCTTGTTTGCTTTTCAATTGTCGTCTGCCTTGCACGTCATTGCGTTATGCGACTTTGATTCGCATCCTCGCATCCCGATTTTTATCCGTGCACGTCCCGATGTTGTTTCTTTCAATTTAATTTTTAAGTGTCTTGTAAATATAATTTTGTATTTGTTGTTTATTCACATGGCTTACTCTTGGGCCTTCTTACAATGAGTCAGTTCTCTTGCACTTACACTCATACATTGCATTATTTGTTGTTTGGGCCCGATTTAATTATTCCAGTACTTTGAATCCCCATTTGACAAAATGTACCCCACTCCCCCGATGTGTAATAATTTTACTGCTTTTCATTTCTTTATTGCTTGACTATTTAGTTAGCTACTAACACAAGATTAAAATCAACAATTTCAAAAGATAAAAAATAATGACTCGATCCAACGTCGAGTATTTTCTCAATAAACAAATCAATCCATTTCTCCTCCCATTCTATTCCATTTCTTTCAAAACTTTATCAAACGCTTGATCCAACGTCAAGCCATTTTTCATAATCAAAAACTCAAAAATATTAATTCATATTCAAAACCTTTTCAATAAAGATGGAAATGGAACGTGGTGTATACCGCGCACTCATGAGACTAGGATTCGAGACGGATGTCTCGCTCATCCTAGTTCTCGCCATCATCCAAATTTATCCACTTTGTTTTCTCTCAAACGCTCATTCAAATCTTTCTCAATCGCTCATCAAATGCTTGATCTAATGTCAAGTCGTTTTTACAATAAAACTCAAAATACTTAATTCCATTATTAAACACTTTTCAATAAAGGTAGAAATGGAACATGGTGTATACCGTGCACTCCTGAGATTAAGATTCGAGGCGGATGCCTCGCCTATCTTAGCTCTTAACATCATTTAAAACTGTCAATGTGGTTTCTTCAAACCCTTTCTCAATCAAAATTCAAAAACACTTAATTCTTATTAAACACTTTTTCAATAAAGGTGGAAATGGAACGTGGTGTATACCGCGCACTCCTGAAACTAGGATTCGAGATGTATATCTCGCTCATCCAAGTTCTCGCCATCACTCAAAACACATCAAACCAATCAATTTCTTTTTCTCGCCGCCGTGCGATTGACTCTTAAACCTTTTTCAAACGAAAGGTACTTTGTTTCAAAACAATGCAAGGCAATGTTTCTCCACCTGTTTTGGGTAGTCCAACAATGTTTTCGTCGATTTGACACAAAGTAGCTTTCGCTAAAATCGACCAACAAACAAAACATTTTTCTACCCAGAACTACGTAAGCCTTGACTTCTCTATTGAGATACGTAGGAGCAGGATTTGTAAATCTTGTCAGGCCCACTAATAAAAAACTTAGGTTTAGTCCTTCGTTAAAAAAATCCAAAAACATTCTCCTCTCTTTTATTCTTTCTTTCCCACCTAATAACTTAAAGCCTAACATTTCAACTAACACTAACGCACACAACTGACCTAATGGTTCCCGTTGAGTACAACGAACGTGAGGGGTGCTAATACCTTCCCATCGCATAATCGAATCCCGAACCCTGATTTGGTTGCGACGACCAATAATCATTGTCGTTATTTTTTTGGGTTTTATCGATATTTCCCCTTTCCTTTTTAGGAATAAATAAAGTTCGGTGGCGACTTTGTTCAGTCCATCATTGTGAGCGTGCGATTGCGCTTCGCATAGGTCGTTCTCTCATTTTTTTCATATGAGGTACGACAGATGGCGACTCTGCTGGGGAACATACCCAATCCCTAAGTGAGTCAAACCTAGTTAGGACGTTTGTGTGCCTTTGTTTGTTTAATTGTATGGCTTTTCCTTATTTATTGCTTTTATTATCTTTATTGTTATATTGATATTTCTGTTATAAATTGGTTCCACTGTGTTGGATACTTGGATATTTGATTGCAAACCATGTGGGAAAGACTCTACACCCGAGTCTAGAGTGAAAAAACATAAGATAGGACGATGGTTGAGTAGTACGGACTCCCGAGGTGAATACTTCGTAAGAGTCGGCACGAGAACCTCACTTAGAGTAGATCCTTTTGCAAATATTGTCGCCCGAGGTGTATACCTCGTAAGCTTCGATGTTTCAAAGGGGTCCATGACTCTAAGAACTTTTAGAACATCGAACCTTTGGCCAACTAGAAATGATGGTTGCGTAGTATGGATTCCCGAGGTGAATACTTCGTAATAATCGATACGAGAACCTCGCTCAGAATAGATTCCCTAGATGGGGTTGATGACCGGAAAGTATTTTCCGTAAGCGTCAAACAGTCTTTTGAATCCATGACTCTGAGTACCCTGTCTAGAACCAAGTAGATGGTTGCGTAGTACGGACTCCCGAGGTGAATACTTCGTAAGACTCGGTACGAGAACCTCACCCAGAATAGATTCCCTTGATGGAGTTGACGACCGGAAAGTATTTCCCGTAAGCGTCAAACATTCTTGTGAATCAATGACTCTGGGGATCCTTTGTAACAAAGCCCTAGATCATACCCGGTGAGAACCCCGTTTTGGAAAGCAATAGAATTTATCCATACCTCGGACCTTTGAACCTGTACAAAAAAAAAACATTGCATCCATCCATTCATTGCATACGCATAAAAAGCAAAACTCTTAGTTTGAACCAAGAGTTTTGCAAACAAGATGCATCCATAAATGCATTCATACATTTTCAAAAAAAAAAGTGTCTCACACCGCCGTTTCTTCCTCTAGTTTCACGCTGAATTTTCAACACCAGTATAATACTCGCGCCAGAGCAAGACAGAGAATGGCTGAACAAGAACAAGAGAGCGCCCGAGTTAGAGCTGAGCTAGACGAAATCAAGGGAGGCATGTCCCAGATGCGAGAGATGATGCAAGCTTTAACCTTCAGGTTTGAGATTCCGCAAGCGACCGTGATTTCAGAGGCCACGGGCCCAGCAGTGGAAGTCCCACCTCAGAGGACATTACCCTCAACCCTTCCTCCGTATGGGCTACCCTATGACTTTGTCCCCCGAGCGGAGGTAGTGCACGGCATGGGGCAATCTGTCCAACAAGTCGTGCCATTACCGGTTTACACCGACGCACATCCAGTCATCCATACGGTGGTTCCGCCAGCTGCCTATGCTAGGCATATTCCTCACTATGAAGATCAAAACCACATGTATCAGACTGTTGACTCAACAGTTTCTGGTGACGAAGTAAGGTTTGAGGATTTCAGAGAAGTAAAGGAGAACATGCAGCTCCTCGAGAAGAAGTTCCGAGATCTAGAAGGAGACTGTAACAACCCGTATAATATATATCTAGAATAATATCATACAAGTGTTAAATTTTGGTACTGTCACAACATAAGTGCCTAATGGCATCAATATATATACATGTCCAAACTAAAACATCAATGGAACATGTTATACAATAATGCCTAAACAATAAAAATCTAAGAACTATGTACAATATCTTCATTGCACACAACTCCACAGCGGAAGATCATAATGAACAGCAACCCTTGAAACATCCATAACAGTTTCTCTTAGATTCAACCTGTAAAGAATACCTGAAAAATAACAACAATAATGGGATGAGATAATAATCTCAGTGAGTTCTCCTATCCTATGGGTCCACTCGGCTCTACAGGTTATTCTAATCGATATTCAACTCATATCCAACTCAAGTCAACAAGGGAACGAAGACTTGAGCGATGGGGAAACTATCTCGCAATTGTATGGCAACATGCATCCGAGTTCTCATAACTCAACCACGATCATTATTCAGATCACGACGCATCAATTCCCAGATGGACTTACGTCTAAGCCAGGCCCGGTTCATGCATGCTCGTATGATTCGACTTTCGCGGTGGATATTGTAACACCCTTCTAAAGTACCCCAACAATTAATTAAAACAACAAACATAAATCAGAGTAGATATGCAATTAAGGGTGTCACACTTGACACTTCACACCATTCACCGAAATAACCTGTCATGCTCATTTGTTTATCAAAATAAAACATTGCATAATTCGCAGCGGATAAAAATCTGACAACATGCAAAACATGTAACACATCACATGTAAAGTTGTTCAACAACCAAAAATGAAAATAAGGTAAAACATCTCGTCCCGATGTTACATCTACCAGAGCATGACCCACTAAGGAACTACACTAGACTCCAAGGACTAGCTTCTACTCAATCACTGCTCGTTACCTGAAACATAGTTGTAAGGGTGAGTTCCTCAATCGATATAATAAGCATTATAAAATATCATGTAATGCTAAGTAATTCAACACATTCATCACCCTAATCAGAACATACATTCAGCAACGGCAACATCAACTCAAACAACACAAAACACACGTATAATATTGGAATACATCCATTCATATTATACGCCATACATACATACATTATGCAATGAGACTCCATGCATGCGGTACCGACTATTCGTGAACATATAGTTCAACCTCACCGATCAAATCCAGATACGGCTACCAAGCTCACTAGTCCCACTCATTTGAGACCTAGTGACTCACTCACTAATTCCTCACCATGGGAATTAGCTACCACCCCAAGGGCTATGCTATGCACGCTAATCACCTAGCATGCAAACATCAACAACAATCCACAATGACATCACTCACTAATTCCTCACCATGGGAATTAGCTACCACCATAAAGGCCATAATATACACGCTAAATCACCTAGCATGCAACATCAACAATCCACAATGGACATATGCTCACACTCTAAGCCATAAAACAGTCCATTCCACAATTGCATACATAATACATACATTCACAGCATTATGCATACCATCATACATCATCAGCATATTATCACAAAATCATATCACGTCATGCCAATTAATAATCACAGTATTAGCACACTCTACTAATACCTACACTGCTCAAAACAACGGGAAATGATCCCTACTATATCATACCTCAGCTAATTTACATTACTCAGCTGAACAACCAAAAACTGCACAACAACAGCTCAGAAAAATCACAATTCTGCCCATACGCGTATTGCCTAGTCCCATACGCGTATCACCTGTCTCATACGCGTATGCTACGCGTACCACTTCCCCATACGCGTACCAACAGAGACCAAACCACGTTCAAAACATCATCTTCCTCATCCATACGCGTATGGCCTCACCCCATACGCGTACCACTCACAGAATACGCGTAATAACATGCGTATGGCGCGTATCAGCGCCAATCTCCTCCCCTCCACGCCATCTCATACGCGTATTGCCTAGTGCCATACGCGTATGACCAGAACCAAAATTTCAGATCTGCAATGGGTTTTCTCTGCTACGAGATTCCTCAGATCCAACCTTCCACAGTCCAATTTTTCACAGTATTCGTTCATATCATCTAACACGAATCATACCCTATTCAATTTCACAAGTTCTAACATTATTACATCTAATTCCTACGAATTTCCTTCAGTTATAACCCATATTTCGTTCATCCAATATTTCACAAATTTCAGCATACATCATTCTAATCAGAGTCGATTCAATGGCTTATCACTACCCATTACATGTTAACCCATAATACCCATTAAACGACGATAAACCCCCCTTACCTGAGTTAATCCGACAATTCCTATAGCTTCAAGCTTTTCCCTTCTTCAACCCTTGCGCTCTTGCTCTTCCTCTTCGCCCTTTCTCCACTTTTGGTCGCTTCTCTGCTTTCACGTGAAAACTCTCTTTACCAAATGGAACTCTTTATATATATATTCCAATTCCAATTCCAATTTATTTTATTCCAATAATAATAATAATTCCAATAATAATCCAATTATTTAATTAAATTAATAAATATACTATTAACTTAATTTAAATAATTATCATATTTTATCGGGGTGTTACAACTCTCCCCCACTAAAAGAGTTTTCGTCCTCGAAAACATACCTCAAGCGAATAACTCTGGATAAGACTCCTTCATCTGACTCTCAAGTTCCCAAGTCACATTGCCACCTGCTGGTCCTCCCCAAGCTACCTTTACCAAAGCAATCTCTTTTCCCCGCAATTGCTTCAACTCTCGATCCTCTATCCTCATAGGTGATGTCTCAACAGTCAGGTTATCTCTCACCTGTACATCATCTACTTGGACCACATGCGACGGATCAGGAATGTACCTCCTCAACTGAGACACATGAAAAACCTCATGCAAATTCGCAAGTGACGGCGGTAAAGCGATACGATAGGCTACCTCCCCTATCCTCTCCAAAATCTGATAAGGACCAATAAATCGAGGTGTCAACTTCTTCGACTTCAAAGCTCGACCAACCCCAGTTATCGGAGTAACACGAAGAAACACATGATCTCCCTCTTGAAACTCAAGTGACTTCCTCCTCTTGTCGTGATAACTCTTCTGACGACTCTGAGCAATCCTCATCTTCTCCTGAATCATCTTAATCTTTTCCGTAGTTTGTTGAACAATCTCCGGTCCAACCACAGCACTTTCACCGGACTCATACCAACATAAAGGTGTCCGACATCTCCTACCATACAAAGCTTCAAACGGTGCCATACCAATGCTCGAATGAAAACTATTGTTGTAGGTAAACTCAATCAAAGGTAAATAACAATCCCAAGCACCTCCCTTTTCCAAAACACAAGCCCTCAAAAGATCCTCCAGTGACTGAATCGTCCTCTCAGTCTGACCATCAGTCTGCGGATGATATGCAGAACTCAATCTCAGCTTAGTTCCCAAAGCCCTCTGCAAACCTTCCCAGAACTTCGATGTAAATCTAGGATCTCTGTCCGAAACAATACTCGACGGAATACCGTGCAAACTTACAATTTTCTCAATATACAACTCAGCTAATCTCTCTAACGGATAATCCATTCTGATCGGAATGAAATGAGCCGATTTTGTCAATCTGTCAACAATCACCCAAATAGCTTCAAAATTCTTAATTGTCCTCGGTAAACCAGAAACAAAATCCATACTGATACTATCCCACTTCCACTCTGGAATAGCCAACGGTTGCATTAGCCCAGACGGCTTCTGATGCTCAATCTTTGACTTCTGACAAGTCAAACAAGAATAAACAAAACTCGCAATTTCTCTTTTCATTCCCGGCCACCAAAATAACTTT